>NC_080543.1:44459588-45182088 GCF_028640845.1 Ahaetulla prasina
GGCTGTGTTATGGTTGTGAACTTAAATGTATCCTTTGATTTCCAGCTGCTAAACTCATAAACCAACCACAAAAGGTCAGTTCCTATGCTCTACACACAAAGAATAGCTGCATGAAGTATGCCTGCAATTCCAAATGCATTATTGCATCAAATTTATAACTGATTGTGCATCACCATTACTTAGGCAGATTATCAGCTGCAAATAAATGAGAGCAGGGCTTCCATTTTTAACAGCTGTTTATTAGAAGAAGGTTAGAAGATTCTATATGTTTCATAAGCAAAAAAAATATTTTTTCAATCATCCGCAGATCCACGTTTTTGTTTTTGTTTTGTTGTTCTACATTTGCATGACTTATAAAATAGGCAAACTTTCCTTTGTAATAAAGGCAACAGTGCAAAATGTGCTTTTCTATATATAAGTGAACATTTAGGTTCTTTATAATGTGTATTTGTAGCATAATAGAAGGGTCATGTCATCTCTAGGGCTGGAAAATAGAGTTTGGAAATGTTATTCCCTGAACAAAAATGTCAGTAAACAAATTATGTGCCTATATAAATATTGCTGTTATCCATTCGATATCTATAATATTAATGAACTACTTTATTTTTTAAGAAAAATGTTAGTATTAACAAATTATTCTTTGGTAATCGATCAACTGATCATTGTTCAATATTTTTATCATAAGGCAGAAATAACATGTTAAGGTATAGTTAACATGTAACCTACTGCTCTCTTCAAGCTATTTTAGAGTTACGTTTATTTCAGTAGGTTTATTACAGAATGAGCATATTTGATTATCTCGTACTTAAACATTAGTAGAATGTGACCATTTCATTTGGTAATAAAGAATATTTATTTCACCTAGGGTTGTTTAGCTTTTATTAACTAGGTTGATTAATGTTAGTAGAATCTGGGTAAGAATTTATATTAATAAAAGCTGGCGTCCTGGTGGGATAGAATGCTCATTCATAACAGGGAAATAATTTTCATAGAAATATGCAAATGTTTAATTTTTATCTGCTTAGCTTTGAAAAAGAACAGTCTTCTGGAAAGGAAACTGTTTGGGTAATTTGAAATTATTCAAATTGGTACTGCAATTTTTAGAAATAGTTGCCATACAACACTCCACTCAAGGGAGATTTTCCTTGTGGATAGGTGTGTAATTAAACAAAACAGATCTCATGAAAATAGCTATACTGTTGATGGGTGGCTAGATAGAACAATAGAAGAACAGAAAGAGAGAACAATAGAATAGATAGACAGACAGACACACACACACAGAGAGAGAGAGACAGAGACAGATATAGGCAAGATTAAAGCAAAAGTATTACAAAATAGGAGGATCATTTACCTTCTCACATGGCGAATAGTTCTTTGCTAAAAAAAGAAAAAAGAAAATTGAAAGCTTAGGAAATAAAATGTGAATGATATAGCAAAAGGGAAAACAACAGATACAAAACAGATACATCAGATACCTGTGCAATTAGCACAAGTGCCTCCCAGGGCTGTCTTCCTTCTCCATTACTCTTTTCTCTCTATACCAATGACTGCATCTCAAAGGAGCCCTCTGTTAAAGTACTGAAGTTTACTGATGATACAACAGTGATTGATCTCATTCGTGACAATGACATATCTGCATAACAGTCAGGAAGCTGAACAGTTGCTGGTGCAGCCGGAACAATCTTGAACTGAAAACGCTTTACATTTGAGACCTGTAGAATTAAGTGTAGGAGAAGAGATGATAGTAGATTTTAGGAGAAGCCTGCCTATTGTATCATCTCTTCACAATACTAGATAACATAGTATCAGCAGTAGAGACCTTCAAGTTTCTAGGTTCTATAATATCTCAGTACTTAAAATAGACACCTAACATCAAAAATGTCATGAAAAAAGCACAACAAAGAATGTTCTTGTGCCAACTCAGAAAGCTCAAACTGCCCAAGGAGTTGCTGATACAATTCTACAAAGGAATTATTGAGTCTGTTATTTGCATCTCTATAACTGTCTGGTTTGGCACAGCAACCAAACAAGACAGACCATGTCCTAATGGATAGTTAGGACTGCAGCAAAAAATAATTGCAGTCAGCCTGCCTTCCATTGAAGACTTGTATACTGCACAAGCCAAAAAGATTATTTTATGATTATGATCATGATTTATCACTTATTGTTTGTATGTACACTGAGTTTATGCACCAGAGACAAATTCCTTGTGTGTCTAATCACACATAAAAAATTCTATCATCCACCTATCTATTATCTATCTATCTATCAGTCTGTCTATCTATCTATCTATCTATCTATCTATCTATCTATCTATCTATCTATCTATCTATCATCTATTTATCGAACAGACACATGACATAAAGCTTGAGAGAAATAGGATCCAGATATTCAAACAGATACTGATTTCAGAACTGGACTGATTCCCAGAATTGGTGAGAAATTTAGTCCCAAGCGAAGTAAAATACCAGTTATAAGTAAGAGGATCTGTGTGAATACAGCATGAATATACATAATTGAATGATATAAGAAACTAAACCAGAGGCATGTATTTGCTTCTTATTTGATCATCCACCTGATCAAATAAGAAGCATCCTTCAATGGCATCTGTATAGGAAAGTGCCGCACACCCTTTGCCAGGCCAGAACCAAACTTTGCTTCCACATATTTCAACTCAACACATATCCAAAGGGTTTCTTTCATTAAATTGATGGTATGTATGAGATAGGAAAAGCAGTAGCTAATATACTACCTTACTGCATTTAATCCTATACTTATTTTGCTATTATTCTTAATCAACTATTCCTAAAGGTTGTATTTTCTAAATCTAATGTTTTTGGAAAGTGGGGAAGTAGTTTTTAAGACAGTTTTCTTCTGTCTTCTTTCATCTGGAACATTCTGCTGTGTCCTGTTCTAATGGTAAGCCTACTGGTAAGCTCTCTATCCCCACTAGATTTCATCTATCCTTTCCTAAGTAAGCTTCCCCCCTCCTTTTTTTTCCTTTCCATACCTCTCCCCCTCAAATCCAATTTGTTGAAAAATGCAGAGCTAATTCTTCAGTTCCCAGATTAGTGTCATCTTTATTATCTATCATCACACCAAATAATTACCACACAATATATATTTCAACTCTTCTCTACAGATTGTACCTGGAAACTTCCACTACCTTCTATTCAGTCAACATATAGAAATGAAAAATAGATTGTGGGTATCTAGACTTTTTTTTTCTTTGATTCAATCATGTCCAGTTTTTGGAGACTACCTGGATAAGTCCCTGCAGTTTTACTGGCAAGGTTTGTCAGAAGTGATTTGCCCTTTCCTCCTCCTAAATATAGACAATTAATAGTTTTGATTAGTAGGTAAAAGCACATATGATTTGACACACAGAAGGAATGCCTATCTATATTTATTACTTATGTGGTAGCAAATTGTTGTCAAGTTTTAATAACCATATAGGTAGTTTTTGTCCATGATAATCTGAACCTAACATGTTCCTTAACTGTACCTTGCTGCTTGTTGTCCTGTCCTTTACTTTCTTTCATCTTTCCAAGCATTAGAATTAAGGAGAAAAAGTTCACATAAGTAGGATAATGTGAGCCTTGTCATTTGTGCCTAGAGTGAGAACTCTGGCTCTCTTTCTCTCACTTTCCACACACAAACAAACTAAAATGTAGAAAATTTTGGGGGAAAAATAGAAAAACTAAAATGTAGTTTGAAAAATAAAGTCAATATTTTTCAATAATATTGCAGTTGTTTGCTTCAGAAAAAAGTACAGTAATATCAGTTTGCCAACTATCTGTACAAATGATCAAATAATTGTTCTACAGGATTTTTCCTCTTTTTCGATATTTTTTAGATATATTTTATATGTGAGTTACAGTTGTAAAAACTGTCATCATTATAAATAAAAATTATTTCCTTTCTTTAGTAAAACTGAAATTAATGTACAGTATAAATAAGATAAACAACTATTTAAATAATCCTAGAACACAATATTGCTATTAGTTATTAATAAAAATAATAATCTCCAAATGCATTACAGAATGGAAGTGATGGTCTGTATGGAAACCATTAATGAAGATTATAGATTCTAATATTAAATAATTCAAATGGAATTGATAAAAACAAAAGCATATAGGCAAGCTGAACTCTGAAACTATAATATGTGGAACAAATTCACTGGGAAGAGAATGTAAAGTTTATTGGATGTCAATAATTAAGAAAAAGTAAATATATACATTGGTAGAACAGTAGTATCTATTGAGAGATTCAGCTGGAATTCAGTACTTGCAAATCACATTGATCTTTAAAAGGAGAAAGTAACCAACATAAAAGAAACTAAACTGCTTTAAATATATATAATATATTAATATTATAATATATAAATATAATATATTAATATGTATAAATATAAGTGGAATGACTTGCCTGCAGAAGTTGTGAATGCTCCAACCCTGGAAATTTTTAAGAAAATGTTGGATAACCATCTGTCTGAGATGGTGTAGGGTTTCTGTTAAGTTCGGGCAATGAGGAGGCAGGAGACAGTCATTGGTGACAACAGCTCTTAAGTTTATTGTGAGAACCCAGCGAAGAAAATAACAGAACAGTCCTCCTTATATAGTATTTGGGCTGAGGCACCAAACAATCATAAACGTGCTTTTTCCCGCCCAAATTTCCCTCCAATAATTCAAATACATAACACTTTCCTGCCTGGGCAAGAGGTTGGACTAGAAGGCCTCCAAGGTCCCTTTCCAACTCTGTTTTATTATTATATATATCAAACATAAAAGTGACTAGGAAGAGAATATGTGTCCTCAGCTGCCATACAGTGCATAAAATGATTTCATCCAAATCCAGTTGCAGGTTTGTTTATTCATTTGTTTACAAATATATAGATAACATTATTGCTGGATTACAAAATAGGAAATGAACCTTTCCTGTTTAATATTTAAAGTATATGATTTAGTTCTGAGATTTTCTTTATCACAATCATATAATTATTTTAACTATATATGCACATCAGTATGTGGAAATGTAAAAGAGGGAAAGAAGGTCACTGTGTTGTCCACAAAGGAGATATTCTACATAAATCATCACTTGCCTGTCTGTAGCCATTTCATTCAAGCAAACGAGATACTAAACTAACTGACAACTCACTTGCAAGCAATTTTTTGTGCCCAGACTAGGTCAGTATTTTACCCTCTGGTTTATTCCAGTGGTCACTAGCCTTCAGCTGTTTTGGGCAGTGTAGCAGAAATGATATTTAGGCTTACCATCAAGAGGCATCACACTTTCAAGAACTCTAGAAAGAGATTCATAGATTCTGTCTGAATCTGTGCATGGATGGAAGAATTTGGGTTTTTATTTGGAAATATATTTTACATGGATATTCTCAGGGGATTTTTGTCATTGTCATATTTTTAAGAGTACAAAGAGAGAAGAGAAGAAGAAGATCAGGAGTGATTTATTTATTCATAGTTCTGCTTTGCTCAGTTGTGCAGTTTTACCTTTGATCACATTGTAGTTCTTGCTTTGTTTGCTGATTGCTAATTATTATATATTGGGCTACGCCTCTTAGAAATTACTGGATCTCATTGTACAAATAATTATTTTCTGTATCTTAACATTGTTGTATTCTTCGTTAGTTTTGTATTAGAATTATACATCAAAAACTATTACATTAGGAACCTAATTTGCATAAAAATGGATTGTTCTGGAAGGGGAATCTTCCTTTCTATCCTATTCAGAGTCCAGAAATATGTAAGAAATGGGAGCATCACTCCCCACTTGAGAGGAGAGAAAACTGTTTCTGACTGGAAAACAAGTAGAGGGATGACAGGACAGAGATCCCAGAAAGGGATCCTGCAGGTTTATTTTACATATTTGTAATCCCAGAGCTGCTGGTGGTTGTTTGTTTTTTTAAAAAAAACAAAAGCTAAATCAAGTGTTAGTTCATTGTGATCCAGCTGGTCTTGCACGAAAATAACAAATATGGAATAGGTTTTTATACTGTAGTTATCTTTTTCTTTTATATCATTTGCCAAAAACAAACTTTACATATCTTTATCCAATAGTATAAGCCAGATGGAGATTTTCAATAAAGATTTCTTTGATAATATCCCAGGCTTATAAATGTACAGAAATGGATGTACAAAATCTATACATTTGAGACAGGTGTAAAAAAGTACAATATATAAAGTAAATCAAGAGATAAGCATAAGTTCAAAAGCAACACCAAACTGGAAATGTAAGAAGCCAAAGTGTGATTCTGCTTTGTTTGAAATTCACAAACACAAAATAAAAATTAATTCGAGAACATTTAATAAAATTACTTTGACATAAAGATGACAACATGATGATAGTATTAGAATTTAGACCTTTAGGATTTCAAAACCTACCATCCCTTTATGAAATTTTGGCAAAATAGAATGATTCAATGGTGCTGAAAATTTCTTCCAATACCTTTGTCCACAGTTGGAAGAAGCCAAGGAAGTTAAATTGAAAATTGAAGAACAATTAACACTAGAAGAGACAACAGTTTCAATGAGGATTAATTTTTTATTAGTAACTGAAATACACACACATATAGGACATTTCATAATAATGCTTAGAGACGAAATTCTCTGACTGCTTGAAATTAAATACAACCTACCTTAGAGGTAAAAGGAGATTGGATTTACAAATGAGAGAACAAAGCCTTTGTCTTAAAAGCTACATAACAAAGTATTCATTAAAATCCAATTTTCCACATGTGTGCTGCTCTATTATAAATAAATCTAATTGCAATTAGAAGAAAATTGTGATAAATTTTAAGTATTGTATATTGAGTGCTAATGTTAAAGAATTCCCCCATTTACCTACTTGTACAATTTCTTTGAGGAAATGGCTGCAGTGCAATGTGCTTTTTCAAAACGTCAGGTGAAGTCAGATCACTTAAATTTTAATTTGCTTAGTCTCTTCAAACTTTGTTTTGCTAATCTGGCTGTGTTTACTTCAGTAGAATGTTACCTTCTCTGCAGAGTACAAAATCCTTGTGGAAAACAAAACAAAAAAAATGGCTGCTAATTATTTCCTTCAGAAGCCAAACAAGAAAATGTTTCCTGTAATTGATTATAAAAACACCTCTCTCTTGATAGTTCCTTACTTTCGCATCTTAAATAAAAATAAATATTTGGAAGAGGGAGAAGAAAATGCACAAAAGCAACAATGGCAAGCAAAGTATTCAAGCATGTAATGAAAAAAAAAACAGCAGTTACTGGAGCAGCTGACAGGTGAATATAATAATATAACATAAAATAATAGTAAAAGACTTCACAAATTAAATAGAATAAAGAAAAGATAGATTACAGAAAAGGCTATAAGTGTGTGTGTTGGAAAAGAAAAGTATGTGTGTGCATGTGTGCTGTGTGTTTATGTATACGTGTATGTATTTATGCCTATGATATCCAATAAAGAATATTTGTAAATCAGGAAGTCCTTGGTGTTGTCTGAGTTGTTTGCTTGCAGGTGTTACATTACCTGCCTGGAAGAAAATTGAAATAAATGTTAAGTATTGTATATTGCGTACTGATGACAAATTGTCCCTCCATTATCTACTTGTACAATGCTAGATAAATTCCTGGTGAGTGTAGGGTTTACTCACTGTTTATATACAAAAGCTTCCCTGGCCAGAGTTGGGGAGCATATGGTTTTTACCTTGGGGCATTTTTTTTTTGTCCTTGACTGTTTGTCTGGTATTAATACCTAGTTATTTATGTATAGACTTCTGGAAAGGATTTGTTCTTTTTTGGTACATGTGGAGTATGGGCTCATAACTCCTATTTGTTCACTATAAAGCAATAAATATGCTCTAACTATAGGCAGTATTCAAAGTATTATAAAGTGGATAAAAGTGTGAAGTTATTACCCCCTACACCTCATTCCATTCATTCATAACTTTATATTGTAATAAATATTAATAAACATTAATACGTTTAGTGAGAAGAAATACAAATAGCAGACAACAAATACTGGCATCCTGTGGTTTCCCCTGATTCCCCAAATATATACAATTCTACCTGCATAAAAGCAGACTGAAAAATTGTTTAGAGTGTGGGTTTAGCAATATATAGGTTTAGCAATAGCAAACTATTGCACACTAAAACAAAAAGTCAATCACTATAATGAGTGAGCACCAAAACGTGTTTTTTTAGTAACAGTAGGGAGCTCAGATGAAATCGTTGTATAATGGTATAATTCCATAGTGACCATATTGAACCTTGCTATCGATAGATGAGAATATTTCTACCTCAGGGCTGAAATGAAGTTCCAGTGCACTAATGGTATTGGTAATGAAAATGGCTGCAAAAAAAAAATAACAACAAAAAAACAGCAAATCTCAGAGAGCACTAGTCATACCATGATATCTACATTAGAAGAAGGATTAGTATGGAGGTGCATAACGGAAATATGTAAAATCTCCTATGTCATAAAATAATTTATATTTTTTTCTGTCTTTCATAATACTTTTGCACATTGCCTTGATTCTGTCAAGAGGGAGCTGTAGTAACAGCACAGCACTTAGACTTATATACCAC
The DNA here is from genome assembly GCF_028640845.1 of Ahaetulla prasina. Classification (NCBI taxonomy): domain Eukaryota; kingdom Metazoa; phylum Chordata; class Lepidosauria; order Squamata; family Colubridae; genus Ahaetulla; species Ahaetulla prasina. The sequence continues at coordinate 44,468,165 of NC_080543.1, forward strand.
TTCATAGTACTTTACAGCCCTCTCTAAAGCCTGCAGTTTGAGGAGTCAGCATGCTCCCAACAATCAGGATCCTCATTTTGCCAACTTCAGAAGGATGGAAAGGCTGCACCATCCTTGAGCCGGTGAGAATCGATTTGCTGGCAGGCGGCAGAATTAGCCATCAATACTGCATTCCAATCATTACACCACCATGGCTACAATGTAAAAATATTGTTAAAGAAATAAATAAAACAAAAACCTAATGGTTGAAAATTCAGAACAGATTAAAAAAAAGTAGTACGTTTTGATATAGCACATTGTTAGACTATGGAATTTGCTGCCATAAGATTTGGCAACAACTATTTAGGTGATTTAAAAAGAGAAGCTGTGAAATTTATGGGTGACAGTGCTATTAGTGGCAATTCCCCTTGAGCGCTATGTACTACCCCAAAGGCAATATGTGTCTTCAATACCAGCTGCAAAAAAGCAAAAATGAATCAATTAATATCCTGACATACTTGTGAGATAAGTGGAGTTATCTGTTTGGTTCTAAAAATGATAACTTTCTAAGGGAGGAAGGCATAAGCCCAATAATTAACGTTTGTCAGTGTGGCACCTAGAACTTATCTATACTAAGCAAAGTGTCCAACCAGTTACTTCTTCAAGCTTATACATATACATAAACACAAGCAGCCATTCATTATTATAAGGTATATGTTAATGTATAACTTTAGAAATCAGATTTATGGAACTCACTGTACTTTCTCTTCCACCAGAAATAATATATATATTTCTGGATTCATGAGCTATGATTTCAGTAGACTTTTAAATATACAGTTATATAATATAAGATACACATATTTAGTAACCACAAAAACCCTGAAAATTGACTATTGAAACATTTTTTCTTTTTACTTATTAAGGCGTGCACATATTTTCCATATAGCAAAAATATATTTTCCTGGACTTAAACCATTGGAATATATTGCATATGTCATATGCTCATTTTTTAAAACGTGTTCAGATTTACGATTGTTGCTACTTTATTATATCTCAGGTCTTTCTTCAGTCAACACGCACACACAAAAATATTAATCTATTATTCCTATTGCTCAGTACATTTTCATTTCTACTGAAGTGTGATATCTTCAGATTTATTTCCCTACGTACATTCTTTGTTCAAATCACAACAATTGGACATCATCTTCACAGCTGAGAAAGAGGAAATGTCATTGTGATTGGTCACGACAGCAAAAGCTAACACATATTCATTTTCTTGAGAGAAAATTATTGGGCCTTTCAGACCAATCTTCACTTTATTCCACTGACCCAAAAGGTCTCCTCTGTTCCACTTGTAATATTAGATTTTTCTAGTATTTTCATGATCACTATGCCATATTATTTTATGAAATCATTACACAAACTACAAAAACAGTCAAGAAGGAGAAAACCATTTTCTTAAAAGATGGAAATATATTGCCTGTACCCTCAGAAATGACTGCATTAAAGGAATGTTTAGACAGCCTATACAGCTATGACATGAGAAAATATAAAGCAAAATGAATGGGAAATAATGCATCAAATGAGAAAATAGTAATTTAAAATAAAGGAGTATGGGGCATTTCCCATTCTGTATACATGTTGTTTTATACCGATATTTAATTCAACTGCACAATTTTTAACACATTAGTGACACTTTAATCCTTACAGCAATACAACCAAGAGATGAAAATGTCACAAATAAGAAGTACTGCTTCTTCAATAGGTTTGAGGCAAATTCACAATGCAAAATGGTTGCCCTTCACTGTGGTAAACCTCTTAAATTTTTCATGTGTGCTGAAGATTACTAATTAGAGATCATAACACAATCAACAGGTAATTAAATCACTGAAAAACCCACAAAAATGTAACTCTATTACATGGAACTGAACTATATGCTACAAATCATAAGTCCATTTACCTTGAATTAAAGTTAAATATTATGCATCCATCTATTCCCAATTTCCCAAATATTTTATTTCCCTGTTAAAAAAATGTTTGTTTTTTAGGGTCTTTTAGAAGAATTTATTTCAGGGGAGTTGGGTTTTTTTGTTTCTTTTTCTGGGTTAAAATGTCACTATCACTTGATAACCTCTATGGATGTTCTTGCTTCCTGTTCTGAAAAAGCCTCATTGGAAGAATTCACTCATAATATCTTCCCTTGGGACGTAATTGAGACATGGGAAGCCAGGAAGCCTTGAGACTGCTTGATAGAATGAAATATTGGTTTTGGCTACCTCATAACTTTCCTCCCTTATTTTTTCAAGAAAGCCTGAAGGAGGATACAATCTTTTCTATTAAAAGCAAGTGTCAAACATTCTGACTTGGCTCTTTTCTAAAATGTGGATGCAGAGGAAGCAGAAAAGAGGGATGATCACATTCTTTAACAAATGGGATATTGAAAGCTGGCGTTAAAATGGATACTTTTAATCATCACATAAAGTTTTAAAAACCAGCTATTCTGATCAGATCTTTTGTTCTTTTTCATTGGAGTTGAAGGTATACTTGCTGCTATATTATAATGTTCTGATTCAATGTTTTATTCCTAGTGATATATAACAGCACCCAAAAAATAAATTGTCCCTAAAACACTATAATTAGTTTATAAAACACACATATTACAGGCACAGTGTCCGCCAAGTAAATATATTATTATACAAATGTACAATAAAAATATGGAACTTAATTTCCCAGAGCTATAAACAACCAATGTGGCAATTTTCTCCAAGAACTTGTGCAGACATTATTCCTGCAAATTACAATAAGGTAAAGTTGTGAACTTCCAAAATTCTATAATTAATTTTAAGAGAAGAAAAAATAAGAAGTTTAGCTATAGTACAACTGATTATTTTTAAGTCATCAAAATATTTATCTTAATTTGGCAGCATTTTTTATTAGCAGGAATGGATAGCATGGTCTTTAAGAGCAGCATATTAATTATTTGGTAAAATGCAAAAGAAATCAAGTAACTGTCACACTGTGGTTCCAGCTAAACACATTATTAAGTGGAAATACTTGACTGTAATGTAACGGCTGGGCAGTACAATAATCTTGTTAAGAAATAAGGAAAGCATATTTGGGAAGAGTCTGACTGAGCCAGGATCCTTCATCTATTAACATTTTAATAGCTGCTACCACCACTGCTAGCTGATTATCAGTTTGGATAAATATTTTATTTATATGGCAGCCATTATTTTAATTAACATCCATTTGCATGGTGGAGAAAGAGTGCAAAAGAAAAAATGGGAGGGGGGACAACTATTGATATTTCAGAAGTGTTGAAAGATTTTTGTCAAAATTCCAGATTGTCCGTTTAGGAAGGAAGTTTCATTTAAACATGGGAGTGAATGTGAAAATTAGATTGATATGTATTTATTAATTTTTTATTTCCTGTTAGTTCAGTGTGATTTTCTTTGATCTCAGAAATACTTATATCTTGCTCCTGTGACCTACAAATATATTACCTGTGCACATTTTTAATGTGCAAGCAAAAGGCAGCAATATTTCCAATTTCAGACCCTAAATAGTCATCTGATCATACATTGTAAGGGAAAGGATCAGCAGTCTTGGTATATTTTAAAGTTCTTCATCAGAACCTTAAAAACTTTCTGCATGTAATCAGTTCAAACTTTGGGACAGAGCAAAAAAGTTGGCAGAAAAAAAAGAATAAATGGAGCAAAAAAAAAAAAAAACAACCAAAGAGAGAAACTGTTAGAAAGAAACACAACTGTGCAAGAATACACCACCGTGCACTGAGTCAATCTGTTCTTCATTTCTGTCATAAAATGCCAGTTTTAATATAAAATAATAGCCATTATTTTGAGCTAATAGTTTAACCTATGTACTTTAAGGCAGGGATCTCCAACCTTGGTCCCTTTAAGACTTGTGGGCTTCAACTCCCAGAGTCCTTCAGCCAGCAAGCTGGTTGAGGAACTCTGGGAGTTGAAGTCCACAAGTCTTAAAAGAGCCAAGTTTGCAGACCCCTGCACTAGTGCAAATGTAAAATCATAATAACAAAACCATTATGATTATAAATATGTTAGGATTCCAAACTCTTCTGTAAATACAAGTGTACATGAATCTATGAATGTAAGAGGGATTGTGGGGGGGAGCTTGTGCCATAGGGTAAGGTTTTTTGGGTTCTGGCAACTGCATGGACAACTTCCTGCAGGTTTAAAATTTGTTTTGCAATTGTCTCATTCCTAGGTTGAGAGTTGGCTCAAGGTCATGCAGCTCTCTTTGTGTCTAAAATGGGACTAGAAGTCTCTGTCTCCTAGATTCTAATCTGTTGCCTTAACTACTCTAGCAAATCTGGGTAAGAGGAACTGTATATAAACCTATAGATATTTCATAATATTTATTAATGGTGTGACTGTAATACCACATACAATAATTATGTATTATTTTACATAATGTGTAGAAAGAGATGAGAGAGAATCGGAAGACTTAAAAGCCATTGGTTTAATCATCCTGATAGCATCAATGACTAAATTGTGATGAAAAGATGTAGCAGACTACATAAAGTAATATAAAATAAGATTAGCAAAACAAAATTAATTAACAATAATGTTGATAGTTTTAGATAGAATTATCTCAATCATGTACAGTATGTATAATAACCACTGTTATAATAAAAACAAAAGTGGTTAGAATGCCCCAGAAACTTACTTATAAGGAGTTAATTAGCTGATGAACATCCTTGTAAAACCAACCAAAGGAACATGGACCACAATTTCTTTTTTTAAAAAATATTTTTATTAGACTTTTAACTTTTAAAAACAAAATAAAGAAAAATACAACAAAAAAACAAAAACACATTAAAAACACGTAATAAACATAACATTGCATCATATATTATTTTACAGCTTGCTGTATCAGCATAGGTATATATTCTCTGTTCTTATTCAATCGTTCCTCTACGTGCTTATATTTACATTGGTATCTATTTACCAAACCGTCATTATCCGATTAACACTATTCAGTAACTTACATTTCCTAGTTTTAACTTAATTAGATTAACATTCCGATTTATTATTTTGATTTCTTTTTTTCTAACCAATCATATAATTTATTCCACACTTTATAGTATTCTGACTCTTCCCTTTCCTTAATTTCCAGCGTCATCTTATCCATTTCTGTGCTCTGTAGGATTTTTCAAATTATTATTTTCTCTCCTGGTACATTGTTTTGTTTCCATTCATATGTAACAGCAATCCTTGCTGTTGTTAATATATGAAGTATTAGCTATTGCAAAGATTTGTCTATTTTTGGGTTAATTATTCCTAATAAATAAAATTCCGGTTTAAATTCCATTTTTAATTGGGTAATTCTCTCTAACCAATTTTTAATTTTTTGCCAATTTTTTTTATGGGGCACATCCACCACATATGGTAGTATGTGCCTAGCTTGTAACCACATCTCCAACAATTCAGTGGTAAATTTGGGAACATTTTGACCAATCTTGCTGGTGCCAAATGCCATCTATGGAACATTTTATACAAATTTTCTTTATAGGCTACTGCCATTGTAAATTTATAGTTTATATCCCACAATCTGTCCCACTTTTCTAATTCTATATTGTGCCCAAGATTTTTTGCCCAACAGATCATTGTTTCTTTTACTGTTTCATCTTCCATTTTGTATTTTAAGAGGAAATTGTAAATTTTTGTTATCATTCCCCCTCCCCCCGATCCTAATAGAATTTTATCTATATCCACTTGTTCTCTATCTATGCCATATTGTTCCTGGTCTTTTTTGAATCTGGTTTTTATTTGTAGATATGGCCAACATTCCATGTTTAGTCCTTGTTGTTTCAAATCTTGGATTGATTTTAATTCCCCTTTTTTATTGAGTAGCTCTGACTATTTTATCATTTTATTCAAGTCCGTGGTATTTGGGTGTAATATTGCTTCCATAGTTGATAGCCAAATTGGGACTTTTGTACAGTGATCCTTCTTAATTTTCTCCAAAACTTGTAAAGGGCATTTCTTAATAAATGTCTTTGAAAATATATATGATATTTATTTTTCCTGTCCCAAAGAAAACTGTGCCAGCCAATCTGGAGATCATGGCCTTCTATCATTAGTACTCATTTATTTTGTAGCTGGATCCATTCTCTAAGCCATGTTAGTGTTGCGGCCTGATAATAGAGCTCCCAATTTGGGAGACTAAAGCCACCTCTATTTCTACTATCTTGCAATATTTTAAATTTAATGTGAGGTTTCTTCTCTGACCAAACGAATTTTGATGTGATTTTATTTAATTGTTAGAAGAAATTTTTCTCTAATTTAATCGATATAGTTTGAAACAGATATAGCAATCTGGGTAGTATGTACATCTCTCTCGTTGAAATTCTACCAATCATCAACGATATTTGCAATTTGGACCAAGTTTCTAAATCGTTTTGAATTTTTTGTAGCAGTGTGTCATAGTTATCTTTTTTTATTGTGGTACATTTTGCTGATATCTGTATTCCTAAATATTTAATTTTTTTGACTCTCAAAATCCCCACTTTCTCCTCTAATTTCTCAATTTGTTTATTTGTTAGGTTTTGGTTAACATTTTAGTTTTGTCCTTGTTTATTTTGAGCCCTGCCACTTTACCAAATTGGTTTATGTCTTTGAATAATAATTGTCTGGATTCTAGGGGCTCCTCAGTAATGAATACCAGATCATCAGCAAATGCTTGGACTTTGTATTCCTGTGATTTAATTTTTAATCCATTTATTTCAGAATTCTCTCTAATTTGTGACATTAATATTTCTTAGGATATATTAAATAATAAGGGGACAGAGAGCATCCTTGTCGCACCCCTTTTTCTATATTGAAGCTTTCCGTATATTCACCGTTTATAATTATTTTTGCTCTCTGGGTAGAATAAATTGCTCTAATCATTTCTATAAAGTTTTTGCCCCCAATTCATTTCTATTAATTGGTTGATCATAAAGTCCCAGTTCAAGTTATTGAAAGCTTTCTGCGCGTCTAAGAATATCAGAGCTACTTGCTTATCTGAGTGGGCTTCATAATATTCAAGTACATTTATGATGGTTCTCATGTTATTTTTGATGTATATGTTGGGCAAAAAACCATTTTGATCTGATTTAATAATTTTGTTTAATATACCATTGATCCTCTCTGCTATTATGGCCATAAATATCTTATAATCAGCATTTAACAGCAAGATTGGCCTATAGTTCTGTATCGTCTATTTTTCGGTATTGTTTTTGGGGATAAGAGTTTTTAAAGCTTCTGTCCAGGATTTTGGTATCTTTGCATTCTCTAATATTTTATTATATGTTTGTAATAATAAATTGTCTAATAATTCTTGAAATTCCTTATAAAATTCAGCCAGGATTCCGTCTGGGCCTGGAGTTTTGTTATTTTTTTGTTTTTGTATTGCCCTTTTCAACTCAGCTGTCATTATTTTTCCATTTAGTATTTCTTTAATTAGATCTGATATAATTGGATGGCTCCTCTCTCTTAAATATCTCTTAATATCATTTTCATCTATTTTTTCTTGTCTGTACAGGGCTTGAAAGTAGTTTGTTGCTATGGTTTTTATTTTGTCTTTCTGAAAATGTACTGTCCCTTCTTCATCTTCTAGGTTTCGTATTAATTTCTTTTCCTTTGCTTTTTTCAATTTGTGAGCAAACCACATACCCAGTTTGTTGGCATTTTCGAAATAGTTTTGTCTTACTGCTCTAATCTTTTTTGCCACTTCTTCCTGTGTAATTAAATTTAGTTTGTGTTTGGTAATTTCCTTCTGTTCTTTAATTTCCTAATTTAAGGGTTGTTTTGTAATTTAAGTTCTAATTTCCCAGTTTTTCCTGAAGGTCTGTATATTGTTTCTTTTTATTTTTATTTCTTCAGGCTGTATATGCAATAGATATACCCCTCGCATATGCTTTTAGTGTGTCCCATAGGTTTTGAGTGGAAGTTTGTTCGTTCCAATTTTCTTTTAAAAATAATTCTAATTCTTTTTCTACATATGTAGTATAATTTTTTTCTTTGATCACACTCTGGTTCATGGTCCACCTCACTTTCTTCTTTATTTCTCCTTTCCATTTAATTTTGATCAGACTGTGATCTGCCCAGATGTTCGTTGTAATTTCTATTTCCAATATTTTTTTTGCTGTTTCTGGATCCATCCATGCCATATCTATTCTGGACCATGATTGGTGGGGATTGGAGAAGAAAGTATACTGAGTCTTTTGTGGATTATTTTCTCTCCATGTATCTTTTAAATTTAGTTCTTGGACCGTATTTAAAAATACAGTTGGTAGGGTTTTCCTATCATAATTCTTTTTTGTTCCTGTTTTATAGTCTTTTTTGGGGTCTACCACTCCATTAAAATCTCCTAGTATACAAATATTATCAAGTTCTAGTGTTGGTAATTGTTTGTATAATTTGCTATAATATTCTTTCTGGCTTATATTTGGTGCATATATAATTGCAATAACTACTCTTTTTTGTTTTATGTAAATTTCTATCAATAATGTCCTTCCCTCTTTGTCTGCAAACAATTGTTTAAGAATGGCTTTAGCCATTCCTTTATATACACTGCTATTCCCCCTTTTTTTTTTTTAGCTAATGATGTAAATAATTTTCCCAGTTTAGGGACTCCCAAAATATGACTTATTTTCCTTTTGTATGTGTACTTCCTTTAGGCATATAATATCCATATTTAATTTGTGTAACTTAGTTATTGTCTGTCTTCTTTTTATGGGTGAATTTAATCCGTTTATGTTAACTGACAACATATTCACCTCTTCTTCCATCTTACTACTTATTAGTCCGTCTTGCTTCTCTTATCTCCTTTTGGTATCTCATCTGTACTCCTTCTCTTTCTTGGGGTCCCTATTTTGTTGCCTCTCTCAGTTCTTGGTCGGTTTCAATTTCCTCTGTCAGGTGTTTCTCTTGGCTCCTTGATTCAAGTTCCTCCCTGCTATCCAATTCTCCTCCAAAACATTGTTCATAGAATTCCTGGGCTTTATCAACCGTGTCTACTCTTATTTTCTTTCCTGCCAGGATATTAACATTTCTTCAGGGACTAACCAGTGAAACATAATTCTTTGTTTTATTAATTTTGAGGAGAAAAACTGATAATTCCTTCTTCTGTCTCAGACCCTTTTCGGTAGTTGTTTTAGTGTAATGATTTCCTTTCCCTTATAAATTACTTGTTCTTGGCTCGTTCTTCAGTAAATTTCATCCCGTATTGATTTTTGTGTGAACCTTACATGAACTTCACAGGGAAGTCTGTGTCATCACGCATAGTTGGTGTGTACATGATATGTTTATCAATATTGTTTTGAATTTCATGTTTATTAATTTGCAGCGACTCCGCCAACACTTCTGTCATGAGGTTACAGAGGTCTTCTTTACTTTCTTTTAAGTTCTGGAACCTTAAGTAGAAATATCGTTCTAACTCTAAATGGATTATCGTCTCTTCCATCTCTCTATTTACTGCTGTTAATTTCTCCGCTGTGTCTTCCAACTTCTTTTCGGTTTTGTCTTGCCTCTACCAGTTTAATATTTTGCTCATTTTTTTCTATCATTTCTTGAATTTTTTCCATCCTGTCATCCAATTTTTTTACTTTGCCCATTTCTCCTTTCATTGCTTTGTGGTTGTTGGTCATAGACTTCTGTATTTTCATCATTACTTCCTGAATCATGTTTAATGCTGTTTGTATATTTTGTAGTGTTGGGACTGATCCTAGTTTCTCAATATAGCATATCCATTATTAATTTTTGTCCTGCAGGAGAGGCTGTTCCTGGGGTTGCCTTCTTAACTGTTTTCATAACTGTGGATGTGTTTGACATTTTAAGTACTTGAAAGAAATTGTTCCATCATACCATACAGAATTTAATCCTATATTATAGAAAGATCCACCTTTTATCTCTCCGAAGGTTATACTAAATAAAATGCAAATTTAATCTAATCAAATGTAAAATCTATTTGATTATATACAGCACTATTTTTACCTATTTAAAATTAAACATATAATATCTTAAGTTAGTCCTAAGTTAATATCTTAAATTAATCTGGTTCAACACATATAATAAGCAAAGGAGTAAGACCAAGTCTATAGTCAATATATAGATCTATAAAAGAGAAAATATTTTATAATTAAATATAGGTATATAAAAAGAGGGAAGGGGGAACAGTTAATATATTAGTATCTATTTGATAAAAGGTATAAAAATATATTGATATATAAAATATGTAGAAGATAGTTAATTAATTATAATTAAATCCAGCCCCAAAGTTATCACCCGGGTAGTCATTTATTTTTTACTTAATCTTTATGTTTTCTAAGTTCACTGCTACTTGTTGTTCTCCAAGATGGGAAATGGATGCTATCAATAGATTGCACAGTCACTGTCCCTTCACCACAGCTTCTTCGTCTCTCTTTTTTTTTCCCTTTCCAAGTACAATCTGTTGTTCCTCTGTTCTCAGTATAAATCTCACAATATTATCTCTATTACAGCAAATCTCCCAGTCTTTAAACACGGCAGTCTTTCAGATCACCATCCACAATACACAAATACTTTCACTCTCAGTCCATTTGTTATTGTCTTTTCTGCTTACTTTCTCCCCCCCTTTTCCGCTCCCATCGCTTAGGTGCCACTTTTCACACTTTGGGAGCTCACTCAGTCACTTCTTGGCAGATTTCCTCAGCTTAGAGAAGTAGTCCGGTGTCCTGTTTTTACTTAAACTTTTACCACCGATACTTCCTGCTGTTTTTCACTCTTTCACTTCCTGCTGTTTGTCACTCTTTCACTTCCTTGCCATTTGCTCAGGCCATCGTGCTTCTGGACCTAGCCGAAGGAGCATCTGGTCTCTTCTGTGTCAGATTTCAGGGAATTCACCCTCCGCGGCAGGGGATCGCCCTTCACTCCATCGCCTTCGAATGTTCCCTTTTCTTTTGCTGTCCTCTACAGGGTCCAACTTTACCATTGCCGGTCTCCAGACACAAAAAATTGAGCAAAAAGAACGTAATCCCATCTTCCTACACCACATCACTGTGATGCCACCCCAGAAACCCCTGGATCACAATTTCTATCATGCCATTGCCACAGGAACAATATTGTGCTTCAAAAAGCAAACCAAGAACATAATTTCTGCATAGCACATGGCTGGGTCTATTCTTCAATTTTACATCATTAGAAGTTGTACCAATCTAAGTTTACAGCAAACCTTGGCCTTTCTATGCCAACAATTTAATTGCAGCAGGTATAAATTGCACTCCTTGGGCAAAATAAGAAATTTGGATGATTGATGTGAATTTTGAGATACATAATCTTTTTTTTCTTAGTGTTTGTTTCTAGAAGCTCCCCTTATTTAAAGGTACTAATCTGCTCAGTGCTATATCTCCCTTATTTCTAGTTTTGCTGTTTTGAGAGCTTGGAGAAGGTAACAATCTTGATCATGATAATATTTCCTCACTGCAATTATTGATTCATTATTCCAAAATTCTTTTTGGATCACAGTGGGGAAAACAAAATTATTGTATCATTAGCATAAATTAAGACACTACCCTACTTTGGGAGAATGGATGACAGAATTACTTAAAGAGAGAGCCTCTAAATTTATATGACAGTTAAATAAAATGAATGCCAATAAATATCCTTGTCTGACTCTCTTCCTTACTGGTAACATGCCCTCAGTTGGTACTACATGCTGTCCTCCAGTGTCAAATTTTCATGAATTTTAATAAGAAGCAGAAGCAAAGTTTTGTCTTCAGTAGATCACTTATGTATAGACCATGGTTTAATTTAAATATTATGTCCAAGGAAAATCTGTTAAGTTCTGGAAGTAACGAGGCTGGAGACCAGGGTAGTGACAACAGCTCTTTAATATAGGGTGAACCCAGCAACAGGCTGGGGGAAAAACCTCTCCTTTTATACAGTTCTGCTGGAGGCTTCGTCCAATCAGCAACGTGCTGATTTCCCGCTCAAATATTTAAAGGTACAAACATGAATACATAACACTCCTCCCCTCCCAGAAAACACTTTGCCTCTATTTACATTTTATTTACATGTCCTTATTCGACGTAGTCACGCAAATAACCTGGGCGTCTCCTAGTTCTTTCAGACCTGCGCGGTTCAGTTCTGGTGGTGTTTTGAGCTGGTCGGAGGGGCTGTTTTCCTCCCAGCTCTTTCTCTAGGCCATCGGGCCCTGGATTATTGCAGACTCTTTTTCTTGGCCATCCGCCTTGGATTACTTTTTGTGATTTTCCTGCCGATTCCCTCGAACCTGATGGCGTCGCTGGACCTCCGGGACCTCAGCTAAGTCTTGCGCCTCCCGGGTTATGGTCAGCTGTGGTTCAAATAAGGATTGGTCATGATCTGTCTCATTTGGTTCGGGTTGTTCAGTTATTCGTTTCCTTATCTGATCTATGTGGCGCCTCCATACTCGGTTGTCTTGTAACTCACCAAGTATGACTTTGGACCGGTTGCTTTTATGATTTGCCCTGCGAGCCAACTTGGGCCGTCCCCATAGTTGCGGCCCACACTGTCGCCTATGCCCATTCCTCTCGTTTTTCTATTTCCCCTTGTAACCCTCTGGTGTGTAATGGGATTCAAACGGTCAAGTGGGCACCGGAGTTTCCGTCCCATCAAGAGTTCAGCTGGGCTTCTGCCTGTAGCAGTGCTTGGGGTTCTGTGCTGAATGGCCAGAAAGAAATCTATCTTTGTTTGCCAGTCACCTGGCTTGAGCCTGGACAATGCCTCCTTAGCGCCCGGACGGAACGCCTGCAAGGCCATTCGACGCAGGGTGGAAAGGCGCAGAGAGGGCATGTCGGATGCCCTCCTCTGCCAGGTATTCTTCAAACTGGGCTGCCGTGAATTGCGGGCCATTGTCGGACACCAGAGTGTCAGGCAACCCGTGGGTTGCGAATAGGTGGCGAGGGCTGCGATTACTGCCTCGGCCGTAGTGGATTTCATGAGTATGATCTCCAACCATTTAGAGAATGCGTCGACAACCACTAGGAAGGTTTGGCGTGGAAGGGCCAGCAAAATCAATGTGGATTCTTGACCAGGGCCCTTGGGGTTTTTCCCATTCCTGACTGGGGCCATTGGTGGTAGAGGTCTGGACTCTGGCAAGCCTGGCATTTCCTACCCTCTCAGCAATTTCTGAATCCATGAGTGGCCACCACACATAGCTTCTGCTAGCCCCTTCATCCTTACGATCCCTGGGTGACCTCGTGGAGGAGGTCCAATACCTTTCCTTAATTTATCCGGGATTACCACACGATCACCCCATAACAGGCACCCCTTGAGCCGAGAGCTCATCACGCTTTTAACAAATTCCTTAAACCTTTCGCCCGGCGCAGCGGGCCACCCTCTTGTACCCAACCGAGTACAGTCCTTAACACAATGTCCCGGTATGATGCCCGAGCCACTTCCTTAGATGTGACTGGGCCAGAGTCCAAAGAGTCAATAAGCAGGATGGCGTCCCGGGTGGGGTCTTCGATCGCCTCTGGTAGTGGGCATCTGCTTAAGCGTCCGCATGCCCCACTTCTTTTCCTGGTCGATGCTGCAGCTTGTACGAATAAGCGGCTAAGAAAATAGTCCATCGGGTCAATCGTGGCGAAAGTGCCACAGGCGTTGGCGGTCGCCAGCCAGTATTCCTAACAGCGGTCTGTGGTCAGTCACAATTTCAAAATCCGCCCAAATACATATTCGTGGAATTTCTTCACCCTGACACAATTGCTAGCGCTTCTTTATCTAACTGACTATAGTTCCTTTCTGGGGGACATTGTTCTAGAGTAGAAGGCTATGGGGCTTCTGTGCCGTTTGGAAGTCTGTGGCTGAGCACAGCCCCACCCCGTAAGGAGGCATCGCAAACCAGCACTAGGGCAATGAGTTATGATATTGGATGAGCAGGCTATCGCTTGAAAGCAGGTTTTCACTGTTTCAAAGCCCTACTTTCCGACTTTCCCAAGACCAAACAGTATTTTTCCTAGAAGTTTGTGCAGCGGTTCAGCAACGGTCGCTTTGTTTTTAAAAACCGCGTAAAATTCACTAACCCCAGGAATGCCTGCAGCTCTGCTTTGTTTTTGGGCGCTGGGGCCTTTCTGATTGCCTTGACTTTGCTCTCAGTGGGGTGAATTCCTTTCTTGTCTATCGGTAGCCCAAGAATTGACGGATTCGACCCCTATCTGGCATTTGTTTGCTTTTACCTTTAGTCCGCTGCCCGGAAAATGCCCAGAACCTTTCTTAATCGCTCCCCAGTTCCTCTACGTTTTCCGCTGATATTAAGACATCATCAGTAGGGAACTACCCTGGGAGCCCTTGCAGGAGTCGTTCCATTAAGTTTTGGAACAATCCGGTGCCACACTCACCCCAAATTGTAGTCGGGTGCATCTGAATGCACCCTGTGAGTTACAATCGTTTGGGCTTCGGCTGTGTTGGCGTCTACGGGCAATTGTTGGTAGGCTTGGGCCAAGTCTAACTTTGCAAAGACCTGCCCTTGCCCCAAAGAGTGCAGTAAGTGTTGCACCACGGGAACCGGGTAAGCGCTTTTCTGTAAGGCTTTGTTTAGCGTCGCCTTGTAGTCAGCGCAAATTCTAATTGACCCATCTGGTTTTATGGGTGTGATGATTGGCGTCTCCCACTTTGCGTGATCGACTGGTACCAAAATTCCCTGATTTATGAGCTTATCTAGCTCCTTGTCAATTTTTGGCTTAAGGGCAAAAGGGACTCTCCTCGCCTTTAGCCTAATGGGAGCTACCTGGGGGTCTAAATTGAAGGAAATAGGGGTCCCCTTGTACTTGCCCAGGCAGTCCTTGAAGACATCTTCGAACTCGTTCAAGAGTATGTCTTTCAGGTTGCAGTCACTTCTGTAGATGCCGGTCACTCCCATGCCCAGTGCGCGAAACCAGTCTAGTCCTAGCAAACTAGGCAGAGTCCCCTCGACGATTGTGATGGGCAGGGTCTTCTTGTGAGGTCCGTACTCGACGCGGACGGAGGTGGTCCCTCGAACAGGGATTCGATTTCCCTGGTAATCGTGGACCCGTAACCGTTGGGATTGCAGGTGGCGCTTCGCGACTGAAGGCAGTGACTTCACCAAAGTGTCCCAGGACATGATGGTGATGGCTGACCCGGTGTCCACTTCGAGTCGGCACCTTACTCCCTCTATTTTAGGTTTGGTGAAGATCTTCTTCTCCACTCGGGTTGAGGCGCGGCCTATAACTACAGTCGTTTGGTTCGAATTCGCGCCTTTCTTATTTGAGCCAATCGCGGGTCGCCTTTCCGATCCCGCGCTCTGATTGGCCGATTTAAATTTTCGGCGGGAAGGTTGGGGAGCTCGACAGACTTGAGCTAGGTGCCCCTTCTTTCCACACCGCCGACATGTTGCGTCCTTAAACTTGCAGCGTTGGCGCTGGTGTTGACCTCCGCAGCTTCCGTGATTCGTCTCGGTCCTCTTTGTCGCTCTTTTCGGTTCGGCAGACCCCTTCCTCATCCTCACCGTCACCGTCGGATTCGGTCTGAATCTCCTCCTGGTGCACTGGAGCCGGCTTTGTGCTCGCCTTTGGTGGGGGAGGCTTTTGCAATGTCTCCGCCGCTTGGGTGGACATTTCATGTGCTCTGGCTTCGTCCAGAGCGTTGGCCAGCGTTAGGTTGCTCTTCGCTAGCAGCCGCGCCGCAAACGGATGTCTTTGACCTCGGATGAGTTGCTCGAGCAGCACCTCGTCTAGGTCTCGTATCCGCAGTCCTTGACGCTTCCTTAGGGCGCCATGTAGTCACCAATGGACTCGCCCTCCATCTGCCTTCGCCTCCAAATTCAAACCGCCGCACGTATTTGGACGGTGTGGGTGCGAAGTGGTTCTTTAATAGGGTTTGCAGAGTTGGCCACGATACCGATTGTATCGGCGTTGGCTCTGCCAGGGCTTCCGCAATATCGATGACCTCCGGACCACAGTGGCTTAAGAAATAAGCCCTTTTGCGGTTATCTGGAACTCCCTGCAGTTCGTTGGCTTCTAGAAAGCTTTCGAAACGGGTCATATACGTTCCCCATTTCTCTCTGGCTGGGTCAAACGGTGCGGGCGGAGTGTAACTGGCCATCTCCGCGTTTTCTGCCCTGAATTGCTGGGTTCGGTTCTATCGTGCGTGCTTCAGCTCGGTTCTGGTTCTCCTTAGCCTCGAGATCCCATCCTCGTCGCCAATGTTAAGTTCTGGAAGTAACGAGGCTGGAGACCAGGGTAGTGACAACAGCTCTTTAATATAGGGTGAACCCAGCAACAGGCTGGGGGAAAAACCTCTCCTTTTATACAGTTCTGCTGGAGGCTTCGTCCAATCAGCAACGTGCTGATTTCCCGCTCAAATATTTAAAGGTACAAACATGAATACATAACAAAATCTAAAACCGATCAAGTTTATATAAAAGGAGGAATCAGGTGTATGTGTACACTTTTCTGCTAAATGTTGTAGCAGTAAAACATGATCTAATGTCATCTGGTTTTTCCTAAATCCTGCCTGTTCATTTATTAAAATGCCTTTTTATTCAATCCAGTCAGGAATTTGAACTTTTCTTGTAATTGTCAAATGTACATTCTGCTATTTGGCTTAGCAAACTAATTGGGCAGAAATTAACAGTATCTTCTCTTTTGCCTCTCTTGTATATTTGCATTATAAATAGACAAGCTCATCCCTGGACTCTTTACCTTGGGATTCCACCTCTTCCCACTTAAAAACCAGGCATTTTGGGATTATAATGGCAATGGCAACCAGGGCTGCCAAGATTACCATTCATTACTTCATAAGCAATACAATTTGAACTGGGAGCTTTTCCTAGTTTAAAATGCTTAACTGTATTTTAACTGTATTTTTCTTGGACATGATACATTATGCCCAAGAGAATGTGACCTTTAATAGCAAAGAAACAACAAATCCTTTCTACTGTTCTGATAGCAATTTGGAGGCTAATCTTTTTTATTTTTTAAACAACATTAGAACTGGAAATTATTTGTCTAACATTTAATAATCTTTAATTTATTCATTATGCATTGATTTATTATCTAAGCAGAGTGTCCCATAGAATGCAATATAATATATATATTAAAATATACCACTTTGCTTTTGCACACCAGCTTTAAGACACATGAATGATCATAATCTGGTCCACATATAGCATGCAAAGGGAATATTCATTTTGAACAATTTATCTGCAAATTATACATCTAAAAGTTGCTTTTGTAGTAAATCAAGTTTATTACTGTCTTGTTAATACATATATGATTTAACTACAAATAATTCCTCAATTATATTTGTGGAATCACAGAAACAGTATGTATTTTATGTAGGAATATAACAGTCATATATCAAAACTACATACAGTATAAGTAACTCTCATTCGCTGACATATTTAGCTAAAGAAGTCAAATCATAAATTCTCTTGGACGAAACTGAACATTTAGAGTGTTGGATTGGAGACAATGGTGCATAAATTTGCCGGAAAATAATTCAGGGATAAAATTAAGGACAGCACACCCAGGTCTTTAAGGACCGCTTAAATGCATGCACACATACATACACAGTGCACCCAAGACAGATACACACAAACCCTCTGTCAGATCTGGAAACCATCTTTATACCTTTGAGACTTCAGGCTTCAGGCCTGCCACAAATTCTAATGTGGGAAACTGGGAGGGGGGATTTTATAGAGTGAAGAGGATGTGTAGTCAAAATAAAATTCTTTTAGAAAGTTAAGGCCATGGTGCCCTGAAGCTGTGCTGAGAAGAAATGAGGAGGTATCTTATGTTCCAGAAAGTAACTGATTGGTTCATGTGATGGACATGTGGGTGAACAGGCAAGAACTTGAACTTTCTTTTGGGTGAGGAAAACCCAGAAGCTTTCAGATTTGGGTTTTCCCAGATGTGCCAATATGATATCTCTAATAAAAATTAGCTTTGGGGAACTTTCCACCTTGGAGTTTAATTTCACTGGGGGTGTTACTTGGAACCCTGACACCCACACTGAGACATATCCATGCAAGGGTACAACAATGATAATGCTGAATTGTCAAAACTCTTCTTTGTTTCCTTGTTAAAGAAACTTTGGAGGTTTTATACCATATTTTCAGTACTCGTGAAAATTTCTAGCAAATTTATTTTAATACTGTTTTTGATATTATTAAAGGTGACATGTGTTTGTTTTCTTTCTGCAACACATCTTTTCAATGCGCTTAATCCTCCTTGGCTTTCTCTTCTCCCCAATCTCCCCAAAAAGTTCAATGGGGGGAGTTTTCATGGCTTAATTCGAGTATGGAAAGCCAGGCAAGTTGCAGAGAATAAAAAAACAGTTATGTAATTAAAGACACACTTTGGGCCCTACACTTGTGGGAAAATGCTTGGAAGAAAAAAAATAGCTACATGAGAACATGAATAGAATGTTCAAGTAGGTTTTCTTTTAAAGATAAGATTCTGATATGTTTTCTCAATGTAAATAATTTCTTTGTTGAACTGAACCTTTGCATTAATTTCACATAAACAGCTGGTTCTTGTTTATTGATTTATTTTTTATTTTCTTTGCTGGCCAATGTTCTCATTGGTTTTGCAAAGTTATACCATCCCACACAAGTCAGCCAAACAACTATAGCTTATCTTCATCTGGAGAGAGGTTGAATTATTTACAGTATGGGAATGTCATGCCTCAAGATTTTAATCTCTATAAATTTAATATTTACCTGTCAGTCCAACTAAACATAGTCTAAAATATTATTTGAAATTTTGAAAAACAACATTAATTTACTTTCTATTCTAGTTTAGTATGTATATACAAGAGACCAATGTTACTACACTCTAGGGCAAAGTTTCATTTATAAAACATTATTTAAAATTTATTGCTTCATATATTGCTTTTGAATGTTTAATGCAGTCCTATTCCTTGCTGTAAATATATTGGATCTGCAGATCTGCTTTGATAGCTTCAGTATACATTATCTGCTATCTCACAAAAGTCAAGGTCAAAATCAATTGGCAATTTATGACTGCACCATGACAAAACATAGCTAAATAATAACAGTGCTCTGTAAATGCCTGACTTGGAACCAGTGGTTAAGCATCCTTGTTTCCTAGTAGTTTACAATAATGATTGCACTTATATATAGGAGAGTTCTAAAGAAAATATATATTGTAAGAGCGTAGTAGAATAATACATGCACTGAAAGACAATATTTATTAGACTATAGTATATAACATTTAATATATTTATATACTGCATTTCCATGACTCAGTTTGGTGTAGCAGTTAAGGCATCAGATTAGGAGCCAATAGACTGTAAATTGTAGTTCTGCTTTAAGTTATTTATAGCTAATTGTTTCATTGTAATTTTCATGTATTGTACAGCATATATATATATATACATATATATATATATATATATATATATATATATATATATATATATATATATATATATATATAATATATAATATATAATATATAATATATATATATATTTGTTTTCTAAGGTTTTCGCGGGTGTTTGCATGCAGGTCCTTGGTCATTCGGGTTTTCCCCACGTAAAATTGGAAGTGTCTTGGCAACGTTTCGACGAATGAGACTTCGTCATCTTCAGGCTTCAGCTTCGTGCTTCTGGGAGCAATGTGTGATTGCAGCTGTTTCTTCCTTTTTAACTGCTAGTGGGAGTTTGAACTGATTGGGTGGGAGCTTGGCTGTGCTCTGATTGGATGGAGGGTTTTTTGTGCTCTGATTGGATGGGGGGGTGTCCTGTTTGGGTGGGGGCTTGGTTGTGCTCAGATTAGTCTGAGTTGCAGGGGATTTGAGCTGGTGAGCTGCATTGCTGTTGTTTGGCTTCCTGCAACACATCTTTTCAATGCGCTTAATCCTCCTTGGCTTTCTCTTCTCCCAATCTCCCAAAAGTTCAATGGGGAGTTTCATGGCTTAATTCAGTATGGAAAGCCAGGCAAGTTGCAGAGAATAAAAAAACAGTTATGTAATTAAAGACACACTTTGGGCCCTACACTTGTGGGAAAATGCTTGGAAGAAAAAAAATAGCTACATGAGAACATGAATAGAATGTTCAAGTAGGTTTTCTTTTAAAGATAAGATTCTGATATGTTTTCTCAATGTAAATAATTTCTTTGTTGAACTGAACCTTTGCATTAATTTCACATAAACAGCTGGTTCTTGTTTATTGATTTATTTTTTATTTTCTTTGCTGGCCAATGTTCTCATTGGTTTTGCAAAGTTATACCATCCCACACAAGTCAGCCAAACAACTATAGCTTATCTTCATCTGGAGAGAGGTTGAATTATTTACAGTATGGGAATGTCATGCCTCAAGATTTTAATCTCTATAAATTTAATATTTACCTGTCAGTCCAACTAAACATAGTCTAAAATATTATTTGAAATTTTGAAAAACAACATTAATTTACTTTCTATTCTAGTTTAGTATGTATATACAAGAGACCAATGTTACTACACTCTAGGGCAAAGTTTCATTTATAAAACATTATTTAAAATTTATTGCTTCATATATTGCTTTTGAATGTTTAATGCAGTCCTATTCCTTGCTGTAAATATATTGGATCTGCAGATCTGCTTTGATAGCTTCAGTATACATTATCTGCTATCTCACAAAAGTCAAGGTCAAAATCAATTGGCAATTTATGACTGCACCATGACAAAACATAGCTAAATAATAACAGTGCTCTGTAAATGCCTGACTTGGAACCAGTGGTTAAGCATCCTTGTTTCCTAGTAGTTTACAATAATGATTGCACTTATATATAGGAGAGTTCTAAAGAAAATATATATTGTAAGGCGTAGTAGAATAATACATGCACTGAAAGACAATATTTATTAGACTATAGTATATAACATTTAATATATTTATATACTGCATTTCCATGACTCAGTTTGGTGTAGCAGTTAAGGCATCAGATTAGGAGCCAATAGACTGTAAATTGTAGTTCTGCTTTAAGTTATTTATAGCTAATTGTTTCATTGTAATTTTCATGTATTGTACAGCATATATATATATATATATATATATATATATATATATATATATATATATATATATATATATATATAAATATATATATAATATAAATATATAATATATATATATATATATTTGTTTCCTGAGGTTTTCGCGGGTGTTTGCATGCAGGTCCTTGGTCATTCAGGTTTTCTCCTGCGTAAAATTGGAAGTGTCTTGGCGACGTTTCGACGAAGTCTCATTCGTCATCTTCAGGCTTCAGCTTCGTGCTTCTGGGAGCAATCTGTGACTGCAGCTGTTTCTTCCTTTTTAACTGCTAGTGGGGGTTTGAACTGATTGGGTGGGAGCTTGGCTGTGCTCTGATTGGATGGGGGTTTTTTTGTGCTCCGATTGGATGGGGGGGTGTCCTGTTTGGGTGGGGGCTTGGTTGTGCTCAGATTAGTCTGAGTTGCAGGGGGATTTGAGCTGGTGAGCTGCATTGCTGTTGTTTGGCTTCCCTGGTCCAACACCTTAAAGCCACAGGACACGATATTGACTTTAAAAAGACCAGAACCATCGCCAAAACTGAACACTTTAACAACAGAATAATCAGAGAAGCCATCGAGATAGAAAAACGCCCACACAACATGAACAAACGAGATGATACCTCCCGCCTACCAGCCATTTGGAAACCCGCCCTTATTGACAAACGAGTCCCTAACACGAGGAATGACACCAGAACCACACTCACGAGGTCCACACAGGATATCACCACCACACATGCACCCAGAAAGCAGACCCAAACCCACACTGATCAGGAAGCACGACCAAGGACCAGAAGCCAGACCTCAGCTGCAACATTAGCCATTTCAAACCCTTCCAATCCATACATATAGCAGACAGACACCCACTATAAAGATGTAGCATGACCACAAACACGAAGCCAAACAACAGCAATGCAGCTCACCAGCTCAAATCCCCCTGCAACTCAGACTAATCTGAGCACAACCAAGCCCCCACCCAAACAGGACACACCCCCAGCCAATCAGAGCACAAAACCCCCCCATCCAATTAGAGCACAGCCAAGCTCCCACCCAATCAGTTCAAACTCCCACTAGCAGTTAAAAAGGAAGAAACAGCTGCAATCACACATTGCTCCCAGAAGCACGAAGCTGAAGCCTGAAGATGACGAATGAGACTTCGTCGAAACGTTGCCAAGACACTTCCAATTTTACGTGGGAGAAAACCCGAATGACCAAGGACCTGCATATATATATATATATATATATATATTTGTTTTCTGAGGTTTTGCAGTGTTTGTATGTAGGTCTTTGGTTATTTGGGTTTTCTCCCGTAAAATTGGAAGTGTCTTGGCGACGTTCGGCAAGTCTCATTCGTCATCTTCAGGCTCCAGCTTCGTGCTTCTGGGAGCAATGTGTGATTGCAGCTGTTTCTTCCTTTTTAACTGCTAGTGGGGGTTTGAACTGATTGGGTGGGAGCTTGGCTGTGCTCTGATTGGATGGAGGGTTTTTTGTGCTCTGATTGGATGGGGGGGTGTCCTGTTTGGGTGGGGGCTTGGTTGTGCTCAGATTAGTCTGAGTTGCAGGGGGATTTGAGCTGGTGAGCTGCATTGCTGTTGTTTGGCTTCCCTGGTCCAACACCTTAAAGCCACAGGACACAATATTGACTTTAAAAAGACCAGAACCATCGCCAAAACTGAACACTTTAACAACAGAATAATCAGAGAAGCCATCGAGATAGAAAAACGCCCACACAGCATGAACAAACGAGATGATACCTCCCGCCTTCCAGCCATTTGGAAACCCGCCCTTATTGACAAACGAGTCCCTAACACGAGGAATGACACCAGAACCACACTCACGAGGTCCACACAGGATATCAACACCACACATGCACCCAGAAAGCAGACCCAAACCCACACTGATCAGGAAGCACGACCAAGGACCAGAAGCCAGACCGCAGCTGCAACATTAGCCATTTCAAACCCTTCCAATCCATACATATAGCAGACAGACACCCACTATAAAGATGTAGCACGACCACAAACACGAAGCCAAACAACAGCAATGCAGCTCACCAGCTCAAATCCCCCTGCAACTCAGACTAATCTGAGCACAACCAAGCCCCCACCCAAACAGGACACACCCCCAGCCAATCAGAGCACAAAACCCCCATCCAATTAGAGCACAATAGCTCCCACCCAATCAGTTCAAACTCCACTAGCAGTTAAAAGGAAGAAACAGCTGCAATCACATTGCTCCCAGAAGCACGAAGCTGAAGCCTGAAGATGACGAATGAGACTTCGTCGAACGTTGCCAAGACACTTCCAATTTCGTGGAGAAAACCCGAATGACCAAGGACCTGCATATATATATATATATATATATATATTTGTTTTCTGAGGTTTTTGCGAGTGTTTGTATGTAGGTCTTTGGTTATTTGGGTTTTCTCCCGCGTAAAATTGGAAGTGTCTTGGCGACGTTTCGACGAAGTCTCATTCGTCATCTTCAGGCTTCTGCTTCGTGCTTCGTGCTTCTGGGAGCAATGTGTGATTGCAGCTGTTTCTTCCTTTTAACTGCTAGAGGGGGTTTGAACTGATTGGGTGGGAGCTTGTATATATATATATATATATATATGCAGGTTTTGCTATGTTCGGGTCTTTTCCCATGTAAGATTGGAAGTATTTAGGCAACGTTTCGATGAGATCTCACTCATCATCTTCAGGCTTTGTTCTTATGTGAGCAAAGCCTGAAGATGATTTTTTTTTTTTTTGCATTTATATCCCACCCTTCTCCAAAGACTCAGGGCGGCTTACACTATGTTAAGCAATAGTCTTCATCCATTTGTATATTATATACAAAGTCAACTTATTGCCCCCAACAGTCTGGGTCCTCATTTTACCTACCTTATAAAGTATGGAAGGCTGAGTCAACCTTGGGCCTGGTGGGACTTGAACCTGCAGTAATTGCAAGCAGCTTTTTTTAATAACAGACTCTGTGTTCTCACAGAGTGAGATCTCATTGAAACATTGCCTAAATACTTCCAATCTTACATGGGAAAAGACCCGAACATACCAAAACCTGCATACATATACCTGTGAAAACCTATGAAAACAAATATATATGTGTGTGTGTGTGTGTGTGTGTGTGTGTGTGTGTGTGTGCGTGTGTGTGTGTATGTATATAAGAATCTATTTAAAAAGATGGTAGTTGCATCTACATCTAAACATTAAAAAGGACAAGTTATTTATCTTATAATATGAAAAGAGATTGCATTGTATACCTAAATAAGAAACACTACTTTTAAATATAGGAAGCAACACTAATATATGTTTAAAGCAGGTCCAATAGAATTATTTTGCCTCAAAAGAGAATCAAAAATAATTCTATAGATGAGACAATTTATTTACTACTCCCTCAACTAAGCAACTACTGATCTTTAATATTTTGCTGTTTTCAGTAGTATATAAGATTTAGTATCTATCATCTTACTTGTTGTCTGCCCACGGCTAGACTGAGCAAGCACAAACTCTGGCTCAAGAAGAAATATTTATTTTGCACATCTGAGACTCTCATTTGAAGCAGGATGGGACATAGAATTGCTGGTTGGGCAGCTGAAGTTGTCAAACATTCTGCACTTTTGAAATGAAATGGATTATATTTCTGTACTCTCCTTCTGTATTTCTGCAAAGCACAATCAGCAAAGCCAGAGAACAGAGTATTGATAATAAAAGAGAAGCAATCAGAGGCATTCTCAGCAGCATCAATGCGCAAAGGCAGTCAGATGCTAAATTTATGCCAAATTAAGAGGAGGAAATGAGGAGAAGCATGAGGAGAAAATTAATTCCCTGTGGTTTAATAAATTGCCAAATATGGGAACCAATGTACCAAAAAAAATAGTTCAAATAAAACCCAGCAACAACTCTTATTACATGTGTGATTATGGTGACACGCCTATTCTACAGAAAATATTTCACAAGCAAAAAAATAATAATAATGAAGATTTCCTACTTCTGTTTCTCTGATTATCCTTCTTTCTGTAAACTTGTTTTGCAACCTTTTTTGTTTTTTTAAAATAAATGATTTTTATGCTTCTTTTGAAATATTATTAGAATGATTGCATCTTCCAGTTGAGCAATTGCCTCTCACCTGTGTTACATCCCCTGTGTTACAAAATGAAGACCCAGATTGTTGCAGGCAATATGCTGACTCCGTAAACTGCTTAGAGGGCTGTAAAACACTGTGAAGAGGTATATAAGTCTAAATGCTATTGCTATTGCTATTGCTATTGCTATTGCTACCCACTCATCAGATTTGGCAAGAAAGGAATTTAATGGATCCTATCCACTGAGGACCCATTTAACGACACTCAGAAAATTAGCCCTTTTTGCTATGAACCCTCTTCTTTAGAATCTCATTTCCCCCAGAACTTAGATTGGCAATTATCCTTCTGGCCTTTAGGAAGGATTTGAAGACTTGACTTTGCCATCTTGCTTGAGGATCTTGTAGTTGTCATCTTCAGTCTGCTAAATGGCTATAACACAGGTGTTGGATTACACACTCCAAGAGTAATTTTATATATTATTTCAATAGCTTTTATTGTTTTTAATGGTTGACTCAGCCTTCCATCCTTCTGAGGTCGGTAAAATGAGGACCCAGACTGTGGGGGAAATATGCTGACTCTGTAAACTACTTAGAAAGGGCTATAAAGCATTGTGAACTGGTATATAAGTCTAAGTGCTATTGCTATTTAAATCTTTTTCTTGCATTATTTTAATTATTTATTGAGTACTTTAACTTTGTGAGCCCCCCAGTCATATCAGTCAGGTGGATAGCTATATAATCTGAATGAAGAAGCAAACAAATAAAAATAGAAGGACAGTTTTAAACATTTATTTAGATATTTGATGGATTACTTTCTTTATAGTTAGTATTTAGGCTTATATACTGCTCCATAGAGCTTACAGCGCACTCTAGGTGGTTTACAATGTAGAAGCACATTGCATATTGCCCCCAACAATCTTGATCCTCATTTTACTGATCTTGGCAGATTGGAAGGTATTCCATCAGGATCAAACTCAGAAGGTTAGAACTTTGAGCTTTGTCAGAATTGAACTCCAGGCTGTGGGCAGAGTTTGCCCTCAATTCTGCATTTAATCAATGCATCACCAGAATTTCTTGCTCTCATTTGATCATGAGGTGTTCTGTCATAAAAGTAAAACTAGTAAAATTTGTAACTTTTATTGACAATTAAATTACTATTACCAATAAAGGAGAAAAATTGTAGTTTAGGGTTGAAATGAAGGGTCCTTGATGCTCTCTGAGCTTGGTTGTTTTCTTGCAGATGTTTCATTACCCAAACTAGGTAACATCATTATCATCATTACCTAGTCCTTACCTAGTTTGACTAATGAAACATCTGCAAGAAAACAACCAAGCTCAGAGACCATCAAGGACCCCTCAGTTAAATTATTGCCTTAAAATATAATATTTAAATAAGATTTTTTTTGTTCTTCATTTTTATTTCCCCTTTCTATAAACATTAGTTTCAAATTAAGGGATAAATTTATTTTGCTTTTGCACTTCTCAATAAAAGCTTGTGATTCTATAGGGCCAGAATCTGAATGTACAGTAAGTTAACCACAAGATTACAAAGGATTGTGGAAAAAAAATCCTACAAGTTGCTTTCTGGAAAACTGGTATTTTGTGACTAGAAATGTGATTAGGAATGTTGTAAAGTAACTATAACAGGTTGTAAAAATCTAAATGTGGCTATTAGCAAAAAACTTTCAGGTTTTCTGATTTGAAGCCTATTTTTGTTTAAAAAGTAATAGTTTTACAGCTCTTAAGACTTATTTATTCAAATAAATAAATAAAAATAAAAATTCCTCTGAGATTAGCTAATACATCGTCTTCTTTTTCACATAGTATCGCTATACTAAAGCATTATATGAAGAAGATTGAAATATTGTTTTGGGGGGGTTTTTTGGCAGTAAAAATCTCATATAGGATAAACGAACATCTCTACCACTGAAAGGATTAAGGAAGTTGGTATGGGACATTATGAAACTGCAACAAATCATACATTTTAATACATTATGACACTTTTATACTTCCGTAAAGAAGAAAAATTCTTGTGCAATTCTCCTATCCCAGCATGGATTTGATTATCCTATGATATTATGTATTATGACTTACAGATAGCCCTTTGAACCTTCTTCAGGCAGAAAAATGGCTTGAGAAGAACCATTTTTATCATTTCTGTTGAGAATCAGGATAAAATAATAATGGGAATGAAATAAGACCCTGAGGGAGAACCAGGCCTATGGAAAACAAATAACAACAGTGGATACAAACCCCAGTTGTGCCAGTCTTAATGGAGATTTGCTTCATTAACCTCCAAATGACAGAAACTATAGGTGACAGCAAAAAAAGTGACTTCAAGTAACTCAAGGAAAGATGACAACGCATCAGAAAGAAGATGAGATGTGACAGGAAAGAACTAAGGAAAAATGGAAAGAAGGGGAGGAAACATGAACAGCAAAAGATGCAAATAGGAACTGACAGCAAAGTACTGCTTGAGATTTTAAATGAGCAAAGTAAAAAGAGAAGAAGAACATTCATGGAGCTGGAACCACTGAATTATGGAATTAAGCCTCAGATTTCTTGAAATAGCAATACTGTCTCCTAGTCAATAGACCAGGTTTCCATTTCATACTCTGCATACAATTCTGTGCCTTTCTCAGCCTGTCCTTGTGGATGCTCACCAAAAAATTACCCATTTTTTTCCTCCTTGTCTCTTGCTCTCTATTAAATTAGTCAGAAAATGTAAATGTTCTGTCTTCTTGTCCATCTTCTTACTGACTTGATGACATACTTGATGGTAATAGTAAGAAGATTTAATTATTCAGTGTTCTCCTGTTGCCTTGGAAGCTGGTGGCCCTTTGCAGGTGTGTTAATGTATTCTCTTGTATGCAAGTAATCAAACTCCAGTGCAACTGCTTCCAGCAGTTCCTGCCTAGTTCTTACAAAATCTCAAGACAAATGCTGCTGAAAGTCTATCAATGATTTCGCATTAAGATCTGCCAGACTAAAAGTACTACTACATAGCTGTGCCCACCTCAGAACAAATTGAATCACTGAAGAAACACACAGTTAAGATGGAGCTCAGTACTATGGTGGTAATAAAAATAAGAAGCATATGTGTAAATGTCCTTGAACATAAACAAGGAAGATGGCTATTATCAATTGAATACTTGGAGTCTCAACTTCTACCAGTTTATTTGGTAGAACTTCTACCAATTTATAAATGTGATTTCAGGTCACATAAATACAAACAAGAAGGCGTAATTCTCATAATTCTTTCACAATGTACAATTACACTTATTTTTTAAATCTTGACATTTCTTAAAACTGAAGGAAATCATGGCAAAGCATTAAGCCTGCATCTTATATAGTTGACTGAAGCATATATTCCACTGCAATAAAAAGACATGCCTCTAAGCAGGCTCACATAGTGCTGAATAGTTAATTAAACTGGATTTGTCAATTATTGTTGAAATAAATGAAGGTCACATTTACAAAACATGGTTTATTTTCTATACTATATTAACTCTTATTTCATATTTTACTTTTAGAAATAGCAAGATATTCAGCAGTTATGGGA
This sequence comes from Ahaetulla prasina, assembly GCF_028640845.1. NCBI lineage: Eukaryota > Metazoa > Chordata > Lepidosauria > Squamata > Colubridae > Ahaetulla > Ahaetulla prasina. The sequence goes on from NC_080543.1 coordinate 44,496,820, forward strand.
TACTTGGATTTCTAGGAATATCTCATGAAATCCATACACTGTGATTTTTTTTTAACCAGTTGTTATATGTACTGCTAATTATCAAGTAGATGCATTTTCATAGGATCTATTTTTTTGTTGTTTATGATAAAATATGAAATAACAGTGATTAGAAGCAAAAGAGATTAAATCTCTCCTTTAAATCAAAATTTCAAATAAAATCTTTGAATCTCTTTAGTGATTTGATAGATTTTTCTAACTTTGTTGTATCAGCAGTGATGCTTTGTTGTCCTGCAGCAAAGTTAAAGATAGGTTGAGTGATAGGATGAGCCTCTGATTGTGACATGGGTAGTTGTCAATGAATGTTATTATCTCTGTAAATCCCATCAATTTAGAAGAGCGAGGGACAGTCCTACTCTGCTCTTGATATCTCACTATCCTTTTACAGTTTGGTATTTAACTTTTAATGTCACACTAACGTCAGAAATGAATTGCAAAAATCCAGATAACCAGAAGATAGTAGTAAAGGTTTTCTAAACTGACATTTATTTATTGTCTGAATTCTTGCACTCTTGATGAAGCATTCCTCATTTTGGAAATATTTTATTTACTAACCACCTTTACTAACCAGCTCATCATTTTTATATTAGTTTTTAAATGAATAATAAGATATCAGATGATAGGAGTTTTAATTTATTAATTTAGCAATTCTATGTATATATCTAGTAATAAGTGAATCCCACTGAATTAAATGAAACTTACTTCAAAGTAAGAAATGCATCTCTAAGAAAGTTAACTGTTGAAAGTTAAACATATTCAACAGTGGATGAGCATTTTAGATAAATAATATCCTTATAATGGAATTTCACAAGCAGCTTACATGTGTATAGTAATGGCTTTTTCCTGGACCTTTTTTTAGTATGCAGCATAATATTTTGCCACTGCTGCATATTTTTTAACTATGAGAGCTTTCATTGAGATGACAGATAGTAGGAGTCTTCTGTGAGATCTGCCCTTGGATTAGAGGTCTCATATTTGTTCACAGTGATGTGATAAATGATAATGGTTCTTGAATAACTGCTATTGTTTATTGTGTCTGCTGAGAATCTTTCCTTTGCAATCACTTTTAAAACAAACAGATATTAAATCACTACTGCAAGTTTCACTATAAACATATTAAGATTCAAAAGTATTTCTTGAGTTTTTCCTACAGTGGATGTTGCAGTCACATTACAACATTTTAAACTGAATTCAGAACAGAGACAACCAGTACAGAGTATTGATTAAGGTGTTGGGTTCAGACCATGGAGATTTAGTTTCAAGTCAAAATATACAGCATCTTGGATAACTTTGGGTTTTACATTCTCTCTTCTCCCTTTTCTCCTCCCTTTCTCCCTACCCACCTCTCTCTTTCCCCTCCTTCCTCTTTCCTTGTCCAACCTATTTTATTGAATTACATTGACAACTTTAAAGGAATGTAATACCACAATATTCCACTTTGGGAAGGAAGGAAGGAAGGAAGGAAGGAAGGGAGGGAGGGAGGGAGGGAGGGAGGGAGGGAGGGAGGGAGGAAGGAAAGAAGGAAGGAAGGACTGATTCATAATAAAACCCAATCCATCCTAGATCCTAGAAAGTTCACAAAACTGGCTATAAACTAGATGCTAACTTGATATCTACTGGAAGCTCATGAAAGAACTTCCTTCAATTGTTATTCTCCAGCATCCTGTATTTAAATTAAATGACAATAATTCACTAAATAGTATGCTATCATTAAGCTTAGCTACTGGCCACTTGATCCTTTACAAAGGTAAATAATCTTCAAACCATCTGAATTTATAATCAACCCCAGATATGACAGCAGCTAATTACATAAATTAAACTATATGCTGTATGGAGAAGTACCCTGATCTCCAAATGTATGCTGAGCCTTTATTTATTTATGTTTTTTAAAAAACATCTCTGCTAATGATATTGATATCTTTATCTTGTTCCCCTTTATCCATCTTCACTAAATAAACCATAAATAATTTTTTTCCTCATAGACTTTTCTACATCTTTCCTAGCTCTACTGTATAATAACCTATTGTTTTCTTTCATTATATCTAATCAATATAGTTATTACATACTTATGCTTATATATACATGCTTATATATTATATAGTTACTTTCATGCTTATGCTTATATATATTGTTATGACAAAATAAATAAATAAATAAATAATAATAAAAAAAACCTTTTGGAGATAGAGTGATATGCACTATAAACAGCATTCTAAGTATAGGCAGGCCTGGTGTTTAGTGTTAATGTCTCATTTACATGTGCTTCTCTTGACATACCTAGAGTTTTGCAAGCAGCTTTGAGATGTTGGAATCAGCTAAGAACTAATTTATTTTGGAAGTTGAGGTTTGAAAGTATTAAATTTGATTTGAATTTGACATTCAGTATTCAAAGTCATCAAGAGTTCATATGAGCAAATTCAAGATTTGATTTAATAACATATTTGGTCTTAGTCAAGTCATTATAGCAAAGCCTATTATACTATTCAATTTCCCTATTACTTGGTTCTGTATATGGAAGAACATTGGGTACACTATTGCCAATATAAAAGCTCAAAAATAAATTGAATAAATTAAGATAACTCTGAATCAAATCCATAGGAATCGAATTCAGTTCAATGTTTTAATGCAGATTTATCAATCTGATCCAGAAAATAATTTTAATCCAAGGATTTGATTGAATCACTGTGAAACTGATTTTTTTCCTGAAACTGTAATCTGTTAATTCAGGGTAGAGTTGGAATAACTGAATGGAGCTCGCTGGTTATTGGCTGGATGCTCTTTGTGATGCCTATAGAGTTTACAACAGATATTTTCTCTTTGTGCACTGAGAGAAAACTATCTAGGATTGAACTCCCAACCTTCTGATCAGGAGATAACCATCTTCACCACTAGATGGAGGCCATAGGCCACATGCTGCTTTGCAATGAAACCGAATCTAAAACCAATAATTCTAACTGCTCTGCAAAACATTTTTTAAATACCCAAATAACATTAAATTCTATCAGAGGCTTTAAAAATCTCAAAGAAACAGTTGCTTTTATGGCATGCTTAAATTTTATAGGGAGGAATGAATCTGACCTTGGTCAGAATGCAGCTGCAAATAAAGAGGCTTAAATATAGGAAATATTTCTTTGATGCATGAATATAAAATAAATTAATTTATTTTTTAAGAGAAATTGCATGAATATTTCTAAATAGCATCCATATTTCAGTGAGTACACTAGTACCTACTTTGAAATATTTTGTAAGTAAAATGTGTATTAGGTAAATATGTATAAAACCTAGATTTAGATGCAGTCCTGTGGTATCTGATGGCTGAGATAAATTATGGGACTTCTCATTGAGGGGAAGACAGTGGGACATGAGTATGCACTACAAACAATAATGTGCAAAAATATCACATTCAGAGCTTGAAAAAATAAAGCAAAACAAAATACTAATATCTGTCACCAGCCTGTTGATATAATAAAAACGGTTCTGGAGTATTGTTGTAGGGTATCTATGAAATAAATAAATCTACACTTTCACATATAAATAAATAAATTGGCAAAACACAGCCATAAACATCGAATGATTACATATAATTGGGAACAGTAGGACAGGGACAGTAGACACATTGGTGCACTTATGCATGCCCCCTTAGGGACCTCTTAAGAAATATGAAAGGTCCATGGTAGACAGTTTAACATGAAAGGTATGGGGATTAGAGACACTAACAACAGGATCAGGTTGAGTGTTCCATACATTTATCACTTTATTACAGAAGTCATATTTCCTACAATTAAGATTAGAGCAAATTACATTGAGTTTAAATCTATTGATAGCCCTTGTTTTATTATGGTTGAAATTAAAGTACTCATTTACAGCTAGAATGTTTTGGTAAATAATCTTATGAACTAAGCATAGGTCGAAACATAGACGACGCAATTCGAGGCTATCTACACCTAAAATTTAATCCTGGTTGTATAGGGAATTTTATTTTGAGCAGAAGATTTGAGTACTCTTCTAGTAAAAAAGGGACGCGGTGGCTCAGGGGCTAGGACGTTGAGCTTGTCGATCGAAAGGTCAGCAGCTCACCGGTTCGAATCCCTAGTGCTGCCGTGTAATGGGGTGAGTTCCCGTTACTTGTCCCAGCTTCTGCCAACCTAGCAGTTTCAAAAGCACGTAAAAATGCAAGTAGAAAAAATAGGGACCACCTTTGGTGGGAAGGTAACAGCGTTCCGTGTGCCTTTGGCATTGAGTCATGCCGGCCACATGACCATGGAGATGTCTTCGGACAGTGCTGGCTCTTCGACTTTGAAACGGAGATGAGCACCACCCCCTAGAGTTGGCAACGACTAGCACGTATGTGCGAGGGGAACCTTTACCTTTACCTTACCTAGTAAAATATCTCTGGACCCTCTCTAATTTAATGATGTCTGAAATACAGTGAGGGTTCCAGGCAGGTGAGCAGTAATCAAGTATAGGTCTGGCAAAGGTTTTATATGCCCTAGTTTGAGTAGTGTTATTTTATCATGAAAGATTGTGGTCTATTTCTTACATTATAAATAAATTATAGCAATTACAACTAGGCAACCACAACTTGTGAGCCAATAATGACTTTTATCACTTAATTAAATTTGTTGGATACCATAGACCTTTGGAATGAAACATGTTTTTGTTCTTGTTGCTGTTGCTATGAATTTCAATGTTGTTTATATTTTTTGTTTGGGCTGTTCCTTCTTCTGCATCCACCTTCCTGCTATTCTCTATTCACCTGCACCATTGATAGCCTGTTGACACTAGCTTGTTCTCCACTCTCTATGATTCCTATTAAATGCCATGATAGCCATTGGAGGTATAAGTGGGTATGCCAGTAGTGTCCCTCTTCTTTTCAAGTAATAGTATAACTAAGAAAAGCAAGTTGACAGCATTGATGACCCTTTCACAGATCAGTCAAAATAATTGGTACCTAATGGCTTCCTGAAGACACTTGGAGAATTTCCTGCATCATTTGTTGGGAAAACTGCTGATGTGTGAAATATAGAGATAGTCAGGATGGCACTATTGATCCTTTGCACTTTCTTCCCTATGCTCTGCACTCTGGGAGTAATGAAAAAGAAAATGGAATGACAATTAAAGCACTAGTAGAAAAACCCTTGGTAGAGATCAGGTTATATATGGATTGAGTTCCATCTGAAGGCCACCTTCTTACAGTAGGGGAAGTCACTGAGAATGCTCCTTTTTTCTGCCTCTGCTCCATCCACACAAATTTGTTTTTGTGGCTAGGAACTGTTGCAACGCTGCTTGTTTCATTATTTCTCCTGGGAACTTTTCTGAGGATGTAACCATTTATTCACCTGAGTCCAGAATTATCTTATCCTTAGCACATATCAACATTCCCTAATCTCTGCCTGTATATACTGTCTAGTCTGTCATATAAACTTGAAGAAAAAGTATGTTTTGAATTCCTCTAAATGAGAATCCTTTTCTATTCTCGCATGCTCTAGTCTCTCATGTCTCACAGCTTCTTTCCAACTTCTGTCTTCTTGCTGTAGTATCATTAGCTGGTACATTTTTATCCAGGGCTCAGACGGGTTTCTCTTTTGATTCCTCTTCTCTTTGCTTAGTCTTAATTGAGGGATTCTGCCCACCTTCAGCCCTCCTATCTCTGCAGGGATTTCTAATTTTTGTTTAACTTTCTGGATGTGTGTGTGTGTGTGTGTGTGTGTGTGTGTGTGTGTGTGTGTGTATCTAATATCACAGTAGACTCCTAATGCTGTAGTAATGTTTTGAATAGATGTTAGACTTCTGGGTCCAAGGTTGTTGTTTTGTTCTTTACTTCTCACTTACAAATTATTACTCTTCCTTATATATTAGGAACCAAGCATATGTCTGTGCCTATTTAAAATCCCACTACACTCCACACTTTTTCCTATTTCTAGTGGTTTTAGTATGTGTGTGTGTGGAGGGTGGAAAAAAGCTTTCTATGCACATAAACAGCTTTTTTTTTCCTATTTCTAGTGGTTTTAGTATGTGTGTGTGTGTGTGTGTGTATGCGCACACACGTGTGCATGCTTGTATATGTACACACATATATGCATATCTTTTATTATAATTTCACTTCTGGACTCAATTCAATCTGAATGAATAGAAGAAGAGGAATAAACAACTTGTTTCTGGGCTTTTGAGTCTCTAGGCCTTTTATCATGCTGCTCTTGCAGACCTCGATTCCTTTCCACCAGCCAGTTGACTCGATGGGTCTTTCTCTTGGTTGCTGCTTGTTCCTGCTGGGCATCTATATAATCTCATCAATCTATGCTGTACAACAATTCCAGGAACGCCTCCCTATCCCTTAGGTAAACATCTGCCATTTTCTATCTAGAAGGCAGACATGCCTGCACCAAGAGGTTTAATAACTCATTACAAACAGTTTCTATATGCCACTAAACCTGATTTTAATCCCTGGAAAAATATCTTTAACCCTGAAACAATTTCATCATCCCAACTCTATCAGGGCAATTCACTCTGCCACACTGATAGTAAAGATGTGAGAACTGCTTTCTTTTGATAAAAGCTCTTTTTCTATTGCAATATTATAATTTAACAAACAATATGTAATTTTAGAATCTTTGTCCTGGTTCACCTCACCATGCACAGGTTAGAAAGAATGAATTGCATCAGTGTTTTCTACTTTGAAAATATTATCTAGGTAATGGTGATTGGTGCAGATAATTTTCTTAGATTTTAGATTCCAGTTTAGGGCTAACCTTTGCATTTTAATGTGCCCATTGTTGCTTATCTACCTTTGAAAATAAGATAAGATACATTTAAACCAATGTTTGTTATATTGTTTAAAAATGTAGATTTATATGGTAATTTCAAATCTGATAAGATAGGAGTGGCATAATAAAGCAATCACAGTACCTGACACATTGAGAAAATTAAATTCACTCTTGCTTCAAAACTGGAAAAAAAAAGGCTTCTGAAAAATTGCAATATGGAAAACATTTCAACTAAAGTTATTATTTTCTTGATACAGAGTACTATAGTTTGTAATTCTGGAAAACTCTCATCATATATTTATTGTTCATATAACCGACATACTGTATAAACCTAACTATAAGAATTGCTATGTTTTATTATCACTAGCATATGAGAATTCATATATAATATGATTCATTCCCTATGTTTTAAAATTAATAAGGCTTTTATTTTACCACATTACTATTATAGCAGAATAAACACCATGTTAACATCATTATCAAAATTGTCAGACTTTACCGGACAGTCTCTAACTTAGCAAAAGCTTATTTAAAACTTAACACAGTTAATTAAAAATAAATCTTTATTGTTAACTTGGTTAACTCTAACAGTTAGGATTATTGCCCTTACTCTGTAACCTCTTGGATTTAATGTCAGTATCATTTTTCCCATCTCTTCCATGATTTAACAGTAAGCCTGTTTTATGATTCCATAGACTATGATGAAAGAAACAGCTGCTTCTTATTGAAAATTTTTGAATTCAGTTCAGGGAACTCTAGCATCTATCATAATCCGCAACAAAAATAATTCCATAGTTATTTAAACAGTTTATAAACTATTATCAGATTTCCCAAAATGGGGTCTTCAAATATATAGAACTCCCACAGTTGATAGCATTATTATTGGACTAGATAGAAGACCTCCAAGGTCCCTTCCAACTCTGTTATTCTGCTATTGTGTTTCGTTGCATAATCAGCCAGATATTTAGACTGGATTTGGAATTTTGATACACTTATTGAGTCCTTCCCAAGCATCTGGGATAGGCTGAAGTTGATCTTTGATTGTGTTAAAAGTATTGTGCAGGATTTTAGCTTCTTTGAAGTAAAATTGCCCTTTGCAATTGACTGTTGGCAATCTTGTCAATGCCAATGGTGCTAAGATGTGCTGCAGATGTTTACTATTATTATTTAAATTTATTGGCTTCCCAACTGAAATGGATTCTGGGCAGAATGCATAAGTAGAAAAACATTAAAAAATCTAAAAACATTAAGTGAAACAGACATTATAGACTAAAATAATCTGATAAATAAGAAAATTAACAATTAAGCAGTCATAAACATCAAATCAAGGCATGGACAAATCAGATTTTCAATGCTTTCTGAAACCCCCAAGGATAATGCTGTCTTTATTTTTTTGGGGGGGGGGATTACTGTTCCTGAGTGATTTCCAGCTATTGATGTGGTTGATAGATAATTATTTTGGTCTATTTAGAGAAAGAAATCATCCCAAAATAATCTAAAATAATCTAAATAATCACCTTCCGCCGCGAATTGATGTGAAAACACATCTATTTATTCGCGTGGGGCTGGCTTAAATTTTATTGGTTTTAAATTTCTATTATTAATTTTAAGGGGTTTTTTAGTTTTATATATTTTAAAGTTTTTAGGCCAACTATATAATAAGTTTTTTAATCTGTATTTTAATTGTATATTGTACCGTTTGTTTTACCCTGGCTGTACACCGCCCTGAGTCCTTCGGGAGAAGGGCGATATAAAAATCGAATAAATAATAATAATAATAAATAATAATAATAATAAATAATAAAATAAATACTGCAGCAACTAATATTCCCAAGAAGCTGCTTGTTACAGTTCGATTGTGTTGCTAATTTCAGATCAATTTAATCATGAAAGTTACAAATCAACAGTGTGCTCTAAAGGAGCGGTCCCAGTGGTGAAATTCAAGTTTTTTTTACTACCGGTTCTATGGGCGTGGCTTGGGGGGTGTCATATGGTTTGGTGGGCATGGCAGGGGAAGGATACTGCAAAACCTCCATTCCCACCACACTCCAGGGAAAGGATACTGCCAAATCCCCATTCCCACCCCACTCTGGGGCCAGTCAGAGATGGTATTTGCTGGTTCTCCAAACTACTCAAAATTTCCACTACCAGTTCTCCAGAACCTGTCATAACCTGCTGAATTTCACCCCTGAGTGGTCCCCAACCTTTCCAGCTTGGTGGCCTGGCAAAGGGAAGAGAGGGGATGATTCTGTTAGAGTGCAAGCATGCATGCACAAGCGGCAGGGATGCTTGTGCAAGTGAAGCTCTATGAGCGCTTGCCCATCATTTGTGTGTCCCGGTTCTGAACAAACTGCAACCCCATAGTGGGCTGTGGTCCAAGGGTTGGGGACCCCTGCTCTAGAGCGTAAATTTCCTTGAGTTAAATCCTTCCCTGTTTTGTTCTTTATTTGAGCATGCATAAGTGTGCTAGAAGGCAATGCATTAATGTAGCATACTATGACTATTGCACCTTTTTTCATCATGGCATGTATTAATGTTATCATCTATTATGTTTTATAATCATATAGGATAGTGATCAAAGCACATTATAACTATTTTTCTTGTTACTTTTACATCTTCACAGTACATCCTGCAATAATTTTTGACAAGAAAATTAGACTTTTCTGTTATTATTTTTTAAAATTCTCTTTCAACTATATATATGAGTTTAGTTAAAGAAGTTAATGTGGAAGTAAGCATACATTCCCAGTTTTGATGGCAAGCATGACGCTTTAGAAGACAGTCTTTCATAGCTTCTTATTAGTAAGTACTGCATTTGAACATTCTTCAAATTTTCCAGCAAGCAGCCCTACCTACTGTGCTCTGGCAATAATGATCTCCCATACATCTTTCAGAGTTTCAAAATAAATATATCAGAATATTGCAAATTATGCCTATGCTATGGATAACTTAGATATGATACAATAAAACAATGTTTTAGAACTTTAAATATCCTGAAAATTTACAAGAAAAATTTGCTGCACTGTTGGATAAGAATTTGGAATGGTATATATATTCTACTTCCTTTAAGTTCTTTCTTTTTATCTAGCATATATTCTTACTTTTTAATTAGGGTTTTGGGATTTTTAGATTTTTATCTCTTTTTTTTTTTTCAAACTCAAGGTGGCAAACATACCAGTAATCCTTCTTCCTTCTATTTAACCCACAACAACAATCCTGTGAAATGAGTTGGGCTGAAAGAGAGTGACTGGCCCAAAGTCACCCAGCCAGTTTTTCATGTCTAAGGCAGGATTATATACACAGTCCCCTGGTTTCTATTCCAGCATCTTAACTACCACATGAGTGGGTTTGTCCTTTATTTGGATTTTTTCAAATATGAGTAGCCAGTGATATATCTATGGTCTTCAAACTCTCCACCAGGAACTAAACTCACAAATCTTTACCTTTTAGATGAATTTATACAGTGCATTAACTTTAGCAGCTATCCAAAGCTAGGTATTCAATTGTTGCAGGACTGGATATTTAGAAGCTATTGAGATACTGTATACAATCCACATTCATTTAAAATGGACTGTATACAGTATATATACTCTGTCAGAAAGAAACATACAGAAGTTTATGCTGTCGTGCTTCCTTGTACAGAGTTTTTAAACAGGATTTCTGATGTAAAATATTTCTGAACGTTCTACAGAAAATTAAAACAAATATATGAGATTTACAGTACCTAGACTACTTAAAAAACCAAGAGAATAGCTTTATAAGATTACCATAAAATATAGTGTATTACAATTACAATTAGACAACCCTGTGACCTTTGGGTTAACCTTTGGGTTAAATTTTGAGACAACTGTACTGCAATCTAATGTGACCAAAATGAACACTACGTTTAGACTGACATTTTTTTTTTACCTCAATGCTGCATGGTCTTTTAATCATATAAGAAGAGTATATATTATAGATAGGAAAAAAATGTAGTGGCAAACAAACGTTAATAATATGACAATATTTCTTTATCTAAACAGAAAAACCGAAAGACCATGCGCAGGCAAAAAACAGTTGGAGCGAGAGCGACTTCTGACCTCCTGCCAGCTTCCCCAATGACTTAGTTTCTATGAAACTGGCAGGGAGCATAAGAAATCAGATCACATGACTGCAGAGATGTGGCAATGCCGAAATTTTGCAAATAGTCCTAGTCTGAACAAAAAGGGAGTTTGGTTCTGGAATTTTCACGCATTTTTAGATTAACTGATTTTAGACACCTTGATTCAAAATCAAAATTTGTTGTGGTATAGTACACTATTTGGCATAACCTAAGAGTAAAATAGACAAAAAAATAAGCACAATGAATGCTTAATAATGTATAACTACAGCATGTAGCCTACTCTTTCACTAAATTGAAATTTCAGATGAACATTTGGTATAAATAAAACCATTTCTCAAAATAAATTCCATATTTGAAGGAAACTTCATAACAATATAATGCAAATGGGATATATAAAGGAGAGTAGTCTTGTAAAGTGTTGAAATGCTTATCTCTCCCTTTGTTTTATTTTTAAATTACAGTATGTTTGTTTGTTGTCTTGGCATCCTAGAAAAAACAAGAGCCAAATAAAGGAAAATACTCTTTCCAGTTTTCCCAAGGTATCCTTCATCTATGTTTCAATTATACAGTCATCCTGTATTTGAATTCAGACATGTATAAATTGTTATAAATTATATAAATATAAGGCATGTATAAATAAATATATATGTATAAATACTAATTTGTTAAAAAAAATTATTTCTCTTATACTTGGTTGCTTTATAACTATTAATGATAGAATCTTCCAGAAAAGAGATTCACCACCTTAAACACAGTTTAAGCAAGTATAAAGAGACTCAAATTCTTATTTTTAAGAATAAATTAAAAATCTCTATTTTTAAATCTTGCATTCTTTCAGCTAGTTCAAACAGAAGTCTTTGCTAAATAAGTAGGAATAAACAAACTGAACAAGTCTGCATTTTTGTCTAACATAGAGCTTTTCTGCATTACATTCAGCTAAATCTGGAGTCTGATTTTTTTTAAAAAAAACTGGATTTGGTATCTAGAGTAGAATGTATATTCTGTATATGCATGACCATAGTATTTAAAATCTATATAATACTAATAGGAGCAGAAATAGCAATACTCTGTGCTTCTGTGTGTCTGTATGCAGATACACACACACACACACACACACACACACACACACGGGGGGGAGAGAGAGAGAGAGAGAGAGAGAGAATGAGAGAAAAGGGAGAGTAGTCAAAGTTATTTCCACTTTATTGGTTAAAAAATTAGGGACACTGGCTTCCAAGACAATAAATGAAACACATATGTATATTTCCATAATCATGACTATGTCTTCTTCATGGTATGCTCATTACAATGGAATAATTAGCATGTAGGTATTATGAAATGTGTAGCAAATGCCAGATATTCTGGTTCTGTTAGTACATTCCTTATCTCTCTGTCAGCAAACATTCATCTTAAATGTATTTGTGTTTTCTGTGTATTTTCAGTATAAAGATGATCGCTCAATATATTTAATTAAGAAGCCAACAATTCACTATTCTTCCATTTTTTCTTCATGGTTGAGGCAGAGAAAGTTTTGCTTGGCAATTATTTTGTAATTGAATGGCTTTTCATATATATTTTCTAGAACCCACAAGTTTAATGCACATCTTCTCAGAAAGTTGTCTGCTCATTATAGGACAAACGATGAGTTCTTCATATAATAAAATAAAAAAACAAGCTTTGTAGGATGTTTTCCTGTGCTCTGAATTTTCATTAGAAAAGGGGCGTTGGTCTCACCTGACACGCACCTTCTCGTCAGGTGGAGACAGCATCCAGGATGGATTGACTTTGTGTGTTCAGCTGGAGGACTAAGTCTGCAAAGTTGTTAAGCTCCACCTCTGTTGCCAGGGTACCCCAGCCTTTGACTAATCCAAAGGGCAGACTCGACATGTTAATAAAGGGAAAAATTAGTCATATACATTAAGAAATTAGTTATTTACATTAAGACCAGACCAACAAATCTTAAGGGTGGGACTGGATGCTGTCTCCACCTGACGAGAAGGTGCGTGTCAGGTGAAACCAATGCCCCTTCTCCCTAAGGTGGAGACAGCATCCAGGATGGGACATACCAAAGCCATGGGTGGGCCCCAGTCTGGTCGGTGGTCACTCCCTCTTTATGTACATTTTGTAGAACCCGACGGCCGAATGCCGCCTCTGCTGAGCATACATGTCAAGTTTATAGTGCCTGATGAAGACAGAAGGTCAGGGGTGAAATGCTCCTGGTTCAGACTGGCTTGTGCAATCCGGTAGCAATGGCTGCTGGTTTGGAGGACCGGTAGCAAAAATCCCTGGCCCCGGCCCCCCTGCCTCTGCTGAGCCGTACCATCAGGAGAGGGTTTTTTTTTACTTTTAAAAGAAGGTTTTGCTTCAGCTGAAACATGCCTTTAAAAGTAAAAAAAAGCCTTTGGGGATCCCGTCCCTCAGCTGAGATTGGCAGAGCCTTTAAACTTAAAAAAAAATATTAAAGGCTACTCTGGGGGTCTCACCTGAGTTCCTCATCAGCAGAACCTTAAAAAACATGTTTTCTGTAGAAAACATGTAGAAAACCTCCTTTTAAGAGATTCTAAGTCACTTACCTGATTACTGATGACCTCATGGCTTTTTTCCCAGCCAGAAAGCCCCAGTTTCGCTTTCAGCACCAGACAGAACTAATCTAAACTTAGCTAATCTATTTCATCACTGAGTGATTAATGCTGCCTGGCTTTGCTGGCTGAGGAACTCTGGGAATTGAAGTCCACAATAAAATAAAATAAAATAAAATAAAATAAAATAAAATAAAATAAAATAAAATAAAATAAAATAAAATAAAATAAAATAAAATAAAATAAAATAAAATAAAATAAAATAAAATAAAATAAAATAAAATAAAATAAAATATTTGTGCAGCTTTCTGAGACTTGGTGTGTTTCTGTAGTGTTTCACTCTAACTACACAAACACACAAAATCTCAGAAAGCTGTATGTAGTATTTTGAGTGTGTGTGTGTGTGTGAGAGAGAGAGAGAGTTGTGTTGTGTGTATGTAAAGTGTGAAAGTTGGTTTTTGAGCTTTTTGTGGCTGTGTGAAGTGTGAAGTGCAGCTGCTTTTACATTGCGTGTGAGTCAATTGTGTTGTATTGTGTTGTGTGTGTAAAGTGTGAAAGTTGGTTTTTGGTACTTCTTATTGTTTTTTATACTTTGTTTATTATTTTTATTATTTATTGTTATTGGCCATGCCCAGCCATCTGACCACCAAGCCACGCCCACCAATTAAGCCATGCCCACAGAACCGGTAGGGAAAAATTTTAGATTTCACCCCTGGAGAAGGTGATGTACATGTAGCTGCTCTGCAGATCTCTGCCAACGATGCTTGCGTGGCCCATGCCGCCGTAGTACTCATGCTGCACATCGAATGCACTGTCACTCATGGAGGCCTCAGCAATGACTTCAGGTTGTAGGCTTTGGAGATCATCAGACGCAACCAGCGGCCAATGGTAGCGGACAACACCTTGGAACCTAAAAAGGCAAGCTGAAAGGATACAAACAAAGATTCTGTATGCCTTAGGTTAGTAGTGCATTTCAAGTAAATACAGCGCGCCCTTCTCACATCTAATGTATGCAATGTCTTTCCAAGGGTTGGACAGGGTGAGGTCAGAAATTAGGTAAAATTAGTTCCTGTGCTCTGTGAAAGGGTGAGTTAAGAAGGGGTCCAATCTTAACACTACTCATCCGTGTGAAAGACACAGAGATCACTTCACACTGACAGTGCCGCCAGCTCCGAAATTCATCTAGTTGACATGACTGTGACTAGAAAGGCCACCTTACAGCTAATAGGCTTAGGCTGGCAGTTCGTAATGGCTCATAAGGAGCTCCAGTCATCAAGTTCAAAACCTTGATCAAGTCCCAGGATGGATATCTATGTATGACAGGTGGACTTAAATTAGCCGCCCCTCTAATAAAACGATGGATAGTGGGATACTGACCCAGGGAATCTAGCGATCCGTAAGTCAGAATGGAGGACAGGGCCACCACCTGTCTCTGGATGGTGTTAGGTGCCAAACCAGCATCTAAGCCGTCCTGTAGAAAATCTAAAGTGTGACCCATGGAAACATGGAGTGGAGACACCCCAATCCTACTACACCATTGGCAAAAGGTCCGCCAGGTGGCTGAGTAAATGCATTCAGTGGATGGCTGCCTAGAGGCCTGGATAGTCTTTATTGCCCTGGAAGAAGTATTATCCTCCCTCAGGGCTTGCCACTCAAGTGCCAAGCGGTCAGTTGGAGCCACTGAAGGTCCGGGTGGACCAATGCCCCCTGGCTGAGTGACAGCTTGCCTCGATGAATCATCCAGGTTGTGGCTACTGATAGAGTCATGAGGTCTGAGAACCACAACCTCCTGGGCCAATGTGGAGCCAACAGCAACACCTCCACCCTCTCCAGTAGAATCTTCTGAATGACCTGGGGAAGAAGAGGAAGAGGTGGGAATGCATACAACAGGCCTGGCGGCCATCTGGTATGAAGCGCGTCCACCCCCTCTGCACCTTGTGTTGGGAACCAAGAAATGAATCTCAGGAGCTGCGCATTCTTTGGGGTGGCAAACAAATCTATCTCCGGGGTTCCAAATCGGTCCACAAATTCCTGAAATGTAGCTGGATGCAGGCGCCACTCCACATGGTTGATTGTTGTGTGACTTAACCAGTCTGCCTGCACATTGGATACCCCGGAGATGTGTTCTGCCATCAGCGACTGCACGTGACGCTCTGCCCAAAGGCATAGTTTCTTGGCTTCTAACATCAAGGCCCTTGACCTGGTGCCCCCTGGCAATTTATATGAGCCTTTGCAGCTACATTGTCTGTAAGCACCAGTATGTGCTGGTCCACTACTAATGGACGAAACTGGAGGAGAGTCAGGGACACCGCTCGTAGTTCTAGCCAATTGATGTTTGCCCTGCATTTCTGATGGGACCATGTGCCCTGCGCTACCTGGGACTGACAATGCACTCCCCAACCGGAGAGACTTGCATCGGTTGTAACTACTAGGCACTGAGGCTCTTGAAAGAGGCAACCTCGGGCCAGGGTTGCTGATCACCACCTGTTGAGGGACCGAAGAACCTCTTTGGGCACCAGAATCTTGATTGTAGAACTGCTTCTGCCTGCTTTCTGGAAAGGCAAAGAACCCAATGAAGGTCCCTAGCATGCAGGGTGTGATTGAGGTGGTAGAGACCATCTTTCCCAGGAGCTGTGATAGTAAGGCTACTGACACCCTGCGCTCACTCTGAATTCTTCCTGCTAGGTCTCTTAAGCTGTCCAGCCTTTCCTGGGACAGATAAATTCTGCCCTCAATGCTATCAATAATACCCCCAGATGTAAAATACAGGTGGTCGGTGTCAAATGGCTCTTCAGCATATTAATAGAGAAGCCATGCTATGTGACAGCCCTGACTGTTATCTGGAGCTCCTCCCTTGCCTTGGGAATTGAGGATGACTGGATTAAGATGTCATCCAGATAACATTGTATGCGGATCCCGTTAGTTCTGAGATGGGCTGCAAGGGCCACCAGAACCTTAGTGAACACCCAAGGGGCTGAAGACAGTCCGAAGGGCAAGGCACTATATTGGTAATGATTACCTGGAGTAATAAAAATGAAGGTACTGCTGGTGTAAGGGCATAATAAGTATGTGTAAGTAGGCCTCAGTAAGATCAATCAAGGTGAAGATGACTGCATTTTAAACTATCTGTAGATGATATAGAGGTTCAGTCTTTTGAGGTCTAGAATAGGTCTCCACCTGCCCGAGGTCTTGGGTACAACAAACAAGTTAGAGTAGAATCTTGTCCTTGTTGTCCCACTGGTACCAGCTGAATCACTTTAATAGTGAGCAGATGAGTGATGGCTGCCTCCATAATAACCCTCTTTGAAGGGTCTCGCAATACCGGGCAGCTGATGAAAAACCTCAGGGGGGTAGAGATGAATTCTAGAGGGAGACCAGATCTTATTGTCTCCCTAACCCAAGCGTCCGATGTTATCTCTCCCCATCGGTCTGCAAAGATTTTTAAATGACCACCGATGGGAGGAAGGACTGTGCAGTTACTTGCAACACTGGAAGATGCGATTTCCTCCCCTTCTAAAGGGCCTTCTGACTGGAAAGGGTCTACCTGTAGTTGCCCTGTCCTGCTGGAATCTCAAGTGTTGGGAAAAAGATCCCTGTGGCCGGCCTGGTCCGGCCCCTATCTCTGACCCCCTAAAGAGCTGTCTATGGTAAAAAGGGTAGAAACGATAATCACCCCTGCATTGGACGGAAGGCAAACTCTTGCTTTTATCCCTGGTCTCTACTAATAATGGGTCCAGCGCCTCTCCAAACAATTTTCCCTCCGTAAAGGGTGCAGAAGCCAACCACCACTTATGGCGGGAATCTGCCTGCCATTGTCTAAGCCACAGTAGATGCCTGGACGCCATCGAAGATGCCCTTAGCAGCAAACCTGGCCAAATTCAATGTGGCATCAGCAAAGAATTGGACATCCGCTACTATCTTATTAATGTCCTGTTGCATTCAGACATCTGTTGCAATTGGCGCAGCCAGACTAACGTGGCCCAATTAAAGAAAGAAGCCATGGTAGCCGAACTACTATGCATTCCCCTGGTGGGCTCTCTGCAATGAGTGTTCTGCGCATTTGTCATCTGGTCACAGGCCTTCCTCCAGATCTCCAGGGAGAGTAGAAGCTGAAACCAGAGCTGCCACTGGTGGATCTGCCTGAGGCGTTTTTAACACAGATGCCATGTCCTGGGCCACATGAAAGTAATGTCTGTCCAGAGCTGAAGGCAGAGGAGCAGTGCACTGTCTCTTGACTACATCTATAAATAGGCATGGGACTGGAACTGTGTCCACCGCCCTGCTAGGTTCTGAAAAAAGTGGGTCAGCCAAGTCCTGATCATCTTTAACAACATCACTCTCCGATTGCAGCCCCAAATGACCTGCATTGGTTGCCTTAAATAGGAGAGATTTAAAAACACTTGGAGGAAACAGCCCTGTGAAGGCCAGCTGTTCAGGTGTGAGACCTTTGTCATCCAAAAGGTCAAGCTCTCGCTGTGCCTCCTCCCCTGATACAGATGGCAAACTTGTGAGAGATGGAGCGGGTGAGGCAGGGCCATGACCTGAAAAAAATTCCTCCTCATCAGCACCCCTTAAGCTGTTGGGATAAGCAGAAATCTTTGAATAAGCCCTTGCTGGCTGTTGTCCAGAATCAGCTAAGCTGCTCCTGATGGCCTCCATAATAAAGTCTTTTATATTGACAAACAGGTGATTGTCCCTGCTCTCATCTGGATGCCTCTCTGCAGTCACTGAAGCAACTTTGGCAGAAGTGGTTGCTATAGGGTCTTCATTATCAGAGTGAAATTCATTGGCAGAAGATCCCCATAGGTTCACATCAGAAAGCTATATAGGAAAACTCTGCAGAGACACTTGGTCAGGAGCCCCTTCTAATGACAAATCTCTGCTGGGCTGACCCCTGTGAGCAGAAGGCTCAGAGGCTCTCATTGTAGGAGAAACAGTCTTTCTGCCTGCTCTATTACAAGTATTTGACAGAGCTCACCTCTCACCCTTTTTGGATGCCAAAGAGGTCTTAACATGGTCATCATGCCTGCAGTCCTTATTGGAGGACAAAGTCAGTTCTCTGGACTTAGTGGATGTCAGAGCAGACATTTTAGAAGGGACTGGTCCAGCCCCTGTCACATCACCAGCCCTGGCTTTCTTGCCATGTTTTGACTTAAAAGTGGCTTTAGGCATTCTGGAGCTCAAATTGCTGCCAACAGATAAAATCCTCTTAAACGGAAAGCACAGAAGTGCACCAACAGTAAAGATTGCTGGGCAATAGAAGAGGGGCAAAGTGAATGGACAGCTCCCTCAAGCCAGTAATTCAGTAGTGCAGCTGTCAGAAAAGGCGGGAAATTGCCGCCAGAGGCAGTCAGCCCCTGTCAGCGGCTCTAGCCCACAGCCGTCTAGCCTCTATTGCACTCTTTGAGGGTCCACAGAAGCTCCTGTGCAGCCTCCAGGCAGGCAAGGCTAACTGGGAGCGCAGAGCTCCACCAAATTGATTTTAAAATTAGTCGGACGGCCATGAGCTGTCAAAAATGGCTGCCCGACTTGCACCGGCTCAGCACAGCAAATGTCAAAGCGCTGCTGCTCCCTCTTTTACTGGGAGCGCGGAGCTCCTCTCTTCAACCCCCTGCTTTATTGGGGAGCGCTGGACTCCACTATTTGTCCTGTCTGGAGCACCTGCTGCTCAACCGAAGACTATTTCTGCAATCTGACAGCTAGCTGTCAAAGATCACAGTTGGGGGTTCTGTCAGCAACTCGAGCTGAAGCTCTTGCTGCTGATGCAAAAAACGTAACAGAAAATTTCAACACTTTCCTTTTCAGACAGTGAAAGTGTTATTACTTACAATACTTACTTACTTACTTACTTACTTACTTACTTACTTACTTACAAGCGTTCTTACGTTTCCACCCTCATTGCATCGGCAGATAACCGCCCAGCCGTCCTGTTTCGGGTGACCCGCTCCCTCCTTCACCAGGAGGGGCGGGATGACCCCTTATAGGGAGGTGCTGAGGAGTTTAACGATTATCTATACGATAAAATCGTTCAACTTCGGGATAGTTTAGACCAAAATTGCGATGATCTAAGTGGAATGACGGAGGCACGTCTTGTTGAGGTTGTTTGGGATGAGTTTGAGTCTGTGGCTCTCGAGGACGTGGACAGGTTGCTGGGGAGGTTACATGCAACCACATGTTTACTGGACCCGTGTCCTTCCTGGCTGGTGCTGGCTACTCAGGAAGTGACACGAGGCTGGCTCCAGGGAATTATAAATGCTTCATTGTTGGAAGGAGTTTTCCCCGCTGCCTTGAAAGAGGCGGTGGTGAGACCTCTCCTGAAGAAGCCTTCCCTGGACCCAGCTATTTCGGGAAATTATTGTCCAGTCTCCAACTTTCGCTTTGTGGCGAAGGTTGTAGAGAGTGTGGTTGCATGGCAGCTTCCCCAGTATCTGGATGAAGCTGTCTATCTAGACCCGTTCCAGTCCAGCTTCCGGTCCGGACATAGTACGGAGACAGCTTTGGTCGCGTTGGTAGATGACCTCTGGAGGGCCAGGGATAGGGGTTGTTCCTCTGCCTTGGTCCTATTAGATCTCTTAGCGGCTTTCGATACCATCGACCATGGTATCTTGCTGCACCGGTTGGAGAGTTTGGGAGTGGGAGGCACCGTTTATCGGTGGTTCTCCTCCTATCTCTCCGACCGGTCGCAGACGATGTTGACAGGGGGGCAGAGGTCGACCGCGAGGCGCCTTACTTGTGGGGTGCCTCAGGGGTCGATTCTCTCACCCCTCCTGTTCAATATCTACATGAAGCCGCTGGGTGAGGTCATTAGTGGTTTCGGGGTGAGTTACCTTCTGTACGCTGACGATACTTCTCCACCCCGGACCACCCCAACGAAGCTGTCGAAGTGCTATCCCGGTGTCTGGAAGCTGTACGAGTCTGGATGGGGAGAAACAGACTCAAGCTCAATCCCTCCAAGACGGAGTGGCTGTGGATGCCAGCACCCCGGTACAGTCAGCTGCAGCCGCGGCTGATGTGGGGGGCGAGTTATTGGCCCCAATGGAAAGGGTGCGCAACTTGGGTGTTCTCTTGGATGGGCGGCTGTCGTTTGACGATCATTTGGTGGCCGTCTCCAAGAGGGCTTTTTACCAAGTCCGCTTGGTTCGCCAGTTGCGCCCCTTCCTTGACCGGGATGCCTTATGCATGGTCACTCATGCTTTGGTCACTTCCCGTTTGGATTATTGCAATGCTCTCTACATGGGGCTGCCCTTGAAGTGCACCCGGAGGCTGCAGCTAGTCCAGAATGCAGCTGCGCGGGTAATAGTGGGAGCAACTCGTTGCTCCCATGTAACACCAATCCTGCGCAGTTTGCACTGGCTTCCTGTGGTCTTTCGGGTGCGCTTTAAGATTTTGGTTACCACCTTTAAAGCGCTCCATGGCTTAGGGCCCGGGTACTTACGGGACCGCCTGCTGTTACCCCATGCCTCCCACCAACCCGTACACTCACACAGAGAGGACCTTCTCAGGGTGCCGTCCGCCAGACAATGTCGGCTGGCGGCCCCCAGGGGTAGGGCCTTCTCTGTTGGAGCTCCTACACTTTGGAATGAACTTCCCCCTGGTTTACATCAAGTGCCTGATCTTTGGACTTTTCGCCGTGAGCTGAAAACGCACCTATTTATTCAAGCGGGACTGGCTTAGAAGTTTTACTAATTTTAACTGGTGTTATTTATATTTTAGTATTTTAAATTGTTTTAAATTCTGGCCATTTTGTAATATGTTTTGTTTTAGTTTTGTTTTAAAGTGTATATTGTTGATTTTTATTTGGCTGTACACCGCCCTGAGTCCTTCGGGAGAAGGGCGGTATAAAAATCGAATAAAATAAAATAAAATAAAAATACACAAAAGGAAAACTTCAATTCTCACTGAAAATTCAGAAAAATTGTAGAGAGACCACCTTGACACATGTGTCCAGGCTGAATGGACTGAGTCAAAGGCTGGGGTACCCTGGCAACAGAGGCGAGCTTAACTACTTTGCAGACTCAGTCCTCTAGCTGAACACACAAAGACAACCCATCCTGGATGCTGTCTCCACCTTACATTATCACTAACATTTGTTTTCATTAAGATTGTGTTGTGATGCAATACAGCAGATGATTTAAAGAACTTTAGATAAAGAACTTTAGAACTTTTTCATCATGGGGTCCAATTAGGCATTGAATCATTTAACTGATTTATCTAGTCAGTTTGGTCTATGTAATTAGACAGGACTTTAGGGTCCCTTATAGCATCATTCATTGTTTCAGTCCTTGATTTGGCTATATCTTTAACAGCTTAAAGTTTGATATGGAGTACATATAGTTCATCATTTATCTATGTTTTTCTTATAAAATGACCTTACTTGTTTGAACTGTAATCAATGTTACCTTTGCATTCTATGAACAATAAATTAGGAATTTGGATCATTAATATGGGAGAAAATAGAGCAATGAGTCATTGCAGGTCATTAACCATTAGTTAATTTTCTGAGATCAAAAGCTTTAGTTAATTTTCTGAGATTCTTATTTCAGAATCATCCTCATGGCTAGGTTTCAAATGTTCAAGATGGATATTGTACACGTATCATGTTTTTGAAGGCTTTTTTTCTAAAGAGAACTGCTCCATTGTGTCGTGTGGTTCCTACTCTTCTTTCAGATAATATGAGCAACAATTTTTAAATGAATATAATCATAATATATGTCTACTGGTAGAGTAGAAGGAACATTAGACTATGAATATGCAAGCAGAAAACAGCAGGAAACCTCATACAAATATGACATTTCATAGAAGAAACTGTGAATGTCATGAATCTAGCAGCAGAAGATAAACAATGCAATATTAACATATACTGGGTAAAAAGAGAAACAAAATATTGGAGTTCAGAGAAACATAAGCTTTAAACCATTTGAACCATTGTATCTGATAAAACAGATGAGATGAGTTAGCTGTCCATTATTCTGAAACAGTTATATGAATACTGGGGTTTTAACTGCCTTTCTTTCCCTTTATCTCTCTCTCTCTTTTTTTCATTGTTCTATTTTACTTTTCTCTTTACAATTTTTAAGATTTCATGAATACAGCAACAAATGGGATAATTCCACTTAATGCCTTTATAGTGCAGTTATATGATGATGAACACAATCCAAGAAGCAAAACATACTGTAAATTTACAGTAATTCTGTAAAACTGTTTTAACTTGACACTTACTAAAAAAAAATAGCCCAGTCAAATTAGTACCTGAATAAAAAAATCAGCCTCATTGATTTTCTTTCATTTTTTTCCTTTCTAAGACTTCAGATATTGTAATTTCGACTGACTGAGAAAAATCAAGAGGTAGACTTGGCACACTTTATTTTGCCATACACATTGTTTGGAATTACAGAAAGGCATGGTATTAGTATTACTATTGATATAACCTACAATACATCTTACCAAGTGCCTTCTATCGTTAAAATATAATGAAATTTTATCCTCAGGTTAAGATATATAATAACTTTACTAATTCACTAATTCACCTTTGAAGCCAGTGCCAACTTTGAAAATTATATGGTGAAGATATATATATATATATATATATATATATATATATATATATATATATATATATATATATATATATATATATATATATATATATATATATATATATATATATATATATATATATATATATATATATATATATTTGTTTTCTGAGGTTTTCATGGTGTTTGTATGTAGATCTTTGGTTATTCGGGTTTTCTCCCGCGTAAAATTGGAAGTGTCTTGGCGACGTTTCGACGAAGTTTCATTCGTCATCTTCAGGCTTCAGCTTCGTGCTTCTGGGAGCAATGTGTGATCGCAGCTGTTTCTTCCTTTTAACTGCTAGTGGGGGTTTGAATTGATTGGGTGGGAGCTTGGCTGTGCTCTGATTGGATGGGGTTTTTTTGTGCTCTGATTGGCTGGGGGTGTGTCCTGTGTTGGTGGGGGCTTGCTTGTGCTCAGTTTAGTCTGTGTTGCAGGGGGATTTGAGCTGGTGAGCTGCATAGCTGTTGTTTGGCTTTGTGGTCGTGCTACATCTTCATAGTGGGTGTCAGTCTGCTGCATGTATGGATTGGAGGGGTTTGAAATGTCAAACGAGTCCCTAACACGAGGAATGACACCAGACCCACACTCACGAGGTCCACACAGGATGTCACCACCGCACATCCACCCAGAAAGCAGACCCAAACCCACACTGATCATGAAGCACGACCAAGGACCAGAAGCCAGACCGCAGCTGCAACATTAGCCATTTCAAACCCCTCCAATCCATACATGCAGCAGACTGACACCCACTATGAAGATGTAGCACGACCACAAAGCTTCTGAGTATGTGAAGGGTTCTCTTTCTCAATTACATTGACACTGACCTATTATAGATTCTCTTGATTCCTGTTTATATTTAATTTCTTTTTTGAATTGTGTTTTAACTGACTTGTTTTTTATGATTGTTTGTCACCACTGACACTGATTTTAGAATTAAATAAATAAATATAAAAATCTTTACTTGTTATTTTTACCTGTAGTGTGGAGGGACCTGACCCATAGATTGGCCAATAGTCAGGCACAACTGAATCATCATCATCAATTGTAATAATTGCTTCATTCATCTTAAATTTTATTTTATTAGAAACATTCCTAATTGTTTTAATTGTTGAAACTGCCTCAAGGCTCTTATCTATGTGAGAAAGTCAATATATAAAAGCGATCAATAAAAGAATAAAGCCATGACCTCTGTCTTTTTTGTCTTTCTCCCTGCCAATTATATTTTTTCATAGCTTAACTGAATGCCTGCTGTGCCTAATATAGAGAGAAAAGATAGTTATAACAAGGTAGGAAATTCTCCTTCCTACATGGATCTCTCTAAAAGTAGCACAAGAATAGAGTTAATTAGCCCCCTTTTTAACCAAATGAGACATATTTTATTGTTAAGAGATCTAGCCAGCTAGAACTGCAGTGACAATGTAAAAGGGCCTACATATTTTATAAGCTAACATTTTTATCTTAAAGTTCAAAATTTTCATAAAGATTATATTTTTAGACTGTGCTAACTATTAAAATATTCAAATTTTGTGCTCAGCGTGCAGCCTTGTACAGTTGAAGCTGTATGAGAGTAAATGATGGGTGCCGATGCACTTTGCAACCGAGAGATGTATGAGATGTATGAATAATCAGTTGTACACACCACATAGCCAATTTATAGGATTAAAAAAACCTGACAAACAAACTCCTAATTTTGAGGCTTAAAGGAATAAAAATTCAAGAACTCTTCTTAAAGATACACCCCTCCCAATGCTAATTATAAAATTAAGGCAACAGTCCTATATAAGAACTAAACTCTGCTTCCATTACATTTTTTAATATTTCACATCTAAATTAGAATAAAATAGATTTTTTTATTGGCCATGTGTGATTGGACACACTTTGTCCTGGTGCATATGCTCTCATTGTATATAAATAAAAGATACGTTCATCAAGAATTTTAAGGTAAAACACTTAATGATAGTCTTGGGGTACAAATAAGCAATCAGGAAACAATCAATATCAATATAAAAATTAGTTTCAAGCTTTTAATTAAGTACTGGTTTATTTTAAATGATTTCTTCTTTTTTAATCAGTCACTATTTAACTATGTTTTTATAACACCTTGAGTGGAATTCAGTTTTATATTTTTTATAACTAGTCATAACCATGACATTGGATCTTTATTTTCAGAGATAGTTCCTTACCTAAGCAAAGAAACAGAATGAGCTTGGGTGGACCAAAACTCAGTGGAATTGAGAGCAATTTCTGACTTTTTGTTGGCTCTCCCACAGAATTTGCTTGTCGGAAGCTGGCAAAGAACATTGGAAATCATGATCACATGACTGCAGGGAAGGTGCAATGGCTGCAACTAAAACAGATATTAGATTATAATACAGAAGTAGAGCATAGTTCACCCAACTGAAGTATTGAAGAATTTCTGGAACATATGTTCAAGAAATGCAAACAAAGTGTTTAGCCTCAGAAAACTGATGCCATCAAATTCACATGGGAAGGAATGATGAAATTAGAAAAATCTTGAATGGGTCCTATTTGATAGTCACTGATTGAGAAAAGTGTTGCAATTCAGTGAAAATGTCTATTCAGTATCTAGTTATTCTGATATTATTGTATTTCAGATTGGAGATAACTGGGAAGATATTTGAAATAAAGCTGCCAGTTTCATTTGCCTGTATACATGTACTGTTACATATGACATTTAATAGTGTAGTTAGTATTACAAATTAACTTCCAAATAAATACAGTACTTGTATTATTTGTTCCCACTGTCCCCACCTTCCTATCAAGGAATCAAATAAACAATGGGAGAGAATTTCCTTTATGGAAAAATAAAATGTTTGAGACTTTTTGCTAATAAAAAAACCTAAAAACTAGGAAGAAAAGGTATGTATAGCAGAGTTTCTCATCTCTGCCTCCCTTTTTCATTTAAAGGAAAATTTGAATTATGCAGCTAAATTGTGTGTAGGAAATATGAATGATGAAATAAAATATTTTAATATAAAAAAAGAAAAAGTCAGATGGTAGAATCACAACCATTTTGGCATATTTGAAAAGATTATTAAAGACATCAGTAGATGATGAAGTTCTTGATGTGATACTAAGTATTAATAATAACAAAGGAAGGCCTATTAAGTCTATGTCCCAGTGATAGATTTCTATCGGTTTGCCCCGGTTCAGGCAAACCGGTAGTGGTGGTGGGAGGCTCCGCCCACCCACCCAGACTTCATCACATATGCTCTGTGCATGCACGTGCTCCCAGTTCTGAACCAGTAGTGAAGGTATGAGGAACTCACTACTGCTATGTCCTGATTAGAACAACAAATTGGGTCCTGAAAAACAATAATATGTCCCTACCTTTCCTTGTACAAAAAGAGTTGGACTGAGAACTAATTTTGCTTCAACACTTCCTATAAGCATTAGCAAGCTGCAAAATCTAACTGAAAGCATTCAATACACTTTGCTGTCCCCTCCAACATTTTGCTTTTGACATCCAGCATCTGTTAACTGAGGTGGCTATTTATGTAATGGTAAGCTTGCCCTTTCCTATTTATGTGCTTCCCTTTGGGAAAGAAATGCTGGACTAGACAGGCCTTGCTTCAATCCAGAATAGCTCTTGTTAATGTTCAGTACTTTTGTTACCAGTTCAGTTGTGCTGCACTTCCATATGTCAGTATTATGTTTGACCTTTCAAATGTGACAGAGGCTCCATGTTTATTTAATTTGCTACTCATACATAATGTCAAAAGGAGCCCTTAGAACCCTTTAATAATACAAAAGGCAATTTCCATTTTTTGCTAACCTGCATTTTGCAATAAAAAAATAGAATGGAGTAAAATAAATTCTAAATCCAGTATTTTAGTGTATTTGAAAACCATGATCCTGGGCAACGTTTTAATAGAAATACTGAAGGTTAAAGACACCGTACAGAAAAAAAGGACAAGTTAATCAAAACTCCAAGATGAAAAGCTACTAAGCCTAAGAAAAAGAAAGAGGAAAATCTAATAAGCTTTAGTTCCTCTTCGATTGGCCAATGAGTTTTCTATTTAATTTTCTTAAGCTTGACAAAGGTGGTCAAGGAAGAGAGGTTTTCATCTAAGGCTGTCTTGTAGCCATCCTATTTGAGCCATTTGGAAAGCTATACTGTAGCTGTGGAAGTATTTAGTATTTCTCTATTAGATTCCTCTTCAGACAATGTCGCTTGTAACAGACTTTTCATAAAAACAGAGCCATTTAGCACTTTGCAGAAGGCAAGGGGCAAGCTGTGCCTTCAGCTGCTCATTCCCACAGTCTTACCAGTACAATCAATGTAAGTAATTTGTGCTGTGCTCCTGGGAAGGATATAGATCATGAAGGTATCTGAAATTAGTGCTATTTTGGTCAATTATCTCAGTAAATAATTCCCAAAATCTGCTGCAGGGCATATACATCTGTTTCATGAGAGAATTTTCACTGAATCACATGAGAAATAATTTATTTTAACAGCAAATTCATTTCTGAATGTGAACGTTTATACAAAGTGCTATTGTACACATATAACATACTTGGGAAGACTCAAACTTAAAAATAAAGCAAAATAAACCCGTAGCAACAGTAAAAAAAATATTACTGGATTTAAGTATGCTGATTGGTTACAAACTGTTAATTCGATGTTGACAATGGTGAAAAAACAAGGAAGAGGTAGAAATGGACTATCTGAAAAACAAGCCAAAATTGTCTGTGTTGCACTCTTCTCCTCCTCCTCCTCCTCCTCCTCCTCCTCCTCCTCCTCCTCCTCCTCCTCCTCCTCCTCCTCCTCCTTCTTCTTCTTCTTCTTCTCCTTCTCCTTCTCCTTCTCCTTCTCCTTCTTCTTCTTCTTTTTTTTTTGCAATTCCAATCTTGAAGTCAGTTTTAAAATTAAGAATATCTGTAACTTTAAAATATAAGCTTAATCTGTGTTTTTCAAATATGGGATGCTTCAAAATGGTCAACAATATTCTCTGTATTCTCTGTATTTTTTATAGAAAGAAAGAAAGAAACTAAAGTATATAAAAAGATTGTTCAAAGGGTGGGTAGTTTGTGTGTCAAGCACAATATTTGAGGGTAAAATTTCTTTGAGTAAGGCTGGGAAATTGCACAAGGAAAACTGGAAGATCCCGTGTGTAAAATTCCTTTATTTGTATAATGTTGATCTCATATTTTTCCAGTTCTTTTGCAATAATGGCAGGGTAAGGCAGTTGAATAAGCTTGCCATTCTGTTATGAATTATTCTACAAATAGACTGAGGCTGGATGTCTGTGATTCACATTTGCTTTCTTTCCTTCATCAGTGTATGCAGCAAAATTTATAGACATTGAAATAAAATTTCATGTAATGATTTAATTGTACTAATGCACAATTATGTGCTTTCATCTGGATGTCTGATGAAAATATGTACATCTTAGCATTTGTGTGATTATGTAATCACATGGCTGTTCTTTGCTCCTTCTTCCCCAGATTCCATGCTCTCTGTCCAAAATGTAAGTGAAATGGATTAAATATAGTGTTTTATAATAAATTTTTCACAAACAAACTTCTTCATTATCATGTCCACTTAGAAACACGAAAGGCAAGGCATCAATATTTGTTAGCTGATTATATATATGAGATCAAAGCCAATGCTGTGCTCTGTCAGTATATGGGTATGCTTATATAATAATAATAATAAATAATAGCAACAACAACAAACATAAATTAATATTTTTCTTCCAAGTATATTTCCATCTAAAGAATCTATTTAGAAAGACTCAGGATAATCTTGATTTCAAGCAGAAATATGTGACTTCTATCATTAAATACATTGAGGTATGAGACCATACGATGGCTACAGTAAAAGAGTTTAAGTTCATTTTTTGGTGCAGGAACATTTCAAGCTGTTGATCAAGAAAATCAAAGCAACTCTAAAGAATTCCAGTTTATTTTAAAAGACTATGCACTTGTGGAAGAGGAAGGAAGGAAGGAAGGAAGGAAGGAAGGAAGGAAGGAAGGAAGGAAGGAAGGAAGGAAGGAAGGACTTGAACTAGATAAACCATTTCTGATTCAAGAACTGGTACTAATTAGCCCACAAAATGCTTCCCATTGTTGGTTTGTTCCTATTTTTTTCCACTTAGCAAGTGGAAAATCCCAATTCCTTTGTATTCCCAAGAGTTCTGCCTGAATTTGATTGATGAAATATACTCCTGGACTTTGCACCAGTATTTCTTTGGACATATTCAAAGAAACACATTGTTTTTCTTTATCATCCAATTTTCCTTCATTTAAAATAGAAATTTTCCTTCCATATAGAATTGTAACTTTAAATTTTTCGTCTCGCTAACCTATATTTACCTTTTGTAAACATATTGATTTGGATTCTGTTTTGCATGCTAAAATATTATGGCTTGATTATTGGATGCCCATAATGCCAACTGAATAAATATATACCTCTTCTTGTTGATGTATGCCATTACCTTAACCAATCTTATTCACATCTCAACACCTTTGTGTGTGTGTTTTTTTACTGTTACTTAGATAGTAGCTGCCTTGTGTTAAAATGATCCTTTTAATGTCCGCATGTTGTAATTTAGAACCATTGGAGCTAAGAGAAAGAACAAAATGTGCAGAAAAGCTGAACTGAGGATTAGACTTGGCAGAATATTTTCAGTTGATAGAAGTATCATTTGGGCTTATTTGGAGGTACTAGGTTTGTCTCTGAATTTTTTTTTTATCACGGTCACTCTGAGCAATGGATCTTTGTCAGTATTTCACATAGAGAGAGATTCAATCAAAAGCAAACTGGGAGTAGACCCTGAAATGCAGGAGTTAACCTATTAAATAACTTATTAAATGTGGTGGGACAATGGGAATTAATTCAAGCCATCATTAGGGATAGTGGAGCTTTTGTATACTGCCTGCCTAAATGTAGCTCACATCTCAGATTATGTGTGTGTGTGTGTGTGTGTGTCTTGGCATTTTCGGATCTTTTCCTGTGTAAGGTTGAAAGTATCTTGGCGACATTTCGACGAGGTCTAACTCATCATCTTCAGGCTGGTGTCTTTGACTTCGTGCTTCTCGAGCAAAGAGTGGTCGGAGCTGCTGTCTCTCTATAAATACTGATGGGGAGGTGGGGAGTGTTGCTGTGCGCAGGTTAGTTGACTCTGTGGTTGCATCCTGATTGGTAGATGGAGTGGGTGTTTGCAGATTGGTTGGCTGTTTCATAGCAAACCAGGACCAAACGCCTAGCCAACAAAGACCACCTGAAAACTGAATTACACACTCTCACATATGTATTAATCTCCAACGGATACCAAAGAAACACAACTACCAGACTAATCCAAAGGGAGACACCACCCAAGAGCCAAGACACAGAACAAGACAACGGCATCGCCCACCTCCCGTACATCAAAGGCTCCACAGATAAAATCAGCAAAATTCTCCACAAACACAACATCAAGACAGCCTTCTGCACAGACCAAAAAATAGCCAACATCTTAAGAAACCCCAAAGACAAGAGCCATCTAGAAAACCAAGGAGTCTATGAAATCCATGCAAAATCTGCCCAGCCACATATATTGGACAAACTAATAGATGAATAAATGCAGAACACAAAAACGCAGCCAGAAAAGAAGAAAAAACCTCCTCCCTTTTCCAGCACCTTAAAACCACAGGACATGACATTGATTTTGAAGGAACCAAATTAATCTCCAAAACTGAACACTATAACAACAGAATAATTATGGAAGCCATTGAAATAGAGAAACACCCCCACAATATGAACAAACAGGACGACACCTCCTACCTACCAGACATCTGGAAACCAACCTTGGTCAACAAACGAGTCCCAGCCACAAAAATTGACCCCGGACCCAGGACAACACACAATGCTACCACCAATCATCCTCACCAGATTCAAACACAAACCCATCCCACAGACGAAACACAGCCACCATCCAGAAGCCAGACCATACTGACACTACTGGCTGCTGTGCCCCCCTCCGATCCCCACACAAAGCAGGCTGGCACACATTAGGAACACATGACAGGACCTTGGACTCGGAGCCAAACCAGGGGCCGGGATGCTACATCACAGCCATCTGCTCAAGACATCACATCACAGAACTTCAGAGGCCACAACACCAAAGCTCAAGAACAAAAGACCAGGACCACACACACAGAGGAAGCTATGAAACAGCTGACCAATCTGCAAACACCCACTCCATCTAACAATCAGGATGCAACCACAGAGCCAACCAGCCCTCTCACAGCAACACTGTAAGCCGCCCTGAGTCTTCAGAGAAAGGCGGGATATAAATGTAAATTAAAAAACAACAACACTCCCCACCTTGACCAATCTGCAAACATCCACTCCATCTACCAATCAAGATGCAACCACATAGCCAACCAACCCGCTCACAGCAACACTGTAAGCCGCCCCACCAGTATTTATAGAGCGACGACAGCTCTGATCACTCTTTGCTCGAGAAGCACGAAGTCGAAGACACAAGCCTGAAGATGATGAGTGAGACCTCATCAAACCATCGCCAAGATACTCTCAACCTTACATGGGAAAAGACTCGAAAATGCCAAGACCTACATACCTATACCGTGAAAACCTACGAAAACAAATATATATATATATGTATTTGTGTTTGTTTTTGTAGGTTTTCACGGGTATATGTATGCAGGTTTTGGTATGTTCAGGTCTTTTCCCGTGTAAGATTGGAAGTATTTAGGCAACGTTTCGATGAGATCTCATTCATCATCTTCAGGCTTTGGCTTTGTTCTTATGTTCTTATGCCAAAGCCAAAGCCTGAAGATGATGAGTGAGATCTCATCGAAATGTTACCTAAATACTTCCAATCTTACACGGGAAAAGACCCGAACATACCAAACCTGCGTGTATATATATGTATATATATATATGGAGGGAATATGAAATGTATTATTTCAAAATAATAGTAACTCCATTTATGAAAGCTGATGATGTAATAGACTAGTTGAAATAAATGCTGCCGTTATAGATAGTTAATTTAACTTTTGTAATTAGGGCTAGAGAGATTTTACTATCCTGTAAGAGGTCAATGGGCAAATCAATTTTATTATAGAGTGAATTTAAATTTAATAAGAAACCTAGGATAGGCGCTACTGAATTAGTTTCAATAATATTTGACTTGCTTTATACAATCCCTAAGGTATTTTTAATTGAAGCAATGAGTCCTTTTCATGATTCCTATCAGGGTAAACTTTTGTTCTTCTGATTCACAACTTCTAGAATTATAAAAATATTTTTTTCATATAGCTATTTCTGGGTTGTTGAAATTGGAACCGGGATGATTTAAAACCCTTGACTTCAATTTACCATGAATAAATTTAATCTGAGATTACCATAAAGAAGCTACAGCCTTATTCTACTTGAAGACAAACTTTCACGGATATTTAACACATTAGATAGCACAATTCCACCTTTTTCCTTCTTATATTACTAATAACCTTCTAAATTAAATTACTTGTAGTAAATATAGCAATTAATGCTGAATGCTTAGTTAGTAACCATCTTCATCTGCAAATCTTTTTTCCCCCCCTAATGTATCATAAATTAGTGTCACAAATTTGGTTTGCAGCTGTGCTACCACTTTTGTCCTTCTTCCTCCTTCACTAATTATTACAGAGCTTTTCCAATTGTAGTACTTCAGCTCTTACTATTGTCTCCCTGCTGTTCCTCTCAGGACTTGAAAGCAAGACGATCTTAAATTATCAAGCAGCTGGTAAGGCAAAAAAAAAAAAAAAAAGGCTGAAATGATGAAACATCAATAATAATTACCACTTTATAGGTATAATTGATTTTCCTCAAGGTGGTATAGAGTTCATTGGGTTATTGTGTCCAGTGTCAGTTTTTGAAACACTGATTGATTCTCAGCTTCCAGCATTAGCAGTTAGGACCTAAACTTAATGTTTTTTAAAAGACAGTTTTGTTGTAGAATAATTTAATACAAAAGAAAAAAACTCCACTTTGGATGGTAACAATTGAATAGAATTAAAATAAACAACTATATTAATTAAAATGTGAACATTTTATAGCAATACATTCTCCACTTCCTCTGTCTTATTTTCTCTCAACCAGTTACCACAGCCTAGATATTTGTACTTTATATTAAATGTTACATATCATTATTATCTATTTAAACCCTCTCACCATTTTGTTTGATCTCAAGGTTTTTTCCTCCTAAAAACCATATTTCAAAAGTCTAAATTTGTCCTTTGTAAATACAGGGACCATTCTTGTTTTGATTTGGTTAGATTATACAATAGAGGTATAATGTCAAATTTTCTGTTTCTGCATATTCTCCAAAATTAGTTTCCCAATCTCATATTGTTAGGCAAAATTTCCAATGTTGTGCCAGATTCGTACTTGTAGCTGTCGGCATGTATCTTAGTCAGTTGTGATATTCCCCACTTATATTTTCAAAATGATATCTAATAAAAATATTTGTGGTTTGAATTAAAACTTTTAATCTTTATAACTATATTTATGTATTTTTCCTCATATTTTTGAGGTGGTTTTACATAGTCACTACATAAATTACCTAAAGTTCAAGTACAATTGTGTTTAACACTTCAAAAAAGATCTGGAAAGCAGTAACAGGGAAGTTGTATCATAAATATAATGTGAAACTTCAGAAACCAATAATAAATATTCATGTTGCCAGATGAACGTCGTCAATGATTGTTTTTGTTGCTGCTGTTGTTACTATTACTGCCTAAGAAAGAGGCTACCGGTAGTCCTTGGATAATGACCCAGACTGGGACCAGAACTCTGTCATTCAGTAATATAGTTGTTAAGTGTCACCCCAAGTGTGACCATCATGTGACCACAATGGATTACAATTTCAATTCTGCTGGGGTCCTAAAAGAAATACCTACAACCATTAAGCAACAAATCATGTGATAATGACTTGCAATTTTACTGCCAGCTTCTACATCAACTCTCCTTGTAAAAAGCCTGCTGTGAAGCATACAAATGGCAATCACATGACTGTTGGGTATTGTGATGTGGGAGGAATGGGTATTGTGAAGTATTGTAAGTAAGTAAATAAGTAATGGGTATTGTGAAGTGGGAGGAATGGTTGTAATGTTACTTTTTCAGTGGTATCTGTTGTGACCTAGGCTTACTGAGTCATTACAATATGCAATTAGTCCCAAAAAACCTATTTTATTGTAACAGCTGACAATTACGTTCATTCCCAGATGAGTCCCAATTAGTTGCAAAAAAAGTCCTTCAGAAGAAGTCCTTCAGGATAATCACCAACCTTTATCTTCTTTGACACCTTGCCAAAAGCCTTACTTGGCAAAGCCCCATGAAGTTCAGAAACAGACAAGAGATGCTGACTGGAAATAGAGTTAGCAACGTTGCTTTCCTGCAAAAGGCTCAAGTGCCTTTGTTTCTCTTTTAAGCCTTATGGGAAAGGCCAAACATCCCTTACTCCCGAGCTGTGCCTTTTGCTTTAGCTACTCTTGCCTTCTGGCAGCTCTGCGCATGTGTGCACTAGGAACAGACTCTGGGGGCTCTGAAGTCCGTGCATCATTCCCAGATGGCCCTGGCCCCATCTCTGCCTCTGATGCAGAGCCCTCATTCTTGCCTTCCCCAGACTCCAGGACTAGCCCATGTTCCTCCCCAGCCTCCTCATTGTTTGACTCCGCTGCCGCAGGCTGCTGGAGGACCACAAAAAGCATCATCACTTCAAATGGTTCCTAAACAGGGTAGTAGTTTTGTGGTCATTGTGTTGCAGTGTTTGAGTTATGCAATATTGATGGTTCACTTATATTTGACCCTATATTCATGAATTCTGATGTCCAGCAGCCACCACATTTTGAAATGTACTTCTCGGAAGCAAGGGGAGAAAGGCATCTCCTCAAATAACACTCAGCCTCCGTGTACCACATGATGAAATTCACTGTTTAAAGTTGGGATTTCTGTAGCAGAAGAAAATTTCCAGCCAGGAACAGGATAGTTCATTATTACCCAGAGATGGTACTGTTTAATAATAGAGGTTTCAGCTCTGTGATCAGATTTACAGCCCCATTTAAAAGTAGCCAACTGCAGCTGTCTGTTGGTTATAATGTTCAGACCTGGTTATAACAATTATTTGGGGTATTAGTACTAGGAATAAAGCACCTCATTTTGGAAATCTCTTGTTTTAATCAAATAGATGTCTACTTTGAAATTTCCACCAATGCCAAATGAAGTCTCTGATATTCCCTTAGGTGATTGGCTAACGGTTGAACAGCTAGCTATGTGCTGCTGCTGTCACCTTTCTTTTCCTGGGTAAACCCTCAGTGACCCATGCTATCAGCATGCTCCTGCCTGCAGTCTTTACTTCTGCTTTGTTAGACAGCCTGATGAGACTTGCCTATTGAATTTCTTCCTTTTCAGCATCAAAGAGGCCAGCCGTACCCTCCAATTTTTTAATAGATTCTATTATAGTGGAGACCACCAATTCATTTCACCAGAGATAGCTAGTCATTGTAAAGAGCAATTACATATAATGAGAATCTCATGGTTTGCAGTCATTCTTTTTTAAGAGACACACAGTGTTGGGCTTATCAAGACAACTGAAAGAACTAATATATTGATAATAAAGCACAGTGCCCTTGAGGATAGTTGTGCTACCATTTATGCTTTATGAAGTTAATCAGCTTTCAGAAAGGTGCAGGAGTCTCTGTTATATTGTGTTTAGAGAAGTTCGGAATATTGTCGGGTATTCATCTGAATGTGGGAAAGAAGAGAGAATCTGGGAAAATTCATTTTAATTTTGCCTCACAACCTGAAAATGCTGTCCTGGTCATCTCATCTGCAATTCAGCCATTGTTTAATCGACAATAAGCAAGTTAATTATGAAAATACTTTTAATATTCTCTCCTTCTCATTTTTCTCCTAGATTATGTACTTCTATATTTCCTAAGTATTGAACGTAGCAGTATTATTTAGCTGCCAGCAGTTTGGTACGGGCTTCTGGAATTCATTGACTGCTGCATTTCCGCTGTTTATAATTGTTATAGCTTTTCTTGCCAAGGCATTTTCTGTACCTATAGACATCTAGACAATTATTTATTATTTATTTATGTATTTATTTATTTATTTGCATACTTGCATTAATAATTTTTGTTACTAGGGAGCACTGTATCTATGTAAATATGCTTGTGATAATTGCTTCTGACCCATTGTGCTTCCTAACCTGTTTCATGAGTTGGCTGCTTTTCTTCCTGGCATAAACTTTCCACACTTTCTTAAATAATTGATCTACACGATTAGAACATTTAGAAATAAAACAAACAAAAACAATAACACATTTCAGTATTTTCCGTGTTACCAGAGATCATATTTATCTGTCTGTGATAATGATAATGGATTAGCATATCGAAAATTTGGGAATGGAGTTTACTGTAAATGACTAATGGAGATACACTAAGACCAATATAGCTACTTGACATTTACTTAAGATCATTTTTTGGTTTTATGCTCAAGAGGATGATTCTCACATCATATTATGTTCCCTATTTACATTTGATTTAGCATTTTATGTAAACCTAGTTACAATTTATTGTTGTATATGACTTAGAATGCTATATGAATCCTAATACTCTTCTGATTCAACAAATTATAGTTCATATATAGAATGATAAATGTTTGTTACATTAAATCTGTGATAATCCATTCATGCATGCAAGTGGTCACTGTGTCCTATCATTATCAAGCAGTGAACATGCCCACGTAAGATCATTTTTAAATAAATAAAAGCAGATACTTGAATTATGTAATATATTTATGAATAACTGGTCAAGTTTTATTTATTTAATACAGTACAGTATATTCAAATACTAAATTTATTTTTCAGTAACATAAATTACTCCCATGTAGTTAGGAATAATATTAATATTTAATTGGTCACTGCTTTAAATGTGTAATAATGACAGAAGAAATGTTGGAAGACAATCTTATTTTTCTTTAAATAGAACACTCTGTAACTTTTCTTTTAATGGAAAAACAATCTTATCAAATTGAAAAAAAAATCTCTCCAGTACTAGCAGGTATTTGGTTTCAAATATAAATGTTGCATGAATTAGCCAATATTGTCAGAAAAGAGAAAAACGTCATACAAGCAATTAGCATAGGAGATCCAATGTGTAGAGCTTTTTTCCTGTAGAACAAATAATAATACTCAGTAAATATTCACCTCCTTATTTAGCAGACAACACAATTTTTTGTGGGATATGCCTTTTCCATCCAAAGATTTAAGAAACTCAGCATACTCTTCAAATTCAGTTAAAACTACCACAATCAGGTACTTTGAAAGCCACAGATCCTGTCAGTAGCCAACACAATGTTGTTATTTTCCCACAGAAAAAGCTCCTGTGGTCAATGGAAAATCACTAAGCAATGATTTGTCATGCTGTGCAATTGAATGATATGGGTATAACAACTATTGTAACTTACAATTTCAAATGGCTAGTGCATTAAACAGTACCATATGGTTGAATAGGGAAAAACAGTGTCTTTCAACAGTTTTTCACCCATCATTTTGCAGCATAAAAGGTAAAATATTTTTTAAAAAAGAATATTAATAGTGATATAAATGGGTACATATGCTTAGGATGCCTATGTGTAAGCAGCCTTTGACAAATCAATACGATTTTGGATATGAAAATATGGATATGAAGGTCCAGATTTTTCTAAAGCTGAAATCCCAATTATACCAATAGCAGCAGGAAGCTTAGAAAGAAAATGTCAAATGTGTTGCTGTTTTGTTTCCATGAAATTATGAAACCCCCCCAAAAAAAAAAATTAGATTGAACAAGAGCCAGCCTAAGAAGACTCTCTAATTCCTAAGAGAAAGCATTTAACAGTACTTAATAATGTCTTGCTATAAATGAAAGTGAGTCATTCTAATACATTATATTTGATCGAT
Organism: Ahaetulla prasina; assembly: GCF_028640845.1. Taxonomy (NCBI): domain Eukaryota; kingdom Metazoa; phylum Chordata; class Lepidosauria; order Squamata; family Colubridae; genus Ahaetulla; species Ahaetulla prasina. The sequence continues at coordinate 44,534,834 of NC_080543.1, forward strand.
TACTTCTGAATTGTAAGTCCAAATCAGAGTGCCCTTTTAGGATAAAGAAGACTGAAAAAGTATTGTAATTATTTCATTTAATAAGTTGAGTTTAAATTTGATTTAGACTTGGTGTTTGTCATTTCATATGTAGGTCACTGAATAACACTTTCATGGCATGCCATGTTTATCATTCTAAAGGACAAAAAGATGTTAATATGTTTTCTAGGAGGCAGAAAATATGTCCAACTCCTGTTGGCAAGAAATTCTTTGGTAGAATTTTGTTGATGGGATGCTGTTTTCTGTGGATGAATGATATTTACTAATTCCTCATTGCGATAACTGCCTTTGGAAAGAATATCTGGAAAATAAATGTATTAATTAATTTTAACGGAAAATAAATGTATTAATTTTATTTTATTTTATTATGTAACCACTTCTATCACAAAATATTAGGGTTTCCACCCAACCTTCTGAGATTTGTCATGTAGGATGAAAAAATAATTATTCCTTCCTTCCTTCCTTCCTTCCTTCCTTCCTTCCTTCCTTCCTTCCTTCCTTCCTTCCTTCCTTCCGACCTACCTACCTACCTACCTGTTCATTCAGCAAGTTACTGTGTGCAACCAATGAGTTAAAAGCTAGAAAAAGGTTTCATCCCTCATTAAAAACCACTAAGAAGAGGCATAGTACTTTACTGATTTGTTCACAGGAAAAGGGAAGGCCTTTTATTTTCAAGGAGGAATACTGTTATGCTTACCATGAGCAGCATTCTTCATTTCTTTCTTAAAGACCTGAAAAACGACAATCCTATTTTAATTGTTCTCCTAAGACTGGAGATATACAAGTTTTGAGCTCCTGGACAGGAGCTGGTCTATTAAGCTTTGCTGTATTTTTTTCTTGCTGCTTTTATTAACAGTATTTGCCTTGTTGGCCTTTCCCTTTATGTATGTAGGTAGCCAAATAGCTAGGTAGATTTTCTCTAACAGGAAACAAAGAAAGAACACAATTGAAGGGTAGTGTTTATCATTAAGTTTTTACTGAGAGATAAAAAATCATTTACTTTTACTATTTCACATGTTCATACAGTTTTTAACTTTTTATATATTTTTTTAAAAAATAATGGAGCTATTTAAAATAGTGTAAACATAGATTAACTGCCTTGCACACAAAACGAAACAAAAATCCACCAGTACTTTTTATCACATCTATAAAGTCAAGCTTTGAGGGAATTAGATCATATGATTGAGAAATTTATCTAACCTCTAAATCACTATTTAAGGCCTTTAATGAAATTAGTCATAGTTGAAAAGGATGGTACAGTTAAGAATCATATTTGTGTAAGTAAAATTTACAATTTACTTGCACTAACATACAGCTAGAAAATATATCCGTAAAAATTGCTTATTTTTCATAGCTATCAATGCAATATAGTACATACCAAACATGACATACGCAACAATATATAGATTATAAGAATTTGTGCTAAGCATCTTTAATATGTTAATTTTTAATGATTATTTTTATGTACTGCAATTTCTTTTGTTCACCTAATTATATTTATTCAATGCCCACTTCAGGAATTCAGATGGAATACAGAATACTCTTCAGTCTAAAAATCTAACAATTGGCAAAAATCCAATTGCTTCATAATTTGTTCAAATTAACAGTTTAAATAAATATCCTCCCCTTTATATTATAATGAACTTTTAAGAATATTCATGTCAGCTACTTGAATTTACCCAGTAAACTTAGAAATTCAGTTTCTCCAGTATATCAAAGCTCTCTTCCTTGTTGTTAAAAATAAACTATTAAACAAGTCTGACTCTAAGAGATGAGTGTTGCTAAAGAAATATTTTTTAACTGAATATTTTTCTCCCATCTATATATTTGGACAAAAGAGTTAAGCACCCATATTCCTACATCCATGTTTTTCCAAATATATGTATTTTGTTTCCATTTTCCTTATGAATGCTTTATGTTGCAAGCAACGTTTCTATATTAAAATGTGGTTTTGTACATACATTGGCCCCAACGGAGAGGGTGCGCAACTTGGGTGTCCTCTTGGATGGGCGACTGTCGTTTGACGATCATTTGGCGGCCGTCTCCAAGAGGGCCTTCCACCAAGTGCGCTTGGTGCGCCAGTTGCGCCCCTTTCTTGACCGGGATGCCTTATGCACGGTCACTCATGCCCTTGTCACTTCCCGCTTGGACTATTGCAATGCTCTCTACATGGGGCTGCCCTTGAAGTGCACCCGGAGGCTGCAGCTAGTCCAGAATGCAGCTGCGCGGGTAATAGTGGGGGCAACTCGTTGCTCCCATGTAACACCAATCCTGCGCAGCTTGCACTGGCTTCCTGTGGTCTTTCGGGTGCGCTTCAAGATTTTGGTTACCACCTTTAAAGCGCTCCATGGCTTAGGACCCGGGTACTTACGGGACCGCCTGCTGTTACCTTGTACCTCCCACCCGCCCGGACGCTCACACAGAGGGCCTTCTCAGGTGCCGTCCGCCAAGCAATGTCGGCTGGCGGCCCCAGGAAGGGCCTTCTCTGTTGGAGCTCCTACGCCTGGAATGAACTTCCCCGGTTTACGTCAATTGCCTGATCTTCGGACCTTTCGGCGTGAGCTGAAAACGCACCTATTTATTCAAGCGGGACTGGATTGAAATTTTATTGGGGTATTTATGTTTTAAGATTTTAAATGGTTTTAAAATTTCGGCCACATTATAATATTTCTTTTTAACTTCTTTTTAATGTTTATATATTGAATTTTTACTTGGCTGTACACCGCCCTGAGTCCTCCGGGAGAAGGGCGGTATAAAAATCGAAATAAATAAATAAATAAATAAATACTTTTTTCCAGTATCAACATTTTCTGTATGTATTTTCCCTAGTAGATGAGTTTTCTGTATTATATTTTCTTGAAAAGTAAGCATTTGAAAAATTATTTAAAATGTGTATTTTAGCATGCATCTATGTATAAAGAAGTCCTTGTAAATATTTGGAATGTTAAAATCAATTTATTAATATAAAATTTCTGTGAATTACTTTTCAAAAATCTCTACAAATTGAGAAGAGATGTAGTTTTAAAAGCCTTTCTACAGATAACTTTGAAGTAACTTAGAAGTTTTTCAAAGGAATAAGAATACTAAATATTTACTCACTTAATATATTAATTAATAAATAATACTAAAGAGAGAAAATTTGGTGTAATTTTTAAAGTGCTGGCCCAGAAATCAAGAGGCTATGATTTCTAGGCTTTCCTTAGACATGAAAGGTAACTGGATGACTTTGGGCCACTCCTCTCTCAACCCAATCCAGCTGACAAGGTTGTTGTTCTAAGGAAGATAAAAGGCAGGGGTATTAGGTATGTTTGCCACCCTGAGTTAAGCCTATATGGATTAAAATGTTATAATACATATTAAAAAATGATATAATATATCTACTAGCTTAGAGGTCTGAAAGTTGTAGTATAATTTTAGGGAAAATATTGATTTATTTAATTTTAGTTACCTTGAGTAGTTACTTAGGAAGGCAGGAAGGCAGGAATCAGTCAATAAATCAATCACTCAAATAAATAACAATCCATTTCATCAGATGTGATCCACAAATGCTCATGCAAAAACAAATTAATCTTTAAGATGTTGCGGTACTGTAGTGCCTGCTGTAAAAGAATAATGTCACTAATTTTGAAACTAATCTATTTATGGTATCTTTACGGGCAAAATCAAGCATGAAACCAACAATCATTAAATATTTCATTTAACTATTTAAATGCATCATAGCATCGTTTAGACAATATAGCATCTAGAATATTTTAAATTAAACGGAAAAGTTTAACTATTGGCCCCTGTTTAATGCTTTGAAGTTGTCAAATGTGCGGATATCCTTGAAAGATTTTTTTTATTAATGACAGGCAATCTAAAATATTTTTATGAACAACTTGTGAGAGGAGAGTAGCATGTTAGGTTGCTAAAGGTGTGAGAAAATTGGTGTGGATGCCAATAACCAATACACAAAACCTGATTCAAAACAGTTGTTGGTTTTAAAATCAAACGCATCCCTGAACTAAAGTCAAAAATGAATAAACCATCAATGTAAAAACCACAGCAAAAATACAGTGGCCATGAGTTAACAATTATTTACCAAGAAACTATAGGCAAAAAATTGGAAGGCAACATATTACTTTAATTTACCAAATATATTAAATTGTGCTTCCAACTGTTCAACTAATAACCAGCTGCAGGTGCACAAAACATCGATATATATATTAATATCCTTCTCATTTTAGTTACCATATTTTTCACACTATAAGACACACTCCCCCCCCAAAAAAGTCAGTGGAAATGTCTCTGTGTCTTATAGAGTGAATATTGCTGTGGGAGGGAGGGGGGTTGGTGTGGCGGCAGCCACCTGTCACCACTACCATCGCCTGTCACCACCACCTCTGCCTGTCACCACCACCGCTGCTGCTGCCTGTTGCCACTGCCATTTGCCGCTGCTGTGGAACACTGGAGCCTTCATGTTCTAGGTGGTAGCAGTGGTGATCCTTGCCACCTAGAACATCTGATTGGCGGTATTCTGGGAGGCCAATCCAACCGCCAATCAGCTGCTCAGCAGTGAAGGCTCCAGTGTTCTCCAGTGGCAGCAGCAGCTCAGCTCAGTTGATCAGAGGTGGGTGCAATGGAGCAGAGTCCTGATGAGCCATGTGCTGGGGCTGCGATAACGTGCTGAAGCTGACCAGGCTGTTTCTGCAAGGACGCTAGCCAGATGACTACTGGATGGATGTCTCTAAAGCTAATGTGCGCCTGGTGGATCTTATAGTGCAAAAAATACAGTAATTCTTGAAGAATTCTGTCTCTGCCCTCCAAGTATCTAAATAGGAGAAAGCTGAAGAAAGGTAAAAAACTGATTATAGCAGAAACAATAGAAAAGAACAAAAAGGAATGAAACAGAACAAGGATGAACTATAATAGAAAGAATCTATAAGAGAAGGGAATTGTATTTCAGCAAGGGGAAAGAAAATAAAGAATTATAAAGTTCTGTTTAGCTGCTGTGGAACCAACAGGGAGGTAAATTGAGCAAGCAGGGAGAAATCACAATTGCAGACAATACAGAGCAAAAAGATGAACCTGGAATAAAATGCAGAAAGTGATTGAGAACTTTAAGAAAACCGTCTAGTGAAATTAGGCCATTCCCCCCGCACTCTTATGCCTTGCTTATCTGGTCCATCTTGCACAATTCAAAAATTATTCCATTAAAATATATCTCTAATGACTGAGAAGCTTGAGGGATATTACCAGCCATTGAGAACTATAGAGTGAATGCCTCTTCAAGAGCAAAGCAATATAAGTTACAGATCACGTAACCTGCAATATTTCTGCAGGGCACAGGATTCTTCTTGAAGTCACATAATAAAGGCTGAATTTCCTAATATTTTGTCATCTAGAATGATGGTGGCTAAACCAATATATATTGTATATAAAATAAGATATTGTAGAGAAATAGTTTTTCTCTTTTTCCAATGAGATGTGCAGGTATTTGGATTGTATAATCTTCAACTTTCAAGCAACTTTAAACATCATAATTAGCGTTTCTAAAGCTAGAAGGGGAAAATGGAGGAAGAGTTTGTATCTATTCATTTCCAGGGTTGAAGCTGTGGTTTTTGACCTCAAAGGGGAAAAAAATGGGTGGTACTTTAGCTTTTCCATGCTGCCCAGAGACCATTGATTTGTAATCTTCATGTCTTTAAAATAGTTATATCTATTTTGGAGACCCATCAGTTTATAATTTAAACTCTTAAAATAGTCCAGTATGAAGACAATTTATTAAGACCGTCATATTGTATGTATGTGTATGTACACATGTATAAAATAGCTATGTATGTAATGTTAACAATATTTAATTGTGGAAAGTAAAAAAAAGTATAGTGTTTTCCATAAGTGTGTGAGATCAGGAGAAAATGATATATATGACTCCTAAGTAGAAGTACATAGGATAGAAACCAGGTTATGAAAAAAATAAACAGAAAACAGAAGATACTTGCGCATTATAATTCTTGATACCACGGGTTCAGTTTTTTTCTCTTCATATGTCAAATTTTCCATTAAATATATTGATGAAATTGAAAATTTGGACTTTAGTGAGTCATTATTTTCAAGGAAACTAAATCATAAGATTGGAAGCTAATCTCACATTTTCCTTGTTTTAAACTTTTATTCTGAAGGGATAGACCTACCATTCCAATACGAGAAGGTATAATAGGCTACTTTCTTTCTTTATACATTTGCTTTTTATTTTAGAAATTGTTTGAAATAGTGGCAATGGAATAAAAACTATATCAGCTGGTCTGTTTTGCATCTATTCCTGGCATTTGTCTGACAAGATACTGGACTGATCTATCTACCTTATAGGTTTCCCTTCCCTTCTGTTCTGAGCCCTCATTAGTCTTTATTTTTACATACTTGGAAGTTTTGTTTTTTGAAATAAGTTTTGTCCTTATTCACAATATAAGTAGGTTTGCTTTAGAATATTTATGTTTAATATATAAGTTTGTATAATACAGTAACTGTCAGAACATTTAAACAAATTATATGTTTTAACATAAACAAAAAGGCAGATAAAAATAAAATAAAACTTAAAGACACTGAACTTTTGAGGTGGACAAATTTTAAAGTTTTAAGAAGGAAGTTTCATAATGTCATTTAAAAAAAATACTAACAATTGCAATAATTTTATTGAACTGATTTTTTTTTACAAATAACTTCTGATTTTTGAAATTTCCAAGAATGTAGTACAGGATAACATATTTTTTAAAATGTGTGTGTGGAGAGGAAAAGTATTTTTTTAATACGGAACTTGTTCTTTATTTCCTAAATACAGCTTATTTCATTTTTTTAATTAAATTGGGGGAAAAATGAGCATTTTAACAGACACTTCTGCTTGGATAGGTTTCTCTGAGGATAGACTGTATGTCCTCTCCAAATGAATAATAGAAAGCCTTAGATTGGCTTTTACTGACTTACTAACTTTAAAATCTTCCTTCAATTCGCAGACCAACTTAAGAGTCCCTTAGCACTTGAAAAGACATTATTTACATAGAGTGCAAAGCAGGAGTCTGAAGGAAGATATCACTAAAAGTGGGGCAGACAAGGCTATATAAATTGAAATTTTTAAAAAACAAAAGATTTCAAACAAGTAGGAGAAATTCTTAACATTAATGGTTATTAAGGAATAAAACAATCTGCCAAGAACAGTGATGGACTGTCTCTCTGGAAACTTTCCAGTAGGGGTTCGATTGGCACCTTTCAGAGAAGGCTTAGTGAATCTTTGCATTGAGCTGTGAATCATTTCTTTTCATCTAATAGAATCTCTTATTCTGTTGGAGGACTGTATTCGGAGGACTGTTGAAGCTACAGTTTGTGTATAATAAATGAATATATAGACTCATGAGTTCCTAGGGTTGTTGACAAACTTAGTGTTCAAATCGTATCTGCATATCATTGAAGAATCTATGAAACTGCTGCAGCATCACAATGTGGCACAATGTATTGCAGGTCCTGTCTTGGCCTGAAATGTCACAAAAATGAGTAAATGCTCTGAAAATTTGGGCTCCATTTAATATCTAGGAATACAATTTCTAATCTTTGCCATTAATATTGACTTGTTCCCTAATATGTTTAATGTGGAATACTTAGGGAATCTGAATGTAAAATACCCACTTCTCCAAGTATAACACTTTGCTGCTGATTCAGAGGAGGGGGACATTTTGTTATGAAATGGCCAGATTTTTCATAACACAAATACGCACCTTATACACATGAGCAAAGCTTTCCTTGAGCAGAGAGAGAAACTATGATTTCTTAAGTCTAGTATAAGCAAATAGAAGCATAGGAGCTACTAATTTAGACCAAAGTTTGCCTCACTTGTTGGACTAGCTGATTCTTTATCGAGATCAGTTCTGGATTGTCATGTGGCATTGACAATTTGACACTGATTTTTAGCTGTAGTTTTCGTACTGCATTTTTTCTCCATTCCAGCCATGGTAGCAAACCTGTATCCCTAGAAGCATGCAATCACTATCTTTGTATGATTTGTATCACTGTATCAGAATTGTATGTCACTTTCAAACCTACATCTCTTTATTCTGTCCTGAAGTGATAAACTTTCTGATACCAATTTGTGCACCATGGATTTGGAGAGCACCTTTTTTTGGGGGGTGGTAATTGTTCCTTCAGATCTCTTAAAGTGTATGCTCCATCGAAGCATATAAATTGGGGCAAATCAGTTCAAACAATAGTTTGAAGACTATAATAATCAAAACAATATAAGAAACATACAGTTGGAAGTTGCCATCAAATGCAATCTTCTGTTCTGTATAGGAAATCAAGATGAAACAGATCAAATAGAAGTCTGTCTAGTCTGTAGCTTAATGCATCCAGAATAAAGCAATCCATAGTTAGAAAACATAAGATAATGTGCATGCAATATATCTATGATGTATAAGCAGAATTTTGAAAACAAAACTTATGAGAAAATTTATAAATAGCAATTCAGTTCAAACTGAGATGAAGAGAAATTTTTAATTGCTATAAGGAAATCTTCCTTCAATTCGCAGACCAACTTAAGAGTCCCTTAGCACTTGAAAAGACATTATTTACATAGAGTGCAAAGCAGGAGTCTGAAGGAAGATATCACTAAAAGTGGGGCAGACAAGGCTATATAAATTGAAATTTTTAAAAAACAAAAGATTTCAAACAAGTAGGAGAAATTCTTAACATTAATGGTTATTAAGGAATAAAACAATCTGCCAAGAACAGTGATGGACTGTCTCTCTGGAAACTTTCCAGTAGGGGTTCGATTGGCACCTTTCAGAGAAGGCTTAGTGAATCTTTGCATTGAGCTGTGAATCATTTCTTTTCATCTAATAGAATCTCTTATTCTGTTGGAGGACTGTATTCGGAGGACTGTTGAAGCTACAGTTTGTGTATAATAAATGAATATATAGACTCATGAGTTCCTAGGGTTGTTGACAAACTTAGTGTTCAAATCGTATCTGCATATCATTGAAGAATCTATGAAACTGCTGCAGCATCACAATGTGGCACAATGTATTGCAGGTCCTGTCTTGGCCTGAAATGTCACAAAAATGAGTAAATGCTCTGAAAATTTGGGCTCCATTTAATATCTAGGAATACAATTTCTAATCTTTGCCATTAATATTGACTTGTTCCCTAATATGTTTAATGTGGAATACTTAGGGAATCTGAATGTAAAATACCCACTTCTCCAAGTATAACACTTTGCTGCTGATTCAGAGGAGGGGGACATTTTGTTATGAAATGGCCAGATTTTTCATAACACAAATACGCACCTTATACACATGAGCAAAGCTTTCCTTGAGCAGAGAGAAACTATGATTTCTTAAGTCTAGTATAAGCAAATAGAAGCATAGGAGCTACTAATTTAGACCAAAGTTTGCCTCACTTGTTGGACTAGCTGATTCTTTATCGAGATCAGTTCTGGATTGTCATGTGGCATTGACAATTTGACACTGATTTTTAGCTGTAGTTTTCGTACTGCATTTTTTCTCCATTCCAGCCATGGTAGCAAACCTGTATCCCTAGAAGCATGCAATCACTATCTTTGTATGATTTGTATCACTGTATCAGAATTGTATGTCACTTTCAAACCTACATCTCTTTATTCTGTCCTGAAGTGATAAACTTTCTGATACCAATTTGTGCACCATGGATTTGGAGAGCACCTTTTTTTGGGGGGTGGTAATTGTTCCTTCAGATCTCTTAAAGTGTATGCTCCATCGAAGCATATAAATTGGGGCAAATCAGTTCAAACAATAGTTTGAAGACTATAATAATCAAAACAATATAAGAAACATACAGTTGGAAGTTGCCATCAAATGCAATCTTCTGTTCTGTATAGGAAATCAAGATGAAACAGATCAAATAGAAGTCTGTCTAGTCTGTAGCTTAATGCATCCAGAATAAAGCAATCCATAGTTAGAAAACATAAGATAATGTGCATGCAATATATCTATGATGTATAAGCAGAATTTTGAAAACAAAACTTATGAGAAAATTTATAAATAGCAATTCAGTTCAAACTGAGATGAAGAGAAATTTTTAATTGCTATAAGGGAAATCTTCCTTTCAGATTAGTAGAAATGGAATTGGATATTTTGTTGACATTCTTAGTCATGTAATTGATTAGTGCAAGACTGCTATGTAACTACAAAGGGGATAGCTTTTTCAAAGACTTTATTCCTAAGAGGATGTAAATATTGATTATATTGGTGCTTGGTTAAAACTTTTTTATTTACGTCTTTTTTATTTATGTCTTTTAGTTTGACTAAATTATTTTAGTTTTTAACATACACACACACTCTCATTCACACAAACAGACAGAGTACATACTGCACACACACACACACACACACACACACACACATACGGACAGACATATATATGTTGTGTGGAGGTATACTGTTTACCACTCTGGAAGTTATTGGATGAATTGTAATATGAACATTGTTTCAACAAAATGAAGAAGTGGAAAAAAATAATAACTAACTCACCAGTATTTATTTCACTAGTATTTTTTCTTTCTTCTCTTAAAATGTAATATGTCCTATTTAGAGGTAGGTCATTTCCAGTAGCCCTTCCAAAATTATGTAGAATTGTCTGCTATTTACCGAATAAGTTACTTATTTCAGGAATTCAGCCCTACACAGTAAGGCATTCATTTTCCTAAAGCTGCAACCAAAACATGTTGATAGCATCTTAGGAATGAATATTGGAGTCACCAAGCAATGATTCATGAGGTTATGTTTTATAAACTTGAAAAAACAAAACATTTTTATCAAGCACAATATGGATGGTTATCATAAAGCAAAGATAAGCTTTTATATCTCTTAACTTATTTATGCAGTGCTTTCCATATCAAAAAAGTGTAAGCTATGAAATTCACAAGTATTTTTCAAAGTACAACTTATACATAGCTCATACAACATGGAATATAAAGCATTGAAAACAAACAAGAAAAATTTATAAGATGTAGAAGCAAAAATTAACACAGCATGAATACATTTGCAGCAATTTCTTGGCAAATGACTTACCTTGTGCAACTAGTGATAATTTAGAGGTAACTAATCATATCAAGTCTCTGCTCTCATTTCAAGTCCTCTGTCCTTCACCTTAGTGAAAGAGCATAAAGTAATAAACTAACACAAAGAAAAACAAAATCCTAAGGAATACCTGGAATAGTCCTGTTCTTGGAATGCTGTTCTAAATCTTCCTTCTGTATTCAGAGGTTAAAAGACCAAATTGATTTTCACTTTTGATTTTCTACAACATAGCTGAATCAGTTAAGGTGCTGTGTAATTACCTCAGGGACTCTGGATGGGGATCTGGATATTAATCCTGGTCCAGAAATGACTTTATTTCAGAGTTCATAATATATAATGGACTTTTAAATGATCCAGTTCAATATGTTGAGCAAGTGAGATTGTCAGATTAAACTGGATTGGTATCACTCCTATTCCTAATCATCTTCCTGTGGTGTTTATTAAGGAATGGGTATCATATGGGAAAGCCAAACAGCTGCCTGTGGCTTTAAGTACAGAAGGTTTTGTGTGAGATTCACTTTTGGTTATATTTATTTCTTAGGTAAATGAGGTAGCTATAACTCCTATATGAAAAGTCATGAGATTAAATTCAGGAGAAAATAGAAGTAGTTTTCAATTCTCATTAAATTGAAGCTTAACAATAAGAATCATGACCATTCCAAAAAAGTACAAAAAATTCTAATATAGTTAGCAGCAAGTGTTGATACTATAGTATACACCAAGTAATTGGTTCCAAATTTTACATACTAAATTAATGTCATACCATTAAAAGATTATTGACCAGCAGTCTCTTCTAGCAATACGATTCTGTGATCTTACCCACATTAGAACAAAACTGGAGAAGTGGTGCTTTATCTTGTGAGCCTTTTTTCTTCTCTTTGTAGTTCAAAAGGAGTTTCTGCTGTCTCTGCAAGAACTGTATGCAGAAATAACTAGGAGAGGCAACTTCAAGCTATTTCCCTGGAAGATGCCATTTTAACTCCGAGTTAAGCTTCCCAAGAAAGTTCACAAACCCTGGTGACTTCTGCCTGAGTTGTTATCTAAATATTGTTGCTGCTAGTCTTGTGTCTACGTCTGTGTCTGTAACATTTCTATCCATGAAAATCAATCACCCAATCTAACTGGTACTTTAGAAAATGACTGAAAAGTTGTCATTTTGTGAATTCCCAAGACATTTGTCCAACTTTTAATGGAATCAGTGATTACTCTAGAAATGTTTTTTAACAGTTTAGATTAACTTCAATAGCAAGCTGGCTAGATTGCAAAATCTTTGATCTGCAGTCAAATTATATATGTATATCATGTGATTTCATATTGTTTACTGCCATGATTACTGTTTGAAGTAATTATGGCAGTTATAGCATAGTAAGTTCTCAGAGATACCCCAAAAATGCATACAACTCCTATTCCTACTCCGCATTTTCATACTTTCCCCCCTTTTTGACTAAAGCAAAATGTAGATGTAATAATAAAGTCAATATAATAAAGTTAGAATACTATTTAAAATGGCAGCAGCCCCCAATCTTTTGACCACCAGGGATCAGTTCAGTGGAGATTTTTCCGCAGACTGGAGTGGCATGGTTTTGCATGCTGCCTGCATCCCGCAGATGGGGCTTTGCTTGTTTGTGTGACCCAGTTGCTGGCATACTGTGGACCGGTGCCAGTCCATGGACTGGTGGTTGGGGACCCCTGCTGTATGGGGCATATATATAAATCCCAATTGCCTTTTACACAGATTTTGTTTCTTCTTGATATTGTTTTGATAAGCTGATTGATATTCTAATATAACATATTCTTGATCAAATACTATATCTTCTAGTTTCAGAGTTCTAGTGCTGGTTAAGTTTAGGATCAAAAGCTGTAGAGGGAGATTTTATTTGCTTCTTTCCCCAGATTTTTGTCTCAATATGTTGGAAGGGAATTAAAGTTGCCATAGTTTGCCTGTTTCAAATATGCATGTATCCATCCATTCTCACACCATCCCTCTTTAGCTTTAGCTGGAAAGCAAGCACTGGTATTTGGTCTGATTTGATTTAAAGTTCTCTTGTTTAGTGATCCCTTAATTTTTTTAAAAAAATATCTGGTATCCTATCAAATTTATTCAATGTCTATGGCAGTATTTTTGGATATTCCACTTCTGAGGTTAAGCTATAATTATTACATGCTTCATATTTATAATTTAAAGTATATGCTAATATCATGGAGATATTTTCATGACCAGGACTATGATATTTCACCTGCTCTTGGTCGAGCTGGCACAGTTACAAAATCTTCTGTATTAAACCCTAAGTTGCCTACGTAAATCTGAAGTTACCTGAGATACTTTTTGTGCTCTGATCTGCTTCCTGATGGATGGATGAGGGGATGGATGGATCGTCTTTGTTTTCAGTCTCCATTTTGGCAGAGTTGCACCTCTTGCGCTATTATCCAATTGATATTTCAATACATGCAATAAGGCTCTTAGTTAAGTATATTGGGTAAGCAATTTCATAGTACTTCTTTATGAGAGATGCCTGAAACATTTTTATTGGGAAAGGTTCAATATTTCTAATATTTGCTAATATTTATTCAAGATACTTTGTGTTCCTCACATTTGCCAATATGCTCTCTGATAATATTCCATATTAAATTCAAGAATTCCAAAATGTATTAAATGAATAGACACTTCAGTAATGTCCAACAGATAACTAAAATTGAAATTTTATTCATTTTAATAATATTCAGACAATTCTCTGACAAGACTTTACTGAAATATGAAGTGCAAATGGGAACCCTGTAGAATGTTGATAAAAATTGTACATGACATTTTAAGCGCCACAAAGTACACACTGAAAACTCTGAAAGTATATAGGCATAGCAACATGCAAGTGTCATGTACTTAACATTACAATATGCATTTTGTTCAGTAAAAATTATGAAATAATGCGAACTGTGCTTCCATTGTCAGTGCTGCATTCTTAATTCCTCTGTATGGAATTAAGTGATGTAGTGTCCAAAACATAGTTGAAATTGCATGTCAGTTACACTGTAGTTCTTAGGCCAATGTAGTCACTTTTCAGTTAGCTACCAACCTGGGGAAAGAGTTTACCAGTCCCATTGGTCTAGCAGTCCTGGATCAGATAGGACAGAAAATATTTTATGTGTTATAACAATGAAAACGTATAAGTGGATTCCCCAAAGTTGAAAGCCTAAAAATGAAATGAATGGGGAATACTTTATAACTTGGCAGTTGTAGACCTATGTCAGTGGGACAAATGGAATTCACCACCTTATTTACTCATAAAATGCCCTTTTCAGATTTGTTTTGGTTTTTGTTTTTTTTAAGAAGAAAAGATTGAAAGAAGGAAGAGCTAATTGCAAAAAACTTTGAACATCCCAACTTTTGGTCAAACTATAAAGTGCATTTTGAATTGAAAATGCTGGGAAACTATATAGTGCATAGAGTTGTTTTTTTTAAAATAGTGCTGCTTTCTTACCTATAAAATTGTAAGGCTGGTAATAGAAAATGAGGATCTGCTGAATTTGTACAAATTGTCTCAAAAGAAAGCAGTCCTTTGGCATGTCTGTATATGTATGCATGCACTTTATAGTATGGAAATGCAGAAAATATATAAAATATAATTAAAGTATATACATATTATTGCTAAATTAATCAGATGCTTACAGAAAGTGTATAATTTGATTATCTATGTTTCTAGAATAAAAAAAATACTATCTTTTACTTATCAATGCATCATTCTTTTATAAATATTTTTTCTAAATAAGACATCTTTTCAGGTTGAAATACTATAAAGAAATATTAATGTATAGTGCATTTGTGATTAGTACAGTGATTGTAAATCTTGTGCTAAAATAAAATCTTTTTGGGAAAAAAATGATTTCTGGATCCACATGAAAATGCCTGTTAATTTGGCAGTTTGTCTACATTCTAAAAAAAGAAAGGTAAAAATAATTTATCTGAAAAGTTTCTATAGCTGTGTTATAATAAATTCAACTGGAATTTGCCAGGTTGGCTTCAGCTAACTTAAAGGATTGGGGCCAGAACTACCAGTGTTTTCAATAAGGAATTCTCTTCTTTTATGCAGGTTCTTGAGCATACTTCACAGACAAATTATATGAAGATGTTTATTGCATGAATCACTGTACATTAGATTAGAAAATTTGTGTTTCTTGCTGTGTTCTGTGTATTTTCACATATAATTTTTGAAAACTAGAATGCTCAAAATGCATATGTAACAATTTGTTACCTATCACAGCTTTGAGATAGAAATAATTTTGACAAGTGACTATTGTAGCATAAGTACCAATAATTATGGGATATTTTTAAAGTAAACAATTGAATAATTATAACTACATATTTTATCTATTCTAAGATATGGAAAACTACTTTATTTCTCTGGAGTTTCTTTGCTACCCTGTTTTTGTTCCAGATGTCTATGAATTATCATTCCTACCTTTCCCAAAACATTTCTATGCATTTTGGGGTCCTGAAAATGCTGTACACTATAAGCACACTATAGTAATGAATTGGTGCACAAAAAATGATTACTTGGAGATGGGTTTGCAATGTTCAAATGCAGATTGGACTGCAAATTTCTTGAGAATAATTGATATGTACTTCATACTGAGCATACTTATCCTTTCAGCTTTCTTTTTTCCACTTAGCTTGCCCAAGCATTTGTGCATCCGGCTGCTAATTACCTCTTTCCTATAGGATAATAAATAAGATAAAATTGGCCATTAGGAAGATTTACATGATATCTGCAGCAGAAACCTGAGCACTGAACCTGTGGCTCTAATAATGTATTCTTAGTCTGTAGAATATATCTATACTACCTACTTTCATGCAGGACTTGGTACATGTATAATGAAGACAGTCAAACAAGGCTTAGTCTGACTTAGCAATGAATTGAGTGTGTGTAACTATAGAAGACTGTCGTTTGCATACATGGAGATGGGTTATAAATGTTCTAAGGGACAGAAAAGCTATACATTTTGCTTAACTGGCTCCTTAACTGAAACTTATTGTAAAGGGAGTTGACAAAGGAAATCTAAAAAAATATTTGAAACCATTAAGTTATAGCATTTTTTTTTTACAAAAGTGTACTCATATTTAGGGTATCACAGCTTGTGGTTGGTACTTGCTTTAGAATTAACCAAAAGAAGGTGATTTACTAGACAAGATTGTTTTTCCTTTTTCCTAATTTTTCAGAGCCCTACAAGGCAGTGGGGCAATTGCCTTCCTGTCTAGAATTCCTTACAGCAGAAATACATTCCATTAACTTTAAAATAAAAATAAAAATGCTATTTATATAGAATAATCTTTGTTGAAACTAGCTTCCGTTACCATTATTAGGCAATTATCAGAATGAGGAAACTAGCAGACAGCAGCCTAAGCTTTCAGTGTTGACCCTTAAAGCAGTTTATTCATAATTTGCAATGCTTCATAATGCTGTTAGCTGAACAGTTCTTATCTGAAAGTAAAATAATTTCAATCAAATAAATTATATGTTGAATATGTATATAAGATATTATTTTAACAAATATAACGTTAATATTTTGTTTAAAACAATGGCACAATGCATTACCTCAGTTGGCTCAATTGTGAAAAGTGAGGAAATTCAATGCAATCCTCTTGAGCAATCTGGAGACCCAAAGTGCATCAATGCCATCAAATGATACTTGCCAAGATTAAGATACCTGGATAACCCAATATGGGATCCTTTGCATGTAAGTCAGTCAGAAATCTCCATTATACAAACTATAGCCCAGTCATTATGTCCTACAAGCATAGCAGATACATATATACACTGCAGCCTGATGTCTACAAAGTCAAAATCTTCAGATGATTAAAGAATCTCAAGATGCCAATAGAAGTACAGTTAAAAAAACAAATTAAAAAACACCATCATTAATAGTAATAATAATAAATTTAAACCTTAGATTTATTTTAGGAATGTATTACAACTGACCAACAGAAAATAGATTAAGTGATTCAGTGCTTTGAGTAGTAATGATAGTGCTTCAGAGAAGGACAGCTATGGCTGAAGTTTGGAAGCTTTGCGAGGTTCAATTTCACAATATTTATCTCTGTGATTATTATTATTATTATTATTTGTTATCTCACTACTTTAAATGCTTTTGGAAGCTCGTGTTAGAAAAAAATGATGAAATTAAAAGGATCAATATTATATAAATTTACATTTGTGGGAAAAAATAACTTAATGAAAAAGGCATTCTCTGCTGTTTGATGGAAGCATTTTGTATTCACTATGTAAGATTATCTGGGGTTATTAGGAAATAAACAGCAGAAATTCCAGGTGAGATACTTCGGTGAAATAGGGTTCAGGTTATTTCTTTGGCTGTCTTTCCACTGCTCACACTAAAAATACTAGAGCAAATGGCAACGTTTCAGCATCTAGGAATGCAAGGTTCCTTCAAGGAAGACAAAAACTGCCAGGTTTGGGTTAGATATAGATTTCTAAGCAGTTCTGAGACCTTTCTGGCAGCAAAGGTATTAGCAGGTAGAGGTCTTTGATCAAAAGGTATTTGAAAGGAGCCTTATGACACCCAAATAAGAAAATAGACCAAATGGATTGATAGTTAGGTTTTAAAAATAAATCACAATAAATTAAAGAATTGGGGAAATATACATATTTAAAGATGACAGTTTTGCATGTATTGTAATAATTCATGATTTTAACTGCAAGCTTTTATCTCCTACCTTATAAAATAATCAAAATTCATATTATAAATACATGTGTTTCCAATATCCATACAGAGAAAGCACAAGATACTTACATGTAAGTACACTGTGGTCACCTATATTTTTGCATAGTTTTTAGCATGTACTTTGTGCCACTTAACTCAAAGCATTACTTGGATAATGTCTATTTCAAGCTTAGTCGCATAATTTCTTAGTAGCTAATTTATTATTATATAAGTGTTTACATTTATTATAAATCATTATCTCTAATGATTAAGAAGATAAGATTTAAGATTTAAGAACATTTTGGAGAAAACTACTGTGACCATGATAATTCTTTGTAATTGCATGTTTTGTTTTCAGTTGATTAGAATTGCCACTATTCAATGGAATAATAAATGTAAGAATTTTATATTCCTCTTGGTAACACTTTATAATAAGTGGCACTAAATTACACAGTAACTGCAATGTTACATGGAAGCACACGTAACATATGTGATGATCAAAATGCCTAATGTATGTATGAATACATAGTAAGCAATGCTTTTACAATAAAACATTATATAAGCTCCCATTGTTTCTTTTCACTGAGAGATTCATCACAAATAGGTAGCCTACATTGGGAATTATTAACTCAAGATGTCCAATTCACTGGAATAATTGGTAATATGATTTTTACACATTTGGTTTTAGTAACAGGAAATTTCAGTGTAAGATGGTTTCCCTGTGAAAAACAGGTAAATGGTTAGGATTAGGGTTAGGATGGCTCTAGAAACTAATAAATTTGCAAATGGCATTCCAGAATGAAAGATAACAGATCCATATATTCTGAGATGCCATCTTCTACTTTTATTTAAAAAAATAAAGAATTATAATGATCGCAAAAGAGAACAATAGTAATCAGTAACAACTTGATGTGATGGATTGATGACAAAAATACATTCTTAGCGACAACTAACTTGGTTCAAATTTCATTAGTTGCTGTCTTCAGATCATGATTATTTATACCTGTCTTCTATGATAAAGCAGGCAATTAGATTATCATAAAATTTTAGTGTCTTATTCTAATGTATTAATCTAAACTTGGAGTTCCCAAAGTGGATTTAGAATGGTATAATCACCTTCTTTTATTATTCCTATAAATTATACAGGGTGTTGAACACATGCATTTCCCCCTGGATGGGTAAAGCTTGTAAATGTGTATGTCCCTCTTATTCATCCTATTACACTGTACATTCAAATTGCACAAGGCCATTTTCTAACTGGTAGAGTCTTCCAGATACATTGGCCTACAGCTTCCATCACCCTGACAACATGACTCTGCTATGCAGCAACCAGGGAATTGGTTAAGAAACCAAAGGTTTGTAATGAAGCTTTAGTACAGTCTGTACTTTAGTAAGAAGTTTAAAACTTGGCAGCTTTAAGACTTGTGGACTTCAACTTCCAGAATTCTCCAGCCAGCTATGCTGTTAGAGTTGAAGTCCACAAGTCTTAAAGCTGCCAAGTTTGGGGACCCCTGCTTTAGTACCTCAAGTACCTAAGAGCAAACCTAAGAGCAAATATCTTGGCCAACATGGAAAGTACCATGTCCTCTCACTACCTGGCTTTTCCCATGTTTTTCTGAACTGTACTAGTAGAAAAGGCACTGAAATAGGAAGCAGAATTATTTGGGATCTGCTCAAGTGCTAGTGCAAAATCAACACAATTGAAGGACACTGATTAAAATGAGGCAGCATTACTAGAATTATAGTTCCAAATATAAGAGTTTTTACATGGGATAAGAAACTGGGTTTCATGCTGTAAAATCAAACAATGGTAAGAAAAAGTGTCATCATTATTTTTGAAAATAATCTGATATAATATTGCTATTTTATCTAAATGGGACTGAATACATTAAAACAGAGAAAAGTGGAGTAATATTAAGGGCCAAAATCATCAGATTAAAGTTTGCTCATTTATGGAATGTATCATTTTAAATAAAGTGTATTTTTTATTCTGCTCCAAAAGCTTCCTTTGCTCTCAAATAAAAGATTGAGAGCATCTGATTTAACTGGGTGCTATAAAGTGATGATAGACAGTAATTTTTCATTCTGGTGAACTTTCTCATTGCCTTTTAACCTGCTGTACATCTCAATGTGCAAGGAAAGATTTTTTTTTTAAATCTACTACAAGCAAAATTTAACAGTCTAATTCCTATCTCTGTTGCAGAATTCCAGTGTTTTCTGTATCCTACAGTAGCTAAACATTTTGAAATGCTTACATTGAAAGATGCCTAAAGAAATCTTATTTCATAGGGATGAATAAGAAGGTAAAGTATTTCTACATAATTTAAACACAATAGAATTGAGAAAACGTATGAATGTGTAAATATAACACCAGTAGGCATATAATTTTAGTAAACATAATTCTAATGCAGCAAGGCACCTCAACACATGTTTAAGTGCATTGCTGGCCTTTACCTTAGTTCTACAAATCATTTTTTGAAAACATGACTAATGTTATAAGCCTATACTAGCTTCAATGTGTCTAGTACTTCTACCTGATTCTCTCAAATTACCATACTAGATTATCATATTATTGCATTTTTTTCCACAGATTTTTGAATGAACTGTAAAAAACAAGCATGCAATCACATCAATGCAGACGTATTTCTTTAAAATATCATACTGTATATGATTTATTATGTTAACACTCAACCACATCATATTATTTATGTTCTGTATACTTTGAAAAAGTGCTGCTTGATTGATGGTCTCTCTCTCGCTCGCTCATTTTTTTTTCTCATTGAAATTAACAAAGTAATTTTTCCCCTTCTAACAAAAACAATTTGAAAACTACTATTGTCCTTAAAAGGTCTATAGCCTTCGGATAAATAATCTGACACAATACCTTTGATTTCCATTGACTGCGACACATGATGCCATATTCAAATGTTACCCACCCTCCTTCCATTCCCCACACAAAAAATAAACCCCAGGACTTAATTCTTTACAATAGGCCATTATGCTTTTAGACTTCATCAGTAATAGTTTCTATATAGAAATGTATTCCTCTTTTTTGTCTTATTTTTTAAAATGTTTGCAGTGCTTTGGAGATAAATAAGAATTTCTACAATTTTAGAATTTTAGTCAATTATGTTTACATGGAACCAGGAAGTGAGAGCTTATCATTTATTTATTTTTTTCATTTATTTTTATTTGTATTTATTTGTTGTTGCCTTTTTTTGGTCTGGAAGAGGAATATTTTATTTGGATTAGACTTTTTTAAAAAAAAATATTATTATTTTAATCTGTCCTTTGCCCCACACTCAACATAATATCAAAGAGAGATCTTTACTGTGGAGCTAAAAGCATGGCATATATTCTTGATCATTCACCGTGACATAAGTTTGTACCTCACAAAATGCATAGACATAAATTTAATATAAAGGATTAGTCATTTACCATATACACAAAACATAGAGAGCTGTTGCTGTAACATTTTCTGTTTGGGGTTTGGCAAATCCAACATTGATAAGCAGCTCTGGAACTGCCAAATTATATATTGAATTTTTTAGTAACTTAATATTTAATCATTAATGTGGTTGTAAGACAAAACCTGAGGCTGTGCACTGGTTGTTAGCTTAAAACTACCTTTCCATATAACATTGTGCTTCCATTGTATAACAAAGAGAAATTAACTGGAACTAGAAAAATTTGTTGCTGAACAGTGCTAGGACATACAGACAAAAAATACTAATACATGTTATCTACTCAGAATATTAATTTAAGTTATATCTAAAGGGATATAATGGACATTAGAAAATGCTTACTTGTGACTGACTTACCTACAGCCCCAAAAGTTAAATATGTATCAAATAATGTTTAATTGGATTTATTATATGCACTATATACAGATATTAAAATGCCTTGCAGTTTTGCCCCATGAACACGTTCAATTTGAGTAGGCAGATAGACCCACATGAAGCAAATAAATTAAAAGGAATACAAATTATAGAAATATATATGGAAGTCTTTACGATTCTAGGAGCAGTCAAAGAGCTGGACAACCATTTTCAAAATGGAGCTACATAATCCATCACCTTGGATTCTGTGTAGACAGGAGTGTATGGTGTTGATTACCACACAGAAGTTGCTTTTAATACCAGTATTTCATTAAATAAAAGTTCTGTTCATACTCCTTTGCTGCCATTTGCAAACACACAAGAAATTATAGTAGAATGATTCTATTAGTGTTTCTTAGGGCATAATGTTTCAATGCTCGGCTGATTTTGAATTACAGACGATATATAAAACATTCTTTGTAAACCTCTAATCTTACTTGTAATGGTTTATGTAAGTACATTTAGGTCCTCACCTAAGAACATTTGCTATGAAAATGGTCTGATGCAATATAGGTGAGGACCATATTAAAAGAAAAGAAAAAGAACACTTTCTTTAAAAATGTAGAAGAACCAAATGTGAACAGATGATGATTAAATTTGTTAAGGCTGTATATTCAAGCACTGTATGTTAAAAGAGCAATGTATATGATGATTAGGCAATAAGAAATGTCCTGCATTATGAATGGTATCATAATTAAAGAAAAAATATGTTCATGGCTGATTGTTGGTACAAACTGGCAACTGAGAGCAATTATGCAATTATGCACTTTAACAAGGGTAGAAAGGAGACATGATAAATTAATTCAGAAAGATGAGAGCCAGTTTTCTCCAAGAGTCAGCCTTGTGAGTAGTGATGTTCAAAGAATCTAAGTCTGCATCTATATGAAATATTCTTTCTTCTCTTCTGCATTAACTTGACTGCCTTCTGCATTGATAATGGCTGTATCCGCATCAGGTGCATCTTCAGCTCCCTTAGCTTCATTTGTTAAATATGTTCCTGTAGGAAACAGTGTGATTAAAAGAAAAATGTTAGAGATACATTCAATTTTGATATTGCTTTAGAGATGGGATTTTCTAACAGAAAATTAATTGGTTTGGGTATAGACCAGGTTAAAGTCTATATAGCATTCTACCATGAATTTTTCTAAGATTCAGTAATGAACCTTTCTATCATGAATCTGAATAGTAAGCATGGTTTTTTTATTTGTTAAAGTAGTAGTAATTGTACAGTCCTGCTATCATGATAACTACCTATCTATTGCACAGAAAGGGTCTGTTGTACTATAAGCTGACAAAAATTCATTAACAAGAAACTTTGGGGGGAAGGCCTTAATTAGTTTTGGATGCATTGTGATACAAAACACAGAACATTTCTTCATCCCCTTAAATCAATCAATCAGCATGTCCTGCAATTTCAAAATCAGCACTTTTGCAGTTCTATTTCTTCAACAAAAAATGTTAATTGCACATAATGATTAATGCATCATTTAGAAGCAGTTACACGTTAGCCATATTCTTAGTGCCAATTTCACTGGAAATATTTTAGATAAAATGTATATTGATGTATTTGCCTGCATTCTTGCTGTAACCTGTTTTGCTCTGTTGTGCAGATCTATCTCTATTAGGTGGATTTATTTGCCAGTTTACCATATATATACCCAACAGTAACGTATTTATTTTTATTGATTATTGAAACAAGTCAGTTTCAATTAATGGGAAAGGCTGCTTGGTTTGGAAATTGGAACATGTGTTTTGTCCTCCTAAAAATGGAGGTACTTAGATGTCAAACTAGACTTCTCATATAGCTTATACTTTTACTATAAAAGCTAGTTAATTAAACTATTATTTGGAAGCTTATTTAAGTTATCTGGACAAACCCTTTGAAAACCTGTGCCAAGAACTTTGTTAATCTTCAGTAATATTCTAAACTTCAAATAAATCAGGAATATTTTAACAGATATTTATTCTAAAGGACATGGATATTTTTACTTATAATGCAGATGGAAAGCAATACCTATTTGGTAACATTTAATAGGCATTGGGATATTCTTGAAAAAAGACTTGAAATTAAGCTAAATATATTTCAGTTTTGCAAGCTGATATTTAATGTATACCGTACATGACAATACCATCTTAATATCTGATAAAATTAGACATGGAGAATCAGTATATGCATGTAGGAAATACATTCACTTATAAAGTAGAAAGCATATACCATTATTTAAATAATGAAGAAGAAAGAAGTTGTAATCACAATTACTTTCTTCCTGTATATCTTATTGTAATTAGTGTCTTTAAGAACACAAATCACAGCTTTTGGATGAGGCTGACTGACTACACCGAGACACACTGTGGTAAAAACAAAAGAAATGACACTATGATTTAGTGAGATCCATGAAGCTGAATGTGAACTAGACATTTTCTATCACGTGTGATTTCTTTAAATTATACTCACAAATCTGTATGCCTGTTTACTAGCCTTTGTCAGACTACTTTTATATTATATTATAAAATATTATATTATATTATATGATCCCATGGCTTTGGACCAGGTTATCTGAGGGACCGTCTCTTGCTGATCACATCTACCCGACTCATCAGAGTGGGGAGGCAGGAAATGTTGCGGGTCCCATCCCCAAGGGAGATACATCTGGTGGGACCCAAAAGAAGGCCTTCTTCGTGGTGACTCCCTCTTTCTGGAACATCATTCCCCAAGAGATTAGAATGCCCCCAACTTTAATAGTCTTCCAGAAGGCGCTGAAGACCTGGTTCATTAAATGGCTAGTGTGATCTGTTGTTGCTGGAGTGGGGGGTAGGAGGTGGGGGGTGATTTGTTATATTGTACTATATTAATTTATTTGATTCTTTTTATTAGTTTTTATTGTTTTAAATGTGGTTTTATATTCTGTAAGCAGCCTTGAGTTGCCATGGGCGAATAGGTGGCACTATAAATTCAATAAATCAGGAATATTTTAACAGATATTTATTCTAAAGGACATGGATATTTTTACTTATAATGCAGATGGAAAGCAATACCTATTTGGTAACATTTAATAGGCATTGGGATATTCTTGAAAAAAGACTTGAAATTAAGCTAAATATATTTCAGTTTTGCAAGCTGATATTTAATGTATACCGTGACAATACCATCTTAATATCTGATAAAATTAGACATGGAGAATCAGTATATGCATGTAGGAAATACATTCACTTATAAAGTAGAAAGCATATACCATTATTTAAATAATGAAGAAGAAAGAAGTTGTAATCACAATTACTTTCTTCCTGTATATCTTATTGTAATTAGTGTCTTTAAGAACACAAATCACAGCTTTTGGATGAGGCTGACTGACTACACCGAGACACACTGTGGTAAAAACAAAAGAAATGACACTATGATTTAGTGAGATCCATGAAGCTGAATGTGAACTAGACATTTTCTATCACGTGTGATTTCTTTAAATTATACTCACAAATCTGTATGCCTGTTTACTAGCCTTTGTCAGACTACTTTTATATTATATTATAAAATATTATATTATATTATATGATCCCATGGCTTTGGACCAGGTTATCTGAGGGACCGTCTCTTGCTGATCACATCTACCCGACTCATCAGAGTGGGGAGGCAGGAAATGTTGCGGGTCCCATCCCCAAGGGAGATACATCTGGTGGGACCCAAAAGAAGGCCTTCTTCGTGGTGACTCCCTCTTTCTGGAACATCATTCCCCAAGAGATTAGAATGCCCCCAACTTTAATAGTCTTCCAGAAGGCGCTGAAGACCTGGTTCATTAAATGGCTAGTGTGATCTGTTGTTGCTGGAGTGGGGGGTAGGAGGTGGGGGGTGATTTGTTATATTGTACTATATTAATTTATTTGATTCTTTTTATTAGTTTTTATTGTTTTAAATGTGGTTTTATATTCTGTAAGCAGCCTTGAGTTGCCATGGGCGAATAGGTGGCACTATAAATTCAATAAATAAATAAATAAATAAATAAATAAATAAATAAATAAATAAATAAATAAATAAATAAATAAATAAATAAATAAATAAATAAATAAATGCAGTGAATCACATTTGAGAAGTGAATAAATTGCTAATAATGCTTTAGTATTTATGTCAGACATATTATAATTGGGAAAGGTTAAAAATAAATAACGGTAACTTTGAATTAAAAGATGAGATTATTATTTTCTGAAATAGCTTTCCCTAATGTTCTGCCATACAAATGTGCAAATTAATTTCCACTATCCTGCAGCAAATATGCCCATTTAGTTGTGGATGATAGAAATTGTAGTGAAAAAATTTCTACTTGGCACTATCTCAAAGAAAGCTGGTATAAATAAATTAAGCCAAATTAGTTTTTCCAAAATGAAGATGTTCCTTATGATAATCTCAACAAGCAGAGAACCAAACTAATAATAATAACATTTTGTTTGAACCATTGCAGCAATTAAGGGAATTGTCATCCTTCCACCCATGAAAAAGAAGAGAATCTTATTTCAGGCTAGCTGTTTAAAGGTGAAAAGTTATTTATAAACTTGTCTGATTTGCTTATTAAGAATTAAAAGCTGTATTCAAGTTTTCCGGTTGACCTTATGCCCTTGTAAAGAAGTCTCACTGATTTAAATGGATTATTATCATGACAGAAAAGCAATGTTGACTTGTTACATTCTTATATTAAAAATGTTAGATAAAATACAGTAAAAATCCATAATGTAATTCTATACCAGAAGTAAATCACTATCCAACATTCAAATGAATTTACCCTTAAGTTGCTATTAATGGGATACAATATTAATAGCCCCAAACCATATTTTGAATGTAAGTATCTAGATCTAGATCTATTATATAATTGTACAAAAAGTGCAATAGAAAGCTGTTTAGTTGAATTTTGTATGAAACATTCTATCCATGGTTATAAAAAGAAAAACCTAAATATCTAAAAGAGAAAAAAAATCAAAAGATGTAAAATAACTTTTAGATAAAACTAACAAAAATGTATCTTTTGATCAACCTAAATAAAAGTTAAGTGAACTATCATGATGATCAGAATTGGCCAAACCAGCCATAGACTGAACTGACCAAGTTCACTCATTCGTTTTCACATATCTCTGAATGATAATATATTTTTCCTGGAAATATTAAAAAGTGTAATGATTTTGGAATTTAATAATCGGTATTTTTCTCATTATGAGTTTTTCAACACATGTTTCAGGACACCAATTTATGATTGTTAGCAGGTATTTGGGTGTTCATATACTTTATAAAGAAGATTGATATAATAAACTTCCTTAGTGAAAACAAGTAAATATACAAACATAAAGGTCTGTTGCATTCCACAAACCAATATCTTTACTGCCATTTCACTTGTCAGATCCTCTGAGTCACTGACTTCCAGCATGACCTTGGACAAATTACTAGATATTATTTTGCCACAAATAATCCATCTGTAAAATTAATGGGTTTTGCAGACACCACAAGGATCAAAACAAGGAACATTTCCACAAACAAACAAATTTTAATGCTTCCTTATCAGAGCTGAGTTTTTATGAGACCAAGAAAAGAAGATAAAAGTTAACTTCAGTTTGATTAAATCCATCCTACCTTTATGTCTTGCCAGGTATCGACCAAGAAGAATTATAGAGCATAATGTGACAAAGACAACAACAGCTACTATTCCTCCTATAACAGCATGATCTGGTACATTTCTTCCAGCCAAAGTATTGGGATCTAGTGGGGGGAAAAGTAATGAAAAGGTAGATTATTCATAAGGGTATGAAATGACCCAAGTATCCACACTGAAATTTAAAATAACATGAGGGATTTTCTTCATCTGTATGTGGAAATGGAATATGGCATTTTAAGAATTCACAGAGGAGTTATTTCCTATTCTTTTCTTATCACCAATACAGCAGTGCTTGTAGTCCCAGAGTGATACAGCCCTCTGGACATCACAATACAAAAGCAGGACAAAAAGAAAAAGAAGAAAAATCTCTATCAGAAGTTAGTAAATGGGAAAGGTTTCTAGTTCTGTCTTCCCTCTTCTATAACTGAATATCTATCCATGGTTATTTATAGAAGCAAAAATAAGCAGTTGAGAATTGGGGATCAGATAGAATCAGTAGAATAGACTCTACATAATACATAATTTATAGGAATGAATCTCGGTGGGAATTTTTTATATATTCCTTTTGTCATCTCTACCCTCTTTCTCTAGAAATAAAAAAAGAGGAGACTATAGCTGAGCAAGTCCCAGAGTTGACTGAATCTGCATGAATTGAACCAGATAAATATAAATGCAGCCCTAAAGAATATGGTTCATTCTCAACTTTTGAATTTAAAGCAGCCTTCTGATTTATGCTGGAACAAATTCAAATAGCTGTTAATAATCCATCAGTTATTTTACATTGAAAAACTTGCCATATTGACCATTTATTTTTGAGTATCTTGTTCTTGAGTACCAAAACTAGTATTTTGTCTATTAGCCTTAAAGGCAGCTTTCTATACTTGGCATTTCTTAGATATGTTGGATTTCCAGTGCCAGAATTTCCAGTTAGGAGGATGCCATGTTGGAGATGATAGCTATGAATACTGAAGTGAAAAAAGCAGATCATGTAATGTTAAAATGTATTTGTTTGTACTTAACAAAACTTCAACTCTGTAATAATACTGTTAAAATATGCTAATGGTTACCTGCACGGAATTAATTTTATTTATTTATTTATTTATTTATTTATTTATTTATTTTATTTTATTAGATTTTTATACCGCCCTTCTCCCGAAGGACTCAGGGCGGTGTACAGCCGAAATAAAATACAGAGTATATACAATTAAAAGAAATTAAAAGAAACTATTAATAAATGGCCGATAATTTAAAAATTTACAAATATTTAAAATCTCTAAAACCCCAATTTAAAATCAACTATTTATGCCAGTCCTGCTTGAGTGAATAAGTATGTTTTTAGCTCACGACGAAAGGTCCGAAGATCAGGCACTTGACGTAAGCCAGGGGGGAGTTCGTTCCAGAGCGTCGGTGCTCCCACAGAGAAGGCCCTACCCCTGGGAGCCGCCAGCCGACATTGTTTGGCGGACGGCACCCTGAGAAGGCCCTCTCTGTGAGAGCGTACGGGTCGATGGGAGGCATACGGTAACAGCAGGCGGTCCCGTAAGTACCCGGGTCCTAAGCCATGGAGCGCTTTAAAGGTGGTAACCAGGATCTTGAAGCGCACCCGAAAGACCACAGGAAGCCAGTGCAAACTACGGAGCAGTGGTGTTACGTGGGAGCCTCGAACGGCTCCCGTTACCACTCGCGCAGCTGCATTCTGGACTAACTGCAGCCTCCGGGTGCACCTCAAGGGCAGCCCCATGTAGAGAGCATTGCAATAATCCAGCCGAGACGTAACCAGAGCGTGAGTGACCGTGCATAAGGCATCCTGGTCAAGGAAGGGACGCAACTGGCGAACCAAGCGAACTTGGTAAAAAGCCCTCCTGGTGACGGCCGCCAGATGTTCCTCAAAGGACAGCCGGCCATCCAGGAGGACGCCCAAGTTGCGAACCACCTCCTTTGGGGCCACTAACTCGCCCCCAACAGTCAGCTGCGGGTGCAGCTGACTGTACCCGGGGGCCGGGATCCACAGCCACTCCGTCTTGGAGGGATTGAGCTTGAGTCTGTTTCTCCCCATCCAGACCCGTACGGCTTCCAGGCACCGGGACAGCACTTCGACCGCTTCGTTGGGGTGGTCCGGGGTGGAAAAGTACAGCTGAGTGTCATCAGCGTACAGATGATAACTCACCCCGAAACCACTGATGACCTCAGCGGCTTCATATAGATGTTGAACAGGGTAGGCGAGAGAATCGACCCCTGAGGTACCCCACAAGTGAGGCCCCTCGAGGACGACCTCTGCCCCCCCTGTCAACACCGACTGCGGCCGGTCAGAGAGATAGGAGGAGAACCACCGATAAACGGTGCCTCCCACTCCCAATCCCTCCAACCGGCGCAGCAGGATACCATGGTCGATGGTATCAAAAGCCGCTGAAAGATCTAATAGGACCAAGGCAGAGGAACAACCCCTGTCCCTGGCCCTCCAGAGGTCATCCACCAACGCGACCAAAGCCGTCTCCGTGCTATAACCGGGTCGGAAGCCGGACTGGAACGGGTCTAGATAGACAGCTTCCTCCAGGTGCCAGGGAAGCTGCCATGCAACCACACTCTCTACAACCTTCGCTAAAAATTGCTAAAATTTTAGCAATTAGTTTGAAAATTGTTATGTATATTTGGTAACATCTGAGTATTGTAGCCAAAGATTCTCTTTAAGAGTAGTCCTTAAATCCTGAATATGGGCTAAGGTATTGGTTGGTTCCCATCAATCAGTCTGAAATACATGCATGTTAGTTTCATCTTTCTTATAGCTCCATATCTTATCTCCTGTTTCTTGTTTCCACAAAGGCTGAAGGAGAACTATGCCCCTATTTTATTGAATATAATATAGTTCTTTGTACCATCCAGGATTGTATTTTATCAGGAATATGCATTATGCAGGGACTATTACTTGTATCAAAGCAGAAGGCAGTAAAACATCCTTTCAAATGTCTCATCAGAAGGGGGGGGGAGCTGAATGAGCATGATGAGAAGAAATAGCAACTCAGCTATGGGATTGTCTGGGGAGGAGGATTCCTCCAACTTTACACTATTCATACTCCATTTTATGT
This sequence comes from Ahaetulla prasina, assembly GCF_028640845.1. Taxonomy (NCBI): domain Eukaryota; kingdom Metazoa; phylum Chordata; class Lepidosauria; order Squamata; family Colubridae; genus Ahaetulla; species Ahaetulla prasina. The sequence goes on from NC_080543.1 coordinate 44,565,253, forward strand.
GACAATATATATTAAACCTATTATCCAAAGTTGAAAAGAAACACTCATAATAACTTTTCCATCATGCGTTTTTAAGATTCCCCTTCATTTTGGTAATGATTTGGTTAATGCATGCTTTTATATGCACCTTTTACTTGGATTAATCCAGAGAATATATGGGAGACGCTGTGTGGAATTCCTGACATAAATAGCAGCATATAGGATTCCATTTTTGAAGCCAGCGGTAATACAGTTAAAGGAATTTCTGCACAATCACTATTTTCACCAGTCTAAAGTTCACAATATAAGTTACAATACCCCACAACTGTTCTTGCCATGACCATTCTGCCATTTCATACACTGTTTATGGATCAACTGGCACTCCCCCAGTTACCCTAGAGAGCACAGATATAAGCATCTGGCTGCTACAGCGCCAATTATTCTTGTCCTAATTTCACCCTGTATTTATTTTTGCTGCTTGTTCTCACAGATCAAAGAATGCTATGGCAGCACGGAACATTAAGCCCAACTGAGAGGAAGGAGCGCCAAGAAGACAAGACACAAATTGCTGCCAATAAAAGCTGCCTGGCTCCAAGCTCTATGACTTGTGTTCCAGAACTGAAATTTCAACAATACCTCTTCTACTAGTTTCACAAGAAAGTCATTCACTAATGCAACATGTTTGGTGTTAGTTCTTGATCAAATTACAAAATAATCAATGTGTCTAAGATGCCCCAGTAATTCAATTGGTTTAATTATATTTTATTGTTCTAGTTGTTGTTTTTGTCATCATTATCAATATTATATATGTCCTATTCGTGAAGGATTCTACAATAGAACCCAGAAAAGCAACAAGAAAATAATGTGATAAAGCAAAAGATAATAAGGTAATCTGTCCTCTCAAAGGCAATTAAAACACATGTAAAATGTCTATTTAATATGTGTACTAAGAGGATATATTCAAATTTAATACATTTAATAAATTTAATACATAGTATAAAAATAACATTATCTTCAAAAACAGTCTGATACTGCCACAGATGCAATCCCACAAATGCCTGGATCATGTTTTAAGTAGCTGTTTCTTTCTTTTTTATTTTATTTTATACAATCTAACAAACACACAACATATCTTCTGGGACAGCTCTGAAAATTAGACACTGCTAATAAGAAGACTCTATTCCTAATCAACATGCTACAAGCCAGATAGGTGGACCAGAATCAGAGCATCCCCATGTAGGTTGGATGGTATTGGAAAAAGTGCCTTTTCTAATACTTGCAATGGAAGCTGTTTGGATTTTATAGACTCTAATTAATACTTTGGAAAAGGCTAGAGATGTATTTTGAAAATAGGTACTAAATCATCCAATCTACCTGAAGGTAAATACACACACATGTACACACAAACGCACATGTACACTATACCAGCTGCATCTTCGGTACTATCTTTAAGTTAATACCTAATACCTAAGTTATTAATACCTAGGGCCTTGAAACTATACATTCCTGGACAAGTATGGTTACAGCTAATCCCCAAGCGAAAATTGGCATTGGCCCACCTAAGAATCAAAGGAAACCCCAAAATTATACAACTCTTCTTTTGAGGGAAATACAAGGCAATCATCTTTCATTCTTCAGTCTGAGAGCACATCCAATGGACCTGGATTCAATTATAATCACTAAATAACACAGGGATTTAGACAGTTAAAATTAATTATTACTATTTAAATTATTTTAGTATGGTACCCTCAAAAATATGAGCTGAAACTAAGGTTTTTGTCATCTAATAAAAAGCTTTACAAATAATATATGGCAAGCTAAAACGCAATCTCTGTTGTCAAACCATTAAGCATACAGGAATGTATTATGTACAGAACAATGTGTTATCTTGTTGCAGTTTTCTGATAGAGGACTAATCCCTTGAGTGAATTACAAAAAGTAAATGCACTTTCAATTATCTTTTATCTTATACAATTAGTACTTCCCTGCTATGTTCTTCAGGGTGAATTAAAGATATATTTTGATTTGGTTCTTTTCACACAAACACCCACCCACCAGTAGTTTGGGTAAAAGTAAGAGGGAAAGTACACATAAAATCATGCAACTCCAAAAAATAAATATGTGTGGAATTATGTTGGGAAAGAGGAGAAGCATTTGCTTGCAAATAGAAATCAAATGTATCCCCATCTCCTTTCCCATCAGAATGTTGATAATTAGTATCTGCATAGAATGTTAGTTGTATATTTAATAGATTTGGAACAGTTTGTTTTCTGTATTCTAAATGACATTGTTACCAATGGAATGTTTTCCTCCAAGTTCAGATAACTGAAAAATAAAATTGAAAATGCTTCTTTTTTTTCGTACGACAGCAAAAATGGAAGAATTTTGAAAAAAAACCCTTCCCCAAAGTATATAAATATAAATACATATAAAAAAATATAGTATAGACTTTATATAGTGATACAGATGAAAATATACATAGATAACATAAATATTATAGATGATATAGGTACAGATATAGATCCAATATGAATACATCCAAAGATGGATTGATATGGAGAACATATCATAACATATCATAACATAAGGGGCCTGCATAAGTGCACAAAAGTGCCTACCGTTCCTGTCCTATTGTTTCCTTTCAATATATGTGCTTGTATATAATGTTGTGACAAAAATAAATAAATAAAAAAAATTCTCTGTGCCAGAAAAAAAACAAAGTTGCCTAGATAATTTTCAAAAGTTTGCAAAGAAAAGAGCCTTCCTCCCTCTCACTGGATTCAGATTTTTCTGTTAATAAAAGACAGCCTTCATGTAATTTTCAGAGATTAGTTTTTCAAATAGAATGAATGTGACTTGATTCTTTCAAACTATGACTCAAGCTTATAATCTTCTTTTATTGATGTAGATTTAGATATTATTTCATATAACCTTATGTTCAGCAGTTTAATAAACTTAATATACTATTGGAAAACAAAATTTATTATCAGTTTATCTCCTCCTATTTTGATGCTGCCATTTTATTTTATTCTTGACTTCACATTTTTTCACAGATGTAAAGTCGGATATTATTTCACCTAACCTGGTAAGTTAATAAATTTAATATACTAAAGGAAACAAACATTATTATCAGTTTATTTCTTCATGTTTTTATATTCTAAGAAGACTGTAAGGGGCATGCATAAAAGCACAAGCATGCCTACCATTCCTGTCCTATTGTTTCCTTTCCTTTTGTTATATAAGCAATATATATATGCAATGCTCCCAGAAGCACGAAGCTGAAGCCTGAAGATGACGAATGAGACTTCGTCGAAACGTCGCCAAGACACTTCCAATTTTACGCGGGAGAAAACCCGAATAACCAAAGACCTACATACAAACACTCATGAAAACCTCAGAAAACATATATATCTGTTCTTAAAACTTTGTATGTGATACTTGCTAAATATATTCATGAAGTTTTTCTCTCATAATCTTTTTTTTCCTAGCAGCCTGAGAGACTTGCTAGAAACTATTTCTCTTGAACAGTTTGACAGGGAATGAATGCCAAAATGAAAAATCCTTCTTCTATAGAAGTGGAGGCCTCAGGCACAACCTATCTCCCATTTTTATGCTACTTTTTCATTAGTCTGCAGGAAAATTAAGACCACTTGACAAGTTCACTAGGGAGCCACCATTAACAACACACCTAGGAGGATTTAGGAGTTGAAATCCCTACAACTCTTTGCCTACTCACTTAAGGAGCCTATTCAGATTGGGTGGGAAATGAAATCTTTCTGGAGGACATATATGGGGGTTTCTCAACTTGTTCTGACTGAAGAAGCTACTGGTGGATAGTGGAGTGTTTTGAACTAGCAGGAAAAGAAAGAAGTCCAATTGTCATGATTCAACTTCCAGACAACTTATGGAAATAAAAAATAACGATAAACAATTCCAGATAACTCCTTGTGAGAGACTACAATTCCTTTCAAAAATTCTATTTTAGGCAAAAACCAGAACAAGGTAAAGTAGGGAAGGTCCTGGGTGCTTTCTGAGCTTGGTTGTTTTCTTGCAGATTTTCATTGCCCAAACTAGGTAACATCAGTGCTCTCTCTCATCATCATCAGTGCTTTCTGATAGATTGTTTGGAAATAAGAACAATTAAATGTCATCAGTATAAGGTAAAGTAACCAATGTAAGGATTTAAATCATAGTTTAACAGAATAGCCATTGGACTCAAACATCCTTCAATGTCCATCAAGATTTAAGTTTATTTTATTTATCAATCTACTTATCTTTAGATCATGCACTTGAGAAGAGGTGTCATGTATCTCTCAATTTAGGAAGAAATATGTCTTGGGCAATTTTTCACATTATATTTTATATGTCCATTGGAGCCATACTCCAAACCTGCATCAGACATATCTCTATCTCACTTATATTACATATAGATTATTTATTTATTTATTTATTTATTTATTTATTTAATTGGATTTTTATACCGCCCTTCCCCTGAAGGACTCAGGGCGGTTTACAGCCAGATAAAATAGAACAAGAATAAATACAAGATAAAAATAATATTTAAAAAACTTATTAAATTGGCCAAAATTAAAATATAATTAAAACAGTAAAAACCCAATTTAAAATTAAAATCCTACGCCAGTCCTGCGCGAATGAATAGATATGTCTTCAGCTCGCGGCGAAAGGTTCGAAGGTCAGGAAGTTGGCGGAGTCCTGGGGGAAGTTCATTTCAGAGGGTGGGAGCCCCCACAGAGAAGGCCCTTCCCCTGGGGGTTGCCAGCCAACATTGCTTGGCGGACGGCACCCTAACGAGTCCCTCTCTGTGAGAACGCACGGGTCGGTGGGAGGCAATCTGTGGCAGTAGGCGGTCCCGTAAATAACCCGGCCCTATGCCATGGAGTGCTTTAAAGGTAGTAACCAACACCTTAAAGCGCACCCGAAAGACCACAGGTAGCCAGTGCAGCCTGCGCAGGAGTGGTGTCACATGGGAGCCATGAGCGGCTCCCTCTATCACCTGCGCAACTGCATTCTGGACCAACTGGAACCTCCGGGTGCTCTTCAAGGGGAGTCCCATGTAGAGAGCATTGCAGCAATCCAAGCGAGAGGTAACAAGAGCATGAGTGACCGTGCATAGGGCATCCTGGTCAAGGAAGGGGCGCAACTGGCGAATCAGGCGGACCTGATAAAAAGCTCTCCTGGAGACGGCTGTCAGGTGATCTTCAAAAGACAACCACCCATCCAGGAGAACGCCCAAGTTGCGCACCCTTTCCTTCGGGGCCAGTGACTCGCCCGCAACAGTCAGCCGCTGCTGCAGCTGACTGTACCGGGGTGCCGGCATCCACAGCCACTCCGTCTTGGAGGGATTGAGCTTGAGCCTGTTTCTCCCCATCCAGACCCGTACGGCTTCCAGACACCGGGATAGTACTTCAATAGCTTCGTTGGGGTGGCCTGGGGTGGAGAAGTACAGCTGCGTGTCATCAGCGTACAGTTGGTACCTCACCCCAAAACCACTGATGATCTCACCCAGCGGCTTCATATAGATGTTGAACAGGAGAGGCAAGAGAATCGACCCCTGCAGCACCCCAAAAGTGAGGCGTCTCGGGGTCGATCTCTGCCCCCTGCCAACACTGTCTGCGACCGGTCAGAGAGATAGGAGGAGAACCACCGATAAACGGTGCCTCCCATTCCCAAACTCTCCAACCGGTGCAGCAGGATACCATGGTCGATGGTATCGAAAGCCGCTGAGAGGTCTAATAGGACCAGGGCAGAGGAATAACCCCTATCCCTGGCCCTCCAGAGATCATCAACCAACGCGACCAAAGCCGTCTCTGTACTGTATCCAGGCCGAAAGCCGGACTGGAACGGGTCCAGATAGACAGTTTCATCCAGGTATTGGGGTAATTGACATGCCACCACACTCTCTACAACCTTCGCCACAAAGCGAAGGTTGGAGACCGGATGATAATTTCCTAAAATAGCTGGGTCCAGGGAAGGCTTCCTGAGGAGGGGTCTAACCACCGCCTCTTTCAAGGCGGCAGGGACAACCTTCCAACAAAGAAGCATTGATAATTCCCTCGTGTCACCTCCAGTACCAGCCAGGAGGAGCACAAGTCCAGTAAACATGTGATGGCATTTAACCTCCCCAACAACCTGTCCATGTCCTCAGGAGCCACAGGATCAAATCCATCCCAAACAGTCTCAACAAGACGAGTCTCTGACCTCTCACCTGGATCCACCCAATTTTGATCCAGGCCATCCCGAAGCATAACGATTTTATCGTATAGATAACCACTAAACTCCTCGGCACGCCCTTGCAATGGGTCATCACACCCCCCCTGTTGAAGGAGAGAGCGGGTAACCCGAAACAGGGTGGCCAGGCAGTTATCTGCCGACGCAATGAGGGAGGAGATGTAGAGACGTCTCGCTTCCCTCAGTTCCACTAGGTAGGTCCTACTATAAGACCTAACTAGTGTCCGGTCAGCCTCCGAACGGCTGGATCTCCAGGCACTCTCTAGGCGTCTTCTCCAGCGTTTCATCTCCCTCAGCTCCTCAGAGAACCAAAGAGCTGGTTGAGACCTACGCCGGGTCAGAGGCCGCAAAGGCATGACACGGTCTAGAGCCCCAGCCGCGGCCAGTTCCCAAGCCGCGACTAGTTCTTCAGCCATGCCGTGGGCTAGACCCTCAGGAAACGGCCCAAGCTCCGTCAGGAACCTCTCCGGGTCCATCAGGCGCCTGGGATGGAACCAACGTATTGGTGCCGTCTCCCTGCAGTGTTGAGTGGCGGTCTGAAAGTTCAGACGAAGGAGAGAATGATCCGACCATGACAAAGGCTCGGTAACTAGATCTCCCAAATCCAGATCATTCAACCACTGTCCAGAGATAAAAATCAAATCCAGTGTGCCTCCCCCAATGTGGGTAGGGCCATCAACTACTTGCGTCAGGTCCAAGGCTGTCATGACACTCTATTAAAGTATTCTTTAAAGGCCATGCCATAGAAATGCATTTTGGTTAAAAGGTTCTCTGCAGGGGCGGGTTTCAAAACCCGTCGCTACCAATTTGCTTGAAGGTGCGCCCGTGCTCATGAGCAATGCTTCTGCTCATGCGCAGAAGCATTCGTGTGAGTGGGTGGGTGGAGCCTCCTGCCACTACCACTACTGATTCGCCCAATCCAGGGCGAACCGGTAGCAACCCACCACTGGGTTCTCTGGAAAACAATCAGCTTCTTCACAAGTATTTGAAATTATTTTCCTAATTAGAGCATAACACAATTGTATTTTTGATTAAAATAATGTAATTTTATAATGAAAATATATGTTTTGATGCTTTAAAGTGGTCAGCTCATTGCCTGATTTTTATAATTGACAAAAGGATATTTCTCAGTGGAAACTATCTTGCTTTCATCTCTACTTTTCTAACATGTGGAAATCATTTAAAATATAATGCACATAAATTATACCCTATGCTGTTTGTCACAATTCTCTGTGGATTCACAAGTTTTATTAAACTATTTCTAATTCACAAGTAGACAAGGAAACAATTATAGTGACAACAGAGGATTAAAATAGATTTGGGTGGTGACTAAGTTGAATAAATGAAATTGAAATAAAACAATGAGCAATTGTAGGTATCAGGAGCAAGACACAGAGAGGGATCTACCCAGAAATATGGCACTTGGTCCCTTCCATACATTCTAAACTATAGTTCTCACAATCTCTTGTCATAGCCATGCTGTTTGGGATTGACTTGGAATTTAAATCCAAAACTTCTGAAGGATATTAAATTATATAAACCTTGGTATTTCCAGAAAGAAAATATATGGGATAATTACCAATGAAAGAAAAGCAGATCATTCCTTGGAATATGAGCAATGAAGAAAATGTTTTCTCCACAGAATGGTGACAGTGACAGAGAATGCTTAATGCATACCATGTATTTTGTCCCCTTTTAAATTTTATTCAGAAGCATTCTGAGTCCTAATAGATCAATAGCAATAGCACTTAGATTTATATACCAGTCTATAGTGCTTTATAGCCCACTCTAAGCAATTTACAGAATCTGTATATTGCCCCCAACAATCTGAGTTCTCATTTTACCGAACTTGGAAGGATGGAAGGCCAAGTCTCAACCTTGAGTCAGTCAGACTGAACTGCTGACTGTCGGCAGAATCAGCCTGCAATTTTGCATTCTAACCACTGTGCCACCATGATTTCCCTTATTATTTTTAAATAGAAATCTACATTGCTGCCAGTGGAGCCATTTAAAATATTGGTTTATGCATGTGGAGTGGATAGGAATCACAAGGATAAGAAAGGATAAGTTAATTATACTTCAGCAGCAATACATTTTAATTGAGTTATTTTTCCCTGTTCTAATAAAATTAGAATTAATTGAAAATTGATTAAACTGATTTATTTTAACAGTTAAATTCATGGTTTAACATACGTTTTCCAAGTAATATGTAATAATTCCAGAATTATATTTAATTGCAGCCTATTTATAGGAATTTCTGTTAACCAAATTAATGCAAAATTTTGGTAACTATAATCATTCCCCTTCCTTCCTTCCTTCCTTCCTTCCTTCCTTCCTTCCTTCCTTCCTTCCTTCCTTCCTTCCCTCCCTCCTTCCATCCTTCCCTTTCCTTCTTCCTTCTGCTTTACTACTCAGTATTAGAACAACTAAATGGACTCCTAATAATGTTGATTTGGTTTATGAGCTTTTCAAGACTGAGTGTGGTTTTCTAAAGGATTTTTAAATGTATAACAATAAGCAACTTAGTTATTGGTTCATGCTATTTCCTTACCCTCTCAGTGTTTCTTTCTTAGAAGATTAATTGTCCCCTGTCTCATCATACTACTGGGAAAAAAGTATTAGGATTAGTATTACCAGGTTGCAGCTACATCAGGGTGCCACTGACAGATTCATTCCGGTTTCTCTGGAGACAGTAATCAAGGTTTAAATGAAAAGGTTCAATGTAATTACTATGTATATTTCAGATTGAATAAATGTGATAAAAGCTACCATCTGGCAATTGATCAAATGTGCAAAGGGAAGCTGGTTTTCAATAGCATATTAGAATATGTCACTTATAAGAGTCTCTAATGTTATCCTGTAAATTACTTAACATTTGAGCTTGCTTGACTAAGGCATACAGACATATTACTCCCTTCTTACATAGGAGAAAGTGAAATGTGGTCTGATCTTAAAGTGATTAGTCAAGACATTACAAAATAATGGAGGTAGAATTACAATTCTACCAAAACAAGTTGAAGTATGTAAACACAATTGTGTCCTGAGCTGCAGTTTGAAGGTTACCAACATTAATATCAGACTGCCAATTTCCATAGCCTATTGTACACTCCACTATTATGAATGCTTTTTATTTGTACTATCAGAAATTTCAGGAATTTCTATTTAGGATGATTAACACTAACAATTTTGGAAACTGGAAATCCATAATATGGAAGGCATATGTCTGGAGAATTCAAAATATTACAGTCATGGGAGTATACACATACACACAAACCATCACACACCATTTGCTCTAACATACCTGTCATGCCATTAACTTAACTTTTATTCTTCATATATTCAACATGCTTCAGTAGGGAACAGATTCTAAAGGTGCAACAGAATTTGGAATACGCACTATTAAAATTAGTTCATGTTTCCCAATTTTTGTTTCTTAGATATACTGAACTATTAGTATTAAAATTCCCAGCTAAAATAGACAAAATCTTGGGATTCTGGTAATCCAAGGTAATTCAATTCAGGTATTCAGGTATAAACAGTGTTTTTTAAATAATGCAAATTCCTTTTTATTTTAGATCAATTTTTACCTCCAAATCAACACATTAGTTTTATATGAAATTTAAATGTTCTTAAGTATAAGTTTTTTGATACTATTTTTGTTTATAGGCTTCATATTTATGTAGCTCATTTTCATCATAACTTTTGATTATTTATACAGATAATCAAAATCTGTTCTCAGAATTTATAAATACACTGAATTTATATGATGTATTTGTTAATTACACTGGATCATTCTAGTTGACCCTTCTCTCCAACACATATATCCATTATTTAAATAATTCTCAGCATAATTGTCTCTGAGAGAAGAGCCTATACGTGCAGTGCCATATGTATGTCACTTAATCACAATACCATCACTTAAACTAAGGCTAGGTCTGCATAGTTAGCAGAATGAAATGGTAGAATAGATTGCAGGATTTATAAAGTAAACAAGGGCAAAACACAATTTTTCTTCTAGCATTTCTTTTAAAGAGTCACATTCAGGGGTGAAATGCTCCCGGTTTGGACCGGATCGCCTGATCTGGTAGCGATGGCAGCAGGTAGTTCGAAGAACTAGTAACAAAAATCCCTGTCCACACCCCCTGCCCCAGAGGATTTTTTTTTACTTTTAAAAGCATTTTTTCTTCAGTCGAAAAAATGCTTTTAAAAGTAAAAAAAAAGACTTTGATGATCGAGCGGCTCAGCTGGGATAGTCAGAAATCTTTAAAGCTTTTTTTTAACAACAAAAACTTTTAAAAGGCTCCTCTGGTGATCCCAGCTGAGTTGCCTGATTGCCAGAATTTTTAAAAAGCATGTTTTCTATAAGCTCTTCGGCCGAAGAGGTTGTTGAAAATCCTTTTAAGAGATTCTGGCAATCAGGCAACTTCATCTGGGATCGTCAGAGGAGCCTTTTAAAAGCTTTTTTTCCTCTGGCGATTCCAGCTGAGTTGCGTGATCATCACAGGCTTTTAAAATCATTTTTTTACAACCTCTTACAACCTTTCCTGCTCATGCCCACCCAACCAGCCAGTCCCCACTTGCCTAGTTGCTGTTTCTTTCAGGCTTGCTAAGCCTTGCTTCGGCTGCTGCAATCAATTGCATCAGCTAGCAACTGAATCTTAAGGGCCTCTGGTGGCTCAGCAAACTAAGTCTGTCTGTTATTAACACAGCTGCTTGCAATTACTGCAAGTTCAAGTCCCACCAGGCCCAAGGTTGACTCAGCCTTCCATCCTTTATAAGGTAGGTAAAATGAGGACCCAGATTGTTGGGGGCAATAAAAGTTGACTTTGTATATAATATACAAATGGATGAAGACTATTGCTTAACACAGTGTAAGCCGCCCTGAGTCTTCGGAGAAGGGAGGGATATAAATTCAAATAAAATAAAATAAAATAAAATAAAATAAAATAAATAAATAAATAAATCTGTCTGCCTGCAATCCATCTCATCGGTTAGCAAATCAATCTGCCTGCCTCCAATTGGGTAAGTAACTGGGGAGGGGGAGTTTTAAAAAATAGTGAATTGAGTTTTTTTAAGGAGTTTTGGAAGTTTTAAATTTAGCTGCTTTTATCTAAAAAATATAAATAAAATAAAATAATAAAATAAAATATTTGTGCAGCTTTCTGAGATTTGGTGTTTCTGTAGTGTTTTACTCTAACTACACAAACACACAAAATCTCACAAAGCTATATATGGCATTTTGTGTGTGTGTGTGCGTGTGTGTCAGTTGTGTTGTGTTGTGTGTGTGTAAAGTTGGTTTTTGAGTGTTTTGTGGCTGTGTGAGGTTCCTGCTTGTTGCAGGGGCCATTTTGGGTGAAGTGCAGCTGCTTTTACTTTGTGTGTGAGTCAGTTGTGTTGTGTTGTGTGTGTCTGTAAAGTGTGAAAGTTGGTTTTTGGTACCTCTTATTGTTTTGTGTACTTTGTTTATTATTTTTATTATTTATTGATATTGGCCATGTCCACCCGGTCACCTGACCACCAAGTCATGCCCACCAATTAAGCCACACCTACAGAACCAGTAGGGGAAATTTTTAGATTTCACCCCTGCTCTGTTGGTACCTTTTCATTTTTCCAGAACTGTGTGTAGAAAATCCTTGCAGCTGTAATTATGTGTAAAATTAAATATTGAATTTCTTTACTGTAGGTTCTGCTTAATATCCCTAGTAAAAATGTCCCTGGTTTCAAGTCCACATTATGGACACTTATCTCTTCTATCCAATTTCTAATTCCGGACCAATACTTTTTTGCCTTACGACATGTCCAGTGTGAAACATTTTTTTAATCAGGATTTTAAAGCCAAGTTTAAGTCTATATATCCAGTTGGGATGGCTGAAAGGTGGTGTATAATGATTTGACACTGACAGTCAAATTTAACTGCATTTTATAATGATGGAGATTGTGTGTGTGTCAGTTGTGTTGTGTTGTGTGTGTGTAAAGTGTGAAAGTTGGTTTTTGGTACCTCTTATTGTTTTGTGTACTTTGTTTATTATTTTTATTATTTATTGTTATTGGCCATGTCCACCCAGTCACCTGACCACCAAGCCATTCCCACCAATTAAGCCACGCCCACAGAACCGATAGGGAAAATATTTAGATTTCACCCCTGGTCACACTCACTATTTTTGTTTGTTTGCTTTCCATTTAAAACAAAATCAGTTCAGGTCTCATTCATTATATTTAAATAATGTCTTCTGATGGACTAGTACATTCCATATATACCTCATAATTGATAGGTTGTATAAAAATCCTCTCTTCATAAAATGATATGAATATAGTTGGAACTGGTTGCTAAAAACAGATCTGTAGTTTTTCTTTAGGAGGTCAATTAACATGGACAATTAATGGCTAAGATTTTCATTTAGTTTACTCATTCTTTATGCCACTAAAATGCTTTCTGTTTAACAACTAAAGCCATGATTGGAAACTTTACAAGGGATGGTTAAGACTTTCACTTAATTTACTCATTTGTTACACCACCAGAATGCTTTCTGTGAGTGACTAAACCAAGGATGGGAGGTGTAAGTTAACATTAATGACATTTTCTTGTTATGCCCATGACATACTATGGTAATATTGCAATTCTGAATGTAAAACATAATATTTAGTAAATTCAATATGTTGTCAAGGAGAGCAGGGAACAATTAAGATTACAGCATAGCAATTCTAATAGAAATAAATAAAAGTTTTGAAAGTAGGTGAAAAGGAGCTTCTAGCTGGCTGAATGGAATTAGCAATAAAAACATGAAATGATGTGTAGTGAAACTGAAATGAGAAAATGCTGGAAGTACATTTTTAGAGATTTGTATGATAATTGCAATGACGATGTTTCTCTCCAAGTAAAAACTAATAATGAAAAGAAAGTCATAAATGATATCTGGATGCTGAAAAATAGTATGGTTAGAGGTGTACATTGTATAAATTAGCATAGGGTGTGGTTGTGCAATTTGTTTAACATGTGATAGTACATATGTGCAAGAAAATGTACAAATGCTACAGGGGAGAATAAGCTGGCCTGAGCTACTTGGCAGACTTTTAGTCAACAGAAGAGGAAAGGTAACAAGGAACTTTTGGAAAATGCAATGTGGATTCAAGCCAACAGATGCATAGATTTTTGATCCTGAACAAGTCATTGAGAAATGCTTCAGATAAATTTTACAATAAAATCAATAGATTTAAATTATGGGATGTTTTGTGAAGATGAGGAACAGAAAGTTAATTGCCGAATACAGTACATGATGAAAACACACGATAAACATGATGATTCATAGAATACTTAAAGAAAATGATTCAACATTGATCAGGGTGTAAAAGAAAGGATGTACAATGTCCCTTTACAAATTCTATGTAAATCTTTAAAGACTGCCTGTGGTGACATTAGCCTTATTTTATCATAGAAATTACACAATATACACTTTTCTTTTTGCAGAGTATTCTGTTATTGTTGAATTATTAACAGTAATAATTGAATTATTTCCAAAGAAGGTAAGACATACTGTATGAGCTGCGGTGGCACAGTGGCTAGAATGCAGTACTGCAAGCTGCTTCTGCTGACTGCCGGCTGCCTGAAATTTGGCAGATTGAATGTCACCAGGCTCAAGATTGACTCAGCCTTCCATCCTTCCGAGGTGGGTAAAATGAGGACACAGATTGTTGGGGGCAATATGCTGACTCTGTAAACCGCTTAGAAAGGGCTGTAAAAGCACTGTGAAGCAGTATATAAGTCCTATTGCTATGAGCAAACCATGGACAGGATACTGGGGGGACTGAATGCGACCACATGTTTACTGGACCCGTGTCCCTCCTGGCTGGTACTGGCCACCCAGGAGGTGACACGAGGCTGGCCCCAGGGAATTGTGAATGCTTCTTTGATGGAGGGTGTCTTCCCTACCGCCTTGAAAGAGACGGTGGTGAGGCCCCTCCTCAAGAAGCCTTCCCTAGATCCAGCTATTTTAGCAAATTACCGTCCTGTCTCCAACCTTCGTTTTGTGGTGAAGGTTGTTGAGAGTGTGGTTGCACGACAGTTGCCCCAGTACCTGGATGAAACTCTCTATCTAGATCCATTCCAGTCCGGTTTCCGGCCTGGTTACAGCACGGAAACAGCCTTGGTCGCGTTGGTTGATGATCTCTGGAGGGCTCGGGCCAGAGGTTGCTCCTCTGTCCTGGTCCTATTAGATCTCTCAGCGGCTTTCGATACCATTGACCATGGTATCCTGCTGCGCCGGCTCGGGAGACTTGGAGTGGGGGGCACCGTTCATCGGTGGTTCTCCTCCTATCTCTCCGACCGGTCGCAGACGGTGTTGACAGGAGGGCAGAGATCGGCCCCGAGGCGCCTTTTATGTGGGGTGCTGCAAGGATCAGTTCTCTCGCCTCTTCTATTCAACATCTACATGAAGCCGCTGGGTGAGATCATCCGTGGTTTTGGGGTGAGTTGTCATCTATACGCTGATGATACTCAGCTGTATATTTCCATTCCTAACCACCCCAACGAGGCTATTGAAGTGATGTCCCAGTGCCTTGAGGCCGTACGGGTCTGGATGGGGAGAAAGACTCAGACTCAATCCCACCAAGACCGAGTGGCTGTGGATGCCGGCGGCCCGGTACAGTCAGCTAATTCCATCACTGACCGTCGGGGGCGAGTTGTTGGCCCCCACGGAAAGGGCTCGCTATCTGGGCGTCCTCCTGGATGCACGGCTGTCTTTAGAAGAACATATGATGGCCGTCACCAGGGGAGCTTTTTATCAGGTTCGCCTGATACGCCAGTTGTTGCCCCTTTCTGGACCGGGCTTCCTTATGCACAGTCACTCATGCTCTTGTTACATCCCGCCTGGACTACTGCAACGCTCTCTACATGGGGCTCCCCTTGAAGGGTACCCGGAGGCTTCAACTTGTTCAGAATGCGGCTGCGCGGGTGATAGAGGGAGCACCTCATGTGTCGTGTCCCACTCCTCTGCTGACGGCCGGGTCAGGGAAATCCGAATCAGGTGTGCCTCTGCAGCTCTGCCAAAGTCCTAGCAAAGTCCTCAGGGCAGGCAGGAGACCAGAAAGTGACTTCAGCAAGATATGTTTAGACTTTGCCTGACTCAGAGAATGCCAGAAAGCAGATCCTTTATATAGGCCATGGGGTGTGGCTCCATGACTCAGCACTTATCCAGGCCTGCCCCTCCCTTCCTTCTGTTGCCTCCGCCTATCAAGTCTTCTGACGTGAGGGTCACTCCAATCGGCAGCTGTTGGTAATTGACCTTCCTCAGGCTCACATGCTGTGGAGGAGGGGGAGGGGTCTAGTTGCTCTGTTTGCCTGGGCATGGAGCCAGAGCTGGGGGCTGGAGATACTTGCTCTTCTTCAGCCTGTCTGGGCATGGAGCCAGGGCTGGGGCCAGGAGATGCCCCTCCTCAGCCTGTCTGGGCATGGAGCCAGGGCTGGGGCCGGGAGGCATGCTAGGACATTCTTCAGCTTTCGGAAGCAGATAAGCAGACCCCGGCTGCGGTGAGAGCGGGCAAGACACAACATCATGGCTCCCGTGTGACACCTCTCCTGCGCAGTCTGCACTGGCTCCCAGTGGTCTTCCGGGTTCAATTCAAGGTACTTGTCATCACCTTTAAAGCGCTCCATGGCTTAGGACTGGGGTACTTACGGGACCACCTACTGCCACCAGTAGCCTCACACCGACCAGTGCGCTCTCACAGAGAAGGCCTCCTCCGGATACCGTCAGCCAAACAATGTCGGCTGGCGACCTCCAGGGGGAGGGCCTTCTCTGTGGGGGCTCCTGCACTCTGGAATGAGCTGCCTCCGGGGCTTCGTCAACTTCCCGACCTCCGGACCTTCCGCCGCGAGCTGAAGACGTTGTTGTTTCGACGTGCAGGACTAGCTTGAACATAGTTTTAAATCGGGGTTTTGAATTAGGGGTTTTAAACGGGGTTTTAATTGTATTTAAAAAAATTTAGGCCATTAATCGAATCAGTTTTTTATATTGTTTTTAATTTGTATTATATGTATTTTGTTTTTACTGGCTGTGAACCGCCCTGAGTCCTTCGGGAGAAGGGCGGTATACAAATAAAATAAATAAATAAATAAATAAATAAATAAATAAATAAATAAATAAATAAATAAATAAATGGATTCTGAAAATTAATGTATCAAAGATTTAACTTGGCATATGTGATAGTGGTGTAGAATGAAGGTAGAAGTTCATTTTCTGAGCTAGTGGGCTGGTTTCTGAATGTTTCATTTTCTAAATTCCCCTGAAGATGTTACTTAGCCTAGTAATCAAACTTTCAGAAACCTACCCACAAACTCAGAGAACGAGCATCTACCTTCATATTTGGTTTGGTTTACAGAATGCATCAAATAATTGAAGTTTGAATGTAATGTACATGTAGACCACAATAGGGACTGGAAAAGTCATCATTAAATGGTATGATTGCTAAGGAAGACATTACATGATTGTGACTTGTGACCTTCTACCAACTTTCCCATTGACTACTTTTCATAGGTCACCTGGGAAGATTGCAAATAGCAATCATGTGACTGTAGGATGTTTCAATTGTTATAAGCGTGAGACCTAGCACCTGGATTGCAATCACAAGACTATGGAGATGTTGCAATGGTTATAAGTGATTTAACTGGTCATAACAGTGCTGTCAAAACACTGAATGGTTACTAAATGAATGGTGGTATATCTGTATAAAAGGTGAAACTTAGAGCATGCAGATGAATTTTTTTACCTTAGTAAAAGATAAAGTAACTTATTTTCTGTCATTTAATTTATTTTGCTTTCTATTTTTTACTTCCTCCACTACTTTATATAGGGGCACTTATTCCAAGAAAGAATAGCAGAATGAAAAAATATAGATAGATAGATAGATAGATAGATAGATAGATAGATAGATAGATAGACAGATAGATAGATAGATAGACAGATAGATAGTTAGTTAGTTACTTAGTTAGTTAGTTAGTCTTTGGTTATTCGGGTTTTCTCCCGTGTAAAATTGTAAGTGTCTTGGCGACATTTCGACGAAGTCCTATTCATCATCTTCAGGCTGGTGTTTACAGCTTCGTGCTTCTAGGAGCAATGTGTGATCGCAGCTGTTTCTTCCTTTTAACTGCTAGTGGGTGTTTGAACTGTTTGGTTCGGAGCTTGAATGTGTTCTGATTGGGTGGAGGTGTATTCTGATTGGTTGGGGACTTGGCTGTGCTCTGATTGGATGGTGGGGTTGGCTGTGCTCTGATTGGATGGGTGTGTGTTCTGTTTGGGTGGGGGGGGAGTTGATTGTGCTCAGGTTAGTCTGAGTTGAAGGGGGATTTGAGTTGGTGAGCTGCATTGCTGTTGTTTGGCTTCACGTTCGTGGTCGTGCTACATATTTATGGTGGGTGTCAGTCTGCTGCATGTATGGATTGGAGGGGTTTGAAATGGCTAATGATGCAGCTGCGGTCTGGCTTCTGGTCCGTGGTCGTGCTTCATCATCGGTGTGGGTTTGAGTCTGCTTTCCGCATGAATATGTGGTGGTGACATGCCGTGTGGCACTCATGAGTGTGGGTCTTGCATCATTCTTCATATTAGGGACTCATTTGTGGATAAGGGCAGGTTTCCAAATGGCTGGTAGGTGAGAGATATCATCTTGTTTATTCATGCTGTGTGGGCATTTTTCTATCTCGATGGCTTCTCTGATTATTCTATTGTTAAAGTGTTCAATTTTGGTGATAGTTCTGGTCTTTTTAAAGTCAATATCGTGTCCTGTGGCTTTAAGGTGTTGGACCAGGGAAGAAGTTGGTTCCTCTTTTTTGACTGAGTTCTTGTGTTCTTCAATGCGTGCACTTATTCTTCTGTTGGTTTGTCTGATGTATGTGGTGGGGCAGGCGGTGCATGGGATTTTATATACTCCTTGATTTTCTAACTCAATTTTGTCTTTGGGGTTTCTTAGGATGGTGGATATTTTTTGGTTTGTGCAGAATGCTGTCTTGATGTTATGTTTGTGGAGGATCTTGCTGATTCTGTCTGTGGTGCCTTTTATATATGGGAGGAGGGCTGTGCCGTTTTCTTGTTCTCTGTCTTGGATTTTAGTGGGGGGTTCTTTTTGGATTAGTTTGGTAATCTTATTTCTCTGGAATCCATTGGATGTTAGTACATTTGTGAGAGTGTGTAGTTCGCTTTTTAGGTGTTGTTCGTCAGCTAAGCGTTTTGTTCTAGAGATGACTGTCTTGGCTACGGAGTTGATCTGTGCTGGGTGGTGGTGTGAGAGTGCGTGCAGATAGCGGTTTGTGTGTGTTTTCTTCTGGTAGATGGTGTGTCCTAGGGAGCCATTGGGTTTCTTGTAGACTAAGACATCTAGGAAGGAAAGTTGGTTGTTAACTTCTGTTTCCATGGTGAACTGTATTTTGGGGTGTAGGCTATTGAGGTGTATGAGGAAGTTGTCAAGTTTTTCTTTCCCGTGTGGCCAGATTATGAAGGTGTCGTCTACATATCTGAGCCAGAGTTTGGGTTTGTGATCAGATTTTTCTAGTGCTTGGGTTTCAAAGTGTTCCATGTAGAGGTTGGCAATGACAGGTGAGAGGGGTGATCCCATAGGTGCTCCTTCACCTTAAAGCCACAGGACACGGTATTGACTTTAAAAAGACCAGAACTATCGCCAAAACTGAACACTTTAAAAACAGAATAATCAGAGAAGCCATCGAGATAGAAAAACGCCCACACAGCATGAACAAACGAGATGATACCTCCTGCCTACCAGCCATTTGGAAACCTGCCCTTATTGACAAACGAGTCCCTAACACGAGGAATGACACCAGACCCACACTCACGAGGTCCACACAGGATGTCACCACCACATATCCACCCAGAAAGCAGACCCAAACCCACACTAATCAGGAAGCACGACCAAGGACCAGAAGCCAGACCGCAGCTGCAACATTAGCCATTTCAAACCCCTCCAATCCATACATACAGCAGACAGACACCCACTATGAAGATGTAGCACGACCACAAACACGAAGCCAAACAACAGCAATGCAGCTCACCAGCTCAAATCCCCCTGCAACTCAGACTAATCTGAGCACAACCAAACCCCCACCCAAACAGGACACACCCCCAGCCAATCAGAGCACAAAAATACCTCCATCCAATCAGAGCACAGCCAAGCTCCCACCCAATCAGTTCAAACCCCCACTAGCAGTTAAAAAGGAAGAAACAGCTGCAATCACACATTGCTCCCAGAAGCACGAAGCTGTAAACACCAGCCTGAAGATGACGAATGAGACTTTGTCGAAACGTCGCCAAGACACTTCCAATTTTACGCAGGAGAATACCTGACTAACCAAAGACACACACACACACACATATATATATATTTGTTTTCTGAGGTTTTCGCGGGTGTTTTTATGTAGGTCTTTGGTTACTTCGTCGAAACGTCGCCAAGACACTTCCAATTTTACGCAGGAGAAAACCCGAATAACCAAAGACACACACACACACACACATATATATATATATATATATATATATATATATATATATATATATATATACATACATACATGTATGTATGTATGTATGTATATATATATATATATATATATATATATATATATATATATATATATATATATATATATATATATGCTCCCAGAAGCATGAAGCCGAAGCCTGAAGATGATGAATGAGACTTTGTTGAAACGTCGCCAAAACACTTCCAATTTTACGCGGGAGAAAACCCGAATAACCAAAGACCTACATACAAACACCTGCGAAAATCTCAGAAAACAAATATACACACACACACACACACACATGCATACATACACATACATACATACACACACAAATATGTATGTATGTATGTATGTATTTTTATTCATTCATTATTTATTTATATTACATGGATGTATGCTAGTTCTACAGTTGGTAGGGTCGAGGATAATGATGGGGATCATGTTACTTAAGAATTGTGTGTGTGTGTGTGTGGAGTGGGGGAGGCTCGAATGATATGGATAGGGAGCTGTCTGAAGTGTTGTCTGTCAAATATTGTTGGATTTCTGTCTCTCTTGGCTTAATCAGGCAACTGAGAAGAAATAATTTCCTAGATCTTGAAGATGATTAACACTTCATTAATACTACCAGTGATAGAGTGGCATTAGCCTTGAAGGATGTGGTTATAACTTGAGTTCATCTGAACTCATAGTTCTTGATAGAACAGCAGATAAAAGCTATGGTCCCAGCTTTGTGCACCAATTGTGATCCTACTTAGAATGGGAAAACCATGCTACAATGACTCATGACCTTGTCATCACCCACTGAAAGTGCTCTAAATAGTATTACCATAAATGTTCAAATCAAATTTGCTTCCAGACAGTTCCAAAAAACTTGAAGTTTTCAAAGTTTTGATAATAGCAAATTGAAATGGGCAAGGCACATCTACAAGGATTAGGTAGACCTTAGAAAAAATAAAAATCTAAAAAACCATTGTAATAGCTAGAAGTATGCCACCAAGATGATAGATCAGAGGAAAGAGGAGAAGATAGAGCTATAAACTCTGTGTTTGCAGATTTTCTGTAACCAACTCAGCAGCAGAAATGTTAAAGCTTTTATAATATAAAAGCAAGTATTTTAAATCCATTAGCTTTTGAGAAATTAAGTGAAAAAATAAGATGGGTTAAGAAAATCTAAGGGGTCCTTTATAAACTATTCAAATAGTTCATTTTGGACTAAATATCTATGAGCTCTTTTCTTCTATGTCAAAAGGACATAAACTTGTATTAGATAAAGTTTGCAATATATATGTGTCCTGGAGAAGGAAGGAAGGAAGGAAGGAAGGAAGGAAGGAAGGAAGGAAGGAAGGAAAGATAGATAGATAGATAGATATAGCAGAATCATATCCAAAGAAACTCCATAAAAAAAAAAAAAACTATATTCTGTTACATGATCTAGCCATGACTATTCTTTATAAAAGTGTTTGAAAATACATTTTTAAAGTGAAAATGTGATTTTAAATAACTCGTTTTGTTTCTATAGGATGAGAATTTTGCTAAGTGATGAAATAAATTAATTTCACTTCTAGAAGCCTTATAATATAGGTCTGCCTGTGTATTCTCTGTAAAATTGAATAACATGAGAAATGTCAGGCTGATTTTGCCCCACTTTCCATTATATGTATGTATGTATATATGTATGTATGTATGTATGCATGCGTGTGTGTGTGTGTGTGTGTGTGTGTGTGTGTGTGTAGGTTTTCACGGGTATGGGTATGTAGGTCTTGACATATTTGGGTCTTTTCCCGTGTAAGGTTTTTTTTTTAAAAAAAAAATTTATTTGAATTTATATCCCGCCCTTCTCTGAAGACTCAGGGCGGCTTACACTGTGTTAAGCAATAGTCTTCATCCTATTTGTATATTTATATACAAAGTCAACTTATTGCCCCCAACAATCTGGGTGTCTCATTTTACCTACCTTATAAAGGATGGAAGGCTGAGTCAACCTTGGGCCTGGTGGGACTTTAACCTGCAGTAATTGCAAGCAGCTGTGTTAATAACAGACTGTCTTAGCAGTCTGAGTCACCAGAGGTTGAGAGTATCTTGGCAATGTTTTGACGAGGTCTCACTCATTTTCTTCAGACTGGTGCTTTCGGCTTCGTGCTTCTGTGAGCAAAGCGTGGTCGGAGTTGCTGTCTCTCTATAATGCTGCATCACAGCCATCTGCTCAGGACATCACATCACAGAACTCCAGAGGCCACAACACCAAAGCTCAGGACATTACAACACAACCTACTACCCAGGATGTTACAGAACAAAACTCAGGAGGTCACATTCCCAGAACTCAGGACATTTCCAGGAAGCCCATTACCACTACAGGAGGTCACATTCCCAGAACTCAGGATGTTTCCACACAGCCCATTAACCATGTTGTTACAACACAAAAGACTAGGACCACACCGACACAGGATGCTACGAAACAGCCGACTAATCTGCAAATACCCACTCCATCTACCAATCAAGATGCAATCACATAGCCAACCAACCTGCTTACAGCAACACTCCCCACCTCCACACCAGTATTTATAGAGAGACGGCAGCTCCGACCACACTTTGCTCATACAAGCATGAAGCCGAAAGCACCAGCCTGAAGATGATGAGTGAGACCTCGTCGAAACGTCACCAAGATACTCTCAACCTTACACGGGAAAAGACCCAAATATGCCAAGACCTACATACATACATACATACATGTGTGTCCATGTATGTGAAGAAGTAGAAAAAAGAAAATAAAATCTGGCAATTCAAAGTAATTTTCAGAGATACCTTTTATATTCCAAAAATGTGGAACTAATTCAAAAAATAGTAAATAATATTATCATACTAAGCAGGAACACACATAATGAACATTGAAACGAGGATACTTTATGATTTATTTATTTCTAACATAGTAAAAAAGCTTAGATGAATACTCAATTTAGATAGCTTCAAGCAATTTTTATAGTTCCTGAATTCCCAACTGTTCTGACATGGAACCCACATGCAATTTACAGGAGACTTAACAGCTTTAAAGTGTCTGTGGCCTTTGGGACCCATTAAAGCGGCTAGAGAAAAGTCAAAGCTTGGCTATTTCTTGAGTATTTCACTTATATTATTGCCAAGCTTTTTACTGGAGTTATTATGACAAGCAGATGTCAGTGTATAGAAACTGCAGTGCTTAGCTGCACTGATTTAAGCATCCACAAATCTTGACAAATATCTCAGGAATTTACTTGCTGACAAAATCTGAAATTTTCCTTTCCTTTCAGACATAACTTTTGTGTAAAGATTTACTATAAAGGTATCAGGCCTGCTTTGTCCAGTTTGGTTATTCAGGCAGCTTCCTTCACAAATAGAATCTGTAGCACTATGAAAACTTGGGAGATGAAAACAGATGTATTTCTTATAAACTATTTATTTTGACTGAAACTATCGGAAAGCTAGAATGTATGCTCTGCTTCTGTAGGAAAAGGATATGCAAGTTTTCACAGTTCATATTAAGAAAAATAAAATGTCTCTCATTCCCCCTTCCTATCTTTTGCCTCTGCCAGTCCACTATTCACCAAAATATTTGGACAAATCAGTGTTTTTTTTAAATAGTAATGACAGTAAATAGCTGCTAATCCCTATTATCTGTTTTTCAGAATCCAACCAGAAGTAGTATATCAGTGTCCAAGAACAAAAAAGTAAGTTCAGAAACTTTTGTTTTCAATCCCAACCTTGCCCTCAAAGTATGTTAGGTGTATCACTTATTTGTGTTGTTGATTACTAACACACATCACAATATTTTGACGGACACTCTTTTGGAACTTTTAAACATTCTGCAAATAATAATTCATATTTTTCATATGAATATAGGAAAAACATCATCTAACTTCAAAGTTAAGATTATTATTTTGGGCAAAAAAAAAAAGGACTATATGAGCCATCACTGTACCTACCTAGCCTCAATATGAAATAATTTACATAGGTAGTTTTCATTTCTTTGGCTGCAACATTCATAGCTGCAATAATTTTTGCAACAGTAAAAAAATGTTTACTGTTGTTAAGTGGGAATATAATAAATATAATAAAAGTTACTAGCAAGCCATTATAGTGATTGGAGTCCAGTCAATTACACTTTATTTTTTTATTTTTATTTTTTTTTGTTTACATTTATACCCCGCCCTTCTCCGAAGACTCAGGGCGGCTTACAATGTATAGGGAAATAGTCTCATTCTATTTGTATATATTTACAAAGTCAACTTATTGCCCCCCCAACAATCTGGGTCCTCATTTTACCTACCTTATAAAGGATGGAAGGCTGAGTCAACCTTGGGCCGGGCTCGAACCTGCAGTAATTGCAGGCTTTGTGTTCTTAATAACAGGCCTTACCAGGCAGAGCTAAACCGGTCCTTTAGGAACTTACTTGAAGAAAACATTTCACTTTGTTGAAGGAAATAACATTGAAAGTCATCACAAATATTTAGGTGATACGAAAGCTTTATTTCTTTTAAAAAATGCAAGGTTTCTCAGACCTTGGGTATGTAGGTGAAGTTTCTAGTAATGTTTTTTATTGCTACTGATTTTGATAGTTCAAAAAAAAAGAGAAAATACATCATATAAGAAATGGCCTGCATCAGTGACTGTGTTACAGAGTTGTTGGTTTTGACTTCTGTCCACATTATTTTCAGCATAACAAATCTTGCTTGTTTGGATCGAATAAATGTAAATACATAAACAAACTGAAGAGAGCCACTTTGATATTGGTGATTAAGGCACAAGGCTAGAAACCAAGAGAGCATGAGTTCTAATCTTGCCTTAAATAATAAAGCCAGCTGGGTGACCTTGAGCCAATCACTCTCACAGCTTTTGGAAGGCAAACTACATCCGAAATGTTACCAAGAAAACTGAGGAACTTACCAGGCAGAGCTAAACCGGTCCTTTAGGAACTTACTTGAAGAAAACATTTCACTTTGTTGAAGGAAATAACATTGAAAGTCATCACAAATATTTAGGTGATACGAAAGCTTTATTTCTTTTAAAAAATGCAAGGTTTCTCAGACCTTGGGTATGTAGGTGAAGTTTCTAGTAATGTTTTTTATTGCTACTGATTTTGATAGTTCAAAAAAAAAGAGAAAATACATCATATAAGAAATGGCCTGCATCAGTGACTGTGTTACAGAGTTGTTGGTTTTGACTTCTGTCCACATTATTTTCAGCATAACAAATCTTGCTTGTTTGGATCGAATAAATGTAAATACATAAACAAACTGAAGAGAGCCACTTTGATATTGGTGATTAAGGCACAAGGCTAGAAACCAAGAGAGCATGAGTTCTAATCTTGCCTTAAATAATAAAGCCAGCTGGGTGACCTTGAGCCAATCACTCTCACAGCTTTTGGAAGGCAAACTACATCCGAAATGTTACCAAGAAAACTGAGGAACTTACCCAGGCAGTTGCCAGGAGTCAACAATGACACAAAGACACCAAACAAACAAACATCCCTGAAACAATATTGTTCCCTAATTTGCAAGTGTAACCACATTAGGAAAACAAGATAGGATTAGAACTGCCCTGATAGCCGAAATATTTTAATATACTTAGCAATAGTTCAAATACATTACTAAAATTTACTGGGTTATTTTTATTTCTTCTTCATTTTGACAAACTTGGTGTTAGAGCCAGATTTTCTTCATAGTTCATCACCTCAACTTATTTGGTTCTTTTGGAAGAATGTCATTTTATTTTGCCTGGAAATAAACAATTGCATGTCTTTGTTTTCTTTCAATGTTGGCACTAATTTAAGCTTGGTCATAAGAATACTGACTAAATTTGCAATTTTTACTTTGACCCACTAATGAAGCATTCCGTCCTTCTTTCAGGAGGTGATCCTACCATGTCAGGGCTATTCCTGAATGCAGGTTTACCACTTTCCTGACTGTCATATGATGGAAAAAATACCAACCTGTCTATCAGTCTTCTATAATACTTCATCCCAAATTAAATCCACTGATAGGTCAGTAGGACAAAAGAGTGGCATGGAATGATTTACAGCAGGGGTGTCAAACTCAATTTCATTGAGGGCTGCATCAGGGTTGTGCTTGACTTCAAGGGGCTGGAAGGCCATGTCCAGGGTGGGTGTGTCCAGCTCAACATCCATTTTGGCCGTGACGGCCTCCTGCAGACCTCTGCAGAAAAAAACACTGCTTGGGAGGGCTGTGTGCACTCCTGAGCTGTTTTTGCTAGCAGAGTGCTGCAGGAGGCCATCACGTTTGAAAATGGAGCTCTGGAAGGCCTTTCAAGCTCTGTTTTTACTGGCAGAGGCACCATGGGCTGTCCTTTGCTGTTTCCAGGTCAGCCCCATGGGCAAGATCCAGCCCATGGGCCTTGAGTTTGATACACCTGATTTACAGGGTTAACTTCCAGTTTGCCATATTGTTAAATAGGCTATATTTGGTCACAGCTTTACTAATTTTATAACAGGTGGGTAGATAACTCTGGTGTTATTGCTGTTACTTGGGTTAGAAAATTAACCAACCTTAACTCTTATACATTTCACTCCAATATCTCAATTCAATTAAATATGAAAAAGAATGCTGGAAGGAAGGGGACATAGCATCAGCCATAACCACAGAACCACAGAATACTCAGAATGGCATTAGATTAGGAAAAAAATGTCACCTCCTTGATGTAGGAATTCCTCCATAGAAGGAAAACCAGCAGCTCAAGACAAAATTACCATGAAGAACTGTCATAAATGACTTGAAGAATGGAGAATGCCTACAATAGCCTATGCTAGTTAATACTAGATGGACTGCTTATAATTAAATGAAGCATTGCTTACAGATAGCATAACAGATATCTCATGCTCTAAGAACTCAGAAAACATCATTACTGAAGTGGAACAAGAAAAGATGTATGAAGGATATTGTCTATTTATGTCTTCAATAAAAGGTTATTGGGGCATCTTTGTGCTGGGAAAAACAGGAAATGAGGCTAAGCCCTTCGTTACATTTAACAATTAGAAAATTTGTTTCCTAAGATGTTGTTGCCAGAAATTCAATGATCACATCGGCTAAAAGGGATTTGTTATGTCGCCAAAGCCCTTAAAGTCTTTAAATGCTCTCATAAAATATTTGGCAGAATAACTAGTATTGTGGCAGAAACAGCGCTGATGACAATACATGATTCACTTATCTTTAGATTGCAAGACACCCTAAGTATTGTAATCAGATGTTTTAAAATAAACCAAGAACAAGAGATTTCAAATATTTTATTTATTAGAAATACAGGTTCAGCAGTAAATAAGATGCTACTATAATCTTAAAAGCCAATTATGTGTTTCGAATATTTTGAGATGTCATGCACTATCTGGTAGCCAGAGGAATGCTGTAATATGAGTTGTAAAAAACAAGAAACAAATGTAGGATTGTAGTAAGAACAATGAGAATCTTTTCATAATTGATTGAATCTGCACTTAACAAGAGCAAGGCTCATTTGCATGGATAAAATAAATGAATATTCTGTTCTTCTTCTTCTTCTTCTTTTTTGAGTGCAAGGACAGTTGCACTGAATGGCTAACTGCATATCCTTTTGTTGAGGGAGGAAATTTTGCCAGTTACCTGAGCTTTGCTGATAAAGTTGTCAATGAACTGATGCAATTGATACATGGGTTTGAATGGGAAAGAATATATTTTGGTTCAATCATCACAAGACTTAGTGGAGATGGCTGTTTAGGTTATTAATGTTTTCATCATTGATCTTGGATGGTCTTCCTTATTCCTTATTGAAGAGTGGTACACAACTTAGGTGTCCTTCTGGACTTGCAGTTCCAAGAAAAAAAAAATAGACGCATAGGTCTTCGTGACAATTTATTTATTTATTTATTATTTATTTATTTATTATTTAGATTTTTATACCGCCCTTCTCCCGAAGGACTCAGGGTGGTGTACAGCCAGAATAAAAACAGTACAATATACAAATTAAGACAAAAGTTAAAATAACATATTCTATAAATGGCCGAAAATTTAAAACCGTCAAATTTGACCCATAAAATTCATAAAAATACCCCAATTACAATTATTAAAATTCAGAAAGTTTAAAAATTAAGCCAGTCCCGCTTGGATAAACAAGTGCATTTTCAATTCACGGCGAAAGGTCCGAAGGTCAGGTAATTGACGCAAACCAGGGGGAAGTTCATTCCAGAGGGTAGGTGCTCCAACAGAGAAGGCCCTTCCCCTGGGGGCTGCCAGCCGACATTGCTTGGTGGATGGCACCCTGAGAAGACCCTCTCTGTGTGAGCGTACGGGTCGGTGGGAGGCATAAGGTAATTTTACCCTTTCCTTGACAAAGAATGCCCCTCAAACAATAGTTCATACCCTAGTTACCTCATAACTGGAGTATTATAATGTAATCTACATGGCTCTGCCTTTCCAATATGTTTGCAGAGTGGGCTCACTCTAGGTCCCCTTATCTTGCAGGACCAAGGAAGTGTTCATTTTTTGTTGCTGCTTGAGATATAATGTTGTTGGTCCTTAAAATTCTGAAGACTGGTATAAATGTATTTACTGATGAATTTATAGTGGGACCCCTATAATATGGTTTATTATTTTGGTTATTTATTTCTGACCTTAATTGTTTTTTATTGTTTTTTGAATTTGTAAGCCATACAGAATTTCATAGAATGTCATAGTGGTCATACCAAATGTATGAATTAAATTAACATCAATTAAAATTATAATAGTATCTAGATCAAATATTGGCTTGTTTCAAATATGTAGTGTTTATCATTAAAACAATACGGATTGTTGATGGGATATGTATATTTTAAAAAAATAGCTTTTTGAAAAAGGGATGGCAACAAGTAAATTTATAAATCTCCATAACCATCAGCATTATGTGAGTGAGTCAGAGAAATATATATAATATACAAATGGATGAAGACTATTGCTTAACACATTGTAAGCCACCCTGAGTCTTCAGAGAGGGGCGGGATATAAATTCAAATAAAAAAAATAAAAATAAAATAAAATTGTTTGGTCATAATGGGCTAGCTCAATGTCATCCTGAACCAGACTCCAAGCTAGTTTGTGTTCCCAAGCCTTGGCGTCAATGGATAGATCCATTATGGGATGTCCTTAGGGTTGTTGTCAGACACCATCCTCTTCTATTTTTTTAAAAAAATCTTTGCCTCCTCCTCCTCCTCTTCTTCATGATTGCTTGCTTGCATGCCTGCATGCATGAATCCATCCATCCAGGTTCTAATGCCTTTGTTTTTATGGTTAATTTTCAAACATATAAAGTATAAAAAAACAATTTTTCCTATACAGAACTATAATTGGATTTCTGGATTCAGTTGGTGATTCAAATAGAAAATAATATATTTAAAAATAATATATTTAATTTAGGGTTACATTGTGGAGCTCTCTGAAGTTGGTTGGTTGATTGCTTGCAGATGTTTCATTACCCAATTAGGTAACATCATCACAATGGTGATTCAGAAGGTCATAAGAACATCACTTAATACATAGATGGAACAAAACTGAAAATATATCTCTGGCTAAAAAGTAATACAAGACCTTCTGTGAAATAGCACACTACTGATCAAACTAGATGTAAAAACTTTCAAAGATATTTCCTGAGTAGTTTGCAGATTAAAATATGTTTGGAAGTTATACTTATAGTCAATTAAAATGTTATTTCTCATGGAATATAGCCAATAGTATATGCTCCATGCTCATAAGAAATCAGTTTGGTATGTAATAACATAATGGTTAAGATGGAGTTCTCATTACATATTCTATGAAATGGTATATTATTTGGTTGCCTTTTCTCCATTCCCGCTTGGAACTATTGTTTTAAGCATGTTTAGAGAAAAGAATTCCAGAATCCTGAGACAGAAACAGAAGAGGGAACCGAAAAGCAGGGCTACAATATAGTGCTTCTAGAGTGATTCAAATGATAAATTATAACAGTTAAATTATATTTTTAAAACATATATATTTAAATTTAAGTTGATTTAATTGAATATGACTGTATAAAGACATTCTAAATGTTTTTTGAAGACATTCCAAAAAGATCAAGATTCTCTTTTTAAAAAACTAGTGCTGTTCAATATGAAAACACACTGTTAAACCTACATCTATAATCTCTTAAACTCAATTGTAATGCTCAGTCAGACATTCAGATGCCTGCCCACGGAAAAGACCTGCCCAAAACAGCCTCTGTTCTGTGTTCAGAACAGCCCTACTGTTCTGTGCCTTCCTGAAAGAGTACAAAGCCCCTGGAAATGATTACTTGAGAACTGGGGAACCTGCAGAGCAAATCAGATTACAAAATGGCATATAGTGCTATACTCCTCTTTCCCAGATATCTTTTTTTTTTTTTTTACATTTATATCCCGCCCTTCTCCGAAGACTCAGGGCGGCTTACAGTGTATAAGGCAATAGTCTTATTCTATTTGTATATTTACAAAGTCAACTTATTGCCCCCCCAACAATCTGGGTCCTCATTTTACCTACCTTATAAAGGATGGAAGGCTGAGTCAACCTTGGGCCGGGCTTGAACCTGCAGTAATTGCAGGCTACTGTGTCCTAATAACAGGCTCCTTACAGCCTGAGCTATTCCGGCCCTATATCTCTACTAAACTTTTGATTTTGCCCTTTCTAACTCCATTCTTGGTACCAAAGGCCATTTCAGTTTCATTCAAGTGTCATGATCAAATGAATAAAGATAGTCCGCAACTTACAATACGGGTGTCAGGCTTGAGGCAGCAGGTTGCTGCCATGTGACGTTTCGTGATGTTTTTTCCCTTTGCAGAGCAGGGATGGGTGTGACATGTGTGTGATGCATCCAGCCCATGGGATGCCAGTTTGACACCCCTGACTTACAACTACAACTGATCCCAAAATTTCTGTTGCTAAGTGAAATTGTTGTTAAGTGAATTTTGCACCATTTTATAATCTTTCTTGTGCACAGTTGTTAACTGAATCACTTCAGTTGCTAAGTTTATAACACAGTTGTTAAGTGAATCTGGCTTCCCCATTGATTTTGCTTGTCAGAAGGACACATGGCAATCATCATAAATATGAATCAATTGCCAAGTGTCTGAATTTTTATCGCATGTCCCTGGGGATGCCACAATAGTCATAAGTGTAAAAAGTCATAAGTCACTTTTTCAGTGCCGTTGTAACTTCAAATGGCCACTAAATGAAATGTTGTAAATCAAGGACTATCTGTACTTATAATGGAATTTTTGTTTTTATTCAACTTACTTAGCTAAAATCATGAATTCAGCTGTAAGATTGTAAAGTGTTTTTAGAACTTAAATGTATATAACAACATAGGTTGGAGGTACAGTAAGTGGGGAAAGTGGGAACGTGGCAGATTTCTTTTATACAATACATTTACTTTCCAATAATTTTCTAATATAAGATGCATTAGACTTCCAAAATGTAAAGTAAATCCTCCACTGAAGGTGAGAAACTATTGAACAATGCCAGTGTAAGAAATTAGAAAGTCCTATCATTTTGTTCATTAAACTGAATTATTAAGAAATTACACTAAAATCATTAATCAAACAGTTCTAAATAAATATATGGTTAAATACAAATCTTTTGTACAAAGACAGTATATTAGCAACAGAACACAAATGCTCTTAAGAGATAATGTTAATTTAAAATTAAGTAGGTTTGCTTCTAACACAAGTTTAATATGATAATCTTTAAGGCAACAATTACTTAGGAAAGTAGTTAAAACTCCCACCCACATTCATAAATGTCATTAGAGAAAATGCTGTTGAATTATTAACAGCTATGTTAATTGCAAACAACCAAACTGGACTTGACTTCTTACTTATCAAAACTAAAATGTACACAGAAATGTCATTTTTCCTTTAGCATTTTGATCAGTCTTTTAAGGCTTCTAGCCCTGTGAGAGCCTATTTATACTGTGATTTTCTGGCCATAACAAAGAAGTATACTGTACCTCGGGTGTTGATGGCTGTTGCCGATGTGACTGTGTCTATGCCTGTTAAGGCTACAGTGGCTGTGACTGTTGCAGTGGTAAGGGAGGGGATGACAGTGGTGGGAAGCAAAATGTTGGAAACATCTGGTGAGTGGAAAAAAATATAACATAAAATCATATCATGCAAACAGAGAGAAGCAGCATAACAATGATTCAGCTTGTCAATACACATGTGTAGAAAATGTATCAATTAAAACATGCTTAGCACAGATCAACAAAGGTAAGGTAACATACTTTGAAATTCTTGACATTAGATCTCTCTCTTTCTCTTTCTTTCTCTCTTTTTTTTGAATGCTCAAATAGTATCAGACTGAATTTTGGACCAACCAACAAAGAGAATTGTTCAAAAGAAAAGTTTTAAAATCAGAGAGTAAATCTTTATGACAAGAATTCATTTCTTTGCTAAGCCATTTTAAATGCCTTGTACGGTAAGAAAGCAAATATGGATGAAATAACATGCTGTGTCAGCGTGGGAGATGACAACACAACATCATCATGCTAAAATAAATACACGTGTTAAGTGATGATTGTATGTTAAAACACCTACTTTTCAGACAGACTCAATGAAAAAAAAAAGTGAGCAAACAATTACTAACTCTAAAAGCTGCTGGTTTTGGTTTGCTTGTCTTCTTCCACATTTTGTTAGAGACACAGTCATCTGCTAAGACCCAGAGCAGAAAACACATAAAAAACCCTTAACTTTTATAGGGTTCACTATCGTTCAACAGCATTGGTGAATATTAAGTGTATAATATAAAAGAAGTGTATAAAAGAAATAGTTTATTAACCTTAATATTTAATGGGGGGCAGTTTTGGGAGCTATTCACATCAGTGTGCTAATTAAAAGAGTGATCTATAGCGGACACTTACCAGAAGAGAAACAAACAAGCATTATCAGCATTCAGATCATATTCTAAACCAAGAGCTGCTGCATGTCAGTCTAATGTATTACTGATAATCACATCATAAATTCCCTATTCTAATTCCATGTGTGCAAATGTATGTATGGAAAGTGTATATGAGATAGATATTTTAATTTTGAAAGTGAAATAAACAGAAGCTGTGGGGGGGGGGGACTTCACTGCCTAAAATCTAAAAATTTCACTGCCTGAAGTTTTTTTGTTTTTATTTGTTAAAAAGAAGAAAAAGAAAATATGGAAGAAAACCATTGAAAATGTTCAGAATCTTGGCTTTAAGCACTGTGTATCTAGGAAACTAACCACATTGACAGAGTTAAAAACACCATTAGTTCAGGAATAGCTAATGATATCTGTGGAGGATAATACAAGTCAGAAATATAGCTTTCATTTTCTCTGAAAACCAGTATCAGAGCATTATTTCTGTGGATACATGGTAAATAAAACCAGGCAGCATCATATAGGAGGATTATTTTCAAAGCAGAGAATCCTGAGGTTTAGAATATTTTATGTATACCAGCAGCCTCCATTCATAGCTAATTATTCCACTAGACTTTTTGATTTTAGACCTTTTCCTAATGTTCATGCATTACAAATTATATTGC
This sequence comes from Ahaetulla prasina, assembly GCF_028640845.1. Classification (NCBI taxonomy): domain Eukaryota; kingdom Metazoa; phylum Chordata; class Lepidosauria; order Squamata; family Colubridae; genus Ahaetulla; species Ahaetulla prasina. The sequence goes on from NC_080543.1 coordinate 44,598,546, forward strand.
CATTTCAAAAGACTGCCTGTCTTTTCCCTAGTTAATACATTTTAGATACCCCAAAATGTCACACTCCCATTCCCAATTAATTAGAGTAAATATTATTATTCTCTAACATTTACTTTTGCAAAATTTTCACATAGGTATCTATATAACTCTGAGCTTACAACATATTAACATTTAAAGCAGTTCCTCAATAAGAGATAACCCTGGCTATCAAAATTAAGGCAGGCTTTTCAAAATTTAATGTTGCTACATTAATCACAAGGACAAACTACAACATTGTCTGGAGAGCAACTGCCATGACTATTAAACAGAACTGACATTAGTCAACATTAATCATGAATGCTCTTTTTTTTAAAGAAACAACTTGTGCATTTCTTAGCATTATTATGCAAACAGCATAATTCATTTAAAAACGGATAGGTTAGCAATCATGCAAGAAAAAAAAGGCTAGAGTTTCAGAGTAATTTGCCATATAATAAATATTTTAAAACTGCTCCAGAAATTGGCTGCGAAGGTGTTTACATAACTGAATAGGCACTTCATAAATGTATATGTGAACTAGAGCACAATCCTATGCCAAATCCAGTTTTGTGTAGATTTCAAAATAATGTAAAGGGGCAGAGCAATCACTGAAAACCAAGTGGATGTTCCCTGTCTTGGATAATATATGACAATACTAATAGAAACAAAAACAAAACCTGTACCATGAGCTATTTCTCTGGTTTTGGGAACAGAAGATAAACTAAAACTTCCCTCAACATAGCTATAGTGCCTCTACACTGTAACTTAATCTTATGTCATAGAAAATTAAAACTTGGAAATGCTGTTGTTTCAAATTGGAATGGAAAGACAATCAGCAACAGATTACAATAACTTTTTTTTTTTGGGGGGGGGGAATCAAGTTTAACACTTGGCTCTGATTTGGCACTGAAGTCCTGATAAATGCATTCTGTCAAGAGAGATATAGGAAAGTTATAATCTTGTTAATTCTCTTTAAACTCCTGGCCATGAAATCTACTCAAGCAAATTCTCTGTGGTGGAATAAAAATGCTTTCACTTCACTGTAGTTTGGGTTTTTTTCCCCTTGATATGTGACAATTGACAAGTTTCCTTTTTTTAACCCTCCTTCATGCTATTTAATATCTTCAACATCAGTTTTATGTAGGTCATGAACTGTAGTCTTCCTTGGAAAAGAATGGCCATGCAAGGTTAGAGCTGCAAGGTAATCTATAAATTGGATTAATGCATTACATTTAGGGATGCACTTCAAAAAAAAGATGCTTGCAGGTTCCAATCTTGGAAGGGCTCAGCAGTTCAAATCCAATTAATTTGTAGAAATGGAGCTATTTCACACCAACTACTTATAAGATGTCCTTCTCTCATATCATCCCTCCTTTGCATTAATATCTTCAATAACCTAAGAAAAAAAGTATCTTGACTTATTGTGCCAATGTTGTTTTCATTTCAGCACCAAATTTGTACACATATTCAATGTTTTTATTGTATTTGTAATGGATTTCTTTTTTTATTAGCTGGTTGAATATTCTTATGCCTGTTATTTTGTAAATAATGCAATAAATTATTTAATTATTATATAGCACTGAATAAGCCAGGATTATTTTAAAAATATTTTAAACATACATATGTTTTGATGTGGTGTCATTTAAATTCAGCAGAAATGATTATAACTTGGATACTTAAAACTGTGAAATTGAGCTTAGTACTTAGAATAATCCTAACTATTTCTGGAATCAAATACATCTTTAGGTATTCTTGAAGCTTGCAGATTCTTTTCCAGACACTGGTGGTTTTGGAATAGTAGAAATCTGAGACTTCATTTTACCTCTCCCAGTTAAAACAATTTAATTCATGCATATGTTTTTCTAATGGTAGAGTTTCTGGTTGTTTTTGGTTGCTTGATGTTACCTCTGGCACACAATATGTTTCATTATAATTAATGTTGCTATTACTAATTTTTTTCTTTGATTGCCACCTTGAGTTGCACATTGATTTTTGTGGCTATATAAATTGATCACAATAACAAAAAAACACAAAAACAAAAATAAACTATTCAGAGTTATGTCTAGTTACTCATACATTCTGCATTAATTTCTCATTACCACATTTAAACATGTTATCATGTTGGACATACCAAATAAAAATCCTGAATTTATGTTCATAAAAAAAAAGAAGAAAAGGAAAACTTTATAAAATAGAAACATAAGAGTAGAATACAGTTTCTCTAAGCAATAAGAAGAGCTTGATTTCACACTGAATTGAAATGAATCAATTTTTATGTGTTCTACTACACAGTTTCTACATTATATAAGTCATTGACCTGTACTTCCCAAATATCCTTTGATGAAATAAAAATTTAGGATGGCTTCACAGTACCTCCATAGATAGTGGTATAAATAATTAAAACAACATAGATTAAATGCTAGAGAAATAATGACTAATAAATTATATAGCTTAGCCTCAGGACATTCCTTTTCCTGATTAAACAACTGGTGACAGATGAGGAAAACAAACATATGAATCCCAGAATCTGATGATAGTACACAAATAAATATAAGGAAGAATTTATAACTGATTTAAAAGGGCTTTTCTAATAAAAATGACATCATGGTAAGGATTTAGCTTAACCTTAAATCTATTTCTATTACACTTCCTGCATTAAAAACTGCAAAGCACATTTGGATGATATTGTGAACTAAATTTTGAAATGTATTCACATGATAAACTTACTCTATGGCATAATCCCAATTAAAAATTTCAGGCAAAACATTTTTGGTTCAAAATAATAGACAAGTTATCATCAAATTATTAAATATTTGACTAACCCCTAGCTAATACTTTAAAAATGGCAGCTTTTTAAATTAAACAGCTCACTTCTGAATATCATATTCCCAGATGCTATACATACATACATGGTTGATACTGAAATAACTGGCCCAAAAGTCAGGAATACCATTTTTGTTAAAAAAGGTTAAACTGTTAATGATAGGATTGGAAAATAATATGGTACATGATGCAACAATAATGTGCTTGTTGGAGAAGATTTTTCACATGTTGGATAGTGTTAAGTATGGCAGCAATTTTAGCTGAGGGCACCATCTTAGATATTTGTTATAGCTACTGTACCTAGATACCTGGCACATCATGTATGACTACTAAGTTTTCATTGCATGAGAAGTAAAATTTAGGGCTGCATGATTTTCCACTGGCTCCAGGATGGGAAGATGTATAGAAAAACAGCTGAGAGACACTGACTCTTCACAGGAGCTCCAAAGCAGAGTGGTTCTCATCTTTTTATTGTTTATTTAAGGCCACTTATGAAAACACTTATTTTTATTTGAAATCAATATTCCATAAGTTATAGTACAGACAATAAAAAATAAGAAACAAAAACATTTTGGAAAAATCAAAGTAGAAAACAGAACAAAACTTTAGTTTGCTTTTAAACTACAAGTTTGGCTAAAGCAACTCCATTTTAACTTTTCATGAACTATGGGAGAAAGGAAGCAGTCTTGTACTAGTGATAGTTAAAGTAATAGGCAAGTGAAATCTGAAAATATATTTTACTTCTTGAAAATAGGATAATGGGGTCAGTAGCTGGGTATTTTTAGGTCATCCAGTGGTGCGTGGAATTGGAAAGCAATTCATCAAGATCAGACAGGGACTGGAAAATAGCAACTGGATATAAGAAAGTGAACAGTTAGGTGCCATGTAGCAAGTCACATTTGGCTTAGTAACCTTATCAGGAAAACAAAAGGCAGAGGTGATGTGGAAAAGAATATGTGATTGACCTGCTGGAGAAGAAGATGTACAGATCTCTGTTGGAAGTCTCCATTGTCTGAATCTCTATAAATGCTAGGCAGTTGTCTTCTTCAACAACCCAGGTCAAGTCTAACCAACTCAGCCATGGAAAGAAGCATATTTTTATATGAATGAGTGAATTTTATTCCACTCTCCTCTCTTCTCCTCATAAAGCTTTATTGTTTCTGAATCTCAATGTCTTGTGTTGCTCATTAGATAAGATTAGACTTCTTCAGAGACTGGCAACCAACCACCATTTACATTGGTAAGTCATAAGCGGCGTGCATAAGAGCACCAGCGTGCCTACCGTTCCTGTCCTAATGTTCCCTTTGGTTGTATCCAATTCGTATGGTCATTTCATGCTTATGCTTATATATATTGTTGTGTTTGACAAATAAATAAATAAAAATAAAAATAAATAAGCCATTAACTGTATATGAAAACAAATATTGACTCATAGTAATAAAATTAATATGCAATAAATGCAATCAAAATGAAATTTAGAAACATTACACCTTCAAACTTTTTAGGAAATGTGAGTTGTTATGAATAAATTTTCATTAATTCAGTAATTGAATAAAAATTCAAAGTCAGAATTTGAGTAGAAATTCAAACAGCAGCAGTTTTCATTTGTTATATAAGATATATCTGTATATATCTGGGCAGCTATCATGTCTTTTATGATGATAGCCAGTGGAAATTAAAGTTATTAATACTGATTGTGCCCAGAAAATAAATTTTAAATAATTTCTTGATGAAAGGTTACACAATATAGAATAATGTGATAAGAAACAGTGTGAATGGATTACTTGGGTTATAACAATATAAGACTTGAAATATGGAAACTTGCTATCAAAGAACTTGCAGTGTTATTTATCCTTCCTCTTACCAACTGCTATTGCATTTCTTTCTCAGTTTTCTTTTTTACTGCCTTGCTTGTCTGGATAATCTAGTTTCTTTTATGCAACCAAAAATGAAGCAAAGACCAAGCAGTTGAGTACTCACAGAATTGTTTAGAACCTTGAATTGCAATGTCCTTGAGAAACCTCGTTGGTGGTAACTGATATCTCTATTGTAGCTTTTTTCCATACAAAGAGATTGAAGCCTAATGATTTGTTCATGATAATGTATTAAGGGATGGTTGAATGTTTAGAATGCAAAAAAATCCAGGTTTAATCCATAGTACTGAGCAAAGGAAAATTTACTCTGGGATCCCCTGATATTCATTTTGATACATCCTTTCCCACAAACACCTCTGGTTTTTCATGACATGGCATATCTTGCTTGGTGTACCAAATTTATAGCTAGCTCCTGCTGTCGCTCTTATCTGTTCTAGGTGTACAGTATGTCACCTGAAGTCTACACTTAGCCACTATCTACCTTCCTTAATCTGACCCTTGATAAAAAAAATAAAATTATTGTTTAAAAATAAAAATAAAATAAAATATAAATGCTAGAATTAAAATCAGGCATTCAAAGATGAAAAAGAAAACTCAAGATCTATCCATATGATGAAACAACTGCTTAGAAGAATAGTTCAGAAGAAAATGCAGTGCTCCAAGCAGATCATAATATAGCTACAAATTACCTGTCATCTGCTCCAAAAAGATTGGCTAGAAGTTTGAAATTAATATTACAGTTTAAAAGAAAATAACAGTGTAAATCAGATTTCTTGGCAGATAAAAAGGCAGATGAATAAAACTGTAAGGTTTCTTATTCAATTTAATAATTTGTACAAAGGAATAAAAGCATTAAATTTGTACAATTTTGAAAAAAATAAATCTAGAGCAAAATCATTCTTATCTGTTTCTTTAGAAATAGTTGCTACTTGAAGTATATGTTTCCCTATTTCCTGGACTTTCCCTTTGCTTGTGATTTCAAAATTTAATTTGAAGCTACTGGGAATTTGAGATAAACTCTGTTCTTTTCCAGCTTTGATTCAGCAAGTTCTCTTGGAGATCTATTCCTTATTTTCAAAACTCTCTCACTTCCCAGCTTGCCTAGAAGATGTGTCTGTCTTTATGTACAAAACAAAGAACATTTCTCCCTCATGGGAATGTGCATTCTGTACCTGGCCAGCAGCATGTATTACGGTGAATGTCTGACACTCATTTAGAAGTCAGCTATTGCAAGTTTTTTTTCACAGAAAGAGTTGAAACCTTTTATATCATTAGTTTACCTGTGTCCCATATTCAGTGTTCAAATCTCCCAGTCAGATTGGAAAACATGTACAGTATTTTGGCTAGCTCATACAAACATAAATATATTAATTGCCTAGATTTGATAAATGACAATTTCCTAGATTTGAGCTAATATCTTTAGATAATTTCAGTGATTACAGTACTTTATGCCAACGTGGAAGCATGATTTTAAATGTTGCACAATAAAAGAAGTTTCCCTGAACCTATTTTAATAATATAAACAAAAATTTTGACACCAGATATTTGGTTTTTGTAATTCTGTAATTCTGTAAATAAATATTTATTTCATTTTTTTGTATCCCACTTTTATTATTTATAATAACTCAAGACAGTAAACATATCTAGCATACCTTCCTCTTCCTATTTTCTCCACAACAACAATCCTGTGAGGTGAATTGGCTTAGAGAGAGTGACTGTCCCAAGGTCACCCAGCTGATTTTCATGACTAAGGCAGGACTAGAACTCATGGTTATAACCTGGTGCCTTAACAACTAGACCAAAATGATAGTCACAAATAAAATATACAGATTATTTCCAAAATTCAGTTCCAGTTGCTTACACAAGTTAATGATTTTGTCATTTGTGATTGAATAAACTGCTCAGACATTCACTGATATTGTTTCATCATCTTCATTACTGTTAGAACCTCAGTTTCAATGTAACTTATCAAGTAGTTTCTCAAATCAGAATGGTTTAAAATGTAACTTGTACAAAAAATTTATAAATAATTTTAAAAGTAATCCTTGGAGATGCAATGAGACAGATTTTAAAGGGTTCTTTATAGTCATAACTTGCTGATTACCTACCAGGAATAATTTTAAAATATTTTTTTTCGCTTTTCTTATTATATTTCTATGTAAAAAAATATTTACAATCACAAATAGGAAAGTAACATTCGGTTACTTTAAATTCAGTAAAACAATTCAGTAAAAATGCAATTTTCTCCATATCAATTTATTTGCCACTAATTTGATGATAGTGGGTATGCTTCATATATTATATAGTGTTAATGAAACAGTAATATACTTGATTCAAAAAGTTGTAATATAGATGTATTTCATCTATATTAGTGTATGGATAGTGCTATCCATATTTTAAAATAAATATGTATCTTCTGCTACCCAAAAAGAGAAAAAGGGGGGAAATAGTGTGTGTGATAGAAAATAATTGCATTTTTTTAAAAAAAGAAAATGTTTATAAATCATCTAAATGTTTGGAAAGTCGAAATATAAACTTATATCTGAGCCAGTGATTTGGGAAACTGTTTTTTTCTTAAAAAATAAATTCTCCAAGATCCTAGGCAAATAGCATTTGGAAGACTAGATTTGCTTCAGCTGACTCTTTCCATTACACAGGTTTCTAAAGAGTCTTTAGCATAATTTTATTCTAGAAGAATTGTTTTATCCTCTTATAAACCCAGTTGACTTTAGAACTGTTCAAGATGCTTACCACAAGTGTTGATTCAATGCGAAAATAATATTTTAAAAGACAAAGGGCTATTCAATATTAAATTAACTAGTTAGCATTTTTTCTCTTACTCAGACTACAAGCTGAATTATTAGTTGACTTTCAACTGTAAATCTGATGTGTTTTACAATCTAAAGTGAAAAAGAATTCAAGTGAGTGAACAGCACAAACATACTTTTGTAAGGCTCCAAACACTGCAATTTTCTACTCCACTAAATTTAGCAATCAGCTCAGATTCTTTTTCTTCTCAGTTTGGAGGTGAGATAGATTGATAGATCACTAGACAGCCAGACAGCCAGAGAGACTGATTGACTGATACATTTGTGTATGTGCATATATAATCCATCAGAGTTACTTTTATATTTCACATTTTAAGAATCACATCATGAGATGCTAGAAAAACAAAATAAACTTACACATACATGATGAATGAATATGTTTTTGGTTTAGATTCATAAGATTTTAATTCATTGTATACCGAGATGATAAACATTAAGCCAATGGAAAGTTTACAGTTGTTTTTTGAATTTTCAAATTTCTAAAACCAAGAACAGAAATTAAGAATAGAAAAGGAACTAGAGAGAATGGTGCTAATATTTAAGCCATGACTGCTTCAATTTTTACTCTTTCCTATGTTTTACTCTTTTATAAGGAAGAGATTGTGGCATAACACACAATCATGTCGCATGAACAATTGGAGAAAAATGAAATGAAATGTGTAGTCACTATTCTGCTGAGCTCTATAAATGTCCTTAGCATAACTTGGAAGGAAGCTATCTCCTTTTGGTTCTGTGCTTGGTATTCTTAAACTGAATTGTTAAAAAGAGAAAAGATTATCATAAATTCCCTTATCCAACTATAGTGCTTATTAACTCTATATTGGAAGAATATTTTAATATTGATAGAGACATTTTTTGTGCAAAATGAACATAAGGGTATGTCCTTTATTAAAAGTCAAAAACTTTTTCCCATGCTCACAATGCAAAGACTAAAAGAGTCCCATCTGAAGCAGTCAAAAAAACCTAAATTTGCTCAAAAACAAGATAAGAATAACAAATTATCTATCTGTAACATCAGACTGTATTGAAAAAACATTTGACCACAAATACTACTAAATAATGGAACTTTTAAAAACTTGTAAATTCCAGAAAAATCTTATTTTGTTTCTGAGGAGTCTAGTGTTGCTAAACTAACACCCTTTCCCTCATCACAAACTGCAATTATCCTCTGTAGTTCTAAATCTATATTTGTAGAAATTTAATTAGGATTTAAAACAACAACAACAACACCTCAATTACCCATTACAGAAAATGTCAGCAAGGTCAATTCTCAGCTACATAATATGAAAGACTACCAAATTACAGAATGTGTCAGCAACTAGGCAATGAAAAACTTTTATCATTATAACATAATCTTTATAATGACACTTTTTTTCTGATTCCCATTGAGCTAGATAATCAGATCAACAGGGTGCAAACAATTAACTAGTAGCAAAAGGAAAATGATTTAATAAACTTTAATGCATCCATATTTCTAAACACCTATCATGCTATGATACTAAAAAAATAGCAAAATATATTATGGTTTCTGAAAAACTTTTTTTTTTGGCAGGAATTATATGAAGGGAAGCTTGTATGAAGAAATGTATATTTATTTGTTTACTGATAAATTGTTTTCTGTAAGGAAATTTTCTCAATGAGTAATCTTAAATGATCTTCAAGAAAACATTAAAGGATTGCTTCATGCCACAGACATTAGATTAATGATGAGCTGTGATCCCCCTAATTGCTTTGCAATTTTGAAGTACTATGTAAGCTATTGCCTCCCTGCTTCAGTTTTTTGTGATCACCCTTTTGTATTTTTTTAAAATACTTGTTTATCTTTTATAAGATGTTCGGAATCACTGGTGAGTGGGTGGCCTTAGAAATGCCCCAAATATATCAACTAACTAACTAACTAACTAACTAACTAACTAACTAACTACGAAATATCCATTTACTAGAAAATAATCAGTTGAATTTGGTCCCTGATCTTGTATCTAATTCATTATATCTCCATTGCCAAACTTTTTTTGGCTGTCATAGCCACTTTTTTTATATTTGAAGAACTATAATGGATGATATTGCCAAAGAGTATCATATGCCTGTTTGGCACCTCTTGCTTTCTATATAATAGTCAAATGGACTTTGATGAAACTAAGAGTTGACAGAATATCTGATCGATGTTCAAGGACGCAGAAGGCAGTTTCATGTAAGAGAACAATTTTTAAAGTTTGCTTTAAAAAGCAAGGAAACATAAATAACTGAAACTTTTTGAAAATACTAGAACAGCATCTGATCCATACACACATAATCTCTACATCATATACATATTAATACCTTTATATCTACCTATCTATCTATCTATCTATCTATCTATCTATCTATCTATCTATCTATCTATCTATCTATCTATCTACCTACCTACCTATCTATCTATCCACCCACACACCCACCCACCCACCCACGCATCTATCTATCTATCTATCTATCTATCTATCTATCTATCTATCTATCTATCTATCTATCTATCTATCTATCTATCTATCTATCCACTCATCCACCCACCCACCCACCCACCCATCCATCCATCCATCCATCCATCCATCCATCCATCCATCCATCTATCTATCTATCTATCTATCTATCTATCTATCTATCTATCTATCTATCTATCTATCTATCTATCTATCTATCTACAGTACGATGTAGCTAGTAATCTTGAATCAACTGTTGCACTAACTACTGATAAAATTAATTCCATACTTTTACTAAACACATAGTTTTTCTGAAAAATAAAGACTGCACATGAGTCTGCAGTGACTCAGATAAAATATTAACTGAAAGCATGAAAATTAAACATTTCATAAATTGCTTGTTCTTCATACCTTTTTTCTAAATACAGAAACATGGTTTCATGAGGATTTAAATTCCTTTTTAAATTTTAGGTAAGGCCTGATTAAATAGAATTTGGGATGTTCAGGTATAAAACATAATATCAGATAAGGAAACAGATTCCATGATCATTTTCCATATAAAACTCTTCATCAATAAACAACACTTTTGCAGTTTTTTTTACTTTTTTCTTTGCCATTTGAAGACATTCCATTTGAAGCACTAATTTATATTTTGTTCAAAAGTTACAGTTAGGTCTCATTTACCGGCCCTATTTAAGCATCCACTAGACAGTCATTTGTCTTGGATACTTGAATTTGGATTTCTGAAGTCAATAGTGCAGAACTTGAGAGCCTGAAAGGCAAATTCTATTTATGATTTTTCTCTCTCTCAGTCATCTCTCTGTTACATGCACATATACTCATCAACTCCAAACAACTTTAATACTTTTCCAAGTTTATAAATATTTTATAAATAAAATGTATTATAGCACATGCAAATATGCAATATCATATCAGTAATAAAGTACTCACCATGTATAATAAGAACATACTCTGCACTGTTTAGGCCAATAGAGTTTTCTGCTTCACATCTGTAAGTACCATTGTCCGTTCTATTTAGGGGATTAATGTGTAGCTCCCTACCATTGATAACCATTCTTTCTGGATCGGGTAATTCTCCACCATCCTTTGTCCATAATACAGGATCTGGTCTATAAAAAATACATAATAAACCATATTATTATTATCACTTTTATTCATTAAACATGAAACTCAGTCAACTGAAATTACTACTACTACTACTACTACTACTACTACTACTACTACTACTACTACTACTATATTTATATATCATAGATGGTACAGTTGTTAAGGTGCTGGCTTTAGGCATGAAAGTCCTCAACTAAATATTTATTAAAAATAATACATACAGAACTAACCCAACAGAGATTCTTTATGCAGCAAGTATAAGAGCAACAAGAGAGTCACTACTGAGTAGTGAGAAGTAGTGAGTTAAGGCACCCAGACAGAAACAAGGCACAAAGCCTAACAAGCCTAAACAAAGCCAGCTCGATGACGTTAAGCTAGTCACTCTATTTTGACAAAATAATCCAGATATCCTCAGCCATAGGATGTTTGGTAAAATGACTGTACATTATCTTTAAGGCCAGTTGAATCTTGAAAGCTTAATAGACACAAAGCACCCATTTCGGTACCCTTGTTAATCACAGAAAGCACAATGACAAATTTTACTGATTAATTTGAATTCTGAGCATCTAAAGTTTGTCTATCCACGTGAAGACTTCAGTGGGCATAACTGCTTTAATATCCACAATTTCAGTGACAGAGACTTTTAAAAAGTGAATTATTTGGAAGAAATATTTAATAACAGGTCAACACTTTCCCCCCATTGTTCTCATTATTTACAGCTCTGAATGCAGCTCTAACCCTAAAAGATTATAATTACAAAAGTAAAAATTAAAAGAAAAATAGAAAGTAATAGTAAAAGGTGCAAACAAAAAATAGGAAAGAAAGAAAGGAACGAAAAGAAAAGAAAAGAAAGGTAAGACTATAATAAAAGAAATTAAAAGGAATATATAAAGACATGCTCCCAACCTTCATCACAAGCATAAACATAATTGGTAACTTTTCACTTCTGTTAAATTACAACAAATGATGTCTTCTTCCCATATCCCTTCTCTTATCTATAAACAAATCCATAAAGCACCATCATTTTAGTCTTTTTGTCAGCAAAAGTCCATTAAGTATCAGAAATAACAGACCTATTTTATTCTTGATCAAATAAATCAACCTTATATTTGTTTCTTCAAACAATCTTAATCTTTAGTGCTTTCAAGCAATGTTGACATTGGAAATGTATTTTATATCGATCCTTCATATTCTTCAAAAGTTGTTATAAATAAATATTCAGATATAGTTTTTTGGATGAACTTAATTGCTTAATGAACTTAATTGTCACTAAGATTTATTTATTATTTAACATGTTTACATAGCTGCCCATATCACTAAACATGACTTTTGACAGCATACAATCAATTATTAAAAAATAAACAAAAACAAGATAAATAAAACAAGCTTTCAGGAAAAGGTACATATAAACACAATACCACCATTAAAATAGTAGAAAACAAGTACTTTAATACATAATTCAGGTTCATAGTTTAATAGCAGGATAAAATAATAACTTCTTTAAAACAATAATGAAGACTATAATTAATTAAGTCATGCTGAATTCATTGCTAAAAATTGCAATAGAGTAAAAGAAATTGAAAAATTTAATCATTTAAATCAGGAAAGAAAATAAAAATACATTGAAGTATCTACCGTGTTTCCCCGAAAATAAGACCTACCCTGAAAATAAGCCCTAGCCTGATTTTTTTTGTGGTGGACCTAATATAAGCCCTACCCCAAAAATAAGGCCAGGGAGACGGACATGGCCAGCATGAGAGGCAATGAGCATGTGGGGCTGATAGTGTCCAGCAGCAGCCGCAGCCTGCCGGACCCCTTGGCACAATGCAAATACCGATAAGTCTGAGCTTGGAGGCAGAGATGGGAGAGGGAAAAGACAGGTGATCCGGATGTGCTGCATGGCTGCCTGACTCACAGGAGGCTTGCGGGAAGCTTGTGCTGTAGTACCAGTGGCACTGGCAGGCAAATTGCTCCATTCCCAAGCGCTCCATTAGTGACCAAACACTTTTCATCCAGACAGAGAAATCATGGAGACTCCAAACTTTGTGTGCTTGCAAAGGGACAGTTTGAAATAGAGTAATTAGCTCCATTTCAAAGCATCCCCTTTGCAATCAGACAAAGCTTTGTCTCCCTCTGGATGAAAAGTGTTTGGGAAGCTATCACTCTCTGTCCCACTGTTTGCTTGCCTTCGGCCTCAATCAGGGCCGAAGATCAAGATCTCATCATGCCCCGGCATCCACTTGCCCTATCAGGAGGGCAGAGCCCCATGAGGCCAGCAGCAGTATGGGTAGCTCCTTGGTGGCCAGCATGGTGCCTGCTGTGGCTGCGTAGTGTCCCAGAAACAGCTGGACCAGCAGGTGGGGTGGGTGGAGGCTGCGGCATGTGAGAGCTTAGCCCATTGCAGCTGTGGGCAAGCAGGTAGTGGCTCCCTCCTACTGTTAAAAAAATAAGGCCTCCTTGAAAATAAGCCCAAGTACCTATTTTCAAGTCCAAAAGAAAATAAGATTGGGTCTTATTTTTGACGGAACATGGTAACTACTGCTAGGTGTTGGTTTTTTGTTTTTCTTATGTGGTTTCATTTTTAAATTGATTTTGGATAAATATTTAATATACAGAGGATCAGTTTCAATGCAGTATATACAGCATTTTAAATAGAAATACATAGCTATTTTGAAGGAAGGGCAGATGACACATATAACCCAGCTAACATTAAGTTTTTATTTACATTTATAATCCATGATTACATTTTCCAAAGTAACAATAAGAAATCAATTTTTAGTACCCAAGAAATCTTTCAGATATGCTTTATGTTTTTTTGCTTCATAGTTCATACCTCTTTGTTTATGGCTCAATGTTCAAATAGGAGTATCTTCAAAAATGATGGCTAACAGTCCCCTTCATCTTCTTTCAGATATTTTCCCCATAAAGTATTACAAATAACCCAAATTATATTTTAGATATTAAGAGTAACAATGATATGTATCTGGAATATAAACACAAATCATTTGATTCAATGTTCTATTTTTAGTTAGGTCTTCTCCCTTTATATTTTGTTTTATTTGGTAGAGAGATAGTGCATTCCTGTGCACAGATAGTCAAAAAAAACAAAAAACAAAAAAAACAAAACAAAAACAAATTAAAAAAAAGCAGGACACCAAAACCTCCAAGTGTTAACTCACATCTATGGTTCACGAGCCTTGTGTAGCACATAGATTATGATCAATAGATTCCCCCCTACGATAGCATTTCCAAATTTTAATAACACTATTTGGTACCACTATTTCTAAATAAAAAATACAGTAAATTAATAAAAGTAAACATTTCCCCAAACTATGAGAAAAAGAAAAGCCTAACCTCAGCTATATGCATTTTAGGACAGTGACTCACAAGGTTAGGACACTGGGCTGACAATCAACAGGTTTGAGTTCAAGACCCTGTTGCTGCACAGGGTGGGTTAACTCCTGTCACATGGTCAAGCTCCTGCTTTCCCAGCAATTTGAAACGGATGACTGCAAGTAGTTAAATGGGTACCAACTTAACAGAGTCATGAAAGGAGCCCCCAACTGGGCATCCCCTGGGCAATGTTAATGTCACTGTTCAATCCTTTCAACTTGGAAGAGTTTTGGCAGTCCCGACACAACTATAATAATAGTGTAGTACTATACTAGTAACTATATGCATGGTGAACCTTTTTCCCATTTTACATTTTTCTCTACCAATTAATTGCTTTGCATTCTGCAAGCTTTAACTTCTATCCCAAACACAGTAGTGTTCAGCCGCCAAAAGCTGCCCATCCCTCATGTATAGACAGTATCCCTATACTAATTTACCTGGTAATACATTCCATTTCTAAATAAACACAGACATAACTATACTGTTAGAGAAAACATAACTAGAGAATAAAATAGAGAGTGTAAGTGCAACACAATATAGTGATGTTCTTGAAGAAAATATGCTGTTATGAAAACTTAATTCAGCTTAATTCAAAAAGACAGCAAAGGATGAGGAACAAATTCAAAATCAGCTCTCCTTTCTTCCTTTGGTTTTAAAGAGAGGGAGAAACTTTATGAGGCTATCAAGGTTCTATATTATACCTTATAACAACAAACTAGATTTCCAGGACTGCTTCTGGTGTCTGTTTCTTGATCTGACCTACTAAAAATGTTGACATCAGTCTTGAAAGCCTCATTATTTTCAATTTGGAAAAATATCAAACCTGTCCTTTGATTATATAGATGGTGTCAGATCCTTGGAATCTGTCTGTCATTGTCTGTCAAACAACTTGCTGAAGTATTGTTATAACATCAACATTAAACGGATATTCAAAAAACAACCTTCCACACTGCCACCGTACAACTAACAATTATCCCTGAAGTTTTGGCATATGAAAACCTTAGACATTTTACGTAAATAACAATTCTTCTAAAACTGGGTTGTCTTGCAGCACCCAATATGATGTATAACTAGAAAAATTTAGAAATTAAATAATTGGTTTTATGTGTATCTATATCCTTAAACTAATCATGTTATATACAAATATGCTGTAGAAATTTCTAATTGTGTGTGCATCTCAGAGGTGGGTTTCAGCAGGTTCTGACCAGTTCTGGAGAACCAGTAGCAAAAATTTTGAGTAGTTCAGAGAACTGATAGTAAAAATTCTGACTGATCCCACCCCCATCTATTCTCTGTCTCCCAAGTCCCAGCTGATTGGGAGATAATGGGGATTTTACAGTATCCTTCCCCTGGATTGGGGTGGGAATGGAGATTTTACAGTATCCTTCCCCTGCCACGTCTACCAAGCCATGCCATGCCCACTCAAGCTATACCCACAGAACTTGTGGTAAAATGTTCTGAAACCCACCACTGGCGCACATGCGCACACACATACACACATGAATAAGCTAATTTGGGGAAAATATGATATTAGAAGATTAATAAATTCAAGATTTCTTGAAAATGATTTTTTTCAAGAAAAAATATTTTAAAACAGAGTGCAAAATTCATTCCAAGGAGAAAAAATAAATGGATTCCAAATATAGCAGTGTTTCCAACTGCAAAGAAGAATTTCCTGGATAAAGTAAGTGTTTCAATACTTCATTTATTATTTTACCTATGCTGAGTATGTTTATTCCGTCCTCTGGCTAACCTCCAAATCCAAAGCTAAAAGCTCAAGGGAAATTCTTATCTAGCAAACAGCTGAGCTTTGAAGCCAATTTTGCACATGTAATTTAGCAGAAAACATTTATGTTCAAACTCTGTGCATTTCTGCTAAAATGCTGACTTAACTTATTTCTTTTAAAGTATAGAAGAATAGGTACTAAATTTAGCAGACAAAAATCTCTAATGATTTAAAACCAATTTTGTAAGATACGTATTTTCTCAGTTCACTCATAATTTCTCATCTTAATAGCTCCTTTGCACATTTCAATGAGTTCTAAAAAGAAATATATAGGTTAATTTATTAAATATATCATATGTTGTGAATACTGAATAATGGAAAGGCAAACTATTTTAAAACTATAAGAGATGTCCTGCATTATTTTAAAGTATTATAAATGTTTTCTTTTTTGCCTGGAAAAAGTTGAAAAAGGTGGCACTGATACAGTATATGAAATTGTGACATGACTACAAATAGCAGTTGAAGTCTCTGCAATTTTATAGTGCAGTTTTATCTTACAAAATCATACAGAGCTTAGATAGAAGAAGAATGAGAACACTGATGAGGTAAGATTCAAGAAAGAAAATAAAGGTGTTTTTTTCTGATATCCAACTACATTATGCTACCTCTTCATCTGCAGAAGCAGAATTATTGAACAAAAATAGAACATTTTAATATCCCCAACTGTATTTCATTAGCGTTAACAATGCAGCTCTCAATTAATTTCAGTAATTTGTAACCACCATTTGATGCACTCACTTGAATATTTCATTATCTTGATACAGCTTACATTTCCATGTTCTTGGAACATATATATGCTAATAGCTTTAGTAACCACTATTCACATATTTTAAGAAGAGAAACTTTAGAATCCTATAGAATTTTTATTTACTAAACTGCTAATAAATATAAAAGGAAGGCATTGATTGCTGCATATTGTATGTCCTTTAGGCAACTGGTATGCTTGCAAAGGAAATACTAACCTAAAATTTAAAGTATAACTGTTCCTTTATTTCTCCTGATTATATTGCAAATTGCTTTTAAATGTGAGGATAATTAAAAAGCTGACTAGCTAGTGTATATGCAATGTGGGGAAAGGAACTGCCATTCAGGGATGACAAGTTATGCCAAAGTGGCAAATCACCTCATATAAACAGCCACATAAAGCAATATTTCCAAATTGGATTCATCTAAATGCATTTTGTGTTTGAAGCTTGCTTTATTTATTTATTTATTTATTTATTTATTTATTTATTTATTTATTTATTTATTTATTTATTTATTTATTTATTTATTTATTTCGTCACAACAATATATGTAGGTATCATATATTAGGGAATATAGGGAAGCTTTTTATCTTCCAACATAAGACTGATTCATCTATCAAATTTAAAAGTTTTTTAAAAAAAAAATCTTAATTTTCTGAAGATAAATGCTAACAATCCAAAAATAGCAAAACTCAGGCAAACAGCCCAGTATACCAAATGAATCATGAATGAGATCAAGCTGACTTGAGTGTCAGATCAAAAAGATAAATCAGTGGCATACTGCATAGGAAGTGTAAGTCATATGCCAGGAAATCAGCCAGCAGTCAAAAAATCAGGGCAAGATAAGCTAGGAACTGTCTCCAAAGTTAAAACAAGTCATATACTAATTTTGGCCAGCAAATTCAAGGCTGTATGAATTCCTTACACGTTATAGTATGGCAATATTTAATAATATAAATTATTAAGCTTTTTTTTAAGCCCATGTTTTAAGCCCTCATCAATTTTATAGAAGCCTGGAAAGAAGATGGAAAGGGAAGGAAGACGATTTGGTGTGACTGTGGTAAAGCCTATATTAGTCATAATTTGAATATACTACATAAATAGAAGATTCAATTCTTAAATGATTTATTCATTTTTTTATATTCCCATCTATATCTCTTACCAGGATTGACTTGCAGTCAAGAACAATGGATAAAGTCTACCCAGTCCCTGATATTGACTGCTGTTCCAGCTTTCTACTTCTCAGGAAATGAGAAGGCATTCTGAAAACAAGTGCATTGATCCTTCTTATTTTTGATCTTACACTAAATCCATAGCCACTCACCTTGCCTCCTTTTAAGTAAACATGAATAGGAATATTATCACTACCAGTTTATTTTCCCCTAGTTGTCATGGCTACCTGAGTCTTACTTCTTTATTGTCTTGAGTATTAATTGTTGTTGAAACAAAATCAGAGTTTCAATTAAACAAATGATGAATAACAAAGAACGTAGGAATAGTTGTTTCCTTGAAAAAAAAAAACCCGCATCATGGTCACAACAATCTGGTTAGTAGTAAAACACATCTGCCTTTCCTTGTCAAGTATTATTTAAAATCCAAACCATTTTAACATGAGACATAATTTGGCATAGTGGCAAGATGCTGGCCTTGAAATAAAAATCTAATAATAGCAACATTTTAAGTATTATAGTAAATTATTAAATGAGTATCATTCCCAGCATATATGTGAGACAGTTTAAAGACAGAAAGTGCTGGTCAGGAATTATGTGTACTTGTAGCTATTATACATTTGCTTACACTACATTATGTACAATTACATTGTACATAAACAGTTGTTCAGGTTGCCTGGGAGGTGACCAGTTGCTGGGTCAATGCAGTGATTCTGGCTCTTTAAGAAAGATGGTAGTGTATCCCCAATTCCCCCACTAGAAACAGTCTCTGGATCCAAAGCATTTTTATAATTATTAACCCATCTCAAATTTGCCTTTATTCAGGAAGTCTTTTGAGAAGATGGTCAGACTATAGTTGCAGAGGATTATGCAGGAAGCCATTTTTTTTACTCAGATTTGTGCTTAGTACAGAGAGGTAATGTTGCACTTGCTGAAGACCTTTGAAGTGAAGCTGGGACAGAGGTGATGTATCCATCTTTTTAGACTATCTCTTGGTGACTTTTGAAGCACTCAACTATGTTATCTTTGTGGGCCAATTATGATATCTGACAATTGGAGGCAGTGTATTATGGTAGGTTTTCTCCTGTATCGAAGACCAGTTTCAGTTGATGCTGTCAGGGATAGAAGTATTTTGTACTTATTAGTGTGATGAGAGTCTCCTTCCCATTTAACTTGTACATCAATATCAACATTGCTGGTGAGGTCATCCATTGCTTCAAGGTCCAGTTATCAGTTTGGGTTTCCCAAATCTGGAGACTTTTCATCTTTCGTCTTGGAGATCCCTACTCAAGACTGATGGTCAAACTGATCGTTTTAAATTCTCAGCTCCTATTTATTAAATTATTTTGTTTCTTTTAATTTTTATGAAATTATACCTAGTAGGAAAAGTTGTTTCCTTTCAAATTTAAATTCCAAGATTTAAAGTTATAATTTGATATAAAATATATAGCTTTAGTTAATAATTCTACCCATTGTTATTTATTAACTGCTTCTTTTAAGTTTTGCACCCATTTTACCAGTTTTTTGTTTTTTCTGTCTGTGTCATACCTATATAAAAATTTATACATGGTGTTGGTTTTATAGTTTCAAGTTCCTTTTATTTGTTAATGTTCCTCTTTCTTCTTAATATGATTTTATCTTTCCAATGATTTGTAAATACATCACCCATGGTGTATTGAAGCCTTCACTAAGTAGTTTTGCTGTGTTTTTAGGCTATTCATAGAATCTGATTAAACCAGATATATTTTTCTTGCTATAGCTACTTCTTACATGGAGAAATTAGAGCTGAACCTGTCTGACATATTATGTTTGTTTAATTTTATTCTATTATCAGACTTTGTCTAATAATATGTCTTTTTAAATTCTTATACTGATTTGTATTACTATGAAGTCCATTGGCTAAGTCTAGTCCTTCCAAAATTGCCATTTTGCTATTTGCAGATTTTCATCCCTTCTGCTATCCACGAAGGGCAGCTTTCTTTATGATACAATTTAAAGTATGAAAGGGCAAGGCTGCCTTTCTGTTTGGAATTTTGTAGGATTTTTTTTAATTTGACTCTAAGTCATTTCCTACTCCATTTGAATGTGGAACCATGGTTCTTGCTGTTCTTGAAAGATTCTTGCTGAAATATGAATTGGTGTAATTTAAAATAAATAGTTAATTTGGATTTGTACACTCATTTTCATAATTGCAATTTTTCGTAACAAAAATAATCTTATATTATTCGACATTTAAAGGTTCCTCTTAATCTCTTGCATAAGTTAAAATAATTATTTTGATGATTCTTGATTTTCAGGTGCAAACCAAGATATTCCACTGAGTGAACTGATAGACTGATTCTTCATGCAAAAAACAAACCCCAAAACCAAAAAATCTTCATTAATTAAAAATATTATAAACATTTTTGTTTTCTGAACATTGATATTATATCCAAAACATTATCCACAGTTATGAATTATTTACATTAACTGTTTTATTTTGTTATTCTATTATATTTAATACTACATTATCTACATAGTTTTTAAACTTATATTCCTGTCCACAAATTTTGAGACCTGTTACTTATCATCTTGGATTTGTTCTGCCACTATTTCCAGCACAATGATAAACAGTAAAAGAGAGAATAGACATCCTTCTTTGTTCCGTTGTTGTTGTTGTTGTTGTTGTTGTTGTTATTTGCGAAATCATGTCCAACCCATCACAACCTCATGGAAAACGTTCCTCCAGGCCTTCCTGTCCTCTACCATCCTCTGGAGTCCATTTAAGCTCATGCCTATTGCTTCAGTGACTCCATCCAGCCACCTCATTCTCTGTCGTCCCGTTCTTCTTTTGCCCTCAATCTTTCCCATTAGGCTCTTCTTCAGTGAGTCCTTCCTTCTCATTAGGTGGCCAAAGTATTTGAGTTTCATCTTCAGGATCTGGCCTTCTAAAGAGCAGTCAGGGTTGATCTCCTCTAGGACTAACCGGTTTGATCGCCTTGCAGTCCAAGGGGTTCGCAGGAGTCTTCTCCAGCACCAGAGTTCAAAGGCCTCAATTCTTTGGTGCTCAGCCTTTCTTATGGTCCAACCTTCACAGCTATACATTGCAACTGGGAAAACCAGAGCCTTGACTATACGCACTTTTTTGGCAGGATAGGTCTCTGTTTTTTAGTACGCTGTCTAGATTTGCTATAGCTTTCCTCCCCAGGAGCAAGCGTCTTTTAATTTCTTGGCTGCAGTCCCCATCTGCAGTGATCTTGGAGCCAGGATAAAATCTGTCACTACCTCCATTTCTTCCCCATCTATTTGTCAGGAATTGAGAGGGCCAGATGCCATGATCTTAGTTTTCTTAATGTTGAATTTCAAGCCAACTTTTGCACTCTCCTTCTTCACCCGCATCAAGAGGCTCTTTAGTTTCTCTTAATTTTCTGCCATTAGAGTGGTATCATCTGCATATCTGAGGTTGTTGATATTTCTCCCGGCAATCTTAATTCCAATTTTTGATTCATCTAACAATGCCTTTCTCATGATGTGTTCTGCATATAAATTAAATAGGCAGGGTGATTGTATACAGCCTTGCTGGATTACTTTCCCAATTTTGAACCAATCAGTGGTTCTGTGTCCAATTCTCACTGTTGCTTCTTGACCCGCATATAGGTTTCTCAAGAGACAAATAAGATGGTCTGGTACACCCATCTCTTTAAGAACTTGCCACAATTTGTTGTGATCCACACAATCAAAAGCTTTAGCATAGTCAGTGAAGCAGAAGTAGAAGTTTTTCTGGAACTCCCTAGCTTTCTCAATGATCCAGCGTATGTTGGCAATTTGATCTCTAGTTCTTCTGCCTCTTCGAAATCCTGCCTGTACTTCTGTTAGTTCTTGATCCACATACTGCTGGAGCCTAGCTTGTAGGATTTTAAGCATAACCTTACTAGGGACTTCCGGTAAGGCTCCGCTTCGTTGAGAAGCAGCCTTGATTAGGCTGCTAACTCCCTAGTCTATAGAGCTGTCAGGACATCGTAAATCTGGTTCAACAGCTTGGAAATCTCTTCCCTCGGGCAAAGAGGGAGAGATGAGCATTCAGGCTGAAGTTGAGACACCCAAATAAAGCCACAGAAAAAGCTTCTGAGGCTTGTGGGGAGCTCTCCTTGCATAGCCTGGAAAGCTCCAGATTGGGGGATGGCATCTGCCTTTTATGGCAGACAAAACGTAGCGTCCAATTTCCACGGCAGGAATTGATTTATGATGGATTGTAACGTGGACGGAGCAGAAACTGGAGTTCTAGCATTTGTTTGTAAGAGACTGCAAGCCCCTGAGGATATATTTGTTGCGAAGATAGGAGAGAAGAAAGCAAATGGCGGTTTTGTGGAATGTGTGTACTGGAAACGAAAGTTAAAGAAATGCTTACTAACAGCTAGTGTCGAATTAGAAGATATATAAGAAGATACTGACTAAATGGAAGAAACGAGAATTTTATGATTTATATTTTTTCTTCTTCTTTGGGATTATAGTGATTTAGAAGAAAAGTTTTTTGAATTTTTCTTTTTGAATTTTTTTTTGGGTCCGTTATTAGGTTATATTTTTAAAAAATGGCTTTTCAGCAAATAGTACCAAAAGTCATTAAAAACTTTGAAATTTCTTCAGTTCAGATTCAAAAATTAAAAGAAGGAATTAAGAAATTCTTTACAGGAGTTTTTGGAGAGTCGTTTTTTAGAAATAGATCAAAAATTTGATGAAATAGAGAAAGAGATGTTGGATTTTAAGGAAGTGGTGGAAGAGCAGAAGAGGGAAATGAAAATGGTAAAGGATGCAATTGCGCAAATATTAAGCTCTTGTATTCAGATGGAAGATGATTTTGAAGAAATTAAATAATAATTTAGAGTTGCAAAGGAAAATAGAGGAAATTCAAAAGAATCAAAACAATTGGAACTTAGATAATAAGATGGAAGATATACAGGCAAAGGTAGATAGGGCAGATGAAGAAAGAGTAATATTACAATATAGATTGATGGAATATGCTATAAGGGTGAGGGGTTTGAAGCAAAGTAGGAAGGAAAATTTAAAAGAGATTTTTACGCAAGCCTTTGCTCAGATAAAGGGTGTGGAGCCAGAAGATTTTGAGATTAATATTGAAAGAATTTATCGTGTTAATTCTTGGTGGGCAAGACAAAATAGAGTACCGAGGGATGTGGTTATTTATTTTACAATTAAAAAGGTTAGGTATGAAATTTTGCAAGCCTTTTATAAAAATAAATTTCAAATATTGGGACAAGATATAAAAATGATGAAGGAAATTCCTCCTAAAATGTTAAGAAAGAGAAGAGAATTTGCTTTTTTAGTGGATGAGTTTAAGAAACATCAGATATATTTTAGATGGGAAGTTCCAATGGGTTTGTCAGTGAATTTTAGAGGCAGAAAGTATTTTCTTAATTCAGTTATGAAAGCGAGACATTTTTATATTAATGTTTTAAAGAGTGGGAATCCTTTGTTGTTAGATGCTAAGTTAATTGGTTTGGAAATGATGGAAAATAGAATGGGAGAGGGGAGGAATATTTAAGATGTGAATATGATGATTATGGTTAATTTTTGGAATTGATTTGTTTAGGATATAAATTATAGGATTTTCGTTATTTGCTATTTGTATGGTATAAATCTATGGGATGATATTATTTAATTGTGAAGGATGGAAAGTAAAATTTATGAATTTAGATAATGTGGATGTAATGATTTTAATTGTTTACTGTTATATTGTGGATGTAGTTTAAATGATTATTTGTTTTAATTGATACGTTTATAGATAGTAAAAGTTATGAAGTTAAGCTGGAAATATTGTATTTGAGAGATTTTATTCGAAATGATATTTGATTGATGGAGTAGTATTGGAAGATTGGACATTAAATGTTATGACAATTGAAGAAATATATAAGTAATGAAAATTTGAATTTGAGAAGCTGGATTGTAATTTAAGAAATGGACTTATGAAATTTGAAGAAATATACAAGTGGGTGAAAAAAATTTGAATTTTAGAAGATGGACTAATTTTTAAAATGGACTGTAAGAAGAACGGACATTAAATGTTATGGCAATTGAAGAAATATATAAGTGATGAAAATTTGAGTTCGAGAAGATGGACTGTAATTTGAGAAATGGACTTATGAAATTTGAAGGAATATACAAGTGGAAAAAAAAATTGAATTTGAGAAGATGGATTAATTTTAAAAATGGACTGTAAGAAGAAGTAATATGTGAAGTTGGTATTGCTTCTTCTTTTTTTCTTTTTATTATTCTTTCCTATCTCTTTATTTTTATTGTGAGGAGATCTAAAGTTTTAAATTTTTAAAGGTGGGAGATTATGTATATTTTGTATATCTTAGCTTGTGATTGTTGGTCATAATACCCGGTATTTGCTCTGGGAAGTCTTGGGGGGGGGAAGGGGGAGGAGAGGGGGAAAGGGGGGGGAAATGATACATAGATTGATTATTAATGTACAGTAGTTTTTGAAGATATGAAATTAAAATTTAAAATGATATTGGGGATGCTCGACTGCCATTTCAGAAAGAAAAGGAGAGAGGAGTAGAAGGAGGGAAGAAAGTAGGTAGGAAAGAGTAGAGAAGGAGGAGGGGAATAAGAAGGTTAGATAGGGTGGAAGAAGGGAGGAGTGGAGAAGGAGGAGAGGAAGTAGTAAAGTGAAGGAGATGAAGGATGTGAAAGTAGTAGAGGGTAGAGAGGGAGGTTGTGAAGAAAGGAAGTGGCAATCGGGCAGGCCTGAATCGGTAATAAATAAAAATTAATGATTAATGATGGATAATAGTTTGTACATAAATATGATGTTGGAAAATGGAAATAAAAATTATTTTAAAAAAAAAGCATAACCTTACTAGAATGTAAAATGAGTGCAATGGTGCGATAGTTTGAACGTTCTTTGGCACTGCCTTTCTTTGAAATTGGAATGTAAACTGACCTTTTCCAATTTTGTGGCCATTGTTGAGTTTTCCAAATTTGCTGGCAAATTGAGTGTAGCACTTTTACTGCGTCGTCTTTTAAGATTTTGAATAGCTCAGCTGGAATACTGTCTCCTCCACTAGGTTTGTTGTTGCTCGGATTTCCTAAGGCCCATTTGACTTCACATTCTAGGATGTCTGGCTCAAGGTCAATGATAACCCCATCGTGATTATCAGGGATATTAAGCTCGTTCTTGTATAGTTGTTCTGTGTAATTTTGCCACCTCTTCTTAATCTTTTCTGCCTCTGTAAGGTCCCTGCCATTTTGGTCATTTATCATGCCCATCTTTGCATGAAACGTTCCCTTCATATCTCCAATTTTCTTGAAGAGATCTTGGTCCTCCCTATTCTATTGTTTTCTTCTACTTCTGCACACTGTTCATTTAAGAATGCATTCTTATCTCTTCTAGCTTTCTCTGGAATTCTGTATTCAATTGGGTGTATCTTTCTTCCTTGCCTTTTGCTTCCCTTCTTTCCTCAGCTATTTGCAAAGCTTCCTCAGACAGCCATTTTGTTTTCTTGCATTTCTTTTTCTTTGGGATGGTTTTACTTGCTATCTCTTGTACAATGTTGCGAACCTCCATCCATAGTTCTTCAGGCACTCTGTCTATAAGATCTAATTCCTTAAATCTATTTTCACCTCTACTGTATATTCATCAGGGATATGATTTAGTTCATACCTGAGTGGTCTGGTGCTTTTCCCTACTTTCTTCAGGTTAAGCCTAAATTTTGCAAGGAGAAGCTCATGATCTGAGCCACAGTCAGCTTCTGGTCTTGTTTTTACTGACTGTATAGAGCTTCTCCATCTTTGGCTGGAGAACACATAGTCAATCTGATTTCTGTGTTGACCGTCTGGTGATGTCCATGTGTAGAGTCGTCTCTTGGGTTGTTGGAAAAGAGTGTTCGTTATGACCATCGTATTATCTTGACAGAATTCTATCAGCCTGTGCCCTGCTTCATTTTCTACTCCAAGGCCAAACATGCCTGTTATTCCTTTTAGCTTTTAGCTTCCTACTTTATCTTTTAGCTTCCTACTTTAGTATTCCAATCCCTCATGATGAAAAGGACAAAATTTCTTGGTGTTAATTCTATAAGGTGCTTTAGGACTTCATAGAACCAGTCAATTTCACCCTCTTCAGCACCAGTGGTAGGGGCATAGACTTGGACTACTGTGATATTGAATGGTTTGCCTTGGATTCGAACTGAGATCATTCTGTCATTTTGGGGATTGTATCCCAGTATTGCTTTTCCTACTCTTTAATTGATTATGAAGGCTACTCCATTTCTTCTGAGGGATTCTTGCCCGCAGTAGTATACCTGATGGTCATCTGAATTAAATTCGCCCATTCCTGTCCACTTTAGTTCACTGATTCCTAAGATGTCTATGTTCAGTCTTGTCATCTCTTGTTTGACCATGTCCAGCTTGCCTTCATTCATGGATCTTACATTCCAGGTTCCTATGGAGAAAAAATCTTTACAGCATCGGACATTTCTTTCACCACCAGATACATCCACAGCTGACCGTCCTTTCAGCTTTGGCCCAGTCACTTTATTCTTTCTGGCGCTACTAGTACTAGCCCTTTGCTCTTCCCCAGTAGCATATTGGACACCTTCCGACCTGAGGGGTTCATCTTCCAGCATCATATCTTTTTTCCTTTTTGTACTGTCCATGGGGTTTTGCCATTTCCTTCTCCAGTGAATCACGTTTTGTCAGAACTCTCTGCTATGACCTGTCCATCTTGGGTGTCCCTGCACGGCATAGCTCATAGCTTCATTGAACTATGCAAGCCGCTTCGCCACGACAAGGCAGTAATCCATGAAGGGACTTTGTTCCCTTACCAATTTGAAAATATTCAGAGAAATTTGGATGCCATTAGTTATAATCTTTGCTTTGTGCCATAGATACATGCTTTGTATCTATGCTAGAAATTCCTCTCTGAGGTTCATTTCAGTTGGTACTACAGCATGAAGTGCTGCTGCAAATAGTTAAAGGCATTTTTCACATCCAACAAATTTTGTGCAGCTTTCTTCTTCTTTTTTTAAAAAAATATGTCTTCTATTTTGTTGGTTACCTACTTTTCTGTAGTCTAGATGATAGAGTGAAATGAATGAATTAAAAAGAAATGAAAACAATATAATACATCCTAAGATTGTATTTGTGTTGAATGTTCAATTGCCTGCCAGTTTGAATGAACTCTTGGAAAATATCAGAATGGAAAAAGGCTGGCTTGGAAAAGCATTGGTTCCCATTATCAATTCTTCACTTTCTAGTGAAATTTACTGGATGGCCTTTAATTATGTGTATGTTTAATAAATAATTACATAATCATAACTGTTATCATCACAATAATAACACTTGTACACAGTTACTTGAGAAAAAGCAGGGTAAAGAATAAAGAAGTTTTATAAACCATAATCTTTGGCAATTAATTCCAAAATCTCTTCCTCTATTTATTTTTATTTTTATTTTTTAAAATAGCATTTTGTATTATAAGACTAAGCTCCAATTATGAAAAATTGGTTTTATAAATATGTTCAAAATGAATGTATTTGTAAGTTTCTCTGAAAACTGAATGCCTAACATTACCTTTGGTTACATTTCACAATTTTTCATTTCTCACGGAAGAGAAATTAGCTTATTGCACTGAATATCATCGTAGACAATATAATGTACTCAATCTAATAAATATAAAATGTATGTATATCCTTTATATTTCGCTTAAGTTTTACATTTGTCCTTAACATTTGTTTGTATTAAAATGATAATTTGTTAATCATATTAAAAATAAATACATTCCTTCTCTTTTCTTATAATAGTCTTCTAGCATGAATGATCTGACTTGAGTTCTCGATTCCAGAATATTTTTTCTCTATTTATTTTTTTCTCATTTTTTTTTTCTCATATTAACCTTTAGATTGGAAAACTTTTGATTATTGTATCTGGCTTAAAATTAAATGAAAATGAAAAATCTATATGGACTCCTACTTATGGAAGTCTCTTTATAGAAAGATGCAATTAACACCTGCCCTGTTAACAGTTAGCATGAAGAAAATATATTTCTATACTATCATGTTTTTTATATGCCATATTTTAACCTGTTTTATTTAGTGGTTGTATTTATTTTATTTAGTGGTTTTATTTATCTCCAGACTCTCCTTGGCTTATAAATCTGATACATTGGCAGGAAAGATCTAAAAGTTGGGGAATGTATTTGAACTTCCTGCCAACACTCTCTCCATTGTGATGGATAAGAAGTCTATATACTGGTATAGGAACTCTTGAAATCATTAATGTTTAATCTCCTTCTGTTCCTTAATTAAATTACTAAGCAACACTGTATGACGTTAGTTGGCTATTAAGAAGACTGCAATTTTGAATGTCCTTAAAAAGTTGTACTCTGTAATCAACCTAAATTTAGGGTCATATGTAGTTATTATTTGTTTTAATTTGAAAATACATTTGAAAATCACTTTATTTTGCCTGGATCTTTTTTTCTAAGATAGTGATACTTTAGAGAATTTTCAAACTCATAATTTCTATGCAGCTATTTAGTATAGTTCTCCAATGTTGAATTAATATGATACTTCAGAAGGTCAAGGTAGATATTTCAAGAATTCTGAAGAAAATGAAGGGACTAGAATATATATTTTGTACATTTTAAAAAACTAACATCCAAGATAAACAGCTTTATAAGATTAACATACTTTGTCTGGCTCTAAGTTTGCATTTTGTACTCTGGAACTCAAGATGATTTCAAAAGTGAGGAGATATCAGATAAATAGGTGTTATCTAGTTTTTCAGTGTCCTGATGTTCTTCCAGCAGTTGACCTCAGAGGCAGAGTGAGGTATTTTTAGTGTATTTCTTGATAGCTTACAGGCAACGTAAGACAAACTAACTGTATTGTATTACATTTGAACCTGGAAAACTGATCTTTCATTGATATGTCATGGAAATCAAGAAAGCTGGACAAATATTTGATTAGTCCTTTTTGATGAAATTCCAACAGAACGAGTTCCTGATTATCCCTGAACTAGGTTGCTGATTGGTTCTTTGCATGGGTAGACTTCTAATTGGTCTATTTTGAAGTACCATATTTCATGGCTTGACTTTGACCCAGAAATCTGTGAAGTGTTCTTGCTGATGAAGCTGATGAAGACACTTTTTGATTAGTTAAGACCAGTATATTCTTGGTATGGCATGAAGCTGGGAACCATATTTTATTGATTTTCAAACTATCCTTCCTGTTGAATTTTTGAAATGTTTATAGATCTCAATAGTTTGTCTATGTAGTCACACATGGTAATGACTTTGAGGTTATTTCTCTACTAGTATTCCAATAAGATCTGTGAGATTTCAATGTAAGGTATAAAAACATTTCCTGTTAGAAATGGTTTGTTTGTCAATGTGTTTTTATTATTGCTAGATTACATACAGTATGCACCTGATCCCATTAGCTTGTAGAGCATTACAAATTTAGAATAGTATATTTCAAAAGAATTACTGGTGAAATATAAATAGCCTTTCAATTCAAAAATATCAGATTTCAAATACAATTTTTTAAAGATTCCAAATCTACTTGCAAAGGTTACAAACTTTTTTCCTGCTTTCTTTTCTTTACTCAGATCATGGTTGTGGAGGCAAGGGGAAGGGGAGACAACACGAACCCTATCTCCTTTGCACTTCCATTGTGACACTGTATGCATGTAGTAAATGGAAAAACTTGCATTCTGATCTTGCAACATGTCAGACCTTTCAAGGCAGGCCAAACAAAGACAAAGATACTGCAGGAGCTCCTGAAACTTGATTTTATCATTGTAGATGTAATAAAAGAAGCTTGGAAATTTGTAGAGTTTTTCTCTGACCCACCTATACGGATAATACATTATGAATGCTTGATTATTTTGACCAGGACTGAGATATTTATTGTCTGTTATCTGCTTATGGCTTCTCCATTCCTTTGCTAGATTATCTCTGCCTTTCTTTAAGCCACACTTTTGTCATTTTAATGACACTTCTGTACATGCCCATGACCTTGATGTCAAGGAGGTCTTTTCTAGTGTTTTGCAACAGTCAAGGTCAAGGTCAATACATCCTTATCTTACCATCGTTCCAGTATCCATCTCAGTTTCTTTTCTTTTCCCAGATGCTAAATCAGAACCACAGAAAATCTCTATCTTCAATCTTTTTGGAGGCAAGTTTTATAATTAACTAATTGCCTTTTTCTTATAACTTCAAAATTAAAAAATGATTTCTATGGTAGTTTGCCTTAAAAGGTCACTGTGATAATTACATCTCAAAAATTACAATTAAAAGATTTCGCCCCCATAGGAATTAGGTCTGCAATTGGCTTGACTAGTTTTGAGGACTTTTAAAATAATAGTTATTATGTTGTGGCTGTGTTCAGAATTAACCAATTACATTCAGACTTGTTGTAAATCGTATCAGTATACATCTACCATCAATTAAACCAACTGATCAAGGCTATGTAAAGCTCAGCTATTATAGCAGGATTTTTCTGACATTTACTCAGTTGCCTCTTACAGCAAAAGCCATAGTCTGCAAAGAGCTTACAAAGCATTAAAGGGATCTCGTTCTTGGAAAATATTAGTCAGGAGAAGGGTGCAAAACAATTTCCAAGGCATTAGATATACCATGGAATACATTGAAGACAGTCAACAATACGTGGAGAAAAAATGGCACAACAGTGAAATTGCCAAGGACTGTATGTTCCTCTAAAATTGATGAAAATACAAAAAGAGAACTGGTCTGGAGACTGCCAAGATGCCTATAGCAACATTAAAGGAGATGCAGAAATTTCTGCCAGGTACCGTATTTTTCTGAAGTATAAGACACACTTTTTTCCGCCTAAAAGGGGGTGAAAATTTAGATGCGTCTTAGACACTGAATGTCCCCCACTCTTTGGCCTTTGCCTCCCAGCAATTTACCTCCTTGCAGCAAGCAGAAAGAAGAAACAGCCCATTTCAGCTTCAGCACAGCCTAATTAGCACAAGTTGATTGTCTGTTGGATCCGCCTCCCAACTCTCAGCTGTTTCAAACTGCCTATTGCTGTGGGGGCCTCTGCTGCTTGCTGCAAGTAAGTAAATTGCTGGGAGCAGATTTTTTTTTCTTATGCTAATCAAGCTATGCTGTAAAGGAAAATGAAAGTAAAGCAGGCTTTTTGCTGTTTGCTGCGAAGAGGCAGAGGCAGAGGCAGATTTCTTTTTCTTGTTTTCTTCACACAAAAAGGTAGGTGTTTCTTATAGTCCGCAGCATCTTATACTCCAAAAATACGGTACTAGTTGTATACTATATGGGATGACAATCTTCCATATTCTTCAAATGTCTGGATTGTGAGGTAGGGTTCTTACAACATCCAAGCAAAGTTACATTTTGCAAAAAACCTACATCAAGTCTGACAAAAACATTGGAAAAAAATTTTTATGGTCTGATGAGATCAATGGTGAACATTTTGGAACAATTGCAAAAAGTATGTTTGGCACAAAAACAAAACTGTGCAATACCAAAAGCACACTATATCCACAGTGAAACATGGTGGTGATAGCATTTTGCTTTGTGGTTGCTTTCCTTTAGCTAGAACTGCTGTTTTAGTCAGAGTGGAGGGAATGATCAACAGTTCTAAATATTAATTAATTTTGCACAAAATCTTCAGGCTTTTGTTAATCTGATGAAGAAGAAGAGAAATTTCACTTTTCAATACAATAATGACCCAATTAAGAAAAGCATGACTTCACCGGAAGAAGTCCAGAGCTTTGGAATGGTCTAGGCCAGTAATGGCAAACCTTTTCAGCACTGAGTGCCAAAACGGGAGCGTGTATGTGTACATGCCAGAAAGCAGAAGAGCAGCCACCAGGTGTGAATGTGCGTGCTGGGTGGCTGCTCTTCTGGTTTCTGGCCACCTAGGCTCGCATGTGCATGGAAGAAACCAGAAGTGCAGTCGCCCGGCGCACATGTGCATGCCGAGAAGATGATCTTCTGCTTTCCTGCATGCACATGCACATTGGCCAGCTGGTCTTTGCGCAGGCACGTGCACCAGAAACCGGAAGATCAGCTGGCTAATGTGCATGCATGCACCAGAAACTAGAAGAGAGCCGCCCGGTGCATGCATGCGCACTGGATGACTGCTCTTCTGGTTTCCGGTGCTCTTGTGCATGTAAAGACCAGCTGGCTAGCATGCCAGAATCCAGAAAAGCAACAGGCGATGGCTCATGCATCCAGAGAGGTGGCTCTGCATGCCACTTCCGGCACGCGTGCCATAGGTTCGCCATCACAGGTCTAGGCAGAGCCAGGATGCAAATCCAATTGCAAATCTGTGGGCTAACCTCTAGAGGGCCGTGCAGAGGAGATAGCCCTTGCAATCTAACAGATTTGGAGTGCTTTTGCAAGGAAGAATGGGCAAGGATTATAAGGCAAGATGTGCCATACTCATAGGCTTCTTCACCAAAAGATTGAATGCCGTCATAAAATCAAAAGATGTTTCACAAAATATTAATTTAAGGGTTAGGCAACTATGTTATTGTACACTTTTTATCGTTATTTTTCCCCTAAAAGGTTTCAGTTTTTTTTTCAATTGAATTGTACAGCTGATGTTATATTAACAGTATAAAAAATTCTAAAGTAAGTTATCTTGGTCTGGTGTTTTTTTTAACATTTCAAAAACCTGGCATTTTAACAGGGATATGTAGATTTTTTATATCCACTATATGGAGTTTTTAGATTTAAAAACTAGCACTTAGAAGTAAACTTGAAAGATCAATGCAAAGCTTTCAGGACTGGTATTATGTGCAAATCTGAATAAATAAATCTAATAAATAGACTGCAGGTTCTAAGTTGCCTTTAAAGAGCCCCCTCCATAAAGTATATTGTGGTAATGTAATTGGCTGTAAAAATCATTGTTGCTGCTGTTACTTTGTTGTCTTCCTCCTGAGGTAGAAAGAGGCTACCAAACTTACTGATTATGGTAAATAGGCCACTTTCTGAGTGAGAAAACCTGGACTGCTAATTCCCTATTCTTTAGAAAAACAGCCAGGATATATACATGTCTTCCTAACACTTACAGTAAATTCTTCCATCCAAATTGCAAGATTGGTTGTTCCATCAATATTATTTGGCAGCATCTTGCCTGAAGTGTAGCATGTAGGCATAACTAAACAAATTAAAAGGTATGTGTGTTGAGAGCATCTAACATAAAACTGACAAATAGAACGTGATCATTTGAATTATCTCTCACAATGGTAGGTGGATATAATAGTGTTCATATTTACTTAGTAGTAAATTATATATCAATTTTAAAATATATTCAGAATGAATTTAACGTTTGTTTGTAAAAAAATAAACATTCCTAGTTAACTTCAAACATATTCACCTTCAGTCCCTTAATGTTATTTTAAAATTGGGATAGTTGAAAAGATATTTGCATACATCACTAAATTTCCAATTACCATGTAAATGACAACTGAAAGAAACAGGGGTTCAACGCTTTAGTTAAAAAAAGTAGAAGCTTTTAGAAGCTTTTTATCAGATGTGAGGCTTTACTTTGAGAATATGTACCCATCATCAGTCTGATGATATGAACAGCAAATAAGCTTGCAATTCTTTCAGGTTGAAATAGCTTTCTTAAAAAAAAAATGCACAGCAGGAATCCTTTCCCAAGACTAAAATAAATGACAAAGTAAAAGACCAGTCTTCCATAGGCATTTAATGAAGACATGCTTCAAGGGATTTTCTGTAGTCGAGATCATTTTACACCCCAGGACAAAAGAAAAACAGTACAGCTTTGCAGTCAGAAGCTGCAATCAAAGAAGAATAAAGAAAATAACAAAAACATAGCACTTGTTAAATCACTTACAATGGCTTTCCTTTGGATTCACAAATCAAAGTTATAGATAGTCCTTCTTCTGGCCACAGTGTGGACGGTATTATTTTAACTGAAGGAATATCTGGAAAAATAATATTTATAAAATCAAATTAAAATTGTATACACATTGTACTATGCAAATTATGAAAGCAACATCAGAATTCAATTGTGGATGAGTTAACCTTAGAATTTATTCAAGCTACGATTTTGAATTCAGGTGGTTGTATGAATCTGTACACGTACATATTTTTAGCATTAAACAACACAGAATGGCTTTATGGGATCTAAATGCCATTACAATATGACAGTAAGATATACAGAGAAAAGTATGGTCTAAAGTAGATCTTACAGAATATCTTACATTCAAAAGGCAGGGAGCGATGCAACAGTAAATTTGACCTGATGACAAGTAGGAACATTTGGAAAATTGTACATGAACAATCCTAGCCTTGTTATGTCAGTTAGAATTATTTCCTGCATCATCTCTCTTCCTATGGAAATTTTGCTGTTTGGTTCAAAACCAGTGGACTTTCATTAGTACATTGTACATGAAATTTCAAAACCACAAATGACAAACATAACATATAACTTAATTGCAACACTATCTAAAAACTTATTATTGTTCTTTTGATTTTGTATTTGATTTTAATTTTTAAAAATTAGGTATATTTCTTCTTCTGAATACTTTCATCTGGAAGCACAGCTTTCATTAGTTCTTTGCACTAATGATTGTAGTAAAATCCACTTCTTGCAATGACCTTGCTTTGACCTATTTACCAGCTGAAGTACAAAAAAACCAGTATTTAATTAGCCCATCAGTTTATGTTTTTATACACATGACTGGCTTTATTAGAGAAATCTATAACCAAAATGTCCAATGCCAGTCACTCAGCAATATCTGCTCCATCCATTCCTAGTAGCCCTTTCATGCATATTTTATTCATGCCTGAAAAGGGCTTGATGCTTGAACGTAGCACTTGCATTTTAATTATGTAAAGGCCTGGCAGTGGAAAACGGTGAAATCTTAGATTAGAATCTAAAAGAATATACTGAAAATATTCTTTTTCAGTAGGCTAATAGTGCTCAGTTCATTTTTGAGAATATGAAGAGTTAAGACAAATTGTTCATCAAATGCAAACATATTAAATGAACAATTTGTAAAGAAATTTAGATAAATTGTATTTTTGTTACGCAGTGTGGAAAAAGAATGGAACCTATGCAGAAGCAAGGCATGCAACACTAAATTCATATCTTTTTATCTTTTCTTTCTTAACCTATATCTGACACCATCACAGGTTATATGGATTTTCCATAGAAGGCCCAACAGGATTGGCTTTGCATTAGGCAAAATATGGTAAAATCCTAAACTTCAGGGAATGGGAGAAAAATATCTAATCATTTTTATCTTTCTGAGTGGATAACTTTATGTTGATAGTTGAAGTAGAAGAATGGCCTGTTAATCAAATCATGTTATACAAATGCATTGCAAACAATACCCTTAAGCCTTCAAACAAGTTAAGATGCTACATGTATTCTGTACTTGTAGTGTGGTGCTCATAAGAATGACATACTGTTATTTTGGTGATTTGGTGACAAGTTGCTTTGGAGAATTTGTTTCAAAAGGTAATTAACATGACTCAGGAAAAGCAGTCTTAGGAACACTATGATGAGGTACATCAATATTCACAGTTATGTCTATCAGGCTGAAGGAACACTAAAACACTATTCATTTTAAGTGATCATATTTGTCATCATACTCTGTAACCTCATGAGAAATGGTAGTTGTAGGGGTTATTCACATAGCTCCTATACCATAAGGGGAACCATACACTGTCTTGAAATTGTGCAGTTAATTTGAGATTTAGCAGTAGGTTAGTCATAACAAAAAGATATATAAAGCTAATAAAAATGCAGCAAAAATAAAGTATCTGTACAAATAAATTTGCATTATAATTAAAACAATGATGCAATGCAGTTATTTACATAAAGTTATTTACACAAAATGTTCAAAACCAAACTATGTAGCAGGTGAATAATAAACTATATGAAATGAATGCAACCAGCATTCTAGTCCTGAATCAATTTACTTGGAATAGTTATAACTATAGTAGGATGTAGTCTTATAATAAATGACTTAAACCAAATAAATTAATGGTCCTGGAAAAATGAAGAAAGAATACTGAAAGATAGAAGAATAACCCACACACTACAATTTTACATTTAAAAAAAAAAAATGTTTTCTGCATTCTTATCTTCACACAAAAACCTTGCTTATTATTAAACAGTATGAGTGCACATTATAAAAACTAAATTTAGTTCTTAGAAATAATATGAATTGGTGAATTCAATTAGATACTTTCAAAAAGGTAATATT
Source organism: Ahaetulla prasina (assembly GCF_028640845.1). NCBI lineage: Eukaryota > Metazoa > Chordata > Lepidosauria > Squamata > Colubridae > Ahaetulla > Ahaetulla prasina. Next base: position 44,634,998 of record NC_080543.1, read on the forward strand.
TAATCTCTTTGTTATCAGCTTTCCAAATATTAACTTGAACGCTGAAAATGGTTAACTGTATTTCTGCTCTCTTTTATGCAGCCCTGGAGTATGAAAGCTTAGATCTATAGACATTGAGAAAGTGTAGTTGTGTTAGAGACAAAGAAAAAGAAAGAAGAAAAGGGAGATTTTCTTGTATATGATCTGAAGATCTCCCCAAGCTTTCAAAAGCTGTGGGAGGAGAAGTGTTGAAAAAGAATAACTGAGTTTAATTGGATGTATTCTGCAGAATTGCAACATAAATGTCCTTAAAAGTTCATCCAGAGATCTATCTTTTTCTGTGGATTATAAGTAAATTAATTAAACTAACATCCTAAAATAGTTTATATATACATAGAGCAGTTCAGAAGAGCCTTGGGAGTTAAGATTTGGTCACCAGGATACCTAATAATTTAATAAATTGCAGTGATCTAATAATTGAATTGATTATTGTCTTGTATTTGATTTCATGTATATTTTTGTGATAATTATGACATATTAATATGAGCCATTTTGGAGTATGCAGGTAATAAAGTGATAAGATATAATAAGGTAATTAGATATAACAAATAATAGATAGCTAGATGATAGCTAGATGATAGGTGACAGATAGATAGATAGATAGATAGATAGATAGATAGATAGATAGATAGATAGATAGATAAAAGTAAAGGTTCCCCTCGCACATATGTGCTTGTCATTCCCGAATCTAGGGGGTAGTGCTCATCTCTGTTTCAAAGTGAAAGAGCCAGCACTGTCTGAAGATGTCCCCATGTCATTTGGCTAGCATGACTAAATGCCAAAGGCACACAGAATGCAGTTACCTTCCCACCAAAGGTGGTCCATATTTTTCTACTTGCATTTTTTACATGCTTTCTAACTGCTAGCTTGGCATAAGGTGGGACAAGTAATGGGAGCTCACCCCATTACACAGCACTAGGGATTCGAACTGCTGAACTGCCGAACTTTCGATTGACAAGCTCAGCATCTTAGTCACTGAGCTACCATGTATATCACATCACAGGACATCACATCAAAGAACTCCAGAGGCCACAACACCAAAGCTCAAGACATTACAACACAACCTACCACCCAGGATGTTACAGCACAAGACTCAGGAGGTCACATTCCCAGAACTCAGGACATTTCCAGGAAGCCCATTAACCAGGTTGTTACAACACAAAAGACTAATGGGCACACAACTACGACCACACCTACACAGGATGCTACGAAACAGCCGACTAATCTGCAAACACCCACTCATTTACCAATCAAGATGCAACCACACAAGCATGAAGCCGAAAGCACCAGCCTGAAGATGATGAGAGAGATCGCGTCGAAATGTCGCCAAGATACTCTCAACCTTACACGGGAAAAGACCTGAATATGCCAAGACCTACATACCTATACCTGTGAAAACCTAGTAATGATTGAATGAAAATATATAATATATATGTTTTCGTAGATTTACACGGGTATAGGTATGCAGGTTTTGGTATATTCGGGTCTTTTCCTGTGTAAGATTGGAAGTATTTAGGCAACTTTTTGATGATATCTCACTCATCATCTTCAGCCTTTGGCTTTGTTCTTATGTGAGCAAAGAACATAAGAACAAAGCCAATGCCTGAAGATGATGAGTGAGATCTCATCGAAACTTTGCCTAAATACTTCCAATCTTACATGGAAAAAGACCCGAACATACCAAAACCTGCATATATATATATACATATACATAAACATATACACACACACACACACACACACACACACACACACATATATATGTTTTCTGAGGTTTTCGTGGGTGTTTGTATGTAGGTCTTTGGTTATTCGGGTTTTCTCCCGCGTAAAATTAGAAGTGTCTTGGCGACGTTTCGACGAAGTCTCATTCGTCATCGTCAGGCTTCAGCTTCGTGCTTCTGGGAGCAATGTGTGATTGCAGCTGTTTCTTCCTTTTTAACTGCTAGTGGGGGTTTGAACTGATTGGGTGGGAGCTTGGCTGTGCTCTGATTGGATGGGGACCCCTCCAATCCATACATGCAGCAGACTGACATCCACTATGAAGATGTAGCACGACCACGACCACGAAGCCAAACAACAGCAATGCAGCTCACCAGCTCAAATCCCCCTGCAACTCAGACTAATCTGAGCACAACCAAGCCCCCACCCAAACAGGACACACCCCCATCCAATCAGAGCACAAAAAATCCCATCCAATCAGAGCACAGCCAAGCTCCCACCCAATCAGTTCAAACCCCCACTAGCAGTTAAAAAGGAAGAAACAGCTGTAATCACACATTGCTCCCAGAAGCACGAAGCTGAAGCCTGAAGATGACGAATGAGACTTCGTCGAAACGTCGCCAAGACACTTCCAATTTTACGCGGGAGAAAACCCGAATAACCAAAGATCTACATACAAACACCCGTGAAAACCTCAGAAAACAAATATGTATGCATGTATATATGTATGTATATATATATATATATATGTATGTATATATTTGTTTTCTGAGGTTTTCACGGTGTTTAGAGAATTTGGTTTTCTCCGTAAAATTTTACACGGGAGAAAACCCGAACAACCAAAGACGTATGTATATATGTATATATATATATATGTGTGTGTGTGTGTGTGTGTGTGTGTGTATGTGTGTATATATATATATACACATATATATATTCACATTATGATGTCCTCTTCTACCAACCATAATGAGCTAGATAATTGGTCAGAGTTAAAAATTTCGACAGAGATTTGGAGAGCAATTGCTTCATGTAAAAAAAATCTTGATAAATTACATGAATACATCCATGTAATTTATCAGCTTATTTCCTATAGTATTCAAAAGAATACATATCTGAAAAACAAATTCAGCCAACTACTGAATCCTTGAAAATGGCACTGAGGGTCACACTATGTCTGAATATTTAGTTAATGTGGCTAATTACCATTTACAGATATATTCTAGGAATTTATTTAAATTAATTTTAAACGTTCTGAAAAATGAGTTAGGAAGATTGTTATTTAAATCATCTCACCAGCAATGGTGAATAAAGTTTACCCTGTGTAGGATGCTCAGAAATCTTGAGAGTAAATGGTCTCCTATGAAATGAGAGGTAACATCTGCTAAATTGTTTCCCAAACATGCTATATGTAAGATGAGAGTTTGTCTATGTCATTCTAGGTATCAATATTGCAGGCTTTTTCATAATGCAGACCAAACTTAGGCTATTTGACAGAGTCAACTCAAGTAGTTAAATGGAGATATCAAGAGACAAAATCATCATCTATTTAATTAATTTAAATTTATTGCCAGGAAATATGGAAAAATATCTCACTAGAACTCCATATGATTTTTGGGAGCATAGTTTGGTTTGGTTCCAAATCATGGTCCTGTTCTTAGATTTTCTTAAAAACTACTTTGCAATTTTTATAGATATACATATGTATAAAGAACTGTAATGTATCTTTAAGAGTTTTGGAGGGAAATTAGAGCGGGAAATAGCACGTTGCTGATTGGCTGTTGCCTCCGACTGAACTGTATATAAAGAGGGGTTTGTCTGTTGTTCGCTGCTGGGTTCACTATAAACTAAAGAGCTGTTGTCACTCATCTGGTCTCTTGCCTCGTTATTGCCCGAATCTAACACTGGCGACGAAGGTGGGATCTTGAGGCAAAAGAGCGCCAGGAACGAACCCAGCAAAATAAGGGCGGATAGCAACGATGTCCAGCTATACACCGCCAGCGCCATTCGACCCAGCCAAAGAAAATTGGGGGTCATACATGGCTCGTTTCGAGTGTTTCCTCGAAGCAAACGAACTCCAGGGGGTCTCCGACAACAGGAAGAGAGCATACTTCCTAAGCCACTGCGGTTCGGAAGTTTTCGACACCGCAGAGTCGCTTTCGGAGCCAACGCCGGTACAGTCGGTACCGTGGCAACCCTGCAGACCGCCCTTCGGGCTCACTACGCACCGACGCCCTCAAAATTTGTTCAAAGGTTCGAATTGCGGCAACGGATGCAATGAGAGGGCGAATCGATTCGCGAGTACATGGCAGCGCTGAGAAAAGCCGCTAGCCATTGCGAATATCGAGACTTGGAAGACGCATTACTCGACCAACTCATCTGCGGGGTCAGAGACATCCGATTGCGACGGCAGCTGCTGTCCAGAAGCAACCTAACACTGGCCGTCGCCTTGGACGAGGCCAGGGCTCACGAGATGTCCACCCAAGCGGCAGAAACCCTGCAAACACCGATCGCACCGGGGACTGGGGCGAAAACAACCCCGGTCCACAATGAGGAAGCCCAGGCCGAGGAGGACGGCGAGGAAGAGGAAGAAGTCTTCCACACCGGGAGGCCAAGGAAAGACGTCCGGGACGAATGCGCGAGTTGCAGGGGACAACACAAACAACAAGACTGCAAATTTAAGGATGCGACTTGTCGGCGGTGCGAAAGGAAGGGGCACATAGCACAGGCCTGTCGAGCGCCCCAACCTTCCCGCCAAAAATTCAAACCGACCAATCAGAGCGCGGGAACGACGAAGAGGCCCGTGATTGGTCGATTCAAAAAAGGCGCGAAACTTAATCAGACTGCCGTGAGAATAGGCCAAGCAGCCACGCGCCTTGAAAAAAAGATTTTTACTAAAACGCACATTGAAGGGGTGCCGTGCCGAATGGAAGTGGACACCGGTCCATCAATCACGATCATGTCCTGGGACACTCTCGTGAAACGTTTGCCAGCCGTCGCGAAGCGCAAGCTGCAACCACAGAAACTAAGGGTACAAGATTACCAAGGAAATCGCATCCCCGTCCGAGGGGTAACGTCCGTCCAAGTCAAGTATGGACAACACAACAAGACCCTGCCCATCACCGTGGTCGAAGGAACCTTGCCGAGCTTGTTGGGACTGGACTGGTTCCGGGCATTGGGCATGGGAGTGATCGGAGTCTTCCGAAACGACGTCGACCTAAAGGACGCACTAATGAAGGAGTTCGGGGACGTCTTCAAAGACTGTTTGGGCAAGTACGAGGGGACCCCGATCTCCTTTAACCTTGACCCACAGGTTGCCCCTATCCGGTTAAAGGCTAGGAGGGTCCCGTTCGCCCTGAAGCCCAAAATTGACCGGGAGCTGGACAAACTAGTAAGCCAGGGAATACTAGTGCCAGTTGACCATGCAAAGTGGGAGACACCCATAGTCACCCCGATCAAACCGGACGGGTCGGTCCGGATTTGTGCTGACTACAAGGCAACGCTTAATAAAGCGTTGCAGAAGAGTGCCTACCCCGTCCCAGTAGTACAACACTTACTGCACTCTTTGGGGCAGGGCCAGGTCTTCGCCAAGCTAGATTTGGCCCAAGCCTATCAGCAGTTACCCGTAGATAGCAACACAGCCGAAGCACAAACGATCAGACGCACAGGGGTGCTTTTAAATGCACCCGGTTACAGTTTGGGGTTAGTGTGGCTCCAGGGTTATTTCAGAACCTAATGGAGCGGCTATTGCAGGGACTCCCCGGGGTGGTACCGTACTTTGATGACGTACTGGTATCCGCCGAAAATCTAGAAGACTTAGGGGTACGGTTGAGAAAAGTTCTGGGCATTTTCCGGTCCGCCGGTCTCAAAGTCAAACTGAATAAATGCCAGATAGGGGTAGGATCCGTGGAATTCCTGGGCTATCGGATAGACAAGGAAGGAATCCACCCCACTGAGAGCAAGGTTAGGGCAATCAGGAAGGCCCCAGCTCCCCAAAACAAAACGGAGTTACAGGCGTTCTTAGGTCTGGTCAATTTTTACGCGGTATTTTTAAAAAATAAGGCGACCATAGCCGAACCGCTCCACAAATTACTAACGAAGACAGCTGTGTGGTCTTGGGGAAAGGCGGAAGCTAGGGCATTCGAAGCAGTAAAAAACCTTCTGTCCAGCGATAGTTTACTGATTCAATACAATGGCACGCTGCCATTGGTGTTAGTTTGTGATGCGTCTCCCTACGGGGTGGGGGCTGTGCTCAGCCACAGGTTGCCAAATGGCACAGAAGCCCCTATAGCATTTTACTCCCGAACAATGTCATCGGCTGAAAGAAACTATAGTCAGCTAGATAGAGAAGCCTTGGCCATAGTTTCAGGGGTAAAGAAGTTCCATGAATATGTATTTGGCCGTGATTTCGAAATAGTCACAGACCATAGACCCCTACTAGGCCTGTTGGCAGGCGACCGCCCAACGCCCGTGGCACTTTCGCCTAGACTGACCCGATGGACTATCTTTCTGGCTGCGTATTCGTACAAATTGTTGCATCGGCCAGGAAAGGAGTTAGGGCATGCAGACGCTTTGAGCAGATGCCCACTACCAGAGACTATCGAAGACCCCACTCCGGGCGCACCCGTCCTGCTAATTGACTCTTGGGACTCGGGTCCAGTCACTTCCAAGGAGGTGGCTCGGGCTTCTTACAAGGACATTACAATCAGAACTGTAATGGGTTGGGTGCAAAGAGGATGGCCCGCTGCGCCGGGCGAGCGTTTTAAGGAATATGTAAAGAAACGCGGGGGTTGTCGGCTCAAGGAGGGTGTCTGCTCTGGGGGGATAGAGTGGTGATCCCGGAGAAATTGCGGAAAAAAGTTTTGGAACTCCTACATGAGGGCCACCCTGGGATAGTGAGAATGAAGGGTTTAGCAAGGAGCTATGTGTGGTGGCCTTTGATGGACAAGGAGATTAGCGACAGGGTAGGAAAATGCCAAGCCTGCCAGGAGTCCAGACCACTACCACCAACGGCCCCAACTCGGGAGTGGGAGAGACCCCAGGGCCCATGGTCTAGGATCCACATCAATTTTGCCGGCCCCTTCCATGGGCAAACATTCCTAGTGGTAGTCGATGCCTATTCCAAATGGCTGGAAATCATTCTTATGAGATCCATGACAGCCGAGGCCGTAATCCCAGTCCTGCGGCGCCTATTTGTAACCCACGGGTTACCAGACACCCTAGTCTCCGACAACGGCCCTCAATTCACAGCGACCCTGTTTGAAGGGTACTTGGCAGAAGAGGGCATCCGGCATGTCCTCTCGGCGCCGTTCCACCCTGCGACGAACGGCCTTGCAGAACGTTTCGTACGGAGTGCAAAGGAAGCATTGTCCAGAATCAGGCCAGGCGATTGGCAATTAAAAATTGACACCTTCCTAGCAGTACAACACAGAACCCCCTGTGTAGCAACTGGCCGCAGCCCGGCAGAGCTACTGATGGGCAGGAAGCTTAGGTGCCCATTAGACCGGTTAAACCCAAACTACACCCCAGATGGGTACAAAGGAACAAACGGTAAAACAAGAGAAATGACAGTGGGAAGTCCAGTATGGGCACACAATTACGGAGAAGGCCCAAATTGGGTAAAGGGGACAATCCTTGAAACAACCGGACCCAAATCGTATCGGGTAGAGATAGAGGATGGCCGGGTTTGGAAGCGCCACATAGATCAATTAAGAAAAAGAACAACCAAAAGTCCAGAAACAGGCCCTGACTATCCATTGTTTGAATCCACAACTGACTCAAACCCGGGGCAAACGCGGGACTTATCTGAGTTCGATGAGGTCCAGCGACACCAACCGGTCCCTCCTGAAGAGAGCAGGGAAAATTCTGCAAATAATCCAGGGCCGGATGGCCTAGAGGAGGAGCTGAGAGGAACAAACAGTCCCTCCGGCCAGCTCGACTCACTCCCAGAGAATGAATTGCGCAGGTCCGAAAGAGTTAGGAGACGCCCAGTCTACTTGCGTGACTACGTAGAGAAATAAGATGCTAATTTCATGTAAATAGGGGTAAAATGTTTTCTGGGAGGGAAGGAGTGTAATGTATCTTTAAGAGTTTTGGAGGGAAATTAGAGCGGGAAATAGCACGTTGCTGATTGGCTGTTGCCTCCGACTGAACTGTATATAAAGAGGGGTTTGTCTGTTGTTCGCTGCTGGGTTCACTATAAACTAAAGAGCTGTTGTCACTCATCTGGTCTCCTGCCTCGTTATTGCCCGAATCTAACAAGAACTATTATTATGATGTATGGCTAGTGACATATCATGTGTTTACTAGTGTGATGTTTCATCTAATAAAAATTATGCTTCTTTTTTCTAAATGAAGTTTACATGGTAAGGACTAGGTATTATGTAATAAACTGGAAACATTTCTTTCTCTTTCTAAAAAAAAGACACACTTTTAACACCTGCAACTCACTTAAGAAAATAAATGTTTCAGACAGAGCATACTAATGCAGCAAGTGCTTGTGACTAAGATTTTAAAAATAATTTTCACAGCATTTCATATCCAAGAGTGCACCTGCTCTAGTCTTGCCTTGCTAAACTAATTTGGCAATATATTTACATTCCTATTTAATTTTTTGCAGGCTCTCAGCAATTCTTCTCTGTATGTATCTCAGAGCGATTAGTATGTTTTATTCTTCATTTATCTGGTTCTTTCCCCAGTATTTTATTCAAAAGCCAAACTGAAAATAATTTTATAGTTTTATGATATAACAATTAATGCATATTTAAAGTGTCGTTCAGTCTTTCCACAAAATGAAATGTTTCTGAACCACAACTCCAGAATACATCTGAAAAATAGAGCAATAAATATTTTTAATCACCTGACAGTAACATTATAGAATCTTATTTTTCACTGGTTTCTTTCTTAATTTTCTGAACAGTATTAAAAAAATACAATGTATGATATTCAAAAATCAGCACATAATTAATTATATATTTTGCATAAAATGCTTTCAAAAGAAAATAACATTTTTGAGATTTGTATGAAATAAACCTGTAAAATTGATATTATTTGATTATATGACCAAAACTATACAGAGATGCAGCTGAGAGAAAATAAAGAAGAGAAAGTGTTGCAGAGAAAATAAAGAATTGCTAGGTATTGCACTTTTAATGGGAAATCTATATTCTGAAATAAGTATTATTTTTGCAAAGATTATCAGAATAGTTATTAGGCAATCTTTATTAGGCAATTACTAGGTATTTTTATGTTATTTACTTTTCTATGTGGTAATATACACTATTAAGACATTTACCTTATTATTAGTCTTAATTTAAGGTCTATATCTTAAGAAATTTGCATATAGCAATGAACTCATTAGTTATGCTTAAAAAAATCCAGCATTTTTTAATAAAATAAATCAGATTTATGCCTTCAATATTTTATAGTATATTTCAAGTCACTGATTCCCTTTTAAATTATTTCATTATAGTTATATCATTATGCTTAATTAAAAGCACCAGTATAATATATATAGCAAAGAAGAAATTTGGGTTCATTCTAGTTCATGCATCATGCTTTTGCTTTAACAGATGCTTTCTCTTTTTTTAGTATTAAAGTAAATGCAGTAAGCAGTAAAAACTATGTAAAACTGATTTTCCACAAAATACGTGACATTCTGTGGAGATGAACAGTATCTTCTATCATCCATAAAACAGAGCTACTATTGATATCATTGCTTTGCGCAGTGTTATCTCTTCTGAGACTGTTGGTAATGTTTTCTGCTAAAACCACTTTTCTTTTCTCACTAAAGATTCTATGACCACGAGGAGCTTAATATCAGTAAAGCAACCATGATTTAAATTTAACTTATAGAGGGAAAAATCAAGAATAAATTGAAACACACATTTCTTGAAAATGATTGAGAAGTTTAATTTGAGAGATAGGATACAAATAACTACTTTCTCTCACTTATTCCATCCAAACTTGCCAATTTCTATTTCTGCTCAGATGAAATAGAATGAAGAGCCCAAAAAAGAATGTGGTATATAAGACTACATATTCCTTCACCATAGTATCATGGCCGGAACACCTCTGAAAAACCATAGCTAGTGTCCATAGGCTCCTTCACTATTCTATCATTTATCACTAATGTAACATTCTCAATATATGTAAACACAAAAGTGAAATAGCAAATACTTGGAAAATGATTTTTGTAGCCCTTCAAAATGCAGGACTGTATACAATGGTGCGGGGAAATCTAGAATAGATTCTAGTCTCCTCAGAAATCATTGAAAAAATGTAAGTTTCAATTAAATCCATTGTACATCCTTTGCTATGAGACATAGAAAATAAGACTACTGTAACATTTTCTTTATAAGCAATGTAACAATGTCTTTTTGCCAATATATATTACTATACTGTAAATCTATATGATCTTTTGTAATACCGTTGTTTCTAAAAAATAAAAAAAAATTGAAAATAATCATTGCTAAATTTCTAATAGTTTTTCAAATTATATTACAAAAAAAAATCTAGCAATATCATGAATCAAAGCTGTATCAAATGTTTATACTGTAAGAATTTTTGAACCAGATGTTTTATTAGCAATCATTAAGCTTGGATATAAACCTCAGGAGAGGGAGGAAAAGTAATTGTATGCTTTAGTTTACAGCACAATCTTATAGATGTTTTCTTACTCCACATCAATATTTATTTCCAGTTAAAAAAATATTGGATGGAAAAACAGATGTTTCAGTGTGGCTTTAATGCATGATAGGTATCAAAAGGGATGTTGTCTTGTCTGAACGTCCATTTTCTGGGTGCTGCGAGGATAATCCAAACAAAACAACTAATTCCATACTAGGTCTCATCAGTAAAAAAGAAACTGAAAGTAACTTTTCTGATGCCCTTATACAAATTTGTGGTATTTCTCCATCGGGAACACTGCATACAAATCTGGTAGTAATATTTGTAAGAATTACCAGTTGGGAAATATGAAATGGTAACCTCTGAGAAGTTTTCTTATGGAAATCTAGAGGGGGAAAAATCTAGGATAGTGAAAAGAACTGGACCTCCTTTGTTAAATTTCCAATTACTTCCAATTTCTTACTTAGATAGACCTATAATAATGTTATACTGACAGCTAAGGCACTTAAAAATAATGCATATTGTTATGTATTCATGTTTGTACCTTTAAATATTTGAGCGGGAAATCAGCACGTTGCTGATTGGTCGAAGCCTCCAGCAGAACTGTATAAAAGGAGAGGTTTTTCCCCCAGCCTGCTGCTGGGTTCACCCTATATTAAAGAGCTGTTGTCACTACCCTGGTCTCCAGCCTCGTTACTTCCAGAACTTAACATTGGCGACGAGGATGGGATCTTGAGGCTAAGGAGAACCAGAACCGAGCTGAAGCACGATAGAACCGAACCCAGCAAATCAGGGCAGAAACCGCGGAGATGGCCAGTTACACTCCGCCCGCACCGTTTGACCCGGCCAGAGAGAAATGGGGAACGTATATGACCCGTTTCGAAAGCTTTCTAGAAGCCAACGAACTGCAGGGAGTTCCAGATAACCGCAAAAGGGCTTATTTCTTAAGCCACTGTGGTCCGGAGGTCATCGATATTGCGGAAGCCCTGGCAGAGCCAACGCCGATACAATCGGTATCGTGGCCAACTCTGCAAACCCTATTAAAGAATCACTTCGCACCCACACCGTCCAAATACGTGCGGCGGTTTGAATTTGGAGAGCGAAGGCAGATGGAGGGCGAGTCCATTGGTGACTACATGGCCGCCCTAAGGAAGGCGTCCAAGGACTGCGGATACCGAGACCTAGACGAGGTGCTGCTCGAGCAACTCATCCGAGGGGTCAAAGACATCCGTTTGCGGCGCCGGCTGCTAGCGAAGAGCAACCTAACGCTGGCCAACGCTCTGGACGAAGCCAGAGCACATGAAATGTCCACCCAAGCGGCGGAGACATTGCAAAAGCCTCCCCCACCAAAGGCGAGCACAAAGCCGGCTCCAGTGCACCAGGAGGAGGTTCAGACCGAATCCGACGGTGACGGTGAGGATGAGGAAGGGGTCTGCCGAACCGAAAAGCGCGACAAAGAGGACCGAGACGAATGCGGAAGCTGCGGAGGTCAACACCAGCGCCAACGCTGCAAGTTTAAGGACGCAACATGTCGGCGGTGTGGAAAGAAGGGGCACCTAGCTCAAGTCTGTCGAGCTCCCCAACCTTCCCGCCGAAAATTTAAATCGGCCAATCAGAGCGCGGGATCGGAAAGGCGACCCGCGATTGGCTCAAATAAGAAAGGCGCGAATTCGAACCAAACGACTGTAGTTATAGGCCGCGCTTCAACCCGAGTGGAGAAGAAGATCTTCACCAAACCTAAAATAGAGGGAGTAAGGTGCCGACTCGAAGTGGACACCGGGTCAGCCATCACCATCATGTCCTGGGACACTTTGGTGAAGTCACTGCCTTCAGTCGCGAAGCGCCACCTGCAATCCCAACGGCTACGAGTCCACGATTACCAGGGAAATCGAATCCCTGTTCGAGGGACCACCTCCGTCCGCGTCGAGTACGGACCTCACAAGAAGACCCTGCCCATCACAATCGTCGAGGGGACTCTGCCTAGTTTGCTAGGACTAGACTGGTTTCGCGCACTGGGCATGGGAGTGACCGGCATCTACAGAAGTGACTGCAACCTGAAAGACATACTCTTGAACGAGTTCGAAGATGTCTTCAAGGACTGCCTGGGCAAGTACAAGGGGACCCCTATTTCCTTCAATTTAGACCCCCAGGTAGCTCCCATTAGGCTAAAGGCGAGGAGAGTCCCTTTTGCCCTTAAGCCAAAAATTGACAAGGAGCTAGATAAGCTCATAAATCAGGGAATTTTGGTACCAGTCGATCACGCAAAGTGGGAGACGCCAATCGTCACACCCATAAAACCAGATGGGTCAATTAGAATTTGCGCTGACTACAAGGCGACGCTAAACAAAGCCTTACAGAAAAGCGCTTACCGGTTCCGTGGTGCAACACTTACTGCACTCTTTGGGGCAAGGGCAGGTCTTTGCAAAGTTAGACTTGGCCCAAGCCTACCAACAACTGCCCGTGAGCGCCAACACAGCCGAAGCCCAAACGATTGTAACCCACAGGGGTGCCTTCAGATGCACCCGACTACAATTTGGGGTGAGTGTGGCACCGGGGTTGTTCCAAAACCTAATGGAACGACTCCTGCAAGGGCTCCCAGGGGTAGTTCCCTACTTGATGATGTCTTAATATCAGCGGAAAACGAGGAACTGGGGGAGCGATTAAGAAAGGTTCTGGGCATTTTCCGGGCAGCCGGACTAAAGGTGAAAGCAAACAAATGCCACATAGGGGTCGAGTCCGTCGAATTCTTGGGCTACCGAATAGACAAGAAGGGAATTCACCCCACTGAGAGCAAAGTCAAGGCAATCAGAAAGGCCCCAGCGCCCAAAAACAAAGCAGAGCTACAGGCATTCCTGGGGTTAGTGAATTTTTACGCGGTCTTTTTAAAAAACAAAGCGACCGTTGCTGAACCGCTGCACAAACTTCTAGGAAAAAATACTGTTTGGTCTTGGGGGAAGTTGGAAAGTAGGGCTTTTGAAACAGTGAAAAACCTGCTTTCAAGCGATAGCCTGCTCATCCAATATCATAACTCATTGCCCCTAGTGCTGGTTTGCGATGCCTCCCCTTACGGGGTGGGGGCTGTGCTCAGCCACAGACTCCCAAACGGCACAGAAGCCCCTATAGCCTTCTACTCTAGAACAATGTCCCCCCCAGAAAGGAACTACAGCCAGTTAGATAAAGAAGCGCTAGCAATTGTGTCAGGGGTGAAAAAATTCCACGAATATGTATTTGGGCGGGATTTTGAAATTGTGACTGATCACAGACCGCTGTTAGGAATACTGGCAGGAGACCGCCCAACGCCTGTGGCACTTTCGCCACGATTGACTCGATGGACTATTTTCTTAGCCGCTTATTCGTACAAGCTGCAGCATCGGCCAGGAAAAGAAGTGGGGCATGCGGACGCTTTAAGCAGATGCCCACTACCAGAGGCGATCGAAGACCCCACCCCGGGGACGCCTGTCCTGCTGATTGACTCTTTGGACTCAGGCCCAGTCACCTCTAAGGAAGTGGCTCGGGCATCATACCGGGACATTGTGATAAGGACTGTACTCGGATGGGTACAAAGAGGGTGGCCCGCTGCGCCGGGCGAAAGGTTTAAGGAATTTGTAAAGAAGCGTGATGAGCTCTCGGCTCAAGGGGGGTGCCTATTATGGGGTGATCGTGTGGTAATCCCGGATAAATTAAGGGAAAAGGTATTGGACCTCCTCCACGAGGGTCACCCAGGGATCGTGAGGATGAAGGGGCTAGCAAGAAGCTATGTGTGGTGGCCACTCATGGATTCAGAAATTGCTGAGAGGGTAGGGAAATGCCAGGCTTGCCAAGAGTCCAGACCTCTACCACCAACGGCCCCAGTCAGGGAATGGGAAAAACCCCAAGGGCCTTGGTCAAGAATCCACATTGATTTTGCTGGGCCCTTCCACGGCCAAACCTTCCTAGTGGTTGTCGACGCATTCTCCAAATGGTTAGAAATCATACTTATGAAATCCACTACGGCCGAGGCAGTAATCGCAGCCCTGCGCCACCTATTCGCAACCCACGGGTTGCCTGACACTCTGGTGTCCGACAATGGGCCACAATTCACGGCAACCCAGTTTGAGGAATACTTGGCAGAGGAGGGCATCCGCCATGCCCTCTCCGCGCCTTTCCACCCTGCGTCGAATGGCCTTGCAGGCGTTCTGTCCGGGCGCTAAGGAGGCATTGTCCAGTCTCAAGCCAGGAGACTGGCAAGCAAAAGTAGATTTCTTTCTGGCCATTCAGCACAGAACCCCAAGCACTGCTACAGGCAGAAGCCCAGCCGAACTATTGATGGGTCGGAAGCTCCGGTGCCCACTTGACCGTTTGAATCCCCATTACACACCAGAGGGTTACCAGGGGGAAATAGAAAAAACGAGAGGAATGGGTATAGGCGACAGAGTGTGGGCCCGCAACTATGGGGACGGCCCAAGCTGGCTTGCAGGGCAAATCATAAAAGCGACCGGTCCAAAATCATACTTGGTCGAATTACAAGACAACCGAGTATGGAGGCGCCACATAGATCAGATAAGGAAACGAATAACAGAGCAACCCGAACCAAACGAGACAGATAGTGACCAATCCTTATTTGAACCCACAGCTGACCATAACCGGGCGCAAGACTTAGCTGAGGTCCCGGAGGACCGGCGACGCCACCAGGTTCCGGAGGGAATCGGCAGGGAAAATCACAAAAATAATCCAAGGCCGGATGGCCAAGAAAAAGAGTCTGCAAATAATCCAGGGCCCGTTGGCCTAGAGAAAGAGCTGGGAGGAGAAAACAGACCCTCCGACCAGCTCAAAACACCACCCAGAACTGAACCGCGCAGGTCTGAAAGAACTAGGAGACGCCCAGGTTATTTGCGTGACTACGTCGAATAAGGATATGTAAATAAAATGTAAATAGAGGCAAAGTGTTTTCTGGGAGGGGAGGAGTGTTATGTATTCATGTTTGTACCTTTAAATATTTGAGCGGGAAATCAGCACGTTGCTGATTGGTCGAAGCCTCCAGCAGAACTGTATAAAAGGAGAGGTTTTTCCCCCAGCCTGCTGCTGGGTTCACCCTATATTAAAGAGCTGTTGTCACTACCCTGGTCTCCAGCCTCGTTACTTCCAGAACTTAACACATATTGAAAATAGGAATTCATATAAACTAACCATCAACATAAATATCCTGACTAATAAGCCACAGTATATAATATGCTATATGCAGCAGTCCCTACTTCTCAATGATAAGATGAAGAACTTTCATTTCACCATAATTGTCTACTAGTAAAAATAAATAAATAATCAGATTCAATGTAAGCTAGGGTTTTAAACAATCGTTTTTTGCTGTTGTAATTTTGATAGTTTTAATATATAAGATAAGAAGTAATGAAATAAATTAAAATTATTTTTATTTACAGATAATTAAATATAGCAGGTGTAAAAAGAATAGACAGAATGGGGGCCATTAATATTCTGATGTTTCAGTCTATTTGTCTTTCTGAATAATTTCTACTTATACAAAACTTTTCAGAATAACAAATAAGATATGTTATTTTTCATAATTTAAAACAATAAATGTTTTTATAAATAAATAATAAATGTTTATCAAATGTTTTATTTTTGAAAAGATAAGAAAGAAGAAGTATACAAATGTTAATAAATTTTACATTAAGTTTTATTCATTTTCTGAAAATCTAGGAATACTGTGCCATATTTTAGTACTTTTTTCAATCAAAATATATTTTTGGTGGCATTGGATTCATGACTTCAAGGTGTAATTTGTTGGTTATTTAAAGGATGGCTAAACCAAGTAGACATGTTTTGTCAGGACTCATGAGATACTGAAATTTAGATATCTGAATATCCTGCATCAATATGATTTCCAGGTATCATACTCACATCGAACTAATTTGGTTTTAGCTGTATGAATCCATACATACATAACTTCTATGGACATCCAAGAGTCAATAGATAACTTTAGGAATGGCAAGACATGGACAATATTGTGATAGCTATTTAATAAGGTTAAACCCCCACTGTGTTACACATATTTTAAATAATTTTTAAAATTATCGTTATACAAGGAAAATGTAATTTGCCAAAATTCCAAATAATGAATAAAAACTCAAAACATAAAGACTATTGATAATAGCTCATCATCCATAAAATTCAGATACATAATACTTACAGTGTATTTCTAGGACTTGCATTGCTATCTGAGGTGTGGAGTTCAATGATTCATGATCTACTCTGCAACTTATAACTGCACCATCATCAGAACGATCTGCTCTGTAATTCATTGTGCTGCTAACGGTAAATGTTTTCCGATTTGCATCCTCTTCTTTTAAATATTTAACATCTGTAAAAATAAAGTTTGCTATAAATTAGCATCAAGGGCTGGCAATAAAAGGCAGGCGAAGGCTACAGAACACGAAATCATTTTAAAATAGCAAATAAAAAAATGTACCTTTCATCATGTTTGCTCATCTTATCAAGGCAAACAAGTTCTATTTCCAGGCATTCCTTTGTCCTACAGAACTACCCATGTTGTTATTCCCAAATGTACACAGACACAGATGGGAAATGCAGTTTCAATAAGAACCAAAAGACAGAACTGTCAGAATGAGATTCTGCTCATTATCTTTAATATAATTAGATTGCAATCCAAATATTTTTCCCTTAAGACTATTTTCTTTCCTCATGCCTTTTTTCCTCCCTTTATCTATTAGTATTTTAATCATTGTCAAATTTCCTTTGTTTATCTTCTCTTTTCCTTTTCATTATGCACAAACAATATTAAGTAACAAAACAATGGAGATCTTAAAACTAAGTAATCAGCTTCAGACTAAAACCTTTATTGTACAAAAAATACTTTGATGTAACTTGCACCAGTTTTTTCATGCTATTTTCAATTCTGGATGAAAAAGCCAAATAATCTTACACTTATTAACAATGCCATTTGAAACTATTATTAAGATTATTTAACATTCTTTTTCTTTTTTCTATACTTATTGATAAACATTATAGTGTTGTTAATTTTTAATCAACACTGTACAAATACCACTACAGTCCTCCATTATGACCACAATTGAGCCCAAAATTTCTATTGCTGAGTGAACCAGTTGTTAAATGAGCTTTTTTACAACCTTTCTGGTCATAGTTAGGTTGTTAGGTGAATCACTGCAGTTGTTAATAACATTATTGTTAGTACACAGTTGTTAGACTATTAGGTGACTCATTGCAGAAGTTAATAACACAGTGTGGGAAGAAATATTCATCTGGTTCAGTTCCAAGCCAGGAGAAAAACACTGGAAATACGGAGTCTGATTGGAAAGATGGTTTAATGATGAAGCAGAACCACATGGGTTCTGGGCAGCTGACAAAATGGAATGGGGGGTTTCTATAGCTTCTTTGAGCTTTGTATTTGAGCTTCCTGTTCCTGTGCAAGAATATGTATTCTATTGGCTGTTGCCAGATTCCCATGGGGCCATGTAGGGGTCATAGCTGGGTCTATAGGCAAAGTACAAATCCTAGGTGATTGTCTGAGCTAAGTTTGGTTGAAGTTTGGACTGCTTGAGATAATGCAATGAAGGACTTGTGTTCTGAAAGCATGTTGGGCAATTCCTATTGTGTCTTAATGACTTTCATCCTGTTTTGGCTCTTGGGTGAGGGAATTTGCTTATGAATAGAGCTATCTAGATACTTGTCTTCTTTCAATAAGCTCTTTATCTCTTAAATGCTGACATCTGATGTGGGCCATTAATGAAACTGGGAGCTGCTTTCCGCCTCTAAAAAAACTTGTTTCTCCATTTGTCCCTTTGGGAAATATAACAATCTGCCTTTTTTTAATATTCCTGAAAATATTTCACTCTTCTAGGAGGGTGGGTCCTGACTTTCTACAACACTTATTAAGTTGTTAAATGAATCTGGCTTCCCTTTGACTTTGCTTGTCAGAAAGTTACAACAGGTGATCACATGACCCCAAGACATTGCAACCATTATAAATATAAGTCAGTTACCAAAGTCTGAATTCTGATCACATGACCATAGGGGTGCTGCAATGGTTATGAGAAAAACATCAGAAATAGGTATTTAGAAATCTACTCATTTTTAAAAACGTTTATGCAAAATGCTATTTATTTGTCATTTGTAATTATACCTATTGTATGTAGCATTGCCTTATTTCTTTTCATGGTAAGCAAAATACTTTCAGAGATTAAAAAGAAAATAAATCGGAATAAATAAAAGGAAAAGAAAGACCACAAAACCAAAAGAACTTTAACTACATCAGCACTATTCACTGTATTTTCTATACAATTTTGTTCTTGTAATTTATCCTATCTATCTATTTATAGATGTTCATAGTCTGTAAGGTATTCATTATTTTGTGGAAAAGGAATCTCATCCAACCCACAATTTTTTCTGTCTTTTCTTTTCTATTAACCACATAATAATAGAATGCATAAAGGCTAAATATTTTATATTTAATTTACACAAGATAGAGGTTATTCTGAAAAATAATTTATTTTAATTTATTTAATTTATTTTAATTGTTATATTTCCCAAAGGGACAAATGGAGAAACAAGTTTCATTAATGGCCCACATCAGATGTCAGATGTCAGTCTGTTTGGAATGATACAATTCCTGCATAACATACCTGTATTTTATTGTATATATGGTACAGAGTTCAATATTTTTTCTGGTATTCAAGAGTTAATATGGCTTTAGAGAGGAAAATTTTCTGAAATTGTGTAGTAATGTGCATTTTCTCTCTAACATTAGACCTCTGAAGTCCTAGAAGCACTTAATTTGAGATAATGCACTTAGTTAAATTTTAATCCTCCTTGGAATGCATGGTCGATGTCGCGTCAAGGAGCGCCTCGCCTCGCTTGCCCTCTCATGACCATGGGGATGCTGCAATGTTAAGTGTGAAAAATGGTCATAAGTCACTTTATTCAGTGCCCTTGAACTTTGAATTGTCACTAAATGAACTGTTGTAAATCAAGGATTACCTATACAAAAATACAAAAAGCTTCTTTGTCTGCTGGTAAACAAAGCTGTTTAGCTGCCCTAAATACCAGTCATTAGATTAGAAATGGGGGAATACACACTGAAGATCAGTGAGTCACAGACGTTATGAAAACCTAAACCATTCTGTCTGAATATCTTCCTTTTCCTCAGCAGTACCCGCAACCCAGAGTTGTAAATCAGGCAGGTTGCCAGAGCACACTGAAGAATTAAAATAGTTAAAATACAAGGATAACTATAAGCAGCCAAGTTACTCTTGCTCATAAACCCTTTAGCAGAGAAGTCGTTTAAGCTCTTCAGAAAGTGGGTGGGCATATTTGGCCTTCAAAATTCAGAACTAAAGAGACAAATTAACAAATTAACATCTTGAATGATGGCTAATCCCATTCTGCCTTTGTTCAGACCTCGCTGCAGGAAATTTTTGCCTATGACTATCGCTATCTAAGTGCTGACATCTTCTGTGGGCTATTAAGGAAGTTGGGGACTGCTTTCTCCCTCTAAGAAAACATGTTTCTCCATATTCAGGGAACTATATTCTTCCTTTTTAATATTTCTCAAAATATTTCATTCTTCTAGGAGAGGGGTGGGTGCTAACTTTCTGCAATTGGTGCCATGTTACTATGCCATATTATCATGAGAGAAAACTAAAACAAATTGGAAGGATTATCAATGAGCAATCATGTATGTTGCCCACTCCGAAGCAATGCAAGAGACTCCTGTCCTAAAGGTGCTTTTTCAAGAGGCAACTGGACTTTCTGGAAACCAAGAAAGTCTAGTTGCCTCTTGAAAAAAAAGCACCTTTGGGACAACCATGACCTGCATGACTGAAGAATCCGCTGAGACAAGAGACTCCTGTGCTCAGTGAACTGACAAAGCCACAGTTTCCCACCCAGGAAAACCAATCATTAGATCCATTTGCACTACTTAAAGATACCAGCTGGTCTCACTCACCTCACAAGATATCTGTACTGTCCCCCTCAACCACAACCCAAACAACACACGAGCTGACTGTATTTCCCAGCAATTTATTCTTGCTACAGATATCAGCTCTGGCAACAAACCTACGATTGCCTGCCAAGTCCTCCTTATCTCTTCAGTGCTACTGCGGTCTGTTGCTGGAGCAACCCAGAGTTCAGAAGTAAACAGAAGTCCGACAAGCCAATTCCTGAGTCTCGCAATAAAGCAGCCGAAGTTTCCAAAAGTCAGTTTTTGTCCATCATGGAGCCCAAAGGCAGCTCCAACCACTTTTATACCCTGTGGGGTGTGGCTCTGTGACTCAGCACTCCCTTGGCCAGCCCCTTCCTTTCTTTTGCTGTGCACGCTTCACTCAGCATCGCTGCCTTGGATCTAGCTACGATTGATCCTCTTCAGCTGGCTCTTGGGGCGTTGCCAGGGGGAAGGAGGGGGAAGGGGAAAGAGGCCGTGTCAGCTCCTCCTCCTCCACCTGGCCTGCCTCTGGAATCTGGAGCGAGTCAGAGAGGAAGGTTCTGTAGAGGGAAGCCCTGTCAGCTCTCCCCCCTCATTCTCCGAGTCACTCTCTGCCAGGAAGCCCGGCTCGGGGCCCGCAGACACAACAATATCCTTAGGGAATCATCCAGATTTAAGGAAAAATCACATGCCCCCAGAAAGGCAGTTAAAAAAATCAACCAGAATGCCAAGCTTGCATTCTGTCTCTCAGCCATTTTTTCTATGGCTATGCCAACAATTCTGTAAATAGCTGTTCCAGCCGTGTTGGAAGTTTACTCCAAAAAGCTTAAAACAACCCTTTAACAATCTTTAGAAAGTCAACCCCCAGGAATAAAAATACCACAAAAAACTCGGGGGGGGGGACGGGACTCTGGAGAAGCTCAGCCTACAGACAGAAAGTCTGGCCCTAAGGCTTACAATGTAACAAGCTTAACCCAGAGGCAGTTTCTTATGGCAATTAAGGTAAGGATTAGGCTAGAAATACAGACATACCAGAATGTTTCCTTCCTGCCTCTCTTGCAGGATTAGCACTGAAAAGTGGGAAAAATTTTCTTCCAACAACCAGTTCTCCAAATGACTTAGAAAATTAACATCCGGTTCAGGAGAACCAGTGAGAACTGGTAGCAGCCCACCTCTGGCTGAACTCATGAACCAGGAGTTTGATACAACAGGACATTGCTTATTTTCTTATGTTCCTGCTATTTTTTTGTCAAATATTAATCCTGATGCACCATTTTCCTATACCTTCCACCCTTTGGAGTTTGGAATAACTATAAATATGCCAAAGAGATGGTGAGACTGCAACAGTGTGATTATGTTTTCAACAGATACACCAGTCCAAAAGTAAATCAGTTCTATATAATAGTGTGATGATGTTTTCAACATACACACCAGTCCACAAGCAAATCAGTTCTATAGCAAATCAGTTCTATAACATTTCTCCAGTTTATCATCTACCACTCAGCCTTACAATTTTTCAACATTCTTACAGTATCTTCTTTTTCATCACCTTTTTCTCTTAGACAATAACATTGGTCTAAACAGTTTACAATTTGATACAACAATGAAAATATTATTTCCAACAAACTATTTCACCACATTTAGTTTCTAATTCTAGTCTTTAATGTTATTTTCTGCTTTTGACTATAGTCTTTCCAACTATCTTTTTATTATCCTCAATTTTAGCAGGAATCATTCTCTTAGTTGGTTTTCCCCTTATTCACAGTCTTCTTCCTTCAACTTTCCATCAAACATCTTTCCCAATAACATGCCATTTGTTAGTGGAACATATTATTCAAACTGTTCCAAGCAGAGTCTACATTATTCTTATCTCTACTGTCCATTTGTCCAGTTGGGAATCATATTATTTTTTATAAAGAACTTACACTTTTTTCTTGCAGCCATTGTACTTTCACTTATTTTTTTCATTTTCCCACTTTATTTCCCCCCTCTCAACCACTGTTGTCAATAGCAAAACATAATATCCCATATATGTAGAACTTCATATCACTCTTGTATCCTTCCCTAGCCTGCCTTTCATTGAAAACAATATCAGACTCATGCTTTACAGACATATTCATTCTAATCCAGCTCAACCTATGAAATGATCAACTCTAGAAAACCTATATTAATAAATTTCTAAAAATATAATTAACAACTATGAAGTATCCCACTTATTTAAGCAGTAGGTTTGAATTTCGACTATGTTTCTTCTCTATATACTGCATTTTATTTTGATAAAAATAGGTATTGCTTTCCCCCCCCTAAACTGCAATATGAATCTTAACATTGCAATATATCTATTTTCTCATTTCCATTGCATTTTCCTCAAGAAAAAAAAATCTTGAAAACTAGTACTGAATTCCATTTTATTCATTAATTAAGAGTGAACATATTCTTTTTTACATATGCTGCAGGTTAAGTATATCTTCAGTCTGTCCCCTTGCCATTTGACCATAAGAATAGATTTAGGGTATTTATTTTAATGAGATTCATGTTTTTTCCTCTTTTAATGACATTCTCTGATTCAAATTTTTAAAATTTCTAACAGCAGCAATGCTAATTTTAGCGAAAATGGAATAATTTTTCACATCAACTGCAAAGCAATCACACTTAAACATTTATATGATAGCTTAAGGTAGCCAAAAATTCTAGTAGTATAGCAACATGAACACTTGTCTCTGATGGTGACATCAAGAACACTTGTCTCTGATGGTAAAACATCAAGAAAATCAAAACAATTACATACAACACAATTTTAAGCTAGACTTTGCAAAAACAAATAATATTTGAGGTGATTATCAGGGGAGAGGTGCTACTAGTTCTAATATGTATTATTATTTATTCATTACTCTAATTCAGATAATTGTTAATAAATTCAGCCCAACTGTCTCAAGAGAAATACTGTATGACAAGTTTCTACTTTTCTTTTAGCCTAATATATACAAACTCATCCAGATTAGTTTTAAATTGAGTTCGAGTTAAATCAGGTTTATTTTGGCTTCTGAATCATAAAATCATCCAAACTATTCTTTTTGTTGTTAGCAACATTGGTAATAAAATCCATTAGCAATAAATAGAATGATTAACAATTCAGAATCAAACTTTCATCAAGCTGTTCAATGTACAGACACATTTCTCCATCTCTAATTAGCATAAATAGTTAACTGTTTGCCTGTATAGCTTTATCTGTTCCTAATTTTAAATCACACTTATTTGAACCAATATTTAATCTGGTCAGTTGATTATCTGATTCTGCTCCTGCCAGCTATCTTAGTCAGTTGGAGTCGGCAAACCATCGGAAAGCATTTTCACTTGCATGGTGCCATGCACGTCCATCGGCCATCCTGTATAGCAAGTATAAAAAGATACAATTGACTGAAAGACTCTGTTCCTGAGGGTCAGTAGAGATGGAGACCATTGGTCACATAGTCCTTCTATGTTCCTTTTACACAGAGATGTGAAAAAAAAACCATATGCTTCCAATAATTGCTAAGTATCCTGGCTGTTCCGAGACTGCTTACCTCCAGTTGCTGCTTAAGGACAAACAGCCTGAAATTACAGTGCAGGTGGTTAGATTCTGCGCAGCAGCACTGGGGTTCATCAGAAACACGTGTCTAATCCAACATAGCTATTTTATACAATGAACATGGCAAACCCTTTGCACTGCTTATTCCTTTTCCCTTTAGCATTAAACTGACTGCAGCATTAAACTGATCCAGTTTATGGATTGTAATTTTAATATACTTAGACCATGTATAATTGACAGACTGGAGTTTTATCATAGATTTTATCTGATATTTATTATTTTATTCTGGAATTTTTAATTGCATATTTACTGAGTGTTTTTATTTGCTCTGGTCTCTGGTCTCTGATTGTAATAAACAGAATTGAATCATCTGGTTCAACTTCCTAAAACTCAAAATGACTACAGCCGAAGTCACATAAACCCTAAATATACCCCCAAGCCTTTCAACAATCTTCTGGTAGATGTATCGTCTGGGTATGGAAACACTTTGAGTCCCTGAAGAGCTACAATTGTTCCACAGTTTCTATTAACAGATTGAGAATTATATGGAGAGGGTTAACATAAAATCTTTCTGTTTGTTGCATTTGTCTCTATATTCATGTGTCTCTTTCCCCTCCCTCTCTCTCCCTCTCTCTCTTCCTATCCCCCCCTCCCTCCCTCCCTGTGTTTGTAATAATGGAGTAGAGCAGAGCAGAGAAGTAGTATATATAATTTTCATTTGGTAAATTGAACTGAATATTATTATTGTTATATAAGTATGGGACATAAATCATCTTAATAAATGAAGTATTTGAGGGGTCTTTGGTGGTCCTTGATATTCTCTGAGCTTGGTTGTTTTCTTGCAGACATTTCACTACCCGAACTAGGTAAACAACAGTCGTGCACTGCACACTGCATTGATTATATTAGTTTGGGTAATGAAACATGTGCAAGAAAACAACCACACTCAGAAAGCACCAAAGACCCTTCATTTCATTTGAGATAAAAATTTGTTAATATTAATTTGGTATAAAAACAATTTTGCTACTGAGAAAGAAGCAAATATTTTGAAAAAAGAGCTTTCAGGTACTAACTGGGATGGGTAGGGGTAGAACAGATATATTTGGATTTTTCAGGAAAAAGTAGAAAGAAAGAATGGCTAATGGTCCCATCCGGGAGTGGAGAATGCCACTATATCACTAGTATATAGAACATAATAATAATGTTGATAAGCAGAGCCTCTCCTGATGAATTAACAGTTGTTTATTATAAAGCAAATATATAATTCCGAACAATACCTTTCACCTCTTTGTCATTTTTGAACCATCTAATATCTGCAGCTGGCTTACTACCAGATGTTTTGCAAGTAAGTTCCATCCAATCTCCTTCCATAATTGGTGAAATAAATCCACTAATTTGAGGAGTCTCTGGAACACCTAACAAAAGACAAACAAATGAATTACAGTTTTGCTAATGGTTTGTTTAAGGTTTTTTTTCCAAACAGTGGGGAAAGTAAAATGAGAGTAATCATCAGAAAAATTGCTTTAGTAATAAAGTGTGTATTAACACAGTAGGGAATGAATAATAAATACATTAATTTATACATCAATTATAGGTTTATCACATAACTTAGTCTCCCAAATCAAATACGAAAGATGAACTTTGAAAATATATAGAAGTGAAAACTTAAACTTTCTTTTTAGTTTTGAACCAATTATTCAATTTCAGGATATAAGTGATTCATGCTGTGAAAACAACAAACATATTCATTAAAACATTTTTCTTCAGTAAAATAACTGTTTGAACACAAACTGTCAAGATAATGGACATGACATCTTTAACAATGAGAAAAGATCCATTGATTAAAAAGCAAATCATATTTATTCCAATTAATCAGTTAATATTAAACTGAATAATAAACTTCGGCATATCACTGAGTCTTTTCTTTAGACCACAGTGTGATTTTTGATTAAGCCACATGGTCATCACTTATATAATTTATCCTATGTAAATTATAAATTCATGGGAAATCAATTCACTATATTAAATTGAAATCAGAGTACAGTTGCAGGTCTGAACCTTTATGTATTATAGTAGACAGTGAAGTTCAGAAAGTAGATGAGGTGCTTGTCTTGGTGTAGGAAACAACACATCAACAGAGTCCAGCAATTTCATTTTTTTTCACTTTGTCAACAATTACAATTATAATAAAATTCACCCCTTGCCTTCTTCCAGTTGTGTTCTAGGCATCTCTTGATTGGTTCAACACCCTCAATTTTTCTGTAAAACACAGGAAGTGTTGGGAATGATGTCCTGGTCCATATTCCAGGCAGTGATTAAGAATTCAGTATGATTGTCTAGCAGAGCTTCAGATAGGAAAAAATACTCTTACTGACCTCTCCAAAATATTTCATATTATTGGATGGAACTCAGATGAGGAAGAAAAGAGGAATGGAATGCAAAGGGGAGTTGGAAAGTAAAATGGAGACTTTATTATTGATTTGTCCCTATAAATGAATCAGTCTATTTGTGGTTCATTTTTATACACTGTACTTTTCATAACTGCATTTATGCTATGTCACCATCAAATTGTAGTTTAAAAAGAAATCAACATCAAAATCTGTATTTAAATAAGTATTTAAAACATCACCACCACCACCATCATCATTTTAGCCATTGTCTATTCCCTGCAGGATGAAGGCCTCTTTTGCATGTTTCCAACCTAGATGATCCTGAACTTCCTTTTGCCAAATGGGCCCATAATACTTGCTGGTGTCATTGTTTCATTTTGTTTTAGGCCTTGTTTATGAATGCTTTTTATCAAGCGGGATACATTCTATGACTGCCTTGGTCCACTTGCCATCAGTTCTTTTTGCTATGTATTCAGCCCATTTCCATTTCAATTCTTCTACTCTCTTGATGATATTGTATACTTTGTTTGTTCTCTAATCCATGTGCACATCTTTCTATCTTGTCTTATAATGCCGAGCATGTATCTTTCCATGGCTTTTTGTGCTACTCATAGCTTTTGTATCTATTGTGGAGTTAGTGTCCATGTTTCACTGGTATATGTTAGAGCAGGTAGCACACACTGATTGAAAAGTTTTCTTTTCAGGCATGGGGGAGGCTGTTCTTGAAAATTATGCTTAGCTTGCCAAATGTCTGCCAACCACATTTAACATGGCATTCAATTTCCTTTATTGTATCACCTTCCATTGACATCCGTTGGCCAAGGTATATGTAGTGATCTTATTATATTTGGTTCATATATATATAAATATATATATATATATATATATATATATATATATATATATATATATATATATATATATATATATATATATAGGTCTTTGGTTGTTCGGGTTTTCTCCGTGTAAAATTGGAAGTGTCTTGGCGGCGTTTCGAAGTCTCATTCGTCATCTTCAGGCTTCAACCGTGCTTCTGGGAGCAATGTGTGATCGCAGCTGTTTCTTCCTTTTAACTGCTAGTGGGGTTTGAACTGATTGGGTGGGAGCTTGGCTGTGCTCTGATTGGATGGGGTTTTCTGTGCTCTGATTGGCTGGGGTGTGTCCTGTGTTGGTGGGGGCTTGGTTGTGCTCAGTCTAATCTGTGCTGCAGGGGGATTTGAGCTGGTGAGCTGCACTGCTGCTGTTTGGCTTCGTGTTCGTGGTCGTGCTACATCTTCGTAGTGGGTGTCAGTCTGCTGCATGTATGGATTGGAGGGGTTTGAAGTGGCTAATGTTGCAGCTGCGGTCTGGCTTCTGGTCCTTGGTCGTGCTTCCTGATCAGTGTGGGTTTGGGTGTGCTTTCTGGGTGGATGTGGTGGTGACATCCTGTGTGGACCTCGTGAGTGTGGGTCTGGTGTCATTCCTCGTGTTAGGGACACGTTTGTCAATAAGGGCAGGTTTCCAAATGGCTGGTAGGCGGGAGGTATCATCTCGTTTGTTCATGCTGTGTGGGCGTTTTTCTATCTCGATGGCTTCTCTGATTATTCTGTTGTTAAAGTGTTCAGTTTTGGCGATAGTTCTGGTCTTTTTAAAGTCAATATCGTGTCCTGTGACTTTAAAGTGTTGGACCAGGGAAGAAGTTGGTTCCTCTTTTTTGAATGAGTTCTTGTGTTCTTCAATCGTGCACTTATTCTTCTGTTGGTTTGTCCAATGTATGTGGTGGGGCAGGCGGTGCATGGGATTTCATATACTCCTTGATTTTCTAACTCAATTTTGTCTTTGGGGTTTCTTAGGATGGTGGATATTTTTGGTTTGTGCAGAATGCTGTCTTGATGTTATGTTTGTGGAGGATCTTGCTGATTCTGTCTGTGGTGCCTTTTATATATGGGAGGAGGGCTGTGCCATTTTCTTGCTCTCTGTCTTGGGTTTTAGTGGGGGTTCTTTTGGATTAGTTTGGTAATCTTATTTCTCTGGAATCCATTGGATGTTAGTACGTTTGTGAGAGTGTGTAGTTCGGTTTTAGGTGTTGTTCGTCAGCTAAGCATTTTGTTCTAGAGATGAGTGTCTTGGCTACGGAGTTGATCTGTGCTGGGTGGTGGTGTGAGAGTGCATGCAGATAGCGGTTTGTGTGTGTTTTCTTCTGGTAGATGGTGTGTCCTAGGGAGCCATTGGGTTTCTTGTAGACTAAGACATCTAGGAAGGAAGTTGGTTGTTAACTTCTGTTTCCATGGTGAACTGTATTTTGGGGTGTAGGCTATTGAGGTGTGTGAGGAAGTTTTCAAGTTTTCTTTCCCGTGTGGCCAGATTATGAAGGTGTCATCTACGTATCTGAGCCAGAGTTTGGGTTTGTGATCAGATTTTTCTAGTGCTTGGGTTTCAAAGTGTTCCATGTAGAGGTTGGCAATGACAGGTGAGAGGGTGATCCCATGGGTGCGCCTTCTATTTGTTTGTATTTTGTCCGTTATAGATGAAGTATGTGTTGGATAGGCAGTGGTTGGTCAGATCTAGTATGTGCTTGGGGGTTATATTTGTTTTGGATAGCTGTCAAGGCTTCTTTGATTGGCACTTGGGTGAAGAGGATATGACATCAAAGCTCACGAGTAGGTCGCTGGGCTGTAAGTTTTGTTTCTTTATGATCTCTATGAACTGGAATGAGTTTTTACGTGTGAGGCGATGGATTCTGCATAGGGCTGTAGTTGTTTGGCGAGAAATTTGGCTAGGTTTTGTAGAGGTGAGCCTATGGAGCTGACTATGGGTCTGAGTGGGGGTTCCTTCTTTGTGTATCTTGGGAGGCCGTAGAGCTTAGGGCATCTGGATGATTTCTCTCTGGGAATGATTCTTTGTTGGATTTCTTCGCTGATGGGGAGGCTTTTATTTTGGATCTAGTGGTTTTCTAGGTAGGTGGTGGGGTCTGTTTTAGGGGCTTGTATGCAGGGTCTTGGAGTAGGTTGGTTAATTTGGTTTGGTAGTCAGATGTGTTCATAACCACCGTGGCGTTGCCCTTGTCTGCTGGTAGGATTATTATGCTGGTATCTTTTTCAGGTTAAGTAGTGCTGTCTGTTCCTCTTTGGGTAAGTTGCTTTTGGGTGGCTTGCTGCTGCAGAGGATGTTGGTGATTTGAGTCTGATTTTGTTAGCGTCATCGGGGTTGATTTTGGTCAGGCTGGTTTCAACTCCGCATATAATGGTCTCAGTGGGGATGTATTTTGGGAGTGACTGCAAAGTTGAATCCTTTGGAAAGGACATCGGTTTCAGCTTTGGTGAGGATCCTATCTGAGATGTTATGCACTGTTTGTTTCATGTGTTGCTGTGAGGGTGGAGGGTTTGTTTCTGGCGTTCTTGTAGTCTTGAGTTTGTTGGTGTGCGTGTCTGTCTTGAGGGTGGTCTGTGTTTGGCTCTCCAGGCGGCAAGTTGTTTGGATTTGTCCCAAAGTGCAGGGTGCATCTTGTTGCTGAGTTTGAGGTGAAGTGTGAGGAGATCTTTGTTGATTTGATCTAGGAGGAATCTTTTGTGTGAAGTTCATTTCTGATTAAGGCCAATTCTGTTCTTTTTAGGATGCGTTTGGTGGCTGCAGAGTTGGAGTGGAATTTCAATTGGAAGCATTTGGGGATTAAATTTTCATCATGCAGTTTCGTAGGAATGCGAGGTCACATAAAATGGAAGCTCTTTGGACTTCTAGTTTTCATAGGTCCTGGTCAGATGGTGGATTTCCTCCCGTGAGGTGCAATATTTGTTTTCTGAGGTTTTCACGGGTGTTTGTATATAGGTCTTTGGTTGTTCGGGTTTTCTCCCGTGTAAAATTGGAAGTGTCTTGGCGACGTTTCGACGAAGTCTCATTCGTCATCTTCAGGCTTCAGCTTCGTGCTTCTGGGAGCAATGTGTGATCGCAGCTGTTTCTTCCTTTTAACTGCTAGTGGGGGTTTGAACTGATTGGGTGGGAGCTTGGCTGTGCTCTGATTGGATGGGGGGTTTTCTGTGCTCTGATTGGCTGGGGGTGTGTCCTGTGTTGGTGGGGGCTTGGTTGTGCTCAGTCTAATCTCGCCAAACAACTACAGCCCTATGCAGAATCCATCGCCTCACACGTAAAAAACTCATTCCAGTTCATAGAGATCATAAAGAAACAAAACTTACAGCCCAGCGACCTACTCGTGAGCTTTGATGTCATATCCCTCTTCACCCAAGTGCCAATCAAAGAAGCCTTGACAGCTATCCAAAACAAATATAACCCCCCCAAGCACATACTAGATCTGACCAACCACTGCCTATCCAACACATACTTCATCTATAACGGACAAAAATACAAACAAATAGAAGGCGCACCCATGGGATCACCCCTCTCACCTGTCATTGCCAACCTCTACATGGAACACTTTGAAACCCAAGCACTAGAAAAATCTGATCACAAACCCAAACTCTGGCTCAGATACGTAGATGACACCTTCATAATCTGGCCACACGGAAAGAAAAACTTGAAAACTTCCTCACACACCTCAATAGCCTACACCCCAAAATACAGTTCACCATGGAAGCGGAAGTTAACAACCAACTTCCTTCCTAGATGTCTTAGTCTACAAGAAACCCAATGGCTCCTAGGACACCATCTACCAGAAAACACACAAACCGCTATCTGCATGCACTCTCACACCACCACCAGCACAGATCAACTCCGTAGCCAAGACACTCATCTCTAGAACAAAATGCTTAGCTGACGAACAACACCTAAAACCGAACTACACACTCTCACAAGCGTACTAACATCCAATGGATTCAGAGAAATAAGATTACCAAACTAATCCAAAGAACCCCCACTAAAACCCAAGACAGAGAGCAAGAAAATGGCACAGCCCTCCTCCCATATATAAAGGCACCACAGACAGAATCAGCAAGATCCTCCACAAACATAACATCAAGACAGCATTCTGCACAAACCAAAAATATCCACCATCCTAAGAAACCCCAAAGACAAAATTGAGTTAGAAAATCAAGGAGTATATGAAATCCCATGCACGCCTGCCCCACCACATACATTGGACAAACCAACAGAAGAATAAGTGCATTGAAGAACACAAGAACTCATTCAAAAGAGGAACCAACTTCTTCCTGGTCCAACACTTTAAAGTCACAGGACACGATATTGACTTTAAAGACCAGAACTATCGCCAAAACTGAACACTTTAACAATAGAATAATCAGAGAAGCCATCGAGATAAACGCCACACAGCATGAACAAGCGAGATGATACCTCCGCCTACCAGCCATTTGAAACCTGCCCTTATTGACAAGCGTGTCCCTAACACGAGGAATGACACCAGACCCACACTCACGAGGTCCACACAGGATGTCACCACCACATCCACCCAGAAAGCACACCCAAACCCACACTGATCAGGAAGCACGACCAGGACCAGAAGCCAGACCGCAGCTGCAACATTAGCCACTTCAAACCCTCCAATCCATACATGCAGCAGACTGACACCCACTACGAAGATGTAGCACGACCACGAACACGAAGCCAAACAGCAGCAGTGCAGCTCACCAGCTCAAATCCCCTGCAGCACAGATTAGACTGAGCACAACCAAGCCCCCACCAACACAGGACACACCCCAGCCAATCAGAGCACAGAAAACCCCCATCCAATCAGAGCACAGCCAGCTCCCACCCAATCAGTTCAAACCCCACTAGCAGTTAAAGGAAGAAACAGCTGCGATCACATTGCTCCCAGAAGCACGAAGCTGAAGCCTGAAGATGACGAATGAGACTTCGTCGAAGCGTCGCCAAGACACTTCCAATTTTACGGAGAAAACCGAACAACCAAAGACCTATATACAAACACCCGTGAAAACCTCAGAAAACATATATATATATATATATACATATATATATATATATATATATATATATATATATATATATATATATATATATATATATATATATGTTTTCTGAGGTTTTCGTGGGTGTTTGTATGTAGGTCTTTGGTTATTCGGGTTTTCTCCCGCGTAAAATTGGAAGTGTCTTGGCGACGTTTCAACGAAGTCTCATTCGTCATCTTCAGGCTTCAGCTTTGTGCTTCTGGGAGCAATGTGTGATTGCAGCTGTTTCTTCCTTTTTAACTGCTAGTGGGGGTTTGAACTGATTGGGTGGGAGCTTGGCTGTGCTCTGATTGGATGGAGGTTTTTTTGTGCTCTGATTGGATGGGGGTGTGTCCTGTTTGGGTGGGGGCTTGGTTGTGCTCAGATTAGAGTGAGTTGCAGGGGCATTTGAGCTGGTGAGCTGCATTGCTGTTGTTTGGCTTCATGTTTGTGGTCGTGCTACATCTTCATAGTGGGTGTCTGTCTGCTGTATGTATGGATTGGAGGGGTTTGAAATGGCTAACGTTGCAGCTGTGGTCTGGCTTCTGGTCCTTGGTCGTGCTTCCTGATCAGTGTGGGTTTGGGTCTGCTTTCTGGGTGGATGTGTGGTGGTGACATCCTGTGTGGACCTCATGAGTGTGGGTCTGGTGTCATTCCTCGTGTTAGGGACTCGTTTGTCAGTAAGGGCGGGTTTCCAAATGGCTGGTAGACGGGAGGTATCATCTCGTTTGTTCATGCTGTGTGGGCGTTTTTCTATCTCGATGGCTTCTCTGATTATTCTGTTGTTAAAGTGTTCAGTTTTGGCGATAGTTCTAGTCTTTTTAAAATCAATATCGTGTCCTGTGGCTTTAAGGTGTTGGACCAGGGAAGAAGTTGGTTCCTCTTTTTTGACTGAGTTCTTGTGTTCTTCAATGTGTGCACTTATTTTTCTGTTGGTTTGTCCAATGTATGTGGTGGGGCAGGCAGTGCATGGGATTTCATATACTCCTTGATTTTCTAACTCAATTTTGTCGTTGGGGTTTCTTAGGATGGTGGATATTTTTTGGTTTGTACAGAATGCTGTCTTGATGTTGTGTTTGTGGAAGATCTTGCTGATTCTGTCTGTGGTGCCTTTTATATATGGGAGGAGGGCTGTGCCGTTTTCTTGTTCTCTGTCTTGGATTTTAGTGGGGGGTTCTTTTTGGATTAGTTTGGTAATCTTATTTCTCTGGAATCCATTGGATGTTAGTACGTTAGTGAGAGTGTGTAGTTTGGTTTTTAGGTGTTGTTCGTCAGCTAAGCGTTTTGTTCTGGAGATGAGTGTCTACGGAGTTGATCTGTGCTGGGTGGTGGTGTGAGAGTGCGTGCAGATAGCGGTTTGTGTGTGTTTTCTTCTGGTAGTTGGTGTGTCCTAGGGAGCCATTGGGTTTTCTGTAGACTAAGACATCTAGGAAGGGAAGTTGGTTGTTAACGTCTGTTTCCATTGTGAACTGTATTTTGGGGTGTAGGCTAATGAAGTGTGTGAGGAAGTTGTCAAGTTTTTCTTTCCCTTGTGGCCAGATTATGAAGGTGTCGTCTACGAGTCCCTAACACGAGGAATGACACCAGACTCACACTCACGAGATCCACACAGGATGTCACCACCACACATCCACCCAGAAAGCAGACCCAAACCCACACTGATCATGAAGCATGACCAAGGACCAGAAGCCAGACCGTAGCTGCAACATTAGCCATTTCAAACCCCTCCAATCCATACATGCAGCAGACTGACACCCAGTATGAAGATGTAGCACGACCACGAACATGAAGCCAAACAACAGCAATGCAGCTCACCAGCTCAAATCCCCCTGCAACTCAGATTAATCTGAGCACAACCAAGCCCCCACCCAATCAGTTCAAACCCCCACTAGCAGTTAAAAAGGAAGAAACAGCTGCAATCACACATTGCTCCCAGAAGCACGAAGCATGAAGCCTGAAGATGACGAATGAGACTTCGTTGAAACGTTGCCAAGACACTTCCAATTTTACGCGGGAGAAAACCCAAATAACCAAAGACCTACATACAAACACCCACGAAAACCTCAGAAAATGTGTGTGTGTGTGTGTGTGTGTGTGTGTGTGTTCATAGGTTTTCATGGGTATGTAGTTCTTGGCATTTTCAGGTCTTTTCCCATGTAAGGTTGAGAGTATCTTGGCGACGTTTTGACAAGGTCTCACTCATCATCTTCAGACTGGTGTCTTCGGCTTCGTGCTTCTCGAGCAAAGAGTGGTTGGAGCTGCCATCTCTCTATAAAGAATTTTATAGAGATGAGTGAGACCTCGTTGAAATGTCGCCAAAATACTCTCAACCTTACACGGGAAAAGACACCCGAAAATGCCAAGACCTACATACATACATACATACATACAAAATATGAATTAGAAATAAATAAAAATAAATAAACACAAATAACTATGAATTTGAAATAAGCAAATTAAAGATTAAAATTAGTTTTAATGGTACTGAGTTAAAGAAGCAAAATTAAGAGCTTGCAAAGGAGAGAGGAAGACAAAAAGCTAATATAAAAGAATAACAGTTTTTTTTTCATAGTTCTGCTGGGAAACTGTTAGAGAAATTTCTCTCAACATGTAGAAATGACTGTAAACTTCTGCTTTGCATGACATATAGATGTTATCTCATTCCAGAATACTAGTATTATACTTTCTAATGTTCTTGATTTAAAGAAAATCAATTGTCTAGATATTCATCATTCATTAAACGAGGCAGCCATTTTTCCATTAAGTTGAATTTATGAATTCTTCATTTTCAACAGTCAGCTCCATGCATCATATTTCATCATTTATCATCATCAATTCTATATTCAAAAGCCAGCTGTTGCACATTATGGCCAACAGCTCCCACTGAAAGGTCAGACTTAAGTAAGTATACTGAATTATGTGAAGCTATTGCTTATTGACTTTCATTTCAAACATAGGACAGATTATGTGTTATGCATTGTTATAACAAATAATGTTGGACATCTGCTTCAACAGTTTCCTAACCATGGCTTAGAATCTGCTAGTTAATTATGCTGGACTATTTCTTTTCATGTTTCTTATTTTTCTAGTAAATCTGGCAGCAATTTTGCAAGTGTATTGCTTGTTGAAAAATTAAATGGATAGAGTGAAGCAAAAGAATGAAAATCAATTCCATCAAGAGAGAAAGAAAGGGAAAAATGTTTTATATGGAGTGAATAATGAAAAGCATAACATATAGCAGGAGGAAGCTCATAAAATGGAGGGCTAAAATGGAAAGAAACAGAAAACAAAATGATTTTAATGATTAATATAGATGTAAAGTTAAATAGGATAGATTTGAAAGGAACATAAATAATTTACACATGCAAGGCAAACCTTAGTGTGTAAAATACAAACCTAGTCATGCCTCTTTCAGATATAATACATGTAATATACAATCCACTAGAAGTTATGATATTAATTCAATTACAAACAAGATATTATACAATAATTACTAATTAAATTATTTAAAAGTTTAAATAAACATTAAGATATGCAGCTGAGTACAAAATTATGCTTACCATAGCATAAATCTTGTTTACTCAATGGGATTTATTTCTGAATAAATATATATTTCTGAATAAATATTCTAAATGAAGGTCAGGTGTTTAAGCCAGATGGTTAAGGTAGCAAGTTTGAAACTGGAGGTGATGACTTCTATTCAAACCTTAGGCACAAAGCTAGCTGGGTGATCTTGGGCATTCATTCTCCCTCAGCTCTAGGAAGGAGCAAATGGTAAATCACTTTTGAAATTTTGCCAAGATAACTACAGATTGGTCCAGGCAGTTGCAATACTGCAACACTGATTCAAAGACACAAAAACAACGAAGAGCCCACTAAATGTTATTATATACTGTAAATCTAATGAGAGAAATGGAATACTTTCTACAATCTTTTTATCTTTTCAACTAGGGTAATGAGTTGATGTTTTTTACAATTCTGAGATACATGCATTTTTATTATTAGACAAAGGGTGGGTATTACCTGACACTCACAATATACTCATAAATAAATCATAATAAAGATGGAGTCAACACTTTATATTATCAGAGAGACATGCAAATGTTGCACTTAACAATGTTGCACTTAATATTAACATATAAATAATCTGAAATAAATTAAGACATTATTCAAATACATACATTTCTAAGCCATTTAAATACTTCATGGATGATTTACAGTTACAATACCAAATATAAAATGAGTTGCTACATGCTCCTTCATAATCTTATAGACACTTTCTAGAAATGTAATGTTACACTAAATTAAAAACCTGATTTTTAAAAGCAAAAAATTCTTATTTAGATTAAAAACCAACTTGCTTTATCTTTATCCCAGAAACGTTTTCAGATGTTCCTTCTTCGTTTTAACATTAAACTGGTAAAATAGTCTCAGTGGAACTAGCAGAGGCACATATTTCATATCCTAGGCACAAAAGCAATTCTCTGGGTGGATTAAGTTTAATATTACTAGCACACAGAACATTTTACATCAGCCTTATTAAATTCAACTCTCACCTTGCTATAGAGAAAGATTTTTTAAAAAGTAGAAAATTGGAAAATGGACAAATAAGAAAAGGTAAGGAAATGTGATAGATTTTGTTAGTGACCCTCTCAGCACAAGATATCCTTATGAACAATAACAGCTTACATAAAAGTTCTGCCAAGTACAGAATTCTTCCCAGTACCACAATCACAGACAATGTATGAACATCAAAGAGACAGGTCCCTATAGTTTATTTTCTATTCTATATAAAGGTATCACTCTCATTCTGGAGAAGTATGTGCATAGGTGCATAGACACATACACAAAAGTACATACATAGAAAGCGATACCTAGATAAGTAGTCCCTAAGAAAAGTTTGATATTTTATGTGATAAGGGAAAGGGTAGGGGGAAAAATCATGGAGGGAAAGGAAGAGGAGAACGAGGAGGAAGAGGAAGAGAGATGTTCAACACTGCCTAAATATACAGGAAAGATACCAAAATGGAGTCCTGATTGGAAAAATCTGCCACATTTATGATCAACAAGGGGAAAATAGTGAAAACTCAATGTGGCCTATGGAAGTCAATGTGCCTTGTGGAATCAATGTGCGCTATAGAAATAACTTCAAGAGTCAGTATAAAGAAATACTGAGAATCCTTCAGGCTGACAATATCAATAGAATAGAATAGAATAGAATTTTTTATTGGCCAAAAGTGATTGTGAATTTGCCTTGGTGCATATGCTCTCAGTGTACATAAAAGAAAAGATACGTTCAAGCATGCTGAAGTCAAGAAGAAGGTTAGTAGTGAATACTGTACATCATGAGAGATGAAAACTTTCTCAACATTCAATTACAATGATAGAAATACCATAAAAGCAATTAACAGGGAAAATTCAATTATTAGATATACAGCTGGAATAGCAGACTGGACTCAAACAGAACTAAAAGCCCTTCACCCATTCACTGATGTTAACAGACCCTATGAAGAAGCATAGGAAGGCATGGAATGTTGTAAGTACACAAGACAATTAAATAATTAAAAAGGGTAATATCTGAAGGACAGTGAGGAAGATTGGTTGAAGTTAGTACATCATGAAAGCTTACTGAATACCAAAGAGAAATGAAAAATAGAAAAAAATCATGGCCAATACATAAAAACACTACTAGCAGACAAAGCATACAAAAATTAGACCTGGCAAAGGCTAAGAGAAAAAGGTAGAGGGACTAATTCTGACTTCAGAAAAGCAAACCTTAAGAATAAATGCATATAACGCCAGACTTGAGAAGACAACAACCAACAGCAAATGCCATCTCTGCAAAGAAGTTGAAGAAACAGTGGAACACCTAGTTGACAGCTGCAAGAAGATTGCACATACCGACTACAAAAACAGCAAAGTAGCAACAATGGTATGTTGGCAAATCTGCAACAAATACTATTTGCTTCAAGAACTGTGGGGAACACAAAATTGAAAAAAACAATAGAAAGTGAATATTTTGTAATTCTGGAGCTTCAGAATTAAAGCAGAAAAGTATTTGAACGTAACAACTCAGACTTAACTATTGTTGATAAGAAAGGCAAAGAATACCTGGAGTACCAGGAGACAGCAGAATAGAAGCAAAAGAACTGGAGAAATGCACAAAATACGAAGATCTGCAAATAGAATGACTCGGGCAAAAGGAAACATATATAGTAATAGGCTTCTTGGGTTAAATACCAAAACAACTGGAGCACCAATGTACACTGTCAGCACTGACAAAATTGTCATTAG
The DNA here is from genome assembly GCF_028640845.1 of Ahaetulla prasina. NCBI lineage: Eukaryota > Metazoa > Chordata > Lepidosauria > Squamata > Colubridae > Ahaetulla > Ahaetulla prasina. The sequence goes on from NC_080543.1 coordinate 44,673,479, forward strand.
TAAATTGTAAAAGGTAGGTTTATTTGGAACAGGTATCCTGAAATGATACCTTTAATGCAATCAAACAACAACATCTGCTTATTCCAGAACCTTGGGAAGTACAGTACTCAATAGGTGAACAAAATGACAAATCCAGTTTAAATATTTTTCATATCAAATGACCTAAGCGCCAAAGCCCACTGCAACTACAACGTCAAAAAGGCTTTAAGAGTTGTAAACCTAATCTTGCGTAGCTTCTTCTCCAGAAAGATTACACTACTAACCAGAGCATACAAAACATTTGCTAGACCAATTCTCGATTACAGCTCGTCTGTCTGAAACCCACACTTCATTTAGAACTCATTTAGAACTCCATTCTAAATGAATTTATAAATGAATTTATAAATTTATAAATGAATTTATAAATTTATAAATAAATAAATAAATAAGTTCTAAATGAAGTTCTAAATGAAGTGTGTTCATTTAGAACACACTTCATTTAGAATTCCGCCGCCTTCAGCATGACCTGAGTATAACTCATAAAATCATCTGCTACAATGTCCTTCCTGTCGAAGACTACTTCAGCTTCAATTGCAACAATACACGAGCACACAATAGATTTAAACTTAATGTGAACCACTCCAATCTTGATTGTAGAAAATATGACTTCAGTAACAGAGTTGTTAATGCCTGGAATGTACTACCTGACTCCGTGGTCTCTTCCCAAAATCCCCAAAGCTTTAACCAAAGACTATCTACTGTTGACCTCACCCCATTCCTCACCTAAGAGGTCTGTAAGGGACGTGCATAAGAGCACCAGCATGCCTACCATTCCTGTCCTAATGTTCCCTTTGGTTGTATCCAATTCGTATGATTATTTCATGCTTATACTTATATATATCATTGTGTTTGACAAATAAATAAATAAATAATAAAAATTTGACTGGCTCTGTGACCAAAAGTAATTTCTCATACTGTTGCAGTCAAAGAGACTTCAAGTGGCTTACAAACCAAACATTTAAAAAAAAGAGAAAAATAGAAAAAAAATGATAAGGATCAGAAATCTAGATAGGAAAAGGATCCATAAAATCTATCCTTCCTTAAGATGGCATTCTTTTCTTTGACATCCTAATATATAGTATTTGGGATGAACAACAATAAATAGACATTCTTGATCTGAGATTCATATTTGAGATTTATCTCTCAAATACAACAATATTATTACTTGCTTTTTAATAACTGCATAAGTTTTGTAAAAAACAGCAGAATATTTAAAGAATCAACCATTCCCATAGAAATATTCAATATGTTCTTTCACCATTTGATTCATGCACCAATGAATCCTACTGCCTTCTGGGGGAAAAAAAGCTTTTTAGAAATTGTGCATATAGCTAAAAATAACTCTTGCTTCTTTGTGTTGTATAATGTACCACGGCTTTGACGAACATTTAGAAGTGAGCACATCTGTCAAGTTCTATTTTGTTCAGTTTCTCATAATATAATCTTACAATTAATATTAGGTTTGTTACATTGTTGTGCTTATTTCTATTAATAAGTGATTTTTTGGTAGAATGTAATTAATTATTAAATTAAATAAGTATGCAATAGTTATATATGATAGTTCTAGTATACATAATTCTTATCAGTCAATTAATGTAAATAGTTTGTTTTCCTATGCAGTATATATTTTTCTTTAGATATAATCTATATATTCTTATGTCTTAGAACATTGCTGAGATACTTATGGAGTTAATATGCTCTTTCATATTACTGCCAGAACTCTTATGGAGTGGTAACAGTCAGTTAGAATGTTTCCTTTTAACTATTAGGTCAAAGTATTTTTCACTTTAGTCCAATATTTAAAATTTCAATTAATACCAACATTATAGTTTATTTTGGGGAAAGTATTTACATTATGCTATGTACTGTGCTAATAGAATAACAACAACAACAACAACAACAATAAAAATATTTTATAGTAATAAAAGAAAACTCAGTCTTTTAAATTTAGTTCAGTTTTTGCCCTATGTGTGAAATTTCTTCAAAATCCCATCATTCGTGTTTTGTGAGCAGAGTTTTTCTTCATGCCTACAAAATGTAGAAATTTACTTTCTATATTGTCTTGTAACCAGGAAAGTATATGCAGCACTCATAAAACTATTATTTAACACAACAAAAAGTCAATAATGGACATAATGCATTCTGATACATAGAGCTAATATAAATGTAAATTGGGATGTAACTTCCTTATTTATTTATTTATTAGCTTCCATTCAACACTGCCTGTTACATGCCCAAAATATTACCATTTGTATTTGGTATGTATTTTAGCACAATACTTCCTCTTTCCCCTCATCTTATACACCCTGTCTTTACTTTTGACTTTTCACACTTGAATAGTTTGAACGATTCAGTTTATGGTTTTTAGAAACCATAACTTACCAAGTTTAGCCTAAATGAATTGTAATTAATTTCAATTAGGAAGAGTGGAAACAAGCCAACTTTGAACCACATTTTATGAAATTGATGTGCTGTATTTTATCCCCTTTAATCACAGTTTGCTTATCAGGCGATAAATTGAACTAACAATTAAACTAACTTGAACTAGAACAAAAGAGACAATTTCCACTCTAGTCATGACTGGAACTAAAGATGAAAGGGGAGAAGAAACTGTATAGGTCAAAGGGTAAACAAGTTTTTTTTTCCTTGGGACTGAGTGCTATACTGATCTCAGCTATTTAGTAGTTAGTAACACTGAATATTCTCTTCCAACTTACATTATTTTCAGTATGACATGCTTACCTAGAACAGTGAGAAAAGCCTTGGATGTCTTGACAGGCATAGTAAATAAAGAACAGGTATATTGCCCTTCATCTGACAATGAAACATCGGTGACTCTAATGGTCAATTCATGCCATGAAGCTCGAAGCAGTTCAATCCTATTGTCCCTCAAGGCTGTAAACAAACAAACAAAATAGAAATATATATATGTATTTATTAAAAATCAACAGTTTTAATTTGGAGCTAGAAGACTAGCCTATGTGCAGTATAAAAAAATGTTAACAGATAAAGTGTACTGTTCATGTACACAATGTTTTTTAAAAGACAGTTTGAAAAATGCATTAATGTTCTAAAAGACGGGTGTCAAACTCATGGCCTCATGCTGTCATGTGACATTTCGTGACATTTTTTCCCTTCATAGAGCTGCAGGGGCATGGCCTGTGTGTGATACATCTGGACTGTGGGCTGTGAATTTGACACCCTTGTTCTAAAACAAAGGTGGAAAGAAAAAGAAAAAAAGTTTTAGTTTTGTAAATACTCTTTTTGCAAGGCAATACATTGTTAAAATCAAACAAAGCATAGTCATTGTCAAGAGAGATATAAAATACAAAGCTAATGTTTAGAATACACCTCCACCCAATCAGAACACAGCCAAGCTCCCAACCAATCAGTTCAAACCCCCACTAGCAGTTAAAAAGAAGAAACAGCTGCGATCACACATTTCTCGTAGAAGCACGAAGCTGTAAACACCCAGCCTGAAGATGACGAATGGGATTTCGTCGAAATGTCGCCAAGACACTGCCAATTTTATGCGGGAGAAAACCCGAATAACCAAAGACCTACATACAAACACCCACAAAAACTTCAGAATATATATATATTTAATATATATATATATATATATATATATATATATATATATATATATATATATATATATTTAAATATATATATATATTTAATATATAGGAAATATATATATTTCCTCTTGGCCATTTTAGCAGCTCTCTGAAACTCTTTGTTAAGTTCCTTTCTGATACTTATGTTTTTCTTGGCTTTGGCTTCCCTCTTGTTCTTAAAATTCCACAGTTCAGTTTGCTTTGTTATGAGTTTCTTCAACTTTCACAGTTACTTTTCACATTCATTTTTTTTCTGTTTAAGTTCATTCTACAATTCTTGTGGGTCAAGTTTTCCGTGGACACCCTTACATTTTTTTTAAGTAGTCCATTTATTATGACATTCATATGGAAATTGAATCAATTTCTTATTTAGTTTAACTGCACACGAACAGTTTATTATGTGTTCTGCAATCAGCATCTGGCCATATTTTTGAGCCGTTACTGAGCCATTTTTTCTCCTTTTAGAAATAATAGGGTTGCCATGATTTAAACTTTTTAGATATTTAGGATGAACTATTTTTTCTACGGCAAGTAATAACTTAGAATGAAGAGACACAAGAAAAGAAATGAGTTTTTACTAGGAATACATAGGCAGTTGATATAATTTTGTTATTGTAGGTATAGTTGCTTAACAATCTCTATGAAAAAAAGCATCATTTTATTTAAGCTGCAACCTTTGGTTGTGTTTCATCAAATTTAAAAGAGAAAAACTATTTTGATCAGAATAATACAGTAAATAAATCCACCAAAACCAGGCACAACATTTCAGAAAATGGAAATAGGTCCAGATAGTAATATTACAATTGAAATAACCTAACACCAACAAAACACCCAATGAGGTATGTATTTATGCAGAGCACTAGCAACACTGTGATCACTTAATATCTTGAATCAAAGGTAGAGATTTAAAGTTTTAAAAAAGAATGTTTAGTTTTTAATCATGTGTACATAACAGAATTATAGAACTATAATTTGAGAAATTTATTGTTTCCATGACAAAAGTACCATTCAATAATAACAGTACCATTCAATAAAAAAAACCCCCAAACACATTCTCAATTATCTTGGATATTTTTCATCTCAGCAGGTTTTTTTAGATATAGGGCGGGGGGAGATGTACTTGTGTGCATACTGGAAAGTTTATTAATAATCTAATGAATTCATTGCAAATCACTCTTGCCAGCCAATGTAGGTTTGGATTATGTACACCTTATCTAAAACAATTTTAGAAAATTAATATTTGCAGTAACTATCTGGAATTAACAATATATAATAAGTAGCTTGAAGATAGGTAAGTAAATTAGAAGGTGGATAGGCAGATAGACAAAATCTTTAAAGACATACAGCATCCCAAAGCAAACTTGACAGACTTGACTGATGACATAATACCCTCTTCTTTTTATGGTGGTGACATAAAAATGCCAAAGGACACAAAGCTGTCAGTCTTGTTGTTTATTTTCTATCTTAGACTAATAAAAGAATGTGTGTGATTGACAGGAGGCAGACACGGGCATGGTCTCAGGCACACAGTGTGCACTTATGTTTGAAAAAGGATATTGATGGTTTCAGGGTTTTGTTATTTATTATTGGCTTTTCCAATCCTAACTTTGCTTTCCTTTTTCAACAACTTTTAGAGGCAACTTTATTGATTTTTAAAAATCCTGCAATAATCACATTTTATTAACAATAGCGGTGTCTGAGCAACACAGTGCTAATATTGCATTATGACAAATTTGCTATAATAATCCTTTTCTTTTAGTTTCCTTGACTTATAAAGAATTGCTTTGGTGAATGGACATAGAAGTTGAATAAACAAACTGTTTTTGCCATTAATGCACTAAGACTAAGTTAAAATATAATCATATAATTTATTTGTGATACTACCTTCATAAAGTTTCATATACTTTTGAGTCAAGAGCCTTACAGAGTTGGGCAGCCTTTTAAATCAAATAAATAAATAAATGGGTGGGTGAGTGGATCAGAATAAATGTGCACTGAAAAAAAAATATCCATATAGTTGTTGGTTTCCCTGGTCAAACAATGTTTCAGTGAATTCCTGAATGAACAAAATTTGACAACCTTAATATGGCACAAAGTTAAGCCCACCACTTTCCATAAATTTAAATGTCAATGAGTTACTTATGTGCAGTTGTTTACAAATTCAAAATAAGAAAAAAATAGATATCCTTCTAGTCAGTACTTTGTAATATTTTTTTGACATGCATTTTCCATGAAGAAATTGAAGGTGAAAATAGATTGGCATTTAAGCTATATAATAAAATGTATGCATTTTAATCTGTAGATAGATGACATATTTAATTTTGTATCATGTGTCAGCTTTGGTTTAGTCAGACAGTCACTGAAACACACTCAGCTAGGTTAAATAAACCATTACATACAATACTTTCAAAAATGAAATACTAGAAGCATTTTTATAAAATAAAAGTTTTATATGTGTTGCAAGTTATAAAGTTGGATTTCTCAGAATAAATTTATATATGTAGTAAGGTAGAAATCTACATTACTTACAAAAATATTGTTAAAATATTTGTTAACATAAATGATTACCTGTATGGAACAAGAGTTAATTTATTTTAGTTGCTGAATTTTGTCTTACACAATTTAGAAGCCAATTTTATTCATGGACATTAAGAACAGCAGAAACCAAATTTGGTCAGTTGCCAGAATTTGGATCCATGTACTGAATAATTTCCAGTGAATATGGAGGTCTATATACAGTATAGTTCCATATATAATATTTATACTACGTGTGTGTATACTGTATATTCGTGTACACACACACACACACACACACACACACACACACACACACACACACACACATTCAAATTGTGATGTCAGCAAGTAATTAGATTGTATGATTGTCATTATATTTACTAACCTTCATCTTGAAGAGATGTGAGATCATCTCAAACATTATACAGAACATATTTTTAAAGCTGTGTTTACTAAAATAGCATATAACTGAGAACTGCAAACTATCAAAATCATATGACTTTTTTAGTGGTATTTTAAATCCTATCTCCAGGCAAAACTCCATTTAATTAGAAATAAAGGCAGCAAGAGACACAGTCCTGCTTGAAATATGAGTCACTGTCAGACATTCAGTTATCCTTCCCCTCCCCTTCTGAAAATGTTCAACTCCAGAAGGAAAATTCCCTGGCTGTGAAATGAGAATATTTGCTTTATGCCCAAGGGCACCACACAATTTAATTGACTAATGCCTTTTTGCATAGGTGAGATTAAGTGCTGAATCTGTAAAAGATGCTGAAATGGAATGACATGAAAACGTATGAAGTAGTCAGGTTTCAGATATGTGTGTATGTGTATGTGTGTGTATGTATATGTGTGTGTGTATGTGTGTGTATGTATGTATGTATGTATGTATGTATGTATGTATGTATGTATGTATTAGGCAGATGCAGAGAAGTAACCCACACTCAACAATGTTCTTTTGGAATACTGGAATTGTGCTAAATGCATTAGTTCTCCTTGCTGTATGAATTTGTATTTTTAGAAATGAATTAAAATTATTGAAAGGCTGTAAATAAATCATGCATGGTGTCAGCACCGATTATTTTAAAGATTTCATATCTCTTCCAGTTTTTGGTATGATGACGCATGAAAATAAAACCAAGCTTCTCTGAAAGAAATCAATAAAGTGATACCAAAAAATAAAAGGAACATAATTTGAAAACACCCCTCCCCCCACAAATGTCTAAAACTGAAGCTTCTTTTAACTTAAAGACCCAAGCCAAATGCTTCTGTATCAATCCTGGTCCTAAGTAGAAGATACCCGTCCTGGTCCTAAGTAAAAGGAGTTTAGAATACATTATTTTAGTTTAGTTCTATAACAGTCTCAGGTATATGTTACTAGTAATGAAGAAAGCAAATGCATGTTGCTCAAAAATATTGTGTTTCCTTTAAAAACAAAACAAAACAAAACAAGCAGACAACTATTGATTTTCCTTTCCAGAGTTACTTTTATCCAGCCACCAAGCTCAAAAACTGACAATTTTTATTTTGATAATGTCTAAATTTTGTGGACAGAGTCAATAACTTACGCACGCTTAACAAATAATCAATAATCATATGACCAATCTGTGGATTGTTAGTAACATGCCAATTACTGAGTTGTATTTCCAGCTGCAAAAACTGTCGTTGTCCTTTAAATATTATTTGGGTCAACATACAAGAAGCATTTGTAGTAAGCTGTAATATAAGATGCTGTATTGAAGTTTATGGAAAATTCTTTTAAAATTCTTTAAAACAAAATAATCCCTTACAGGTTTACTAGGATAGGATCCTCAAGCACATTAAGAAATCACAATGTCAGTTTTCTATTAATAGAGATTTTTGAGTGAGGGGGCCACACTTCCATTGCAGAACTGCAGAAACAGGGAGATCAAATTGATCCAATCACAAATGCTTGATCCAAATAAACTATGAAAAAGCACTTTGAAGTAAAACATTTTATTTAAAAAAATCTGCAAAAGTTTTAAAAACAGTTTCCTCAAATTTGAATCAATACAATATTTAATAATTTTAATAATTTAAAATTATTTTAAGATGTACACTTTACTAAAAGGAATATACTTCATTTATTTTAACTGGGATTATATGACAATAATATATTTTGTGGGGAAAAAATTAAATTGTATTTGCAACCAAATATTTTCTCTACCTCGCTAACTTTGTATTAAGTACAAGTTTCATAGTTTCTAATTCCATTCTTTTTCTTACATGCAGGACGTCAACTTGGAGAAAATGGTCTTAATTTTAAACTGAGATCAGCTTTTGACACATTTCATTCATGTTTGTGCAAATTCTATTACTAATGTGTCAAGAATGAATCAAAGTAATGCAAAAAAGATGTGGAGAGACCTGGCCTATAGAATTGCCAAGAGTTGGACATGGTTGAATGGATAACAACATCACATTATCATCATCATCATTAGTGAGTAGAACAGGGCCTATTCTAGGAGGAGGTTTCATAATTTAAGATGTGAAATGGGTGTCATACGGTTTTGAAAGGAAGTAAGGTTTTTTTTTCTTATGCTTCCTCAATTCTTTCCATTTGGTTGCTTGAGGCCAGTCCACTATTCCAGTGGTGTAAATAATGACTGGACTTGCCCAGGATTTTAATTGCCCTGTTGGTGTTTCTTTTATTTAGTTTGGACTTTATGATTTCCTTCATGCTCTTGATGTATTCATGTCTAACCTTTTTCTTGTCTTCAGGGTACTTGATGTCAGCTTAAAGGATGTCCAGTTATTTGTAGTAATCATCATCATGCAGATTCTTGATGTTATTTCCATAACAAAAGAATCCTTATAATAAATTAAATAGTTTGCAATCCTCTGTTGCCCTTAGAACTGTAGCTGGATTTTAAAATCATTCTAATAGTTAGGAACAGAATGAACATTTTGGTATTTTTTAACCATAATGAATATATTGTGAAATATACATTTTAATTCAATTTGTAATCCTACAGAAATTGTACTGTACTACTAATAGCTTTGATTACAACTGTTCCATTTAGTGCAGCTGAAGATAAAGGAGTATGAAAGCCAATATGCCTCATAGTGAGGATTTACAGCACAATTGATTGCCTAAATATTTGATCATTGTCATTTTAATATAGCAAATACTCTGTTTACTTGATGTCTAAGATGTCGCTCATAAGTTTTAAAGACTTCATTATTTCTGGAAGTCATTTTAGAAATTGTAGTTCCTGGAACTGTATGTAATAAAAACTGATTATTGACAAAGTTAAGGAAAAAATAGGAATGATTTTCAGTAATAAAACAAGCTAAGACCTCACAAACATTCAGAGCATCATAAAAGAAAAAACAATTTAGCATTGTTCTATGTACTCCAAATATTTTTTCTCCTATTAAATATCAGTGATCTGCATAAAATAATAATCAGGGTTTATTATTACAAGAATAATACACTTTAATTTCTGTTCTTTGGTTCCTTGAGAAGTGTGACACTGTAGCATTGAGAAAGATAATACAGTGAACTTTGCTTATGTAGTTTGGATTACAACCTGACTCTCAATAAACAAAATCAACAGTATCCTAAACTAACCTTAATCCAGAATAAACATAAATGGATATAGTCATGGATTATTTGTGAAAGTTATACCTTAGTATAGAATAATTTGTTAGGCTATCAGGTCTCTATTTTCTAGGTAAATGGATGTTAAATAATCATTTTATACTTCACAATTACAAGAATAATGGTCACCATCTATATTTCTTGACTATATGTCAACAAGAAAACATGAAAATATTGGAATCCTATATTATTAGGCATATTGAATCAAACCAAAATGCCATTTGGTCCCCAATCCTTGCAAGCTCTTCTAATTGTTACCCTACTATAATTGTATATTATCTCTAAAATCTTGTTTTGCCAGACATGTCCTCAATGAACTTATCAACCCCTTCAAAAACCATTGTCATTTTCAAAGGCTGTTAAAAAATATTCACAAACCATTCTTTATTAAAAAGTATCTGGGCTTCATAGAATCACAACAAAAAATGAAACAAAACTATGCTTTTATAAAATTATACAGCATATGTTACAACTGTGGAAAAGTTTAAAGGATTGTCATACTTTACAAATGAAGCCAAATAAAATTACTTTATGATTAGGACAGCACTCAGCCTTGTCCTAATTGTAAATAAAAGATCCTTTATTACTCTGCTTCAGGTTGTTTCAAGTATCACCTTCTGTGCATTTAGTAGCTGTTATAATTTACTCTGCATATTCTACGTACAATTAGAAATGCCGTCCTATTACAGGACATGTTGAAAGTGCTCAGAAGCAAAACAGCACTATTGTACCTCATCAAGATGACTTCTATTGTCTGTACATTGCAAAGCATTTATTGAAGGAGAAGTGGGAAATTAGTACAGGTAAGTGAAAGAGAAAATACGTTTTGAGATAGGAAAAACACATATCCTATAGGAAATACAAAAGGGTGGAAACTCTAAACTTATTTCCTCATGATCATATAGAAAGAACAATGCATATGTATGTTTTTTGTGAATATATACACACTCACACACATACCATATGTTTTCCAATATGCATATATGCATAGGCAGAATAAGAAGGGAATGCATATGCACAAGTGCATCAACTAATTCATTATTCAGAAGACTATGCATCCAGCAAGAGGCTGGAAATTATTTAGTTAGCTAGTTAAAATATTTACAGTGCATTCAGAAACTATTCAATTTTGTCAATTTTGTTATGCTGCAGCGTGATTCCCTAATCCAGGTGTCCAACGCTTATTGTGTCATATCCAAAAAGTCTTAAGGCTGTAATTGCTGCCAAAGGTGCTTCAACCAAGTACTGAGTTGAGCGTCTGAATACTTATGCCAATGTGATATTTCACTTTTTCTTTTTAATAAATTTACAGACTCTTCAACCACCTTTCTGAGTAGGACTCTAAACGTCTGTTATCATTTTATCATTATGTTTGAGAAAAAATGACTAATGAGGAAAAAAAGGAATGAATTTGAACAACTGTAGAATCAGTCTACAGCATAAAAAAATTAACAAAAATGAAGGGGGTCTGAATACTTTCTGAGTGCACTATATATGGTTGCTCAACTCAGTGAACATGATTCAATTCAACTTAAACAATGCGGCATAGGGAAAAAACAAAAAGTCAAACAAACAATGCAAATCAAACATATCATTAAAATTAACTAAAGAATAAATGGTAAATATGGAGAAATCTATTGTAACTTCTAAGAATGGGGACACCCACACATCTCTACTATATAAAATGTAGTTTCCAAGTAGGCATCTGAATGCAATTCATGGGGCTAAATTATCACCTACATGACATAGGATCATGTTACCACATTCTCCTAAGAATATCTGCACATTCTACATGTTCCCCTAAGGAGGTCACAGTCAGGTCCTTTGGGTCCCTTCCTGAAGTCCTGGTGAAGAGCCACATCTTAATTACTTCCTAAAGACATGCAGGATCAAAGCCTGATGCATGTCAGGATAGAGATAATTCCAAAGGGTAGCTCAAACTTTCTGGGTCTCACAATATGACATTGTTTCAAGGAAGGGACCTGAAGAATTTAATATAGAATAGAATAGAATAGAATTTTTTATTGGCCAAGTGTGATTGGACACACAAGGAATTTGTCTTGGTGCATATGCTCTCAATGTATATAAAAGAAAAGATACGTTCATCAAGGTACAACATTTACAACACAATTGATGGTCAATATATCAATATAAATCATAAGTATTGCCAGCAACAAAGTTACAGTCATACAGTCATAAGTGGAAAGAGATTGGTGATGGGAACTATGAGAAGATTAATAGGGAAAATTATATGGTTATAGAAGCGGAGATATTCTCTGAATTGGATTGGATTTTATGTTTTAGCTGGTTTTAAATACTTTAGGATTAATTTGTTCTATTGATTTATATATTTTATTACTGTTAATTGTTAATATTTTTTTTTGGAAGGATTTTGGTTATGTTAGGAGGAAGTCAGAGCTAGAGAGGAAAAATTGGTATAATAGTTTTGGGGAAATTTTTTTTTAGCATATGTTTGTTTTATTTTTAACTATACCTTGTGCTTGTTCCGGGAAGTCAGGGGGGAGGGGGGAGGGTATTAGTGAAGGGAAGGGGGTTGGGGGGAAAGGGGGGGATTTTTTTTTTTGTAAAACTTTTTGAATAAAAAAAAAAAGAGAGAGAGAAGATTAATAGTAGTGCAGATTTAGTAAATAGTTTGACAGTGTTGAGGGAATTATTTGTTTAGCAGAGTGATGGCCTTCGGGAAAAAACTGTTCTTGTGTCTAGTTGTTCTGGTGTGCAGTGCTCTATAGCATTGTTTTGAGGGTAGGAGATGAAACAGTTTATGTTCTGGATGTGAGGGATCTGTAAATATTTTCACGGCCCTCTTCTTGATTCGTGCAGTATACAGGTCCTCAATGGAAGACAGGTTGGTAGCAATTGCTTTTTTCTGCAGTTCTAATTATCCTCTGAAGTCTGTGTCTTTCTTGTTGAGTTGCAGAACCGAACATACATACATACATACATACATACATACATACATACATACATATATATACACACACACACACACACACACACACAAACACACATAAGAATATGTTCTTCCTATCAGCATGTGTGATGAATCAATATTCTTAGGAGAATGTGGTAACTTGATCCTATGCCTATAGGTATCTATAGGTGATAATTTGCACCTTGATTTCATCTAATTGCCTAATAGGAGACAGTACAGCTTTGCTGTGTAGAGATGTTACATGGGTATAATAAGAAATACCCGTAACTACTTCAGTCCCTGCATTCAGCCTAGGGATGGTCTTCAAGGATAACCCTATGTAGAGCAGGTTGAAGTGGTTCTATTTTCTTTTTTTTTTAAAAATTTGTTTTCTTTATCTTTCCACATTTTTCCACTTCATTCTCTTTTTTCCTATTCATTCTCTTCAAAAGAACTCCCTCTTCATAACATTATTGTGTATTTAATAGTTTATTTTCTGTTTTCTCCCTCCTTCCTTTACTTCTTCTCAGTCAACCTGGAGAGAAATATATTATAGGTAACATCTCCTGCTGGGGACCTATTTAGTTTGGTTTCATAGTCTCTTTTAGGTCTTTCATGACTTTACAAGTTTAAAGCTCCCACTGTTTTCAGCAATTGCATTTTCCTCTATAACAAGCTCTCTCTTGAGAGGACTCTGTTGTTCTTTTCAGAAAGGAGATTGAAAAACCTTTCCACCTTTCTAAGAGTTAGTTTTATGATCCTTCGCATTTGATCACATTATACCTAGTCAGATATAGTTTTATGATCCATGTTTATAGAAAATGGGGAACAATTTAAAGGAACACTCTAGAACAATTGGAATTTTTGCAATGATAACTTGACAAAAGCAGCACTGTTAAGAAAAAGTTCCTTGGAAAGTATACTGTACATATATTGGAACAGAGGGAAAAGTATATATGGACATACACATACACACATACTTTTTCCATATGTGTTGTGTACACACACACAAAACGTATATATGCTTTTATATATAATTTATTTATGAATGAAGTCCAAACAAACCCTAAGAGCTAACACAGAATGCGTATAGTGATTAACAGTAAGTTAACAATAAATATAAAAGAGGAGAAAAAAAGAAAGTAAATCTTATATGGACTATCCTTGTTAGCTCAGTGTCTGCTAATTATGATTGCAATCTGACAAAATTTCCATTATCAATCATTTCTACTAACAGAATCTCGTTTGGGCATTTAAGAGCCATGGTGGCACAGTAGTTAGAATGCAGTACTGCAAGCTATTTCTGCTGCCTGCTGCCTGCCTGCAATTTGGCAGTTCAAATCTCATCAGGCGCAAGGTTGACTCAGCCTTCCATCCTTCTGAGGTAGGTAAAATGAGGACCCAGATTGTCGGGGGCAATATGCTGACTCTGTAAACTGCTTAGAGAGGGCTGTAAAGCACTGTAAAGCGGTATATAAGTCTAAGTGCTATTGCTATTGCTATTTAACAAAGAACAGCAAGCTATAGCTGAAGAATCGATTAGCAACTAAAATCAGAAATGTGAACTGAATTGACTCTATTAATCTACTATTATTACCAGCCAACTATATCTTAAGATCTATATTATAATTTTCTGGTTGGGATGATGCAAGAGAAACTGCTAACCCCAGGAATGCTTCCATTCCACTTTTATTGATTTGACTCAATTCCTTAATACAGGATATTGAGACAATTAGGCAATTTGTTTATTGATTGCTGCCTCTTGCAGCTGATAAGGAGTTTGCAGGTAATAGCTTTAATGCATGTCAAATGCTCATATGACAGCAACTGCTAGACCGCATTCACATTGCCCAAGAAGTGAGCTACATTTTGCCCCTTAGATAATAAAATAGTATTTTATTATTTTATTTTTATATTTTATTTTTGAAGTAAAATAATAATTTTACTTTTATGGCGAGAATATCAAACAAGTTCTCACCAAATGAGATTGCTATTCTTTGACCTCAGCCCACAAATAAGTCTCCAAGAGGATTACACAGTTCTAAGTAGAACTACAGTGAAATCTATATGCAGTAAGATCATGCTGCCATGACGAAAAAATGGAAAATAACAATTTTGAAACATTTTCCAGGAGGAAGTTGATTTCTTCTCAGACAGATAGTTGATGAATCATGCACTGAAGTTAATAATACAAGCATTATTGCTTCTAGGAGATATAGGTTGATCTCAGGATTTTCATTGAAAAGAGGCAATGTTTTTGAACACAAATTGATTGGAATTGAGAATTTAACAGGCTTAAAGGTTTAGTACTTTCATATTATAACTCATTCCAGGGCATTTTATTTTCAAGGGTAGTCTAAAATAGACCTGGGCATTTTGTCTAGTGGTTAAGGCACAAGGCTAGAAAATGGGAGATGGTGAATTCAAATCCTGCCTTGGCCAACTTTGGGCTAGTCCCTTTCTTTCAGCCCAACCCATCTCACAGGGTTGTTGTAGGTAAAATGGAAGGAGGAAAGTGTGTTTGATATGTTTGCCACCTTGAGTTATTTATAAAATAATGAAGGTGAGATACAAATAAATAAAAAATAACTGCCTTCGCTGCTCTAAAGTATGAAATTTGACTAGAAAAACTGAAGTTCAGATTCTGATAGACTATTTAAGAAGTCTTTGTTTCTCAGCAAACAAGTAACTGTGAGTTTATGTCTTTAGAACTTTTTGGAAAAAGAATTGCAAGCAAAAATAAAAAAAATTAAACAACAATCCTTTCTATTCAATAAATATGCACATTTTCTCTAGGCACATTATTATATGACATACTAGCATAAATATCTCCAAATCATTATTAGTCTGTTTTAATTTGAAATTAAATAAATGAATGAAATGTAGTTAAAATGATATATCTGAAAGAGAAGTTTGCACAAGAATCATCCACAAATCAAAGAAATAACAACATTCTGTGTAGAGAGCATGGAAGCTGACCTTTACAGAGATATGCAAAAAACAGTTACATTAAGAGAAAGAGACCTGCAATATTTTTAATACCTGGGAAGAAAGATTATGTAGTGACTCAGCCAAGCCAAATTCCTCCCTGATTGATTGTGGTAGAAGAAGGAGAATAAGTAAAGCACAGTCATACTTGTAAAATTATGTTATTATAATATAGCTCTATAAGTTTTTTCTATTATTATTTATTTAGATTATCTAGCTTAAATTCATGACTGAGAGAGACTAACAAAAGTTAAAAACATCACGTAATGCATATCTAAAAACAACAACATGCCCATAATCAGTACCCAAAATTCAACAAACTAAAACACCAATATGACAAAGGCCTTATGGAAAAGTCTGGGCTAATGCAATTTCTGGAGTGATGATGTACCAAAGGGCAGGCACCATTACAGAAACAGGGCCCCTACCTGATAACATTCCATAATAGATGGATTGAGAGCCTGACTCACCTGCCAGTCCTAATGGCATTGGTAAACATAACTGGAGAAAAGTAGCCCCTAAATAGCACAGCTCTATGCAATGAAAAGCTTTCTATCATTACCAACAGCATGAACTGGATTTGGAAGCATATTGGCAATGAATAGAGATCACAGAGCAGTAGTTTAATAGAAACAGATAAAAAGATACAAAACTGTCTGCAACACTGCATTCTGTACCAGCTGTAGCTTCTGGATGTTGTTCAAGAGCATCCCTATATAAAGCAACTTTCAGTAGTTGATTTGAAGATGACCAGACATGTGTGACCATCAGTAAAACTTTCTGGTTCAGGAATGGGTATATTTGGGATGTAATACAAAGTTGTGCAAAGGTCCTTCTAGTCATTGCTGCCACCTGTTCCTCAAAGAAGAGCCCTGAATCTAGGAAGACTCTTATATTTCTCACAAGTTCCATTTGTCGTAATGTAACACCATTGAAAACAATAGACGGAAATTTCCCAGAACCAGGGACCTCAATGCCCAAATCCACTTAGGCATGCTATGGCTGAGCTAAAACCCATTGTTCTCCACCCAAACCGCCACAGCCTCCAGGCTCTAAGATAATATCTACACATCATTATTTGGTCATCCAGGAATGTAGACAGAATGCTGGGTATCACCAATGGTACTTTATTCTGTTTTGTTGGATGACTTCACCCACCAGCTTCATATACATGTTAACAAGAGCATACAATGATGGTTTTCAAGTTTTACAAACTTGGTTTTAAAACAAAATGAAATTCAACAGTGAAAAAAGTAAGGTTTAGGCAAAAAAAACAAAAAAACAAAATGCACAGGTACCATATATGTGGTACTTTGCTCAATAGTAGTAACTGTGAGAGGGATCTTGGAGTCCTAGTGGACAACCATTTAGGTATGAGCCAGCAGTATGCAGCAGCTGCCAAAAAAGCCAACATAGTTCTGGGCTGCATAAACAGAGGGATAGAATCAAGATCACGTGAAGTGTTAATACCATTTTATAATGCATTGGTAGGCCACACTTGGAATATTGCATTCAGTTTTGGTCGCCATGATGTAAAAAAGATGTTGAGACTCTAGAAAGAGTGCAGAGAAGAGCAACAAAGATGATTAGGGGACTGGAGGCTAAAACATATGAAGAACGGTTGCAGGAACTGGGTATGTCTAGTTTAATGAAAAGAAGGACTAGGGGAGACATGATAGCAGTGTTCCAATATCTCAGGGGTTGCCACAAAGAAGAGGGAGTCAAACTATTCTCCAAAGCACCTGAGGGAAGAACAAGAAGCAATGGGTGGAAACTAATCAAGGAGAGAAGTAACTTAGAACTAAGGAGAAATTTCCTGACAGAACAATCAATAAGTGGAACAACTTGCCTGCAGAAGTTGTGAATGCTCCAACACTGGAAATTTTTAAGAAAGTGTTGGATAGCCATTTCTCTGAAATGGTGTAGTTTCCTGCCTGGGCAGGGGGTTGGACTAGAAGACCTCCAAGGTCCCTTCCAACTCTGTAATTATGTTATTATTATTAATGTACATTTTCCACAATTTTTTAAAAGTTTAAATCTACCAGAAAATCACCATACAAAAGGTATGGTATATTCATTTCAAAATTAATAATCAGTAACACCCAATTTCTAACAATTTTTCCATCAAAGTTACCCATTTCTTAATATGTCTATGGAGATTCTCAGTCATTCAGGTCATGGTTATCCCAAAAGGTTCTGTTTTAAAAGGCAAGTGGACTTTCTTGTTTTTCCTTGAAGATGTTTTGCTTCTTGTGTAAGAAGCTTCTTCAGTTCTGATTGAATGGTGGAGAATGAAAGGAGATATATTCCTTTCAGTCATCTGATTGTTAGCACTTCTTCTGAACGACATTGAGGCCACTTTGAGGTTTATATGTGCCCTCAGAGTCACCTGAATAGTACAAATGGGTGTGGAACTTTCTTGGAATTGCTGAAAGGACTGTGATGTAAAAAGGAGATAGGTGGTGTCATTTCTTAATATGTTTACACTATCTTATATCTTCAACAACTGCTGTCATTATTACCTAATTAATACCATCTATATAGTGAATCCAATTGTGCTAAGACACACTGAATGAAGTGATTTCAAGAATAGTTTCAGGAGTGGTAATACATGCCACTATATATTACATTACATTACATTACATTACATTACATTACATTACAGTACAGTACATTACTATATTATATTATATTATATTATATTATATTATATTATATTATATTATATTATATTATATTATATTATATTATATTATTATATTATATTAATTATATTATATTAATTATATTATATTATATTATATTATATTATTATATTATAATATTATATTATATTATATTATATTATATTATATTATATTATATTATATTATATTATATTATATTATATTATATTATATTATATTATATTATATTATATTATATTATATTATATTATATTATATTATATTATATTATATTATATATGTTATGAAATTTACAACAATATTCTGACAGTTATAGATTTGGTACAAATTGGCAGCATTTCCAGTGGTGTAAATAAAATAATAGCTTAGAACTCTGATATTTAAATATACATGGAATAAGCCATAATATTATCTTGACATGCAATCCATCTATTCTGCCCCATTAGTTAAGGGTCTTTTGAAGAGAAAACCATATCATAATTAAATATTGTGCCAAACCATAATTTCTACAAGGAATGGTGACAGATTTTAAAAGTTATTTAAAATTCTTCAGATTTGAATTGAATATTTTATTTGGCCAAGTGTGATTATGCACCAAAGAAATTTGTCTCCATTTGCAGATTTTTGAAACTGATTAAGCTTAATGAAAGTTAATATGTAACTGAGCTTTTCCCTGAATTCTGAGTTATAGAAAATCTGAGAAATGTAGCTGAGGCAAAACAAACAGAGGCAGATAGATCTACTATCTGTGTTTTGACAAGTGTCAGGGCAGTGATCAGTTGCCCATGTAATTAGTTCTTTTGGATTCAGAGACAATGAATACCCTCAATGAATAAATTGATTTTAAGCTTTATTATGAGTTCAAACAAATATAAAGAATAAATCAAAATAACAAAGTTCTTGTGCATTGCCACTATAATATGCCTGCCTGCCTATCATCTATGGCTTTAAAAACAAGAATACAGCAAGTGAGGTTAGGATAAACTTTTTTTAAAAATCTATATAGTTGACAGTAGTTTTAAGACCCTAATTAATAAGGTAATTGTTTATTGTTTATAATGCAGTAAAACAAGGTTACTGAACACTTTAATAAGCTATGAGTAAATAAATAAAATGAATGCAGAAGATAGGAAATCCAACAATCCATTGTCATAATAGTGAGGAAAAAAATGAACTGTGTTTCTTATTTAGGTTGGCAGCAGAAAACAAGAAGTCCAGGTTGTCTAGAAGTAATACTGCAGTTTCAAAAAATGAAAAAGAGAAACAGTAAAAGTGTCATAACAATAAGGAAGAAAGGAGATCAAATGAGATAGTAGTAGAGGAAGTAGAAATGGTAACAGGTTAGAAAAAAAGTGAAAAAATACTGTGCATGATCCAAAGCAAGCTATAAAATATAAATAGGGAAGTATACAGTGTCCTGTTATTTCATTTTGAGAAGGCTCTAGAATAGATAAGAAATTACTTTCTGTCAGAACAAGAAAAAACAAGGGACATTTTGAAATCCTCATAGCCCATAGAATCTGATGTTGATGTTATTTATTTATTTATTTGCTATCTTTATTATTTTATAAATATTCCAAGGCAGTGAACATACTTTTTTGTCCTATTTTCCCACAATAAGGTCCCTGTGAGGTGAGTGGGATGAAAGTACCCAGTTAGCTTCCATTCCTAAATCAGGATTAGCATTCACAAGGTTCCTGGTTTCTAGCCAACTAATATAAGCTTTTATATAGAGGGTTCCTTTACATTTACATTGCATTTTTCACGGAGTAGATTTACCTATGAACATATTACAGTGTATATATTTCTCAAACTCTTACCACCTTACATCAGTCAGTATACTTAATTTGTACTTTCATCGAATACTTATATTCTTTCCATTGCTTTTATGTGCAATTATTACTATTATTAAATTTCTTTGCCATCTATCTTATGGTTCTAGTGACTCTGAGCCTGATTGTCCCTAACAGGATTCATTAGGCTCAAGATAAAATCTTTAGATAAATATATCTCGGATAAATACATAATACTTCATATTTTTTTAGAAACAGATTTAAAATAGCTATAAACTTTCAGATAATCTTAGAATGTATTATATTATAAAGACAGCTATAAATATTTCACTTAGTACTTATGACCTGGGTACTAGAATGTTCCTAAATTTTCATTTGTTAGTGCAATTAATATTAGTTTTATAAGTATGTGCAAGAATTTTACACATGAATTAGATTAATAAGAGCTATAACATTTAATTAATGATATAACATTGCAATTCTACAGGTACTATGAAATATTATAGGGACTATGAAATATAGGGACGCGGTGGCTCAGGGGCTAGAACATTGAGCTTGTCGGTTGAAAGGTCGGCACTCAGTGGTTCGAATTCCTAGTGCTGCCGTGTAATGGGGTGAGCTCCCGTTATTTGTCCCAGCTTCTGCCAACCTAGCAGTTTTGAAAGCACGTAAAAATGCAAGTAGAAAAAATAGGGACCACCTTTGGTGGGAAGGTAACAGCGTTCCGTATGCCTTTGGCGTTGAGTCATGCCGGCCACATGACTACGAGACGTCTTCGGACAGCGCTGGCTGTTCGGCTTTGAAACGGATATGTGCACCGCCACCTAGAGTCAGGAACAACTAGCACATATGTGCAAGGAGAACCTTTACCTTACTTTTGTTTCATATTTGGAGTCCTGTATATTGCAAAAAAATTGCCTAGAGCAGAGGAAATATTACTAGCGAATCTAAAAGGCTATCAAAGCTGAATTAATGGAATACCTAAGAAGAACATATAAAACAAATAATCCATACACATATTGTATTTAAGTTAAATTGTAACAAAAAGAAGTTCATCTTCCAATGTTCAGGGAAAAAATGTCAATTCATTTTTTAAATTTCCATTTAAAAAAAATAAACATGGAATATAAGGTAAGTAAGTAGTTTATATTTTTATAGGAATGAAGAGACTTTCTTTACAAATATGAAATTCAGATGTTTTTATAAAAAATAGTTTATTCAAATTACTTTCTTTAAATACTTAATATATGAAAGTACAATATTTTCCCCAGGTAAAAGGCATTGCAATTTGTTTTGTTGCAAAATTGGGTTCTATTTCATTAATAATTGCTAAATGAACTATATAAACTCTCATATTTGTTTTAGGTAGATTTGTTTTGTATGCTACTGTGGACGTGGTTTAAATTTGTAAATGCTATTAAAGATGATGGTATGAGTATGTTATGCTACAAAATGGCAATCTTTTTGCTTTTATAAAGCATAATAAAAGAAGCAATGTGGTGAAGTAAATTTTACTTAGGGTTTGTACACCTGAATGCCTGCTCAATTAGAATCAGTAGATGGCTTCGTAGAAATTACTGTTTTCTTTCTAGAAAATGATAATTTAATAATTATCTATATGACATTTTAAGGCCAGTAAAGCAAGAAGAATAAAATAATTTACATGGTAAAGGTGTTATTGCTTCTATTTCTAGCATATATCTGTCCTCTGTGACCAAACTTGCAAGCAATAGGATTGGTTCTATTATTAGAGCATCATTCAGGAATTGTCAGCAATAACAATGAACCTCTCTGGACTGATCCTCCTAACTCATTTATTTTTAAAAAGGAACAAAAAAGGTGATACAAATTAGGTATGAGAACAAAAATTAACAAGTAGAAATGGCAACAGTAAAGGAAGAAATGCGGAAAGTGGCCTTCTTATAAATATATATAGCTTGCTACATAGTCACCTCAAAATGCCAAAACTGTTTTTTTAAGTTTGAAGAATCAGGATTAAAACATATGATATGCTGAACCAGACTAATTTATTTGTCAAAAGATAAGTTTCAAATATATTTTCTAAACTTCTGTCATTCCAACAGGGACAAGAACAGGATTCCCATACCTGCCTTTCGGGTTGCATTCTTCACATCCATTTTCAACTGAGTACTTTGTAAGCTTCAACTGCTAAGTATGGCAAATTGGTGTGTTAGGGTTACAGTGCCAATCTAGGCTGTTGGAACTCATTTATGACCATATCCCACAGCAATGGCAAACCTAATTGCTTTTGTAACCTGAGGATAGGGGTGGAATCATACCGACTGAATAACCGGTTCGCTGAGCGCATGTGCTAGATGCACACTGTGCTCACATGCACAGTTTCCATAAAATTAAACTTCTATGTTGCAAACAAGGAAAAGAATAAGGAAAAGTGCTGAGGAGTGCCAATTCAATCTGCCGTCCCTGATCAGCTGGGCTTCAGAAACAGAAATAAAGGTCATTATAACCCGGGGCTGGGCGGGTGGGCCCTCTTTCACAGCAACAGAGAACTGGTTCACTCTCGGCAGGAAGTGGAAACTACCGGTTCAGGAGAACTGGTCTGAACCAGTAGAATCCCACCTGCCTGAGGACTACTTGTACTGAGAAACTTGATGCAAGCTCAGAAATTAGAGGTTGTATGAGTAAATGAATTAAAAATCTGAATATAGATATAGAGATGGAACAGTGAGAATTTCAATTGGAAAAAAATATTACATTTACATTACCTCGATCATTATACTTAGAGAGTATTGGATGTTTTATACCAATAGTTTTCTTCAGTCAAACTTGCTAAAATGAGCAATAACTTTTTCTGTGAAATGGTGGAAATGTAATGATCAGATTAGATCCTTCTTCCACATGTGGAAGCAATATTGCAAAGTTCAATAATATTAGAAACTAATTCATTATAGAATGGAACAAGTTTTGAAAGCTGTAATCCCGTTTCACACTGCAATATTTTATTTTACTTTAATGAAGAAAACATTCTTTTAAAATATACTCAACTGGCATTGTACCGCATGTGTTAAAAGCTATAAGGATTTTATAGAACTGTACTAAAAAAGATCTTTGATCCCACTGATGGCAGAATGACTAACTAAATTGTGGGACTATGCTTCAATGTCTAGTAAAACATCATATTTAAAAAGGAGATCTGAGATAGAATTTAATTCTATATGGAGGCTATAGTATATTTTCCACACATGGAATTATGCAACATCTAAAATTGGTATATCTTTTTATATTTAATCTACATAATATTTACAGTATTTTCTTAATGTATTAAGGAGGGGCGGGAGGACCCACTTCAAGGGCGTGCCGAGGAGTTTAACGGTTATCTATATGATAAAATCGTTCAGCTTCGGGATGGATTGGATCAAAATTGGGTAGATCCAGGCGAGAGTTTCGAGACTCATCTTGTGGAGACCGTTTGGGATAGTTTTGATCCTGTGACTCCCGAGGACATGGACAGGTTGCTGGGAAGGTTGAATGCCACCACATGTTTATTGGACCCGTGCTCCTCCTGGTTGGTGCTGGCCACGCAGGAGGTGACACGAGGCTGGCTCCGGGGGATTACAAATGCTTCTTTGCGGGAGGGGGTCTTTCCCACTGCCTTGAAAGAGGCGGTGGTGAGACCTCTCCTCAAGAAGCCTTCCCTGGACCCAGCTGTTTTAGGAAATTACCGTCCAGTCTCCAACCTTCGTTTTACGGTGAAGGTTGTAGAGAGTGCGGTGGCACGTCAATTACCCCAGTACCTGGATGAAACCGTCTATCTAGACCCATTCCAGTCCAGCTTCCGGCCCGGATACAGTACGGAGACAGCTTTGGTTGCGTTGGTGGATGATCTCTGGAGGGCCAGGAATAAGGGTTACTCCTCTGCCCTGGTCCTATTAGATCTCTCAGTGGCTTTCGATACCATCGACCATGGTATCCTGCTGCGCCGGTTGGAGGGTTTGGGAGTGGTTCTCCTCCTACCTCTCTGACCGGACGCAGACGGTGTTGACAGGGGGGCAGAGATCGACCCCGAGGTGCCTCATGTGTGGGGTGCCGCAGGGATCGATTCTCTCACCTCTCCTGTTCAACATCTATATGAAGCCGCTGGGCGAGATCATCAGTGGTTTTGGGGTGAGATACCAACTGTACGCTGATGATACACAGCTGTACTTTTCCACCCCAGGCCACCCCAATGAAGCTGTCGAAGTACTGTCCCGGTGTCTGGAAGCCGTACGGGTCTGGATGGGGAGGAACAGGCTCCAAGACGGAGTGGCTGTGGATGCCAGCACCCCGGTACAGTCAGCTGCAGCCGCAGCTGACTGTTGGGGGCGAGTCATTGGCCCCGATGGAAAGGGTGCGCAACTTGGGCATTCTCCTGGATGGATGGAGACCATTTGACGACTGTCTCCAGGAGAGCTTTTTATCAGGTTCACCTGATTCGCCAGTTGCGCCCCTTCCTGGACCGGAATGCCCTATGCACGGTCACTCATGCTCTCGTGACCTCTCGCCTGGACTATTGAAATGCGCTCTACATGGGGTTCCCCTTGAAGAGCACCCGGAGACTCCAGTTACTCCAGAATGCAGCTGCGCGGGTGATAATGGGAGCGGTCCGGAGCTCCCACGTAACACCCATCCTGCGCAGACTGCACTGGCTGCCTGTTGCCTTCCGGGTGCGCTTCAAGGTATTGGTGACTACCTTCAAAGCACTCCATGGCTTAGGACCAGGATATTTACGGGACCGTCTACTGCCATCTTCTATCTCCCAGTGACCGGTGTGTTCTCACAGAGAGGGACTCCTTAGGATGCCGTCAGCCAAACAATGTCAACTGGCGGCCCCCAGGGAGAGGGCCTTCTCTGTGGGGGCTCCTACCCTGTGGAACGAACTTCCCCCTGGACTTCGTCAACTATCCGACCTTCGGGCCTTTCGCCGCGAACTTAAAACCTATTTATTCCGTTTAGCTGGACTGGCTTGATTTAAAAATTTTTAATTTGCTTTTATGGGTTTTAAATTTTTGTAAATTTTTATAGGGTGTTACTGTATTTTAAATTTTTGGCCAATTGAATAAGTTTTTTAAGGGGTGTTCTTAATATTATATGTACTGTTCTTTTTGTATTTTATTTTGGCTGTGCACCGCCCTGAGTCCTTCGGGAGAAGGGCGGTATACAAATTAAAATATTATTATTATTATTATTATTATTATTATTATTATTATTATTATTATTATTATTATTATTATTATTATTATTATCTATAGTTTCTTTCTTTTCCTCATAATGACTCCAAGCGTGTTAACCAGGTATCTTAAAGTTCAGTAGAGAGATAATTTGATTATAAATTGGGTATGAAGTGTCTATTATCCAGTTTTTAATAATGCATTATGATATATTAGCTGTATCATGTTTTAGATTTTTTGGTTATTCAACCATACTTTGACTATATTTCTGATTTAAATTTTGTAATGTATATTTTTATAATTCTTTTGAAGTTGTATGACTGTTGTTTTCTTTCCTTCATTTTTGAAAATTTCTAACATATAGCTTATAAAAATCAATCAATCAAGGAAATTATACCTACCTGAATTTCCAATTGTATATTAATCAAGATACAATACTTGTTGAGGTCTATAAAATTTATGCTTCATATGTATAACTGTGCTTTAAGAGAACAAGTTAATCTAAAAATTAAAATATGTTCTATAATGGCCTGAATACTAAATACTAATATTTTCTCTTTGAAAAGAAAAATAAGAGCAAACTAAATGACAGTGCTTTTGTCCATATACTGATTTATAAAAAATAAATATGGTTAAAGGATGTTGCCACTGTTAATTGTTCATGGACAAAGAGATCGTGTTACTTATACTATGGACTCTTTTACTGAGCTATTATTTAAAGTGTATGATTTATTTGTATCTTTTAAAGGGTTGGGACATTAAAGAATACCCTCCTCATTTTAAAATAAAGCATTTAACTTACTGAAGTATGGGCATGTAGAATAAAAGCTGTATAACTCTTGCACTTCTATCACCTTTAATTCTTCACTTGAGAAATTAAAATCCTAAATTCAACAAGTTTTTGTCAGTTTAGAACTACTTCACCTTTGTCTGACTATGGCCTGTATTCAGCATCTATATGTCACAAGAATAACAAACAATAAATCAGGGACATTACATCATTATTATTTGAAAAGGTATAGCCATGTAAAATGAAAAAATGTGATGAAATGCAAAGGATCAGAAAATGTCCAAGATCTTATTATGGTTTTTAAAAATACTGTTACTGTGGACAAATAGCAAAGATCAAATCTGAGGTCAAGAAAAAAGAAAAGATCATCTCATCAGAGTGTTCAGAATAAGAATAAGCCATTAACTGTGGCTACAAATGTGAATTGCCTGATGTTCTTGGCTGCAAATTTCATTTATTGAGATTACTAACTATATTGATTGGGATAAAGTGTAATTTAATATCACATGCTGTGTAAGGTAAGGAGACAGGAAAAAAAATGCAGCTATCTAGTTGTCCCAGTGTCTAGTTACAACTACTGATGGAATTGGAAAATCAAGTTAGTTTTATGCACAAAAGCTATGAAAAATGCCAGATTTATCAGATAAAGTCCTGAGTCTTATAGCAAATTATAAGAGAGGGAGAGAGACTCTGATTTTATTTTTTAAAAATTCAACAGGTACCACATCCTATACATTATTGCAAAGATGTAGGTTTATGGTATCCGAGGACTGCAATCTGGATAGTCATGTAATAGTAGTAAAAAAAATACAGAAAATGCTAACTCTTTATTGCTATCCAGTGATTGCCCTCTCAGAGGGTAAAGAAATCTATATTTACTATGATTGAATGTGACATATCTATCTATCTATCTATCTATCTATCTATCTATCTATCTATCTATCTATCTATCTATCTATCTATAAAAATATTCAATTGTAGGCAATTACACAGATTTAAATGAAAAGAAAAGCCACTTTCATTAGTTCTATTTAATATATCTGGACTTCAAGATGATAAGTACTGTAGATACTAATTCTGATTTTAGCAATTTATTTAAAAAAAACATAAAAATGTTTTCATAAAAGAATCAGTTGGCTATATTGCTGGGGAAAGGACAGAAATAAGTTCCTTCAAAAAAAGACCAAATCAAAACTCAAGTAAGCAGTCCACAAAACTAATTAAAGCTGATACAACAAAAACTAAGGCATTTTGATGTAATTTATTAAATGAAAAGACTGTGAAATTAACAGCAATCAAAAACTAATTAAAGCAGATGCAATAGGAGCAGCCAAAGAATGCCAGATAGCATTCATCCAGCCAGGGAAACATGGCTGTCAAGTTAAACAAAATCAACCACATTCTGTTTTTGAATAGTAGTGCAAAGATAATTATGCACTGGATGACACACTGAATTAGATTCAAGTCATTACCTCAGACAACAATAGGATTGACATGAAATACCAAAGTGCTTCCACAGAAAGATCTTATATTTAAAAGTTTTTAAAATTCTTAGATCTTGTGTATGACTCATCAATTAAATATATTATTCCATTGTTATATTATGATAACCATTAATTAATAACTGACATCTGGGATAATGGTATTGCTTACAGGACATTTTAAAGTAGGAACTGAGATCTAAAAACCTTATTTTGACAGACTTTAGTATTCGTACCTATCTTTTCATCAAGTATCACTCACTTTAGAGCCTATCTTATTTTGATGGTTTCCAACCAAATAGAATGGAAAGAAAACTTGTGAAGTTTTGTGTGTGATCCAGCCTTAGCTCTGAAATTTGAAGCTGACAATATCTAAGAAATTGGATGAATGAAGGACAAATGGGAAGAAGGAACAGTGAGCAGATTTTTTCCCGAAGATGTAGTTAATTGATTTTAAATAAATATTAAATTGATATTTAATAAATCTTTGAAATTGTTGAAATTAATGAAGTGAGGATAATAATTACTGTACTATTTCAATGATTATATGTATGATATAATAGATTCATATTAATCAAGGATTTCTCAAATGTGGAGTAGATTTTTTTTTTTAATTGACAGACTTTAAAATTTACTCTTACTTTGTCTAGGGAATCTTTCACATTTACAGGCAGAGTGGGAAGCAAAGTCTGGAGTAAATTTTGTCAGTACTGCTTTGCCTGAATATGTTTGGCCAACAGCAGGTTTATCTGGACAAATATCAATTCTTGAGATTATTGCACAGAACAGCAATTCCTACTTGGAGAAGTGGTCCCAAAGGTAATAATATCACCATCACCATCATTACACATTCAGCCAGATGTCGTCACAGAGGAAAGCTGCCATTTGCAATTGACCAAAGGTGAATTTACCAATGGTGATGGTGTTTAAGTGGTGCTCCAGTTGTTTTGGGTTTGCACCAGGGGTGAAATCTAAAAATTTTCCCTACCGGTTCTGTGGGCGTGGCTTAATTGGTGGGCATGGCTTGGTGGTCAGATGGCTGGGTGTGCGTGGCCAATAACAATAAATAATAAAAAGAATAAACGAAGTATAAAAAAACAATAAGAGGTACCAAAAACCAACTTTCACACTTTACACACACACACCACAACATAACACAACACAACTGACTCACACACAATGTAAAAGCAGCTGCACTTCACACTTCACATAGCCACAAAAAGCTCAAAAACCAACTTTCACACTTTACACACACACAACACAACACAAAATAACACATACAGCTTTCTGAGATTTTGTGTGTTTGTGTAGTTAGAGTGAAACACTACAGAAACATACCAAATTTCAGAAAGCTGCACAAATATTTTATTTTATTATTTTATTTTATTGTGGACTTCAATTCCCAGAGTTCCTCAGCCAGGAAAGCCAGACAGCAATAATCACTCAGTGGTGAAATAGATTAGCTAAGTTTAGATTAGTTCTGTCTGGTGCTGAAAGCAAAACTGGGGCTTTCTGGCTGCGAGAAAAGCCATGAGGTCGATCAGTAATCTGGTAAGTGTCTTAGACTCTTTTAAAAGGAGTTTTTCTACATGTTTTTTTTACAGAAAACATGTTTTTTAAGGTTCTGCTGATGAGGAACTCAGGTGAGATCCCCAGAGTAGCTTTTAATTTTTATTTTTTTTTAAGTTTAAAAGCTCTGCCGATCTCAGCTGAGGGGCAGGATCCTCAAAGGCTTTTTTTTAGTTTTAAAGGCATGCTGAAGCAAAACCTTCTTTTAAAAGTAAAAAAAAAACCTCTCTGCTGATGGTATGGCTCAGCAGAGGCAGTGGGGGCGGGGCCAGGGATTTTTGCTACTGGTACTCCGAACCAGCCGCCGCCATCGCTACCGGATCACACCAGCCGGTCCGATCTGGGAGCATTTCACCCCTGGTTTGCACCCAAAGTTCCTATTACTCTTAGAACCACCTTTGCTTGCTTCTTACACAGTCATTCTATTTCTATTTGGAGGTATTTGTATTTTGTTATCTTCCCATTCCTTCTCTTCTATTGTGCTTCGGACATTGCCATGTTCACAATCCAGACATTTTTGTTTTTCTTACTGACAATTGGTAAATCTGTCATGTTATGCAGCAGATGCTTGTGTGTTTGAATTCTAAAGTCCCAGAGTACTTTATTTTCTTCATTTTCTACTATATTACCATCTCTATTTTATAGTCCCATCAGTCCCATCCAGGCAAATAATATTTCTTGCAGATTTTCCAATACATCATTGTTGATATTTTGTCATGCCAATGTTTTTTAATCAGTCTTTGCAATCTTCTTGCAGCATCTAAGCAGGTAGTCCACTGTTTCTTCTGCTTCTTTCCCAAGCAGCACTTGCTATCTATGTTGTCTTCTCAATTCTAGCTCTGTATGTATTTGTTTTTAGGGCTTGGTCTTGTGCATCCAGAATTAGCCGCTCTATCTCTTTCTTCAACATTCCTGCTCTTAGATATTGCCAGGTATATGTATGTGTATGTATTTATAATAGCAATTGTATTCAGTAATTCATTGATTTTATTATTTATTATTATATTTTTATTTTATTATTTATTATTATTTTGGGGATGGGTAATTTCTTCATTATTATAATAGGTCTAATATTGCAAAGTATGACATATGTTGTATTAGGCCATGGTTGATGTATTGAATAAACCAAAATTGGTTTGGTTTGCACAATACACTTTACAGAAATCAAATAAACAATATTATGAGTTAACAGAATGTGTGAACTGAATATTCAGTTTGGTATCATACTCAATAAAGTTGATAATACAATATAATATTTTTCTTTTTTCAGGGACAGTGATTCAATATGTAATTAGTTTGATCTTTATAGTGTATATGTATGTTATTTAGTACAGCAGCCTACTGCAGTTTCCGATTTTTAAACAAAGAAGCAAACAAAGTAACTTGATAATTAAGTTGTTATTTCTATGAAAACTGGTCAATATGTAATATAATCTGCACATAATGATTGGAAGTATTATTTTCCATAGTGTTTTTGCCCTCAAAAATAAAAAAAAGTAAAGATAAAGATGTCTTTGTGGGTTTTACCTCCTTAAGTAAAGTGACTGACTATAAGGGACAGTGTTAATCTCCATTTCTTAAGGTAAACAGCCAGCATTGTATAAAGACATTTTCACAGTCATGTAACCATCATGACATAATGTCACAGCACAGAGGATATGGGGAAACACAAAATGCTGTTACCTTCCTGCATGCTTATATGTGGTAGTTATTTACTATCGTGGGCCCAATTGGCAAAAGGAAGTTCAAGATTGGATTGATTGAAACATGCAGAAGATGCTGCAGTGGATGGACAATGGCTAAAATAATGAAGCAGGTTAAAATAATGCACAACATTTTTCCAGTCCAGATGTCAGCACATCCAAAAAGAACCATCCAAAATAATAACATGTCCCATTTTAATCTGGATTGAATACTGTGTTCCTTCTTTTTGTGTAAAACAATCTTGTTCTTTAATCCATTCAGATAAGTGGTGATTCTTTTCTTGAATTTCTTCAAAACTTTAAAAGCCACTTTTCTAAATCCACCAAGAAGGAAGTATTCAATTACTTCTAGGATTGGCATTCTTATTTCCTAATTAATATTTAAAGCCTCAGCAGTTGTTTTATATGTCTAATGACAAATGCTTGTTCACATTCTCAGATAGATCTTATTGCAAATCCCTTTCTATTACAGGTTTATTTGAGACCAAACTGTTCCTAAGAAAAGACAACACAGCTGACATCAATAATTCAAAGTCCTGATGCAACTCCTCAAAAGTGTCTCTGAACATCAATATAATTTGCTTACCTTGCTATATATTTTCTTATGTTTTCAGTACTAAAAATAGGTTTTACTTTTCCACAAAAAAATATTTAGAATTAATTTCAGTCTTAATATTCAAAATCAAATCTTCCAAAATTTTCAGAGTCCTTAATCTTTTTTTTATTTATTTATTTTTTGTCACAACAGTATACACAAACAATGGTCATAGATAAAACTATTTAATTTTTTTTGTATTCCAAATTTTGCCTTGCTTTTTCTATTTTTTAAATTCTTCAAGCTTTTAAAGAAACAATTTTATTATATTCAAAGAAGTCACTCAATGTCTTTAGCCTTGTTGTTTTGAAGGTATCTAACTTTTTAAAAGTAGTTAACAGGCAATTTCCAAAATGTGATTAGCACAGAAAGTGCAGACTTATTGTTCTTTCAAGGCTCCAAAGAACGTATGGCAGCTTCTATTCTCCCATTCTCCATAGACCATTGCCTTGCCTCTTATGAAAGCAACCATTTGAAACATGGCTGGGGCAATCTTGCATCTTCTCTCGTTTGGAGAGAGTCGAAGGAACCAGTCTGCTTGTTGACTCCCTGTTTTTAGCCACAATAATTGCTTTGTCTTATTTGGAACACTGTTTAGTCTATCATTCTTCCCCAGAAGTTACTTCATTTATTTGTTAGGTTATTTATCTAAATCACAGTTTCACTTATCCACTATATTTTTCAGTTTCCCTCAGTGCAAATCTAGAAGATTTTCAGTAGTTTGTGAAGTCATTCAGACTTCAGCAAAAGAATTGCACAGTCTCCTATGCTTCACTATTTCCCCTGAAAATTATTCATTTGCAATAGTGGCAAATATCTATAGCTCAAATGTAGGATGAGGGTGAAGGTTCATTCTCCGAGCTTGTGGGTTGGTTTCTGAACATTTTGTTACCAGGCTTTACCCTTCACCCTCAACTATTCATTTTACTTGATGGAAAAATAAACAGTTTTATTACTTTCTTACAATCCAACTGTATATTTAAGTGTGTGTGTGTGTGTGTGTGTGTGTGTGTGTGTGTGTGTGTATTATTTGTGAATATACTTTTTTTCTAATAGTCTAATAATCTAAAGATGCTGAATTCTTACAACGTTCAACAATAGACAATCAACATATACATTTATTGTCTAAATAAGACATATAATGTTAAAAATAAATATTTTAAAAAGTTACCTGATTATTACAGGATTTCAAATTAATTCTATTAAATTGTTTAACTTTTTTTAAAGATTTCTTCCCTTGTTATACCCTATTTTCATTATACATCAGATGTTATACTACTTTGCAGTTTTCTGCCTGCTTTCATCCTTATTTGGCAAAACTCCTTGACAGGAAGTTATGCTTTGTGATGAATTTAAATGATTCATAGGAAGTCAACCTTTTGTACATGTGTACTGAATGATCTGACATTCACACAAATTTTCTGGTGATTAATTTATCTAAACTTTATTTTTCCTATGTGGAAATAAATAAATAAAAACAAAACAAAGCAATATTTTCTACCAAGGAAAATATTGAGAAGGGAAAATATACCAGAAGAAATTCTCACTGCAATACTATATGTAGTGTTGTATAAACTGATTACAATAGCATGCCCCATTTTTAGTACAGTATATTTATATTGACATGAGAGATATTTCTGCAAATATATATTATGTAAATAGGAATTAGGATGTCCAAGAGAGAAAAATATATCTGAATAACGTACTTTTATCACCTGTAATACATGTAATACATGTCTATCTAAAATTGATTTTCAAAATATAACAAAATTCTGAACACTTGTGTCCTTCAGTTTTTGTTGACTTTATTTTATTTGGCACTGTTTAAAATCTGTACTGCAATATATAAATAATATATTGCAGTACAGCTATTATTCTTATTACCTTCTTTCTAAGAAAATGTTTGTGACCTATTTAAGATTATCTATCCAAAATCTTTTCATATTTAATAGCTATAATCATCATTATTTTACTCAGTAAGTAAATTATTTCTTCAGAATAAAAATATTTTTCAGCTTTAATAAATATAAAACTATCTAAAATTTAAAAAATGTATTTTTGAAAATTGACCGTACCTCCCTTGGCAATCCTATTGATTAAACAAAAGACAAAAAATGTGATGTGTCTATTGGAATTAGAAAACTCAAAAGTGGCTTGATCTAGTTGATTATTATAACTATTAACTTTCTGAACAAATAGGAATCCCGCATAGCTGTTATTATGTAAGTATTCCAGTTAAGTCCTAAAAGCAACCATTCTGATTCCAAACACATTGATTCCCTACAGGCAATGTTTATAAAAGCCTATTAATATAAGCTATGTGGATATGTCTTTTTTCTGCAGGAAATCATGATAACCACACGATGCCTTCAAGGAAGCCAGGATCACAATTGCAACATAAGTGAGATGGGTAGCCTGGAACACTCATGTAGAGGGGATTATATGATCATTTCTATTAAAACAAGCACAAATTAAGCTACTATTAATTTTCATGTCTATTGCATAGTTCTTCCTTCTATTTATTTCCAATTGATATATGGTTGTGGAAACATTCCAAACACGTTTACACTTTAAAAACAAAAAGGAACATTTTAAGAAAATTTGATGACCACATAGATATTGTAAAAACTCAATATTTTAATCCATAGACAGCAGATATTTTCACATTCAATAAACCTTACTATTTCCTAACATTCACTTTCATTGAAGTTCTGCTTCACAAACACCAGATGCAAACAGAACACAATTCTGGCATATTTTCTTAATACACCATGACTCACCATGCTACTCTGTTAGCTATTGTCACAATAAAAATTTTCATTGCTAAAATATAAAAATAAGCAATACAATTATACCATACCAAAAAAAAAACCCTAATATATGCCCCAAATAAAACAAATTCTAAGTATTTTGTACTAATTTTATTTTCAATACTTCCTTCAAATTTTATTCTAATCAGACATTACTTAGATTAAAAATATTGATGTAGATGCTAATGTCCTTAAATATTCCTAGATTTGTTTCTATTCTGTCCCTCAATGGAATCAAAATAAGATATAACATAAATCTAGTTTTAAGTAATAGTTATTTTATTTTCTTTAGCCCATCTAACCTGATGTTTTATACTGGCCATTTTAGTTCCTTATTGAATATTAATTTGATCTTAATAATGTTTTTGAAATCTCATATTAGCTCAAGAACCTAACCCAAATCATAGTATGTAGCAATGGTCTAATGTCACCTTAACAATTTCAATGATTGAATGTCACCTTAATATTTTAATATTATAAGCTTATACATTTGTTTTTCTTTCTTATTCTTTTCCTGTATTTCCTTTTAATAATGTTACTATGTATGTACCAGAACAATCAAATAAACAAACAAACAACCTTTAGGGTTTTTTTTAAAGAGTTGGTCAGGATTCAAAGTAGAGCCTGGTTATTTGAGGAACTGCTAATTTTATTCTAATCAGACATTATTTATATTAAAGATATTGATGTACAGATGCTAATGTCCTTAAATATTCCTAGATTTGTTTCTTTTGAAAAAATTGGAGCGCATGAAAACATTTTCTGTATAGCAAGAACTGAATTAATTAAATCTGAAGCATCATAGCTTTACTTACATGTTAATAACTTGACAGCTGTACAAGAGTGGCATGTGAACCTGAAATTGCACTTGCATCCATTGTACTTACGGGACTGCCTGCTGTTACCACATGCCTCCCACCGACCCGTACACTCTCACAGAGAGGGACTTCTCAGGGTGCCGTCCGCCAAGCAATGTCGGCTGGCGGCCCCCAGGGGAAGGTCCTTCTCTGTGGGGGCTCCCACAGTCTGGAACGAACTTCCCCCGGGTTTACGCCAAATACCTGACCTTCGGACATTCCGTCGCGAACTGAAGACACATCTTTTTATTCGCGCGGGGCTGGCTTAAATTGAATTTTATTAATTTTAAATTCTTATTAATTAATTTTAAATGGGGTTTTTAGTTTATTGTATATTTTTACTTCTCAGGCCAATTTTAAAATAAGTTTTTTAATTGCATTTTAAATTGTACATTGTATTATCTGTTTTATTTTTGCCTGTACACCGCCCTGAGTCCTTCGGGAGAAGGGCGATATAAAAATCAAATAAATAAATAAATAAATAAAAATAAATGAATCACAAAAGGATGACCATCTGCAAAATGCTTCTCACATATTGAATGAACACTACCAGAAAGTTAAGGTCTGTACATATTTGATTCACATGTTGAAGATACATCTTCATTATAGCTATATTATAGCTACTGTATGTGTTAAGTTCCTTTGTTTTCCTTTTCTGTTACTAATTGTCTAAAAACAATACTACATAAAGTACTACATAAAGTACTGCTAAATATCAAACAAATTAACTAGTGCACACTAAATCTTATGTGCTTGGGATTTTTCTGGGAAAAACAGGATGGAGCGCCAGTTAATCTCATTCTCCATTCCTCCTGTTCTTTCTGATAAAATGTAGAGGGTACTTGGAGCTGTTAGTGGGGTAGGATTGGGGATCTGCTTGGTTTTTAGTTGCAATATAATTTGGGGATGGATAATTTGATGTAAATCACTTAGAACTATATTTACCTAAACTGGGGAGCAAACAAATAATCTAAATAAATAGATATTGAGCAATTGTATTAACATGTTTAATTATACTGGCATTGTGCTTCTGACAGCTATTTTGTGATCCCTGGTATCCTTCTTGCCAGCTTAGGGGACTGAGGGAAAAGCACATTGTCATTATGGTTTTCTACCTTTTTCTCGGGTTCTTCAGTTAGTGTTGTAATTTCCTATGTAGTAACACAACTTTGGGAGCTGCATTGGGTCTCAGCAGACTTCTGAATGTCATTTATGGTGTCAATTATCATTATCATTACCCACAAAGCACAAAACTGTAGAATATGCAGGACCACTTGTCTCTGTTTATTTCTGCCCATTTTACATTTTCTTATTGATTGGATATGAATTGGTTCTTGAAATAATATCATTTGTTGGGACTTAGGAAGTGTCCTTCTTCTTGTGTGTTATCTGCCCTTTAGTATGATTTGCTTCCTTTTCTATAATAGGATAGCCCTGACTTCTTTCAGCCTTTAGGATTTTTTTTTTAAATCCTCATTTTTGTTTTCAGGTGATACTGTATTTGCAATGTTATTTAGGAGAGGTTTATTTGATGTATAACACCCAGAGTAACAACTACATGAGTTATGCAGCTGCACAAATCTTGTAAATAAATATTGAACACTTGTAGTAGCATGATTAATTAACTTGTTTCTCACGGTCTTTCTGCAAGGTGTATTGTTCAAAGTACAAAATGCGTATTGAACATTCTATTTTTTATACTGGTATAAAATTAATTACTGAGCTTTGGTAGTGACCATTAAAATTGAGGATTTACCAAAATCCATATTTGCATATTTAATTTCAGAGATTTTGCCAGGCTTATTCTACCTTAAGAAATGATGCATTGTGGGTCTGTTTAAGATCTGAACAGACAAAGAGGCAAATCCAGGCTCCTTTATTCCACTCTTCAGTGGAATCAAAGTAAGATAAAACATAAATCTATTTTTTAAGCAATAATTATTTTCCTTTCTTTAGCCCATCTAACCTGATGTTTTATACTGGCCACTTTAGTTACTTATTGAATATTAATTTGATCTTAATAATGTTTTTGAAATCTCAAATTAGCACAAGAACTTAACCCAAATCATATTATGCAGCAATGATCTAATGTCACTTTGACAATTTCAGTGATCTAATGTCACCTTGACATTTTACTATTATAAGCTTATAAATTTGTTTTTCTTTCTTTCTTTCTGATTCTTTTCCTGTATTTTCTCTTAGTAATGTTATAATGTATATACCAGAACAAACAAAGAAACAACTATTAGGGTGTTTTTTTAAAATGTAAGAGTTGGTCAGGATTCAAAATAGAGCCTGGTTATTTGAGGAACTGCCTATTTAAGGCACTGTTGATTTCCCATTGTTCAGATGTTTGGCACAATGGCGCTATTCCAGATTTAGTCAACTAAATTTGGATACTGCATGGGACTAAAGAAGCATGCCTTCTCTATCTATGCCCTTTGGAACAGCATCTCCTCAAATTACAGATGATACCCAGTCTCTTAAGGTTCTAGAAAATTCTTACAACTTAGCTCTGCTCATATGTTGTGGAACACTGTTACGTTTTTATTGTTATTGTTGCTTTAGTCCAGGCTACTTTCATTTTTTGTTTAGTTTTAATTGTGCATTTTGTTATTAAAAGCTACCCTTAGTCTATTGGAGCGGGTGGTCATAATCAATGTAATTAATTAATTCAATAAAATGCAATTGGAATTATGCAATTAGGAAAAATATAATTCTATGAAGATATAAGATTTTTATTTAGAATCAAACATAATTTACTTTTAGGTTTCTAAGGCTCTCCAATTAAATAATTATTTTGTGTGGGTACCATTTTTTTAAAAAAAAAACCTCTAGTGAAAGCTGTATTGTAAACTATCTTGACAGAACTCAATTTAGGAGGAAATATACACCAACATATCCTAGGGCCTGGTAGGAGGAAAAAAACCCAGGTGGAAAGAAAAGATTTAAGTTTTTTAATTGATATTTTATTGTATGTATTTTATTGTTGTTTTTATTCTGCCTGTTCACTGCCCTGAGTCCTTTGGGAGAAGGACGGTATACAAATTAAAATATTATTATTATTATTATTATTATTATTATTATTATAGCAAAGATTGGGCTGGGATGCTGTTCCAGAAGTCGGAAATTATGACATGTGAACTACTATAAAGCTACTAGTTTTAATGAGTTCTGTTGCATTCATTGCACATACGGTCCGGAAGAAATGCTATCCGAAAAAAGAAAGGAGAAGATGTCAGAAAAATGATAGCATATTAAGTGGGTATATTGATATTGTCCCAATAACTTACAGTGTGAGTGGCTAGAGAGAATATTTACCTGTGTTTATATATGTTTGTATATGAGTGGAAATATAGTCCTCCACAAGAGCTACTGAATAACATTGTAGGAATACTGACTAACAGTGTGGAGTACCATCTTGGAGATGGCTATTACATTGATGGTAAATCCCACCTCTCCCCTTGCTTCTTGCTTCCCCACGCAAACATCTTTTTTTCTCATATTGCTGTGTTCTCATTATTTTCTTTTTAATTGTTTACTCTGTTCTTCCAATACTTTTCTACTGTTACGTTTACACTTGTTTTCATTGTTGTGAGCTATCTAAAGTAGCTTCACAGTGAGAAACGCGGCAAATAATTTTAACAAACACATACATAAATGAATAATATTTGTAAAGTTACAAGAAAAATTATTACTTTATCATCTCATAACAAATTAGTCATGAAAAAATTAAACCATGTGAAAAACTCAGAAATACTTATCCCCACTTCCCAAAGACATGGAAATTATAATTTTTGTTGCTGTTTTTGAATGGGACAAATGGATTTTTCACAATAGGTGAGTGAGATTTGATAGGTTAATTCCACACAGACTATTAGAATGAATAGGTTTAAATAAATAAATAATGTATGTATACATATATTTGGAGAGAAAATTGTGTTGGTTAGGAGAATGAACATTAATAAACTTACTGGTATCAAATATCTAAATAGAAAACATTATGTATGTGAAAGACTGTATCACTTTCTATATCACACATGTATTCCTTCTCCTCCTTCCCTCCACAAAAGCTACGTTAGAAAAAAATATACACTTGCTATATCACACTTGTGCCCATCACCATTTCCTCCTCTTCCTCTTCCCCTCCCCCTTCTTCTTCCCCTCCCCCTTCTCTGTTCTTTCATTCTTTCACCAACTCTCTCTTCTCAGATCAGATACGAGATGTAAACAAAGGGCATGAAATTTATTTGTTTTCTTTTTTTGTATTCCTTAGAACTACATAATAGGCACTGATACTATTATTTTATATTATATCAAGGACAGCAAGTATATAAACAAGGAATTCAATGAAAGAAAACATAGAAACATACAAATTTTCCTTGGTAGGACACATGCAAATCTACAGGTCAAATTGAACAATGTGCAGTAGTTTAAATAGTGATGTTAGGCTGAAGCAGCATTTATTTTGGCAGTACAAAGATAAAGGTAGTCCTCCATATTTCCATAATGCAGGACTGGTATTAACTAATTGACTAAAAAAGCCAACTTTGTCTTCTGAAACACATCACTGATGATCAACTGACAATGGGACTACTTGCTATTTTTATGGACATATGTTCATGGCTTGCTAAATTATATCATAATGCAACTACAAGATTGTGCAGCTGCCTCCTGATATCTGACATAAGCTGCAATTTTTGAATGGTGATGTCATAACACACATCTTGACATTTCTACCTTTTTCCTTGCATGGAAGCCCATGGTAATACATTTTGTACCTGTATTAACCTGTTTAACCACACTTGTAATCTTAATTCTCTATCCTTAGTGAACACAGATCACAAACATCTTTAGTCAACAGTAAAAACAGAGAAGAAATGAAACAATTAAAACTTTTTTTCAAATTAATATCAATATTCTATAATTTTACAATCAAACAATCATGTTCAAGTTACACATTTTTTAGCTTGAGGATAATGTAAAATAGAATGTAGAGTGTGCAACCATTATTTAACAGTAACATTATTATTATTTAAATAATCAACTGAGGACAAAAAAAAAGTATATTCACCTTTCTTGTCATCAAAGTACAAAGTTTGTTGAGCTGGATTCGACCACTGGAGGGAGGTGTTATCATTTTGATCAACTCTACAAGTCAGTGTTGCTGTTTCACCCTCAATAACTGTAACATTCTGTGTGAGTGGGAACTGGCCTTGGCTGCCTGGGGAGAACATTAAAAAGAAAAAGAAATTGTACTATATTAAAAGTTATAAGAGTAGATCAATATCTTTTACTTTCCCAAAGAGTTGTTCAGTGAGTTCCTGTTGTTCTATTCCAGTAGGAGGAATTTTTTAAAAAAATACAATCTTATCAGAATAGTTGCTCTTAAGATGGATACATCATGCTTTTATCCATCTTTTTCTTTAAAAACAATAATTTTATGAAAATTATCAGATTATTATTTTCTTTGTTTAAGTTAGTATCACTTTCTGACATGTAGCAAGGCCAGGTGAACATTTTAACAATTTAAAATATTTTAGAATGAAGAAAAGTCACAAAATCTATATTCTAGTGTCCCAATGGACATATGTTCATGGCTTAACTAGATGTTCATGGCTTAACTAAATTTAAACAACAGTTTTGTAAATTTGTCTGTGTGTGATAAATGTAATTAAAGGTAGGCTAAATTATCACAAATACTTTAGCAAAATCTTGAGACAGAGATTCTGAACTGAAACGTAACTTAGGACAACTTCATATCTAAAATTCTAATTCAAAGATAATATGAATAGTCTTATCAACATTTCTTTTTTTCTTTTAATTCTAATTTGGCCTGATTGGGGTTGTTTTTTTTTCAGATGTCTAAACAGAAATAGTTAAGATATTTACAGAGTTCAAAAGTAACACTAAAGAAGGATGATTTACTATTTTGCTATCATAAGTGATGAAAATCAGATGACTGCCACCTGTTTGGAAGAATATGAATTATATAAGATTCCAAAAGTTCATGTTGTATTTTCTTTTTTCTTTAAGCAATACAGAAATATCTACTAAAACATTTAAATAAACAAATTTTAAACAATGTATAATTTAGAAGTTATACATAATTTAGTCATTATTTGTTCAATTTATTCTTCTTCCTCACTATTTTCAACTGTTAAGCTAAGGAGCACACACTCAAAATGATGATAGACAGATAGATAAAAACTTAATATCCTCCCTTAGATCACAAATATTTAAGAATGGTATTGGCAGAACTTTTCCAATAGCAGCAACATATTTGTAGTGAGCTTTCTGCAAGCCAGTAGCCTGAAGATTACTTTTAAATACTTAAAGCTAGTCACCTCTATTTTATGGCCGTTAATGCTCCATAAATGGAACTTTTATTGAAACAGAATATAATTTCATTTAGATGAAAATAAGGAAGCCTACAAATTTAATGCACACAGATATGCATATTTTCTATTTTTATTTAATTGTTTTCTTAATATATTCCACTTTTCTTCAAGGAATAAAAGAAAGCATGTACCAAATGTTATGCTAGGGTTGTTTTTCTTTCTTTCTTTTAAGTAATAATTTGTGAATTTAGTTTTGTTGAGAGATACTGGTCCAGAGACTGAACCATGGGTAGATTTGACTATACTTTTTTAAAAAAATACTTAACTTGTTGATGTGTTTGTGTTTGCTTTCAAAATATCTATAAAAATGATCATGCTGATTGCCTGAGATTCTCTTTGATGAATTATTTCAACAAGCTGCTCATGAATCTAGCAGATGTTTATGTTGTCTAGACCAATGAGAACCTTATGGACCCTTTTCTTTCCTCCTCCCTGAAACAAATTTTAACACAAGATCTGGAAGCAAGCATGTGTGTGATAGCATAGAGAGTGCATTATTACATAATAAATACATGAAAATTTACTAATAGTATTGGTTGTCTGGTTTTAATAAACTAAATGTCAGAGTTTCAAGTAACACCCCCAACGAAATCAAACTCAGAGGCTTGAAGTTCCTGAAAGCTAACTTTTATTAGAGATGACATATTGGCACATCTGCGAAAACCTGAATCTGAGAGTTTTTGATTTTCCACACCCAAAAGAAAGTTCAAGGCCTTGTCCCTCAACCACATGTCCATGACACATCCAATCAAGTACCGTCTGGCACAGAAGATACTTCTTCATTCTTCTCAACACAGTTACAAGGCACCACGGCCTTGACTTTCTATAAATAATTTTATTTTGACTACATATCTTCTTCCCTCTATGCAGTCCCCACCTCCAATTTCCCACAGTAGGATTTGTGGCAGGCCGGAAGCCTGAAGGCACAAAGGTAGAAAGATGGCTTCCAGATCTGACACTGAACTCAAAATTAACATCCTTTCCTATTCACTTCTCCTTTCACTTTCCTTTCTCAGTAGAAATTTTAAATATTGTGCTGTGTTTTTTACAATACTAAGACAACGAAATAAAATTAGGAAGCCAACTTGTGACTAATAATAGTTTATTTTTTTGTTATTTGAGGGAAAGTTTGTACATAAGGAAAAAAGTGTTTCATAATAATGGGAATAATGATTACAGAACAACAAGAACAGAATCAAGGATAGATTTGTTTTTAATTTGAAAAAGGGCCTATATGTCTCATGCAATTAAAAGGATTTTTTCCAGATGTACTCTACAAGAAATGTATTATTTGCTAGTTATCAGAATAAATAGTCAGAAACATTATATCTGTAATTATGAAGAAAGATGTACTAGTTGTGATTCAAATCAGACAGCTTGCTACCATAAATATTAAAATTATGCAGTACACAAAGATGACAAAATTAACAGGCTGGACCAACTTGATCTATTGTCATTTGTTATTGCAATTTAAAGCCAAAATATTCTCAATGACATATTTTTATGCATTTGTCATAAGAAAATGACTTTAGATCCTTCAGAATACACTAAAAGTGTTGTATTCATAGTCACAAGCATATGCTTCTACATAGCCCATAAACATATACAGATTGTGTAGGGAATAGATTTTCCTAAATATTATAATATGGAGCATAGAATAATAGGATTGAAAGGGACATTTGAGGTCTTCTAGTCCAACCCCTGCACAAGGAAGAGAACTTATACTATTCTGTACAGTCTCTTTTTGAAAACCTTCACTGATAGAGGAGCCACAACTTCCAGAGGGAATCTCTCTTTAATGATCTTCCACCCGTTACTTCTTGTTCTTACCTTCTCTGTGACAGTCCCTCAATTATCGGACTACTGCTATCATATCACTCTTAGACCACTTCTTTCTGTTAAACTAGACATTCCCAGTACTTGCAACTGTTCTTCATATGGTTTAGCCTCCAGACCCCTTAACATCTTTGTTGCTCTTCTCTGCACCCTTTCTAGGGTCTCAACATTTTTCTGGTGATCAGAATTGGATCGAATAGTACAAGAGTGGTTTCATCAATGCAGCATAAAGTGGTAATATCATTTCATGTGATATTGAAACTACCTTTCTGTTGATACAACCTGATACTGCATTAGGTTTTTTTGGCAAACTGCTGGCTCATACTTGGTGGTGGTCTACTAGGACACCTAGATCTCCTTCAGTTGCTATTGTTGAGTCAGATACCACTATTTTATCTGTGCATTTGGTTTTATTTACCTATGTGAAGGAACTTATTTGTCTCACCAATTGCATTTTGTTGGATAGAGCCCAGTGTTCAAATCTGTCAAAGTCTTTCTGAATCATGAATTTATCACCTAAAAGCGATTTTTCCCAGCTTGGTATAGTCCAAATGTAGTTCCCCCTCTATCCCTTCAACTAGATCATTTATGAAGGTGTTGAAGAGTACTGGACCTAATTCAGGAACTTTGAGTATTCTACTGCATATTTCTTCCACATAGATGTAGTTTCATTGAGAACTACCCACTGAGTGTGATTGATCAGCCAGTTGCAAATCCATCTGGTGGTGATACTGTCTTTCACATATTGTTCTGTCCTATCAAGAAATAGGTTGAAATCTACTTTGTCAAATGCTTTA
Organism: Ahaetulla prasina; assembly: GCF_028640845.1. Taxonomy (NCBI): domain Eukaryota; kingdom Metazoa; phylum Chordata; class Lepidosauria; order Squamata; family Colubridae; genus Ahaetulla; species Ahaetulla prasina. The sequence goes on from NC_080543.1 coordinate 44,717,708, forward strand.
CTGAAGTCTAAGAAAACCATGTCCACAGAATTTCCTTATCCAATAATTTAGTCCCCAAGGCAATAAGGTTTGGCTCACAGATACACTGCTTTTCCAGGAACTTCCCAGTAATGATGTCAGGCTGCTTAGTATAGTTTCCTGAATCCACTCTTTTTTTTTAGGTTGAAACCACAGCAACTCTTTTCCAGTCCTCTGGTATTTCTCCAGTTCCCCAGGAGCTTTGAAATATTTTGTTCAATGATCCTGAGACCCAGCTCTTTCAGCATCCTGGGGTGTCATCCATTTGGTCCTGGTGATTTGAACTCCTCTAGAGTAGATAGACTTACAATTTTCTAGTCTATTTTGACTTGCATTCTGATTCTGTCTCTATGGTGCTTCTTTTAGTAGTTTGGACTATTCTTCGTTTTACATGAAGGCAGATGCAATGTATAGTGTTTCCTTTATAATTTTTATTAATGATGAATTAATTTTAATAATTTTAAAATGGTTTCCTTTAATTACAACATCATACCAGTATTGCAGTTCAAGGAATGATGATGTCATTGAGGTACTTAGTTATATAATCTGATTTATAAACCCTCTTCTGAGTGCAATCATGCATGTATTACATTTAGACATTTCAGTATAGCATTGCTTGCCAGTTTAATTTTAATTGAAATGTTATTTTGAATATGTGAACTTCTTTTTCAGCATTCTACTAAGCTATTCTGAAGCTTCAAGAAGGATAGAACTGGATAGATTAGAAGAATATTGCACTGATGCTTCATTAGTAATGCAAGTTTTAATGATGTTTGTGATTATTAAACTTTGTATAAATTTATGGCAGAAAACAAAAGGAAACAATGGCGAAGTATAAGACACCAGAAAATATATTGATAACTTGCATTAAACCAATTTTCTGAATCAATGAACCCATATCTGAAATTGCTTTCTACATTAAAATGTCATTCTCTTTTTTATGCTGAATAATATTTTAGCTTAAGGGTTTACTATGCAACTTTCTGAATAAGAGGCAACCTGGTACTTTACATAGGAGAGAAAGCCAGTGCAAGAATGCAAATTACATCAACTTCTGTAATAATATATAAATCAAGATACTTTGGGCAGAATGCATAGGAGTTACTAATGAATTGTTCAACAACCAAAATAATACCTATTGTATATAGTGGCCGTCACCAGATAAAATACACAGAAATCTATATATTTGACTATATATTGGACAAGAGTTTTGGAAAACTCAATTATAACAATGAAGATTTATAGTTATAAGTATAACAAAGTATACTTATAAGACTAATTGTAGAATTCACAAACAGCTCATGAGAAATTTCCAAGCAAGTTATGACAAAGAATGAATTTAATGAAGACTTTCAGAGTTATTAGAAGAGACATGGTACAGTACTGCAATGACATCTATAAAGATATAAAATATGACAACAGACATAGAAAAATAAGGAAAGTAGTCTAAACCACCAGAACACAGAAAGTTTCCACCTTCAAATTGCTACGTTGTAGGATGCCAGGAGGCAAGCAATAATTGATTCAAAGAAGATCAGAGATGAAGGAGAATAGTGAAATTATGTACAGTGAGGATGTTAACATCCAGGGTATATTAGGAGATATTCCCTATTTCCAAGAAGATTAATTTAGATTAACATTCTGTTCATTGTCAAATGAGAATGTTACAGGAATTGATGAAAATCTGTAGAAATAAGTAGGCATCAGAATAACCTGGAAAGGTTGCAACCAAAGTATGCCAGCAAATCTGAAGAGTGACATGGTGGGCAAAAATTGGTAGAGGTTTATCTACATACTAATATCAAACACATAAGATTCAGTAACTGTCACATAATATCCTAATTCACATCTTACTAAAATGTTTAGGATCTCCCTACATGAAAAGGAAATGACAGATATTAAAGCTGGTTTTAGAAAACAGGCAGGAACAAACAACAGTATTGCTATGTACATTAGAGAATTGAGAAAGACAAATAATTTAAAAAGAATGTATGATTTACATATCATTTTTTCTCTTTCCATCCAATTGTTTTCAATTCTCAGAGACTGCCTAGACACGTTCCTGCCATTTTCTTGGCAAGGATTTTCAGAAGTGGTTTGGCATTTCCTCTTTCCTAGAGAGAAAATGACTGGCTTTGTGTCAACAGGACTTGAACTCATGATCTCCCAAATTATAGTCTGATTGTATCAAAAATGTCAACCTATGGAATGTCCTTAATCAAATGGGAATCCTGGGAAATTTCATTGTGATAAAAACCTTGAAAGGAAGCTAAATTCTGGATAGATGATAGCAAAACAGACTAAATCTAGGTCAGCAAGGAAGTGAGACTAGATTCTCTCCTTATTTATTTAATCTCTACACTAGGAGTCTCCAACCTTGGCAACTTTACGACTTGTGAACTTCAACTCCCAGAATTCTTCAGCCAGCACATGCTGACTGAAGAATTCTAGAAGTTGAAGTCCACAAATCATAAAGTTCCAAGGTTGGAGACCCCTGCTCTACACTGAATGCATATTGAGGCAAAATGTATTGGAACAAGACAGATAAATAAATATCAATAATTTGTGCTATGTTCATCACATTTCTCTGAAAATAAACTAATCTGTATGTTTTACTAACACAGTAAAAATAGGGCTTCAATTAAATATAAAGTCCACAAAACTAATGACAATAGATATGGCAACTAACTTTGGGATTGATAATGAAAACACTGAAGTGGTGGGTAGTTTCTGCCTTTTAATATTAATTAAAAGAACCAACAGTTGAACAATTCATTTCATAAGGTGAAGGCCTGCACAATTCTGATTTTTAAAGTATGATGTATCATGCTTTTTATATAATCTCTAATACTGAAGACAACTACAATTGGTTTTTGCTATTCCAGTCAACAATGAGTCTGCTGCTATTTCTCACTGGAAGCAGGACAGTGGTGGTGGCGAGAGGCTTGGCCCACCGGCCCAGATGTCTCTGCACATGCGCAGAAGCTTTGTGCATTCGCAGAAGCATCATGCGAGCACGCACGCACCCACGAGCAAACCAGTAGCGACGGGATTTGAAACCCATTACTGAAGTAGGGGCATATTCCTCATACAGATTTAAACTCTTGCATCTGAATTTTGAAAATTCTTTTCTCATGTGTGATTGAGCAGAATCAGATAATTAAAAGAAAACTAAAGCAACAATGTTGTAGAAAGATAGGACTCGAGTCAGCACTTCAGTGAAAGAAAGGTTTAATGCGAAGGTTCAAAAGCAATGCAAAAAGCCTGAACCCCGAGGGGTTTACAAAGAAACATATTTATACCGTGTCATACGTATACATTTCCTGAGTAAGCATAATTCCTTATATGGTTATGTTCTAAACATTAGTATTTTGAGGAACTGGAAAATTACCAGACAGATAGTTAGAGGTGTTGTCATAATATGGACTAGGAAGATAACAGGATGCGGCTATCATGGTCAGCATATTTTGGGTGTATATAGGTCCTTGCTAAAACAGCAGTTTTTTAACTAGCAAAGTCATCTGGACCAGCATTTGAGGCCTAGGCTGGAGGCCTAGTGCTGGATGTCAGGGCCTAGGCCCACCTTATTCCCCACTTTGTAACTCATCTGACCTATCCAGAAGAGTTACATAGTCAGGGTCATCCTGTTCCCACATGGCCATCACCTGTGCAGTGGCTTTCATTTCTGCTAATAAGGCTAGACTGTTTGATATAGTCCATACAAAGATAGGCAAAACACAAGATTACACAACCAGCAGCTATCAAACCAATGAATGCAACGATTGCCTGCAAACCTGGGAGTTTCGGGAACCAGGTCCCGAATATTTGACCCAATTCAAAGCCTTTTCAGTGGTGAACTGGAACATGGGCTATGGCTTCTATTCATCGGGAACTTCCTTCTCCCACATCATCAAACTCCAGACAACAGTTACTGAAATTGAATTTAGTGCATACACCTCCTTCTGTCGCAAGGAGATAATCTAAGGCCAGTTGGTTTTGATAAATAGTGTCTCGGAATTTTCTCTGCTGTTGTGCCAGAGTACGCAGAGATTGGGCTGTCTCGTTGGCAATGAGCTCTACCACAGCCTGTAGTCTTATGATTCGGTTTAACATGTAAACTGGAGTTTGATATCCCCACATATTGTCCTTTTCCCAGGTTGCAAGATCATAGTAATGTATTACCCTTTCTGGAGGCCATTCTGCATCCTTCCAGTTCCCTATTTTGAAATCTGCTTTGAGCTGGTGACCCTCCCAATGTTAATCTTCCAACACCAGTGGTTGGTTGAGGGGCAAAATGAAAAAGGCTGGTTTTACTATTCCCAGGGTGCATGGCCCTTCCAATTTAATGGTAGGGTGCTGTAGGCTATTACTCCACATATCCAGTGCACACCAGGCAGGGCTTCTGTTATGTTTTCCAGGGAATAATTAGACCAAAAAGAGTTGGTGACATTGGGCCAGTAAGACCATGTTTCTGTTATTGCATCCCATTCATGGGTCTCCAGGCAGGTAGTGTTCCCTACCCGTGAAAGTTAGTCAAACACCACTGGGCTACAATTGCTGATCTTAATTCCCATCTTGACTTGGGCTGATATTTTCGCATGTCAGAGAGGAAGTATGGAATGCTATAATTCAATTCCTGTGCATCCCATGGCCATTGATCCCATATTCTGGTCCCCCCACATACATAACAACTGGACACATTGAGGGTATGAGCTAATTCCATAAACAGATTACGAGCCTGCTGAGAGGGCTGAAACTCAATTTCCACCTCCTTCCAGAATTCAGAGAAATACCGGGTATAGTTTTTAGTCAGGTGATATCTTGTCTTGAGGGATAGGTGGATAAGACCCCCAGGATCTGTACCAGATGACCACAACCTAACACCCATGGTGTTTCTGTACCTGGAGAGCCATGCCTGAAGGTTGGAAATAGTAATGTTTACCAAATTTCACTGATAAGCTTCACAATTTGAGAAGGCATGGACTCTGGTGATTTTGAGGTACCTCCCTTTCCCTTTTTCTGAGAAATAAGTTGCCCATACAGCACACTTCCAATAGGGACAATACAATTCCTCTGTGTTGCTACAGTCCCATGCCCCTATTCCATATCCTGATGGACATTTGTATGGGCAAATGTAAATTTCACTCTGTGTAAGGGATCTATGCCATGTCAGACTGCCACATGAGGTAGGCCAATAAGCTATTTTGCAGATATCAAATTGTAAGATTCCTGGATTTGTGGTTGATAGGATTTGAGTTTGGGCTATCACTGGTCCACTACTGGAACCCTTAGCTCTAGCTATCAACCAGGTTTGGGCTGGGTTTACACTTGGATCATAACACTCAGACTGTTGTGACTCGTCCTCCCTCCTCTCCTCAGCCGGGCCCCTCCCATCTCCAACCAGGCCTGTTATCAGACTCTGAGTCTGATAATGAAGATGAACGGCCTGTCATGCCTCCAGCCTCTGGCTCTGGCCCCATGCCCGGAGAGGATTCCAGGAATGAACAAACAAGCCTGATAAACCTCACTCATATGGCGTGTGTTCCTTTGGCTCAGCCAGCCAGGGATTGGAATTGCTCGGGCCTATTCCTTCTGACCCCTCCCTTTCCCAGCAGAAGACAATTCAAAGTGGGAGGATCCTCGCTTCCAGAGATCTGAGAGATGACGCCAGCAGAAGGAAGGGAGGGGCAGGGCTGGATAAATGCTGAGTCATGGAGCCACACCCCACAGCCTATATAAAGGACCTGCTTTTGGCATTCCAATCTTGAGTCAAGCAAAGTCTCATCTAGTTTGCTGATATCAGACTCTATCACTGAAGTCACAACTTGGACTCCTGCCTGCCTTGATAAACCTCGAAGAAATTTGGCAAGCTGTAAAGGCTTCATTGCCACGTTTGATACGGACTTCCTTGAATCGGTCGTCGGAGGGGGAGTGGGACGACACAGACTTTTGGTCACATATGGTATACCACATGCCTTTAGCGAACAGGGAGTGTGTTTTCTGGGGCACTGGTAATGTGTATGATATATTAGGGTAGTGGTGATTGTTCTCCCTTTCAATGCAGTCTTTATGCATTTAGTACAATTATCCAGACAGAGGGAGAATTCAGGCCTAGTCCTATGTGACGGATCTACTTTCCCTTTCCTCTCTGGGTTGCTGTGTTCTATTGCCTTACTATATCTAGGACTATGCGGCGGGGCAGGAGGAGTTGGAGGCAAACCCTTCTGTGGGGGTGCTGTTGTGGGATATCTAGCCATTTGAGGTTTTGGCTGTTTCTGGAGGGGTATGGTAGGAGGAGGTAGAACCTTAATTGGGGGCGATTTCAAGTAGCATAAGACCTCCTCTGTCCCATTGCACCTCTTCCACGTTCTGCCATACACACATGTGGTCAAACATTTTATAATGCAATATACTGGTTAATAAAGGTGCAAATAAGCAAATATAAAAAGCAATCGTACCTGCAGATTTTTTTCAATTAAACAAGAGATTTACAAAACTTTATAAAATGGCAAAATATCATTTCATTCTAAATGTGTGTTGTGCTTTGCAGTAATAAATTGCCAGAGTTGTTTTATACTTAAGATCCATGGTAAATAAGACTGCAATACCGACTTCCAGTGGCACTGTAGGTGTTGAAGACGGTCTTTTCAGACCGCCAGCCCCGCGATCGCGTAGAGCCATTCAGACAGTGAAAATTAGCTGTCTGGCGGCTCGGAAACCTTTCCCTTGGGAGAAGAGGGAAAGGTGAGCAATTGGGCGGAGGTAGAACTCCCCAAAAAACCCCAGGAACAATTCTGGGGCTAGAAGGGTGAGAGCTCCCTGGAAAGCCCAACAGTGCTCTGGATCTGGGACATTTCTGCTTTTAAACAGAACAAAACACCACGACCACCTCTGCTTCAAGATGAAGATTTAATTTGATTAAAGCAGACAGAGTAATGACAGGAGCGTTGGCAATGGCAAGTACTAGACCTTAACTCCGTTCCCGGACTGTATTTAAGAAGAACAAAGGAAATGGCGCCTCACTTAAAAGAGTGTGAAAGTGAAACTTAAGGAAGTCTTTGTTAACATTGTTGCGCTCCTCAGTCTTCTTTGAATTTGCCGGATTTTACATTTACATGAAGAAATTTCAAAGTGAAAAGTGGAAGGACTATAGAATTGATTTACCTAACCCAAATACAGAGTTTATGAAAAGATTTGAAGTTTTTTTGAAATTATTGAGATGGCTGTAAGGTATAAAATTAAAGTGAAAAATGGCTTCTAAGCAAACAAAGCTTGGTGTTATTAAGGAAGCTACAAGAAGATTTGAAGGAATTTTTAAAAGGTCTTTTAGAAGAAGCTCTAGACTTTCAAACCTCTGTTATAGATCAAAAATTTACGGAGCCTGAAGAGGAAATATCTCAAATAAAAGACATTACTGAAACTAGGAATAAGGATATAAGGGAAGATGTGGTGGCAGTATTTCAAAGATTGTTTGATTACACGGTTCAGTTGGATGGAAGAGTAGAAGAAATTAATCAAACTAATGTGAATTTGGAAAATAAAATAGAGGACGTTCAGACAAAGATGAACAGGGCAGACAAAGAGTTGGTTTTGCTGCAATATAGATCGATGGGGTTTGCCCTGAGAATGAGAGGTCTCAAAGAAAATAAGCGCGAGAATCTAAAATATATTTTTGCAGATGCTTTTGCACATATATTTGGAAGACAACCAGCAGAATTTGTAACTCAAATCGAAAAAATTTATCATGTAAATTCCTGGGTTGCCAGACAGAGACAGTTACCAAGCGATGTTGTTATCTATTTTACAACTAGGAGGATTCGGAATGAAATTTTACAATCTTATAAAAATAAAATTCAAATATCAGGATATGAGATATTAGTGTTCAAAGAAATTCCTCCTAAAATGTTAAGATGTAGAAAGGAGTTTACTTTCTTGGTGGATGAACTTAGAAATCGTCAGATGCAGTATAGATGAGATGTTCCAGCTGGACTAACAGTAAATTATAAAGGAGGAAAATATCGTCTTAACACAGTTTTTAAAGCAAGAGATTTTTATACTAATGTATTAAAGGCTGGAAGTCCACTATAGCTAGAAGTTAAGATGGGAAGCAAAGTAGAGATTGGAAAAAAGTGGGAGAAGGAAGTAAAGCACACACAATTTAAAGTTGGAATGGCAATTGCTGAAGAAGAAACACTGGAAAAAGTAGGGGATTTAAATGAGCAAAGATTGATCCGAATAGATATTAAACGAAAAGAACAAAGAGTAAAGAAGCAGCAATATCAAGCAAAAAGAGTTTCTTTTTATGGGAAAGGGTAAATCATAACTGAAATTTTTGAATATATTTAAAAAGTATCATGTATGTGTTTAAATTGTGAAGAAGTATTTGTAGTAATTTTATTTGAATTGGGACTATAAGGTGTTGATAAAAATAGAATAAGGAATGGAATTAGTTAAGTTTTATATAATGTTTTGTAGATGATCTTGAATTTAAATGTAATGTTATTTGATTATATATGGTGGATTTGTTAAAAACTAAGTTATTCTGGATAAAAATTGATTAGGGGTTATATAAGGTGTTAATAAAAATAGAATAAGAAATGGAATTATTTAAGGAGTATATGATAAAAGGGGAAATTGGGTTAAATGTTAAATTTATATAAGTTAAAAATTTAAGAGGAAAACTTTGTAAAATGTCTTACAGATGATATCTAGATTCTAAATACTGGTGTGTATGTATTTGAAACTATAACTTAAATGTTGGAGATCTGGTTGGGCTGATACTATGTATTATTATATATGGTGGATATATAAATTTGGTGGATCATACAAAATATTTTGAAGAAGAAGATAATGTTTAAAGGCGTAAATTGATTTTAAGTTAAATATTAGTAGCTAGATTACTGGCAGCGCAATATTGGAAGATGGAACATTTGCCTATCATTGAAGACTGGATGCTAAAAGCAATGAACTTACTGGAGAAGGCGGGAATTTCAGCATACCAGAAAGACTATCCACAAGAAAGATATATATTGGAAAGGAGAAGATGGATCAACTACTTTTAAAAGAAATATTGGATTAAGAACTACCAAATAGTCTATGAATGAATAGAATGTACTGTATATTTTCTTTTTTCTTTTTTTCTTTTTCTTTACTATGGAGTTAAGGTTCTAGGGGATGGATGGGAGTCTATAGATAGTTTGTGTATTCTAGCTTATGATTGTTAGATATTATACCCTGTATATTGCTCTGGGATGTTTTTTGGGGGGGGGGTTGGGTGAAGGGGGGAGGAAAGGGGATGGGTTGGTGGGAGGAGGAGAGGATGTATGGGTAAATTTTTTTTGTAAAACTTTTTTAATAAAAAAAAGACTGCAATACCAATTAAACTAATTAAGTGACTTAAATATATATAGGTTAATTAAAGTAGTAGCTTTGGTTAATCAGTAATCATCTAAACTGAGACACCTCTAGGTTTAGAAAATATTTTTGACTTAACAATAGCTTAAGTTTAACCGAAAAGGGTATTTAGTCACTTAAATTTCTCAAAAGTATATAATCTGTCAATTGAGTGTGATGTCTGTACTTATCACATTGTGATGAATTGTCACACATACTAATATATCTAAAAGCTCAATATACTATATATTTATGTGCAAATAAAAGGGTGTGGCAATTTTATGTAAATTGTGATTTTTAATACTATAAAGAATACATTTGCTAATCAATTAACAAAAATTCTAATAATGCAATTGAATTTTTTCAGATTTAGATGTATACATATTTACATAAAATACACTGGAGGAGATGCAGAATTGATTATTTTGTGGCAAACCTTTAAATTTCATTTTTACAAAAAAGAAGAGATCAAATCTAGCCTATAAAGCATAATACGATTTTTACTAGGCATAATCTATGGTCATTGATGACACTTTAGCTGCTATGAGTGTAGAAAATGAACATAGGTGTTCATTTTTTACTGATTATTTATAAATCATCTCCACCCAAAAAAAGATTGTGATATATTCAGGCTCCTTTTCAATAAACATCCAATAACAAAAAGAAACATAGCAACGTAAGTAGAATATCGGCTGTACTACAGTCAGATGGCTATTTACAATCTTCCTAAATCCCAAGGATCACTGAAATAAAATAGTTTTAAATAGTTGCAGGTCTGGAATGTAAGGACATTTGAGGAGTAGACAAATCTCTGAAGTAATCATGTTCTACAATGTTAGAGCCAATATGAAAAAGTCTTGTCTCCTGGCCCCATTCTTCTTACCTTACGTGTTGGAAAATACCCCCAAATGGATGGGCAGAACCATGCTTGCAACTCTATATTGGTAGTGTTCATTATGACTTTGTTTTATCTCATTTGTTTTTTAATAATACTGAATCTGATTTGGCAGTGTTCTTGGAATTGCAGCTGTTATTAGAACAGCAGATTAAAAACTATTGCTGAGGCTTTTCCAGGCACTACCTGGAACAATAAGATAATGAGCTCAATTTAACAGCCTCGAGGCACCAATTACAAACCTGTTGAAATTGGCATGTGACATGGCCTAGCTTTTTATTTATAAAATTAGGGCAGGATGAAGCCTTCCAGTATCCCACATTGAAACATTCAAGTGATTCAACTGTTTAAAATTCATAATCACTGATAGGAACTATCAATTCAGGTAGAAACAGAACCTCTTGAAAATGATGCCTCTTACTTGCAACCCTTTCAATGTAGTCATATTATACCTGATCATAGTGAAATTGAATGTTGCTTAGATATCCAATCCATGTCTGAATGAAAGCCATCTATCAGAATAACAAACACTGTTTCTATCCCTTGGCTATGTCAGAACCCTTACTGAAAAGGATCTAAACATTTTGTAACTACTTCTTCAGCAGAATATACACTACTATCTTTTTCAGCATTATATTGTTTCCTAATGAAATATTCATCCGTTTTATAAATCCCATAACTGATTAAGGGAACCCAAAAATCTGTGGATTTAGTTGTAGGGAGTGGAGTTTCCAGTGCAATATACGCATTTCTTTAAGACTCCCCAAGGTAAAATAAATAAATCCAGATTATATCAGAAGATGCCTCCCTGTTCTTCTCAAACCAGAATAAAAATAATTAACTTTATTACAAATAATCCCATAATATATCATGACAGTCTGCCATATTTTATCCTATGTATCCTTTCCCAAGTATCAGAGTTACCTTAAATAGAGTTACTAGTCAGGAGTCCAGAGTTTACAAAACGTGGGGAGAAAAGATGCTTCACTATGCATATCATCATTGGATAGGCTTGATAGTGAGCTCATACTAAATTGAAGTCATATTTACTTTTAATTTTAGGCCATCATCGTTTCTGGCTCTTTTTAGCAGCTTCATCTCATATAGCTCTTTAATAAATAAGGAGCTGATTCCGAATGCCAAATGTGAAGCGACCATATGAAAGCAATCTCATTCCGTGACTTCTGATTCAGAACTCAACCCAGTACAAAATAGAATTGCTTACAAAATTGCTTAAAAAATCCCTAAGCATGTTTTGAAAATCTTCCTGCCCATCATGCATCTTGGTCAGACCTATCCCAAGAAATTTTGCAGCTCAAGGTGCCAAAAATGTGCCACAAGAAAGTGACATTTTCATAGTGAAAAACATATACTAATGTTCTCCATACCCAAGTGACAAACCCAACCCTTTACTTACTCTAAAGTAAAGATTAGACATATCTTGGTGTTCGGTGTGTAAGTCATAACTGCTTTATTTATGACAAGTCCAGTTGTCATGGAGACCATGAACTTAGAATTCACTCTGTATTCAGAGCATGGAGATTTAAATTCCCCACAACCATGCAGGCCTTAGGGATTCTCATATCTGTCCTGAAAGGATACCCAGGAATTCATGAAGGACAGCTGTTGGGCAGCTAGTTAGTCAGTAGCTCTGTACCACTCCCAGATTATCTATGGCTTAACTTAATACACAAGCAGTCACAATTATAATCTGCTGCAGTGCTACTAGTAATAATAAATGGTTTGTCATCAACTACAGAAATTCACTCTTCCAGCTCTTGACACCTTCTGTTGAAGATCTGAAGCACAGAAGGGCAGATTTTTGATTGGGTCACATTGCCATTGCTGCCAAACCAGATCTCAGTAATATATAACAATATGCCCACTCATCCTCTGCCACATTGTGAATAACTATGAACAGAGACTTGACTCTTGCCAGTAGTGGTGTGAATACAAGGACTGACAATTCAGCCCACAGCAGGAGTCACTGGCATAGCAGAACAGACCTATATCTCCCCTTTATATTGTAAAATATAACCCAATGTCCCTTCCTATATTATCTTCTGCCCATCAAAATCACAATTCCAGTTTTGCTCCCAGCATCCTGGCTCAATCTGTTTCCTCACTCTCTAACAAATGGAAATGATGACATTTCTCTGACATACTTTCTCTCTACAAGCCACACAAGAACAAGAAATTGCCTTCTGGTCTATTCACATCTGAAGATATTTACAGTTCCACTCAGCTTCAAAGTGGAATTAAAATTAAATTAAAATTAAAACATGAACTTCCTACTCCTTATACAGCTCCATCTTTTTTCTTAGTCCAATATGTCATCCCCTATCAGTCATTCTTCAGTTTGTCTTCCAAGATTCTATCCCTATCCAGAATTTTCCTAACTACTAAGCTATCCAACTCTCATCATTTCCTCTTCTGTAAAATTAATTCCACACTTTTTCAAATTCCTTACTGCAAAAACTTTCCCCAAAAAGAGAACAAAATCAACAGCTGGTGAGCCAAGACACTATCTTTTTAAAAAAAATAACAATTAATAAATTTAAAACTCAACAAAAATGGTACATTACGTACCAAATATCTATGAATAATTCCATTTGTTGTTGTTGTTAGTTGCAAAGTCATGTCTGACTCATCGCGAACCCATGGACAATGTTCCTCCAGGCTTTCTTGTCCTCTACCATCCTCTGGAGTCCATTTAAGCTCACGCCTACTGCTTCAGTGACTTCATCCAGCAACCTCATTCTCTGTCATCCCATTTTTCTTTTGCCCTCAATCTTTCCCAGCATTAGGCACTTCTCCAGTGATTTTTCTTTCTCATTAGGTGGCCAAAGTATTTCAGTTTCATCTTCAGGATCTGGCCTTCTAAAGATCAGTCAGGGTTGATATCCTCTAGGACTGATTTGTTTGTTCGCCTTGCAGTCCAAGGGACTCACAGGAGTCTTCTCCAGCACCATAGTTCAAAGGCCTCAATTCTTTGGCGCTCAGCCTTTCTTATGGTCCAACTTTCACAGCCATACATTGCAACTGGGAAAACCATAGCCTTGTCTATATACACTTTTGTTGGCAGGGTGATGTCTCTGTTTTTTTAGTACGCTGCCTAGATTTGCCATAGCTTCCCTCCCCAGGAGCAAGCATCTTTTAATTTTTTATCAGATGCAAAAGGCACTCTCCTCACTTTTTCTCACTAAACAGTTGCTTTGGAGAGAATGTTTTTAATCACTATAATATTCAGATGAAACTATTTCTTACATGAACAAGGCTACAATTAATTTCATTTAGTATGTGACTGATTGTGAGGAGAACATGTACACAGTGGTCAGTGATGTTGAATCATTTTTGCCTGGTTTAACAGATTTCCTGCTTTGGGGTTACACTATAAAAATTTAGTAGCAGGAATCAGACTTCCTGTTCTTAGCCAAGTAGCTTACAATATGTAGCAACTGTGTATGAACATTTCACACTAGATTTTTTTTTTCTGAGAGAGTTACTTAGATATTTTTCACGCTACTTAGGAGAAAAAGTGGTCCTAATTTTTTAACATTATGTTTCATCAAGTGATATCCATTTCTTAGAATGGCACAAGATAGGAAGATAGGAATACTAGCAACATAATAGTTTCTAGATTTCTTTTCTTCAGCCATTACCTTATTTTTATCTCTATTTGCCCACAAATAGAATGGAAAATTCAAGAAAGCACTTGAACTCAGATTTTATTACATTGACCTGAATCTATTAGAATGCCTGTATGATTCCAATCATAAGCAATGGCTGAGTGTGATACATAGGAGTATTAGCCATAAACATTGTCTTGGCTCTTCAGTTTCCTTAAATAGAATGAAATAGGTTCACATTCATGAAACACATTGTAGAACGAGAGCCTTTTACTTGTATTCATGAGGAAATTTTTCATTAACATAATATATGAGACAGTTATAAATTTTCAGAGATCTCTTTGGCTGCTATGGATGCTGTAGACCAGGGGTATCAAATTTGTGTCATCACGGTGGTGTCACGTGACAAATTATGACTTTTTTCTCTTTGCTAAACTGGGCGTAGCTAGCATGTGACACATCTGGCCCATGGGCCAGGAGTTTGACACTGTGCTGTAAACAATTACAAAACACCAGAAATGTTGTCTATCTCATTTTATATTTGCATTTCAGCTGATCATCTTTCAAACAAGCTATCCACCATATTGATTTTTTAAAGAAATTCTTGGGTTTTCTGTCATACTTAGAATTTGTTCTTGGAAATAAATATGAGGCTTAAAGATTATTTGTTTTGTATCATGCTAACTTTCACTTTAACATTGTTTAATCAAATAATCTAAATGTTGTATGGGGACTGCCAGGTACTAAAGGAGTTGGCAATTAATCACTGACATTTAAAATTATTCTTTATCTTTAAAAGCACATGCGTATTTTGTATACTAGATGAATATGACAAATATAATGTGACAAAAGACAGAAATATTTTTATTGTCATTCTTTAAGGTTCAGGAAAATTCTGAAAAGATTTTCAGAATACTCAAATGAACTAGGGTATAAAATTTTTTAACTAGGATACTTTTAGAAATTCTGATTGTTCAAATTCCATTTTGTTTGGAAGGAAGCAGATTGCTGACCTTTATCAACTAACATAAAGGTTACCCATATGAAAGTATTGGGAACTTAGATATAGTTGTTGCATAACTTGTTTCCTGATGAGTCCTCCAAAAATTAAATGCTTCTCCGACAATGTTTAGAACACTTTAATAGGCTTGTCATAATTTGAATAATAGCTTGTAATTTGACAGACAGCCAGGACATTAGAATCATTGTTAAAAGTAATATTTCTTTCAAAATGATGGTATAACATTTTATCTTTCTTTTTTTTTAAGAGAGAGAGAAAGAGAGAGAGAAAGGGAGGGAGGGAGGGAGGGAAGGTGGGAGGGAGGGATAGAAAGTTTATTCTTTGTCTGAAAATTTTTCAGATCCCTAAGAATTTTCTAATTTGATCTGCTTGACAGAAAGATATTTGCAGAATAAAGGAATGCTCAGTGTCTGTTGTTTCATTAGTAGAGATACATATGTTCTTTTGAAAAAGAATTATTTTGACATTTATAACGAAGCACCAAGGACAGTACCCATGCAGGATTAAGATATGGATTTATTTGCAGCCTTGCCTTTTACATTAACATGGATTTAATGTGTATTCAGTTTGCATCTTTACTGCTGTAACAATTGTGAATTCAACATAGTTGCACAAACAAGGTTATTATTCATTCAGAAGAGGCCGTACTGAATTCATTTAGACATGACCCCACGCAAAAGTATATGTAGGATTACAGCTTTATATATTTTATTATTTATAATTTTGGATGTTTACCCTAACTCATTACCTGACTCCATAGTCTCTACTCAAAATCCCAAAAACTTCAGCCAAAAACTGTCTACTATTGACATCACCCCATTCCTAAGAGGACTATAAGGGGCGTGCATAAGAGCACAAAAGTGCCTACCGTTCCTGTCCTATTGTTCCCTTTATCATATCAATTTGATATAGCTGATGGATATTTTTTACATATATGTATATATTTTCTTCAAAATACGTTGTTCTATCTATGACAATTGTTTGTGCATACTTGTGACAAAAAGAAATAAAAAAAATAGTTAATTTCACATTTGTAATTAGAATTTCAGTTGTATTTTTAAATTTTTATTTATTTGTATCCCACATTTATTATTTTAGAAATATTCAAAGCAGTGAACATATCCAACACAACTTTGTCTCCTGTGCAATGATTAAGATTTGTATCCAGGACTGCAGAGACCCATGTTCTAGTCTTAGCCATGGAAGCATACTGGGCCAGATACTTTCTTTCATTCCAACCCAATACTCAAAATTATTGGCATTAGGGAGGGGAGAGGATGAAAAAAGAATGCAATGTATGCTCCTTTGAGTTGCTATAGGAAAAGTGTGATATAAGTCTACAACGTAAGAAATAAAATGCACCATAGTCAAGAAATAAACATGGGATACTTCACAGGAACATTCAACAATTTGTCATTCTACCTTTTCAAATGTTTAGCTGGTTTTAATTTGTTTGCATTATGTTGCAGTGGTCACAGTCATATTAGGCATAATTTTCAAAAAATTATGCTAAGGATCAGTGATCAGGTCTTTGCTTTTCATTTAGATTATATTTCTTTATTAATGTAATTAAAGAAATCACTGATGAATATCACTTGGAGTTTTAGAATGGTATTCAGTAATTGGTTTGAATTTCATTTTGTTTACTGCAGAACAAAATACTATTCCATTAGATCTCTGATTCCCTGTATTGCAAAATGAGTAGTCAACTATAACATTTCTTACGGTCTGCTGATTTTGGACCTTGTACTACTAGACACTAGGCTCAAATTAGAATGTATTATGTTTATGATCAGAAAGTATCTTTTTATGTAATTAAATAATTGTTGAAAACATATCATTACAATACCAAAGCCAATGCTCTCCTTTATGAAACAGAAATTAAATCAAAATATTTGTTTCCTTGTTTCGAACTGGAAAAATGTTGTGGTAAGAAATAATGTTTTCAAACATCAATTGGGGGAAGACTAATATTGTGTACTTGTATACTGGTGCAATTGATTGATTTATTATGTGCTGTCAAGTTGGTATTGTCTCTTAGTGAACCCGTAGGTCGTCCAAAGATACATCTGTTGGCACTGCAAATGAGTCCATTCACCTTTCTGCTGGTTGTCTTCTTCTGTTTCCTTCTATTTTTCTCAACGTTATATCCTTCTCTAAAAGGCTAGGGTTTGACATAGTGTGTCCAAAGTAACATAATTTGACATTGGTCATTTATGTCTTCAGTAAAAACATGTGATTAATTTCTTCAATGACTTTTTGTTTTCTTGGTTGCCCATGGTATTCTCAGAATGTTTTGCAAATATATTTTTGGAAAACATTTATATTGGATGGGAAGTCTGGTTTCAAGCACAGGACACAAGGTTTTTTTAAATTAACTTCTGGTAAACAATCTCATACAGGTAGTTCTTGGCATACAATCACACTTAATTCCAAAATTTCTATTGCTAAGCAAAACGGTTGTTTTTTTTCCATTTTACAACCATTCTTGCCACAATTTTTAAGTGAATTACTGCAATTGTTTAATTAGTAACATAGTTGTTAAGTGAATCTGGCTTCCCCATTTGACTTTGCTAATCAGAAGATTGAAAAAGGTGATTGCATAATCCTGGGACACTGCAACCATCATAATTACATGCCAATTGCTAAGCATCTGAATTTTGATCATGTGACCAATGGGGATGCTGCAACACTCCTATGTGTGAAAAATGGTAATAAGGCAGTTTTTTTCATTGCCATTGTAATTTAGAATGAATGAATGGTTCTAAATCAAGGTTTACCTGTGATTATACATTTTGTTCTGAAAAGAAATATATTGTGGGATGCTTTCCAAGTCTGGAGTTTTAACTCATATCATATTTAGGAAACGTAATATATTAGTTTTAAACTCCCCTTTAAACTAAGAAAGCTTAAATGCTTTTTGCATTGTGAAACCAGTAATTCGAACAAACAGTACTAAGAAAAAAATAAGGTGCTTCTGATTATTTTTTTTTGTCTTTTAACAAAGCCAGTTTGCCATTTTTGATAGCTATAATTTACTAAACAGCATTGATGAATTTAGTGCATTTACATTTTAGTATTTAATACAGTATTTAGTAGTATACTAGTATTCAGCATTTAGCATAGCATTTAGCATACATTTTCTTTTACATTTAGATATATGTTGAGGTATAAAAGATATAAAATAAGTATTTTCTGGCATCTGTATAGTGAAAGACCTTGCCAATAGTTTACAAAAAAAAAAGTTAAGAGTCTTTTTGATGTTCTTTTGTTCCCTTCATTATTCATCCCTGTGTTATTTCTAAAACATGCCTGTTAGTTTTCTTACACTTTTTCTCTATGCTTCTATTCCTTTTTTTTTATTCTAAGCAAACTAAATAGGTTGACTCAGCCTTCCATCCTTTATAAGGTAGGTAAAATGAGGACCCAGATTGTTGGGGGCAATAAGTTGACTTTGTATATAAATATACAAATAGGATGAAGACTATTGCTAACATAGTGTAAGCCGCCCTGAGTCTTCGGAGAAGAGCGGGATATAAATGCAAATAAATAAAAAAAAGAAAGAAATAAGCAAGAAAATTTGTGTGAGAAATTAGTGCATTAGTTTGGTAATTTGTAGGTTAGTCAGTGCTTCAGATTCAAAGTCAAAATGTTATCTGTGCACACAGAATGTGAGCACTGCAACTGTCTACAACTCTGTAAACCAAGCATGTATTTTCTCAACTGTGTGGGGAAAACTCATAATCTCTGGAAATTTTGCATATTTTGAAGTACCTCTTCACATACAAAGCACTTCCTAGCAATTTGCACATTGTCTAGCATTTATTTTATTCTGTAGAGGTATATGTGCGAACTATTAGACATTATATCTTTAGTCCACCTTTAATAGTATTGTATTTAATTGCTTCTTCTCATGAAGTTTTAAATAGTCAAATTGATATTTTATCTGTATGTGATATTCCTATTTGACAGGTGGTTAGATATCTGTCTCTCTTTACATTCTAATCAGTTCTCAAATGTATTTTCTTATTGAAATTGTATCTGTCATTTTATTATCCCAATTGTAAAACTATTGGTTTTCTATTACAATAGCACATTATTTCTCAGTCTATACTACCATCATATGAGTTGCAGAAATGGCACAACAACTTTAAAAAGTAGCTTCCAGCTACAGAAAAGATGTCCCATGCCAGTTCCAGTCACTCTTCTACACCCTGTATTCAAATTTTTAGTACTTCTATTTTATTCATGCACGTCTTGTCCGATTGTCTTCTTACTACCACAACTATAACTTCTGTTGGCATTTCTCTAGATCAGTGGTCCCCAACTTGTAGGTTGTGGTCCACTAGTGGGCCATGAGGAGTTTGCAACTGGGCCATGGAAATGGCCAGGGAGCGCACACACACGTGTATCCTCACTTGTGTGAGCAGCGGGTAAGCAAGTGTGCACACACTCCATATGCATGAGCAGTAGGAGCACACACGTTCTGGCCATTTGCATGAACCATCCTTTTTCCACCCCCCGCTGGTCTGCAAAGCCTGAAACATTTATTATTTATTTATTTTATTTATTTGATTTCTATACCGCCCTTCTCCCGAAGGACTCAGGGCGGTGTACAGGCAAGAATAAAACAGACGGTACAATATACAAATTTAAAATGCAGTTAAAAAACTTATTTTAAAATTGGCCTGAGAAATAAAATATATAATAAGCTAAAAAAACCCATTTAAAATTAATTTCTAAGAATTTAAAAATTTGTTAAAATCAGCTGGTATCTCACCCCAAAGCCACTGATGATCTCACCCAACGGCTTCATATAGATGTTGAACAGAAGGGGCGAGAGAATCGACCCCTGCGGCACCCTACAAGTGAGGTCCCTCGCGGTCGACCTCTGCCCCCCTGTCAACACCATCTGCGACCGGTCAGAGAGATAGGAGGAGAACCACCGATACACGGTGCCTCCCACTCCCAATCCCCCCAACCGCCGCAGCAGGATACCATGTCGATGGTATCAAAAGCCGCTGAGAGATCTAATAGGACCAGGGCAGAGGAATAACCCCTGTCCCTGGCCCTCCAGAGATCATCCACCAATGCGACCAAAGCTGTCTCCGTGCTGTACCCGGGTCAGAAGCCGGACTGGAACGGGTCTAGATAGACGGCTTCATCCAGGTATTGGGGTAGCTGTCGCGCCACAGCACTCTCTACAACCTTCGCAACAAAGCGAAGGTTGGAGACTGGATGATAATTACCCAAAATAGCTGGGTCCAGGGAGGGCTTCTTGAGGAGGGGTCTCACCACCGCCTCTTTCAAGGCGGCAGGGAAAACCCCTTCCAACAAAGAAGCGTTGATAATCTCCTGGAGCCAGCCTCGTGTCACCTCCTGAGTGGCCAGTACCAACCAGGAAGGACACGGGTCCAGTAAACATGTAGTGGCGTGAAGTCTCCCCAACAACCTGTCCACGTCCTCGGGAGCCACAGGGTCAAACTCATCCCAAATGGACTCAACAAGACGTGTCTCCTCTCCCTCGCTTGGATCATCCCAATTTCGGTCCAGACCATCCCGGAGCTGAGCGATTTTATCGTATAGATAACCACTAAACTCCTCAGCACGTCCCTGCAACGGGTCATCCCGCACCTCCTGATGAAGGAGGGAGCGGGTCACCCGAAACAGGGCGGCCGGGCGGTTATCTGCCGACGCAATGAGGGTGGAGGCATATGAGCACCTCGCCTCCCTCATTGCCACTAGGTAGGTCCTAGAGTAGGACCTAACTAGTGTCCGATCAGCTTCGGAACGGCTGGACCTCCAGGTGCTCTCTAGACGTCTTCTCTGGCGTTTCATCTCCCTCAGCCTCGGAGAACCAAGGGGCCAAACGAGATCTGTGCCGGGTCAGAGGTCGCAAAGGCACGACACGGTCCAAGGCCCCAGCGCGCCCGCTCCCAGGCCGCGACTAGTTCCTCAGTCGTGCTGTGGGCCAGATCCTCAGGGAATGGCCCAAGCTCCGTCAGGAACCTCTCAGGGTCCATCAGGCGCCTGGGATGGAACCACCGTATAGGTTCCATCTCCCTGCGATGGTGGATGGCGGTTCGGAAGTCTAGTCGAAGGAGAAAATGATCGGACCATGACATCGGTTCTGTTACTAAATCATCTAATTCCAGATCATTTAACCACTGACCAGAGATATAAATCAGGTCCAGTGTGCCTCCCCCCATGTGCGTGGGGCCATCATTTACCCGAATCAGGCCCAAGGCCGTCATGGAAGCCTGGAACTCCCGAGCTGCAGTCGATAGCAAGCCAGCCGATGGCAAGTTGAAATCCCCCATGACTATGAGTCTGGGGGTCTCAACCGCCACAGAGGCAAGTACCTCCAACAGCTCGGGCAGGGCTGTGGTCACGCAGCAAGGAGCCAGGTACGATCAACAAGCCCAACTGATTCCTATGGCCCCACCTCACATAGAGGATTCACAACCGGCAATCTGAGGAACAGTGGCCTCCTCGGTTCTAGATCTTCCTTAATGACAACCGCCACCCCCACCCCTACCTTGGGCCTCGGCTGATGAAATGCTCGGAAACCTGGAGGCACAGCTCAACGAGGAACCCCCTCCGGACCCAACCAGGTCTCCGTAATGCCCATAAGGTCCGCGGACTCCCCCTGAATAAGATCGCAAATCAGGGGGGCTTTATTAGCCACGGACCGGGCATTACATAACATCAAACAAAGATCCAGGCTCTGAGGATCATGGCCGCCTGAGGAACGGGTAGGGACTGAGGGGCCGGAGCACGTGATCGCCGTCAAACATTGAGCACGTGCTCCCAACACTCGATACGGCCCCCCCCCGCCATATCTGCCTCTCCCATTTACCGTACAGATTGGACAGCCCTCTAGTCCTGGAACAGAACCCTCCCCCCCTGCCTTCAGACCAGATGTAACAATGTCGCGAACAAGCACAGGGGCTGGATCCCTCCCCGACGGGTTCTCTCCCTCCCGTCAAATCCTCCCTCCCAACCCTTAAAATCCCCATTAAAACTCCCCTTAAAAAATCTATTAAAACAACTAATTAAAAAACCCCTAAGCCTATTTTTCGTATGCCACCTCTCGGGACTCCAAAGCCCGTCCTCAAGGTGGGCCCTCGATAATCTGGAGGGCCAAACCCGCGAGAGAGGGGCATCTCGCAGGGCAAGTAGGTCAGCCGCAGTAAATGTTCGCATCACTGAGAAGGTCCGGCAAAAGGCCCATCCTGGGCTGGTCAAGATGATAGCAGATGACAAAGCAGATGGTAAAGTGACCATGACCAGTCTGTCCTGATGGGAAACAGTTAGAGGTAATCCATGTGCGGTAGATGACCAAACCGCTGACTCAGTCAATTCACCACCCCATACAAGCAACCAGGGGTGGACTATGGAAGAAGGGGGGGAGGAACGATGATAAAGATGTTATTTAAAGATGTTAAATAATGGAGGGGTATCCGTTGGGCCCGTGGGCCTTCCTCAGGCACCACCAGATATCCACACCACTAGGGCAAGGCCACAAACCACCTTGGGCCTACCGGGCCATCCGCCGCCTCAAAGCACCGGGGCAGGCCGCCGCCGCCTACCGCCTCCGCCCGGCCATTGCCGCCGGGAAAGCCCCATCGCCACCGCAAGCAGGCCATCTGGGAGGGGGCACCAGTCGCCAAGTCCCGCCAGCAGTCCCGGGGTTCCACCGGCGCCAATGCCCGATGAAGAGAACCAGGCCGCCGCGAGTTTGAAGAGGCCGATGGAGCCCGGGCGGCCCTCCAGATCTTCATTGGGGCACAGCCCCTCCGGGGCTCCTCCCATCGCCCCCGAAGACGCCCAGCTCCAAAACCCATCCTCGAATTGCCCGAGTCCTCCAGGCAGGGGTCCAGGGGGTCCGCGATGCCAACGCCCCCCCCCCACCGCCACCAAAACGCCGAAAAGGCCGGCGGCGGCTCGGCAGGCCGCCAGGATTACCCACAAGGCGCCGTGACTCCGGGGCTCCTCCCAACCTCCCTCGGAGTCGCACAGCGCCCAGCCACCCCTCTTTCGGGTGGCTAGATCTTCCTCCATCAGGGCGGGGGCCCAAGATGTCACTAAGGCCCCCCCCAGACCCGGACAGAGCCCGAAAAGGCCCGTCGCTGCTCCCCCGATCAGCAGGGCGGCGCCATCTTGGACATGCGCAGAAGGAAAAAAAAAAAACAAACTCTGCTCTAACTTCTTCAATCATATATCATTATTTCTTTTAGTTGATACTTCAGAGGAAAGCATTTCTCCCTTTTTTTCTCCTTTGATTTCAAAAGTCTGGATCCAATAATCATACATCCTTCATATAATAGTCCAACATTTTCATTCTTTCTCAGAAAATATAATAGTTCTTACAAATACTCAGTCTGTTTTTCTTTGAGATTTTGAGAATTATTTGAAGAGAAAGAAACATTTGGCAATTCTGGCGAGGATGCAAACATGGATGCAAAACTGCTTCACGTTTCATACTATCTATTTATTTTTTCCAATAGTTCCTTAGTTTCTATTTCTCACAAATAGAACACAAAGTTTACCTATTTATTGAACTTATATTCTTATTGTATCAACAATTGCGTTCTGATTAATCACATTCTGATCAATCAACAATTACATAACTGGAATTAAAAAACAAGTTAGAACAGAACAGAACAGAATAGAATAGAATAACAGAATTGGAGGGGACCTTGGAGGTCTTCTAGTCCAACCCCCTGCATAGGCATGAAACCCTACATCACTTCAGACAAATGGTTATCCAACATCTTCTTGAAAATTTCCATTGTTGGAGCACTCACAACTTCTGCAGGCAAGTTGTTCCACTGATTAATTGTTCTAACTGTCAGGAAATTTCTCCTTAGTTCTAAGTTGCTTCTCTCCTTGGTTAGGTTCCACCCATTGCTTCTTGTTCTATCCTCAGATGCTTTGGAGAATAGTTTGACTCCTTTTTCTTTGTGGCAACCCCTGAGATATTGGAACACTGCTATCATGTCTCCCCAGTCCTTCTTTTCATTAAACTAGACATACCCAGTTCCTGCAACCATTCTTCATTTGTTTTAGCCTCCAGTCCCCTAATCATCTTTGTTGCTCTTCTCTGCACTCTTTCTAGAGTCTCAACATCTTTTTTACAGCATAACGACCAAAACTGTATGCAGTATTTCAAGTGTGGCCTTACCAAGGCATTATAAAATGGTATTAACACTTCACGTGATCTTGATTATCCCTCTGTTTATGCAGCCCAGAACTGTGTTGGCTTTTTTGGCAGCTGCTGCACACTGCTAGCTCATATCTAAATGGTTGTCCACTAGGACTCCAAGATGCCTCTCACAGTTACTACTATTGAACAAGGTACCACATATACTACACCTGTGCATTTTGGGTTTTTTTGCCTAAATGTAGAACCTTACTTTTTTCAACATTGAATTTTATTTTGTTAGATAGAGCCCAATGTTCAAGTCTGTCAGGATCCTTCTATATATTGAGCCTATCTTCTGGTATGTTGGCTATTCCTGCCAGCTTGGTGTCATCTGCAAATCTGATGAATTCCCCATCTATTCCCTTGTCCAAGTACTGGGCCTAAAACAGAGCCTTGGGGTCTTCTACTATATACTTCCCTCCATGTAGATTCAGTTCCATTGAGGACTACTTGTTGAGTGCGGTTGGTTACAAATCCATCTGGTGATGATGATGTCTAACCCACATTTTTCTACTTTATCTAGTAGTAGGTTATGGTCTACTTTATCAAATGCTTTGCTGAAGTCCAAGTAAATTATATCAACAGTATTCCTCTGGTCCACTAATTTTGTCACTTTGTCAAAGAATGCAATAAGATTAGTCTGGCATGATCTGTTTTTGACAAACCCATGTTGGCTTTTGGTTATTACTTTGTTTGCTTCTAGATGTTCGGTGATTCGTTGCTTATCTTTTCCAGAATCTTCCCTAGTATTGAGGTCAGGCTGATAGGCCTGTAGTTTCCTGGATCTGTTTTCTTTCCTTTTTTGAAGATAGGAACTACATCAGCTCTTTTCCAGTCCTCTGGCAGTTCCCCCGTTTTCCAGGATCTTTGAAAGATCTCAGTGGTTCTGAGATCTCATCTGCCAGTTTCTTCAGAACCTTGGGGTGTAATCCATCTGGTTCTGGTGATTTGAACTCATCTAGGGTAGACAGGTGTAAACTTACCATTTTCTTCTCTATTCTAACTTGTGTTCCTAATCTGTTTTTTGTGGTGCTGTTTTTGATAGGACTGTTTTTTTCCTTCTGTGTAAAGACAGATGCAAAAAATGAGTTAAGTAGTTCTGCTTTCTCCCTGTTGCTTGTCACCTTCTTGCCACTTTCTCCCAGCAATTGACCAATTGTTTCCTTGACTTTTTTCTTGTTTTGAACATGTTAGAAGAAGCTTTTTTTATTATTTTTTACTTTTGTCACAAGCCTTTGTTCATTGTGAGCCTTAGCTTTCCTCACTTCATCTTTACAGGCTCGGGCTATTTGCTGATATTCTGCCTTAGTTATTTGCTCCTCTTTCTTTTTTTTATACTTGTCCTTTTTGTCTATCAATTTGTCAGAGGGTTCTTTATGCAGTCACGCTGCTTTCTTTTGAAATCTATTATTTTTCTTCTTCATTGGTATTGTGTTAGACTGGGCTTTTATAATCTCACTTTTCAAAATTTCCAAAGCTTCTTGAGTAGTTTTTTCCTTGAGGAGTCTCATCCATGGAATCCTTCCCAAGCTCTCTCTTAAGTTTATTGAAATTAGCTGTCTTAAAGTCCAAGACTCTAGTTTGACTTTGTTCTACTACTTGTGTTTGCATAATGTTGAATTGCAATATTGTGTGATCACTTGCCCCCAAGGTTCCTCTAGCTTCAACACCTTCTATCATTTTATCTCTGTTAGTGAGAATTAAGTCCAATATGGCTGATCCCCTTGTTCCCTTCTCTACATTTTGGAAAACAAAGTTGTCTGCTAGGTTTGTTATGAACCTGTTGGATCTTCCACTTGGTGCAGAGTTGTCTCCCGGTTGATGTCAGGATAGTTTAAATTCCCCATTACTATTGTGATGTGCTTCCTACATACCTTAGTTAGCTGACTAGCAAAAAGTTCATCTACTACTCTGTTTGGTTGGGTGGTCTATAGTATAGACCTATGGCAATGTCATTTCCCCTCCCCCTTAAATATTGACCCAAATACATTCAAGATAATTTTCATCATTGTTCTGCTCTATTTCTGTAGAGATGTAGTTATATATTGTGCAACTCCACCTCCTATTTTATTTGGTCTATTTCTTTTAAATAATTTATATCCCTCTAGCTGTATGTTCCATTTGTGGGTTTCATCCTACCAAGTTTTGGTAATGGCAACAATATCATATCTGCCCTCATGTACTTGAATTTCTAATTCACCCTGTTTATTCCTCATACTCTGTGCATTGGTGTATAGACATTTGAATCCATTTTGATTGACCCTATGTTCTGTCTACATAACCTGTGTTGTGCCTGACTGCCCCTACTTTCTTGCCACCTGTTTGATTAGTGTACATGGTATGGCACTCACTATTAAATGCTTGGTTTGACAGCAGGGCTGATAATCTTACCTGCACAGACATCTATGTTACATGCACTGATAACCCTATTAATTTTGGATTCCTAGGGATAGAAATGTTCTGTATCAATTAATTCTCTGTCCACACTGTTCAATTTAAATGTTTCTTCAGAAAATCTATGAATTTATTGCTAAGTAATTCAATCCCTTTCTTTGATGGATGCAATTTATCTCTTCTGTACAGTTTTTCATTGGACCAGCTTCAGACATCATGACTAATAAAGCCAAAACCTTTTATACCACTCCTTTAGCCACACATTAAACTTTGTTACACACTGGCCTTTCCCTTTTTGTTCATTATATACTGGTAAAACCTCTGAAAAAATAAGCCTACAACCTATACTAAGTTCATACCCCAAGCTCTGGAAATCATTCTGCACAGAAAGTACATCTTTTTGGGACAGATCATTTGTACCAAGAATGTATAATGGCATCAACATCACAGTCCTTACTGGCATTCTTGACTATTTTAAGAATACGCCTCTTGTCTCTGCTGGCAGTAGCACCTGGCAGACACCTGTCCTCTTTCATTACCTCCATATCCTTTCCTAAATTTACATTCCTTACAATTGAATAACCAAACAGAAGGTGGCTTCTCTTTTTTGGATACCATGCTCTTCTTGTGTGACTGATGTGTAATACTTGATTCACACTTCCCCTTTCAAAGTAAGTTCTTCATCTCAGACCACGATCCTCTGCTAATTTGAGTTATCATTATCACAACTACCTTGACCTGTCACTTTAGTGTCCCTATTAAGGTCAGCAAGGGCACTATATCTGTTATGCTGGGACACAGCAAAAGCTTTGTGCTTATGGTTCACAGCTCTCACACTGCCAGATCTCACAGTTGTCCATACTGCCCTTCTCCTGCAGGATCTTTGTGGTAGAGGGGGCTGATAGTGTGGCAGCTCAATCGAGTGGAATGGCTGAATTGGGCACCTAATTTCTGCTTGAAGAGCACAGATTAGAGATTCTAGATAGGTAATCTGGTCACGTAGACTAGTAATTTGTTTACAAAGAGGACAGTAAATTTGAAAAAAGACTGAGAAAGACATCTGCAAAACAAATATTACACTGAACTAAGCCGGTCATTTTGAAATAAAATAAAATCACAATCTCAAGTACACTACCCCTGAATGTATTATTGCTATTTTTGGCTTATAGTTATATGATTCACGCACCATTAGGCGCACGGGCCATTACCTTTCTCCTCTGTACTCACTCTCAGACTCCCCCCCTCACAGCCAGCAACTCCTCCCATCAGCTTCTGATATGTTAATTTTCATCATATGGAGAGACCTATATCCCTGACCAACAGCCTAAAATTTGTTTGTCGGTAGGATTTACATCTGAATAGGCACAACTAGCAGTATAAAATACAAATTCATAAACAAAATTGTTACCAACATATGCATCTATAATGATGATTTTAAAATTATAGAACTAAAATATTTTTGCAAGGATGCAGTAATACATGAGAGTTTAATGAGGAACAAAAAGAAAGAGTAGGCTTGTGACTAAGGATTAAGACAGTACAGAGCTTCAAAAGATACTTTATTTCAATAAAGGTTAAATTAAAGCTTCCTTCAAAGCACTTTGAAGAAGAGAAGCACTCTTCTGCTTTTAAACAGTAGAATGACTTTGCTTAACATGTGCAAGAAACCACTGCTTTCAAAGCAAATTGACCAGTTGCTTCTAATCATAGTCAAGATGCAGCATGTTGCCTCCAGATTCTGTTCCAGGTGAGGCTATAAAATTGTATAAACATATAAAATAACTTATTTGTACAACTCTGTCATTTTTCATGGAGTGTCTTCCTGAGATAAAGAAAAATTGCTTCATGTATCTTTTTTAAGCATGTTTCTGCTAGAACAAATGAAATACCAGGATAATTACTCATTATGAAACACAACAATATTTGAAAAGATTTAGTTTTCTGAAATATTTCATCTGACTTATAAAGTTTATTAATTATATTACATATCTTAAACATCTAACCCACTCAAGAATGCACATGTCAGGTGTAGCTTTTTTAAAAGGCTAATGCAGCTAATTTATAGGAAGAGATAATTAAATTAGTATGTTTTAATGTGTTTTATGTGATATGAATCAGTCAAATCTTTCAGGTATAGTTATAACAAGTGGTGATGTTGTATTAGAGACTTGCTAAATTTTTACCAATACCACTACTAGTGTGGGTTGAATTTAGAGGACTCATTAGCAATAGCAATAGTATTTAAGACTTATATACTGCCCCATAATGCACGCTCTAAGTGGTTTACAGAGTCAGCATGTTATTCCCAATCTGGATCCTCATTTCACCAACCGTGAAAAGATGAAAAGATGAATCAACCTTGAGTCCCCTCAGGACTGAACACTAGGCTGTGGGCAGGATTTTCTTCCAATATTGCATTCTAGTCACTGCACCCATTAGGTATTGATTATATTTATTAAACACAATTTTATTAGAGTACGTCTATCAAGTGATGGGAATTAGAGGTTGCTTTTCTCATATCTTTCTTCGATCTAAGGTCAATATGAAAATCCAGTGTAAACAGTGGGCAATGTGACTTGAAAAAGCTTCACAGCTCAAGTCAAGTTCAATTTATATGGAACTGAATTTTTTTTTAAAAAACCCTGGATCCATAAGATTTTCAAGGAAATAGAAATTAGAATGTATATTATCATTTTAAACTGAACTGTTTTCACCACTAATTTTCGAATTGCGTTAGATTAGGGATACTGTAACAACAATATTGTTTTATTTTTGTTTTTATTGTTAAAATCCAGTTATGTTATATAAAGTTTATAGTTTGGTTTGTACTAAGCATTTAAAAATACTGATATAAAATAAAATTGTGAAATGGGGCACTTTTAAATCCCTAATTAAGAGATGATTCCAAGCTGCAAAAGAAACTGAGAATTAGAAAATGTAAGCATACATTTTATGTGAGAGTTTCCCTGGAATAATTTAAAGTATTCCTTTAATTCTGTTATACAAATTGTTCATATTCTCCCAAATATTACATGATTTAATATTATGCTTTTAAACACCCCCCCCCAAAAAACTTTCAGGTTTCAACAACAAACATATTTGTTAAAAGGATAGATCACTGTACAGGAAAAGAAAAATGTTTTTTTTTAATAATCTATTTCTTTGAAATTCCCTCTTGGCTTCCCATATTAACAGTCTTCATACATAAGTTGATTACTGCAGGCTGGACCTTAAAAATCTAACCAGATATCACAGGGATATCTCTAATAAATTAATGCCTTAGGGGTCCTCTGAATGTATGTCTTTTATTTACCACTTTCTCATTGCTTCCTTTCTGTGTCAGATACATAATGTAATGTGTTACATTCACATTAAATTTCCATTTTTTAAAAAGTAGGATAGGTGCAGAAATTAAAGCACCAAGTCAAGATTAATCTTTTGGCATGTTTTTTTAACTAAAATTCAAAAAGTGTACATAAATTAAGCTGTTACTGTCTCTCCTGGAAACTGAGCAATTAGTTCTGATTTGCCATGTCCTGGTATATTTAAGAAAGGACAGAGAAGGAGGAATAGTAAAGGAAGAAGAAAAGGAGGAAAAGATATCTTAAAATCTTCATGAATCAGCCAACCTTGAAATAAATCTCACAATTCATAGTTGATCCACTCAGAGATCGGATTACATGAAGCAAGATGAGGGTGGCAGAGGCATCAGACAGAAAAGATTTTTGAACGGCTAAAGCTTTTTTCTTTCTCTTACAACATATTCTCATTTTTGTTTAAGCCCTTACAATGTGACAATAACTATAATCAATAAAATCTCTTTTAGGTTGGTTTTTTACCTTGGTTCTCTAATACATGGCTGAGAAACTCTTAATGTCCTGTAGTTGTTTAACTTTCCATCTGTCTCCATATTAAGTGAAGGTTTTCGTATCATCTAACTCTCCCAACAGAGCACATGTCAACATTCTTCTAAATTCTTTCTGCTTGACTGTTTGTGGTTAGTTAAGACTATCTGGAATTGGAAGCTCAAATTGTATCATTCTTATTATCCATAAGATATGATGAGGAATGGCTGTGGGAGGCAAGGGAGCTGAAACTATCTAAATCAAACAGAAGAGGTCTGTGTTTTGGAACACTATACTGAGATGAAACAAAGTTGCAAATTTAGTTTAGCTTCAATGCTCTAAACAGGGAGTGTCTGACAAAAGCAGATTTATTCAGCGGTAGGATTCAAGTAATTTAACAACCGGTTCTCTGCCCTAATAATTTCTTCCAACAACCAGTTTGCCAAACTGCTCAGTAAGTTAACAACTGGTTCTCCCGAAGTGGTGCGAACTGGCTGAATCCCACCACTGGATTTATTGGCCTATGTAGCACAAATAAAATTTATGTATTGTCATTGTGGCTGCTGTTGTTGTTGATGATGATTCAGTATCACTTTGGAAGGAGGTATAAGAAAATAGCCACAGCCATTGTTACCATATTATTATTGTGTTAATATGCTGAGCTTGTCAGCTGGAAACCTGACAGCCTAGGTTTGAGATCCGAGGGCTGTGCAATGGGGTTAGCTCCCTTACTCTCCTCAGCTACTGCAAACCTAGCAGTTCAAAAGCATGCAAATGCGAATGGATAAATAGGAACCAATGTTACTGCTTTCTGTATCTCTCAAGACAACAGACAATGCAGGGTCCCTTGGCTAAGAATCAGGGATGAGCACCTGCCCCTTGAGTCACTCATAAGTGGAGTGGGGAAACCTTAAACCTTTATTGAAGTGCTTTTCTATATTTCACAAAGCAGAATAATTAAGGTTATAAATATTTACTCCATTTATGTTCCAAGTCTGATAAGGCAAACTATAAATATCTAATATTAGAAAGTAAACGGAAACCATTATCAATTCTACAATGAAGTCAATTTCATTACTATGCTCAGTTCATCAGGTTTTAATAAGAGAGAAAAAGAAGCATCAAATATAGTGGGATTTTCTTCCATCAACAGTAACCATTGTTAAACAGAGAAAATTTTGGTGAGAGTGCAATATAATGGTTCACAAAGAAGTTGCAGAATTAAATTGGGAATATTAAGCTAAGTTTGTAAACTAAATTGTAAGACAAATGTTATTTCTTTAATGTATGTTCATTTAATAGCTTGGCATTCAGCTCATATTCTCAGTTTCATTTTTTTCTATTAGTATGCACTGTCATTTTTAAGTCAATGGAAATATTTATTTATTGAATTAGGAATGATATTTAATAAACCTGGCAGCTGTGAATATTTGGGGTATAAACTTTAACAATGCATAAACTTTAAGGTTATACAAATAAGATAGACGTCATGCTTTTCTTGCAATCTAATTCTTCTAACTTGGTAGCAATTTCCTAGAAATAAAACAAGTTGCATATTTTGAGATGCAATTATTGCTTAGCAATTCAGAACTTTTAATTATTCTCAAAAGACTAAACGGAAATGCAAAATAAGGTTCAATCGAAAATTAAAGGGGAATATCCATGCCTTCAAATTTCCAGTGAAAACATGCAAATCTATTGATATATGCAAATTTTGCAAATTTGCATGATTAATTGCAATCATAATAGAATAGGTGCTGCAAAACACATGCAGTGCAAATCAGGCATAGAAATGAAAACTCACCTTTAGCTTTGCTTTTTGTAGTAGCCACTGGGACCAAGGAAAAGATTGCAAGAGGAGAAGAGAACAGATAGAGATTAGTCAGAAGTTCTGATGAAAGTATAGAGAAAGTTGTATGAATGGTATAGGACTAGTAAAAGCTAGATTCAAATACAGTATCTGTGTTATGTCACAATGCATATTTTTTCCACCATATAATTTACCAAAATAAAGGATGTCTAAATTATGTATTCTACATTGATGCCAATGTTACTTGAAATAGATGACTGGCAGCAGTAATTGCAATTAGCTATGCATCAAACTGCCATACAATTTATAATTTAAATTATTTACCTTTTTTTAAAAAAATCAACATTTCAGTTTATCTATATCTATCTATCTATCTATCTATCTATCTATCTATCTATCTATCTATGTATTTATTTATTTGCTACCCATCTCATTTGGATTAATTCATAATCATGTGGATTATGCATTAAAAGCATTAAAATCATAAAATCTTTTATAAGGTTTTGATCTTATATGGCAGAACATTTTGATATTTATATTATTCCTTCTATATATGCTCATAACCTCATAGATCTTACGTTTAAAAAATGATTTATTGATAGTCAGGAAAACAATCATGAAGATGATATTAATTGGATGATTTAAAAAAAACCTGAGATCAGCTCACAAAATACAGTTGGGGACCTTGCTAAATTGAAAGGGAAAGAAGTTACATTATTCTGAATTTCTAAAAGACAAAACAAAATATGGAAACTAAATGAAAATGCTAGCAAATTTTTCTATGAATAATTAAAATATAGAAGAAAAGCCTTTATGAATTTTGGGGCAAATTATAATAATATTGAAACTGGGAGACTGAGTTCTAATCCTGCCTTAGGCACAAAGCCAAATGGGAGAAAAATGAAATAGATTATTATACAAGCTGAACTCTTCTTTGATCACTAATACCACTTTTAACACAATATGGAACTCTGCTTTTTTAACTGTGCACAATTCTTACAAGATTTTCTCATGGTCAGTCAATGTCAAGTATCATTTAGATCTATATGTCGTTTATATTATTTGTGCCAGCATGAACCACTTTATACATCTATACAATAAACTGTATTTATCTTTTTGAAGCCTTTTCACCCAGTTTGTACAGATCTTTTTAGAGTGTTTTACAAACACTTTATTCTTGTTTTTATAACTGAACAGTAAACATGGTATCATTTTTATCAACATTAAGCATGGTGACTCCAGGTAATGTATTTATTCATAGTTACAGTAGGTAGATTTTAAAACATAAGCATTTATTCCAACACCCAGAAGGCATTCTGCATATCTCACTTAGCACAACAATTGTTTATTCATTGCTCTGTCTTGTTCTTTCAACCTGATACCATTTTATGACAACACAATACTTTTATTCCATGGAAGGTAACTTCGTTTAGGAAGTTTTTGAAAGGTTGTTTGAAGTCTAAGTATCAGAACATCCTTCTCTATTGTTCTGCCTATAATGTATCCATTTCCCAATTTTTTTTCCTGTAGTAGTAGTAGTAGTAGTAGTAGTAGTAGTAGTAGTTATGATGATGATGATGACTATAGCAGCCGATTTTTCATGGGCTTCCTTGTCAAATATTTCACCTAAAACCTTGTTATATGGGAGGGTCAGCATTCAAATGTGACATTTCTTCATCATGTATCCATAGAAACAATATCCTTGTAGGCCATGCCATTCTGAAATATATTGCTAAGAGGAGTATATGTAGGGAAGCAGGTTTCTTTTATTTCATGCATAGACCTAAAAACTTGCATATTTCTATTCGGATGAAGACCAGACAGAAAATATCTGACTGCTCACAGAACAACATACACATATCAAACACCTTGCTTTGTTAAACAGTGTGATTGTTATCAATTTGACAATTACATGCTGTAGCCTGAAAATGATGACTCGTTATTCTTATATATATTACAATATAAAATATATTATTTTTTGCAATTTACATTTATCATATTGTAGATTATTTCATGCTTTTTTCGTTAATACTCACACAGTATTCATGTTAATTTTTGGAAACAATGTTGCTGAATTTATATGTCATATTTTGAGTGCTTATGGCTAAAATCAAAGAAAATTCACTGAAAAAGTTAGAAATCTTCATGGGAAATTTTGTTTTCTTCTCTTTGCCAAATCACTTTTGAAAGATGAAAGCAATAAAAATAATACGCTTAGAAAATTCTTTTTCAAACAAATCAAAACTGAAGTATTTGAAACTAGTCATGTTAACAGTAGATCACTTTTATAATGTCCAAACATTAGAAGTGTACACAAAATAGAAAACCAACTCTGAAATTCTGAAAGTTTTGGATCAACTATGTTTCGGCAGAAACAAAGCACCTAATGATTTGTGCTTTTGTGGTGTTGGAAGAAATGTCCATCTGGGTTCAGTTCCAAGTGGGGAAAAAGACATGGAAACATGGAGACTGCTTGGAAAGATGGTTTAATGGTGGACAGGAATCACATGGCTTGAGTTCCTGAACAGAAAAGGTGATCACATGTTTCAAGGTGTTGGGTGAAGAACCAGAGAGGAAAGGAGAAGAAGAAAAGAAGAAGAAGGGAGAAGGACAGAAGAGAAGGGAAAGACAAGATGCTGAGTGCCTGAGTTTATACTCTCTGTGGGGCTTCACCTTGGTGTTTCCTGTTCCTGTATAAGAAATGTACCCTGATTGGTTGTCAAACTCCCAGGTGGTCTAGGGGTCTTAGCTAACTTTGTAGGTTGTCTCTCAAGCTTGCTTGAGCCTTGCCATGTGGTGAGTTTCTGTTGCTAGATGAGTCCTATTGTGTTGCAGACGATGGTCCATTGACAAAAGGTGGGGGGAAAGAGTGAGCTTGGCTGAGGCCTTAATGGCCCATTGACAAAGGTGGTGGGGGGAGGCAGGAAGCTACAGGGAGCTGCTTTGTCCTTAAAATATGTTTCTCCATTTCTCATCCAGGGAACCAATATTTTCCAAAATATTTCATTTTTCTAGAAGAGGGGTGAGTGCTAACTTTCTACAACAGCTTAATTAGAAGGAAAATTGGAAATTGGAAACAATTTTAGGTGTCTTGGGAAATGGTAAGATTTAAAAGCTTATTGTGTTGCAAAACCTTGAGGACCAATTATATATTATAATTCTTTGCTGACAGAAAACTCCTTTACTTCAAATTAGAACTACAATCTGCCCTTGAGCTATACTTTAGGTCTCATAACTGAAAGCTGTTTGAAAAGAGATAGCTTGGCCCTTTGTATTTTTCATCTTTCATACAAGATGCAACCAATATAGGAGTACATCCTCTCAGAAAACATTTAATGAATTCCCTGGGAAACACAAAACATACTTTCTTGCCTAGTAATGATCTCTTGTGTTGTACTGTAAGTGCTTAAGAACAAAAGAGTAATAATGTATTATGCTGAACAAAATAACGCTTTTCTAATACTTGAAATGCTAGTGATAGAAGAACTGCAGCAAAGGGGTCAAACCTGTCTTTGCAGCAAAATGTATTATGGATCAACAATAAAGAAGAATTTGATAAAAAAACTCTTGCCTAATATTAAGCAGACAATCAGGCCAGAAGGTTTTTTTATTGTTATTTTTAAATGTGTTCTACAAACCAAAGCACACATTTATGCAATGCACAAGGTACAAGGTTGAACCAATAATCAAAAATCCAAAAGAGCCAAACAATACAAAAAAAAACACAATTCATAGAGATTACTGGAGGAAGTAATAATATTGTGAACTGATAGCCTGCTGAATTTTGTGTACATGTTCAATCTGTACTCACTTTATACACACCAAAGCTGATCAGCACAAGTGTATATAGATTTTTAAACTTTTATTTAAAAATCAACTTTCAAAACTGTACAGACAAATAAAAGCATTTTGGAATTACCACTTTTAGGCATGTATTTTGAACAAAATAATCCCCTTTCCTTCTGTGGCCTGAGCAAAATATATTTACTTCTGGTAAGTTACAACTGACTATGTAAAATTTGCTGTTCCCTGATCATAATGGCTTCAGCATTTAATGTTTTACTGATTTTGCACTGGTAAAATGCTACAGGTAAATTGATTTTTCAAGAATCAATCTGTGCAGTAATTATTTTACCTGCTTTCTATTAATCAGAACATATAGGACAGTGATGGCTAACCTTTTTGCCATCTTATACCAAAAGCAGCGAGAGCATTGGGGAGCCCGCGTGCCCACCCGGATGCATGCAACCCCTCCCATGCTCCCCACGCTTTTGGCATGCGATGGCAAAAAGGTTACCCAGTAGGCCTGTTTTTCGCTCTCACCAGGCTCCAGAGGCTTTCTTCCCCCGGAGGCTCTCTGGAGGCTGGAAACAGCCTGTTTCCTGACTTCCAGTGGGCCCGGAAGGCCCGAAAATTAGCTGGCCAATACATGTATGTGCATTGGAGCTAAGCTAAGGCAACACTCACGTGCCCACAGATATGGCTCCGTGTGCCACCTGTGGCACGTGTGCCATAGGTTCGCCATCACAGATAAGAGGACCAAATATATTTGTGTTACTACAGAAGAAATTTATAAATTAATAAATTATAATAAGAAGATAAATGTATTTATATTATCTAACTCAGCAAAATAACATAATTTATTTATTTATTTATTTATTAAATTTCTATACCGCACCATCTCCCTCAGGACTCAGGGCGGTTTACAGCCATATTAAAATACACAATACCAATATAATAAATAACAATGTAAAAACAATTAAAACCAAATATTTGATGGCCAAATCACTAAAACGGTAAAAACCGATTTAAAACCCATTTAAAATTTCACTAAAATATTTCTTAGGCTAGTCCAGCTCGATGGAATAATAAGGTCTTCAGTTCACGTTTGAAGGCCCGGAGGTCGGGAGTTGTCATAACCCCGGAGGTAGCTCGTTCCACAGGGCAGGTGCTGCCACAGAGAAGGCCCTCCCCCTGGGGGTTGTCAACCTACATTGTTTGGTCAACAGCACCCTGAAGAGGCCCACTCTGTGGGAGCGCACAGGTCGTTGGGAGGTAATCGGTGGCAGAAGGCGGTCTTGTAGATATCCCGGTCCTAAGCCATGGAGCGCTTTAAAGGTGGTAACCAACACCTTGAATTGCACCCAGAAGGCCACCGGCAGCCAGTGTAGGCCACGCAGGATATAGGTGTTATGTGGGAGCAACGCGGTGCTCCCTCTATCACCCGCATGGCCGCATTCTGGACTAGATCGAGCCTCCTGGTGCTCTTCAAGGGGAGCCCCATGTAGAGAGCATTGCAATAGTCCAGGCAGGAAGTGACGAGGACGTGAGGTTTTTTTTTGTTTACATTTATATCCCGCCCTTCTCCAAAGACTCAGGGCGGCTTACAGTGTATAAGGCAATAGTCTCATTCTATTTGTATATTTTTACAAAGTCAACTTATTGCCCCCCCAACAATCTGGGTCCTCATTTTACCTACCTTATAAAGGATGGAAGGCTGAGTCAACCTTGGGCCGGACTTGAACCTGCAG
Source organism: Ahaetulla prasina (assembly GCF_028640845.1). Classification (NCBI taxonomy): domain Eukaryota; kingdom Metazoa; phylum Chordata; class Lepidosauria; order Squamata; family Colubridae; genus Ahaetulla; species Ahaetulla prasina. The sequence continues at coordinate 44,755,452 of NC_080543.1, forward strand.
TAATTGCAGGCTACTGTGTTCTAATAACAGGCTTCTTAACAGCCTGAGCTATTCCGGCCCATGAGTGACCGTGCGTAAGGAGCAGTGGTGGAATTCAAGTAATTTAACAACCGGTTCTCTGCTCTAATGATTTATTCCAACAACCAGTTTGCCAAACTGCTCAGAAAGTTAACAACCGGTTCTCCCGAAGTGGTGCGAACTGGCTGAATCCCACCACTGGTAAGGAGTCCCGGTCAAGGAAGGGGCGCAACTGGCGGACCAGGTGAACCTGATAAAATGCTCCCCTGGCGACGGCCTTCAAATGTTCCTCTAAGGACAGCCAATCGTCCAGGAAAACACCTAAGTTGCGCACTCTTCCCCTTGGGGTCAGTACTTCCCCCCCAACAGTCAGCGATGGTGTAAGCTGACTGTACCGGGACGCCGGAACCCAAAGCCACTCTGTCTTGGAGGGGTTGATCCAGAGCCTGTTCCTCCCCATCCAGACTCGGACAGCCTCAAGACACTGGCCCATCACCTCAACGGCTTCGTTGGGGTTGTTCGGGGTGGAAATGTACAGCTAAGTATCATCAGCGTACAGATGATAATCCACCCCGAAACCACGGATAACCTCACCCAGCGGCTTCATATAGATGTTGAACAGGAGAGGCGAGAGAACAGACCCCTGAGGCACCCCACAAGTGAGGCGCCTTGGGGTCGATCTCTGCCCTCCTGCCAACACCGTCTGCGAACGGTCAGAGAGATAGGAGGAGAACCACCGATAAACGGTGCCTCCCACCCCCAATCGCTCCAACCGCTGCAGCAGGATACCATGGTCGATGGTATCAAAAGCTGCCGAGAGATCTAACAGAAATCAGGACAGAGGAGCATCCCCTGTCCCGGGCCCTCCAGACGTCATCCACCAATGCGACCAAAGCCGTCTCAGTGCTGTATCCGGGTCTGAAACCGGACTGGAACGGGTCCAGATAGACAAGTTTCTTCCAGGTATTGAGGAAGCTGATATGTCACCATACTCTCAACAACCTTCGCCAAAAAGCCATCCCAACCGGATCTATCCAATCAGTGTCCAGTCCGTCCCGGATCTGAGCGATTTTATCGGACAGATACTGTACAAAATCCTCAGCACGCCCCTGTAAGGGGTCCTCCCGAGCCTCCTGTATAAGCAGGGAGCGGGTCACCCTAAACAGGGTGGCTGGGCGATTATCTGCTGATGTGATAAGTGCGGAGAAATAATTATGTTTCGCCGCCCTGATCGCCACTAATACCATCTGTGTAGTTATAAGGTGTTAAACATCCTCTACAATAGGTACAGACCTTCCTCAGCCATGCACGATGGAGATACAAAAACCATTTTCATTGGTTTCAGCTTTAAATTGATCACAAAATGATTTGTATGGTCTTATATTTCCACCTTTTCAAAGTGACCAGTGTTTAACACATATTCTTGGATTCTGCTTTTTTTGTCCAATTACCCTACTATGGTACCTTTACCAATTTGTATATTTTTAAATTCTTATTCAAAAGACAAAACATTTCCACTTGTTTTCTAAATAATGGTACTTTTTTCTTAAATAAGTTATACATTTCTTTGAAAGAAGGGAAGTATAATGCACTGACTGTGCAATAAATGCTGAGAGTTCTCAATGTGCATGATTTCAGTGTAACATAGAGTTAAAAAAAAAAAATTCATTCATGAGAAGTATTTAAGAAACATGAAATTCACAAGATATGATGCAATTTTTTCCCCCAAAAAATAAATTATTTATATTCCTAAACACACTAGAAGTAGTCACTAGGTAATTTAAACTCTGAAACTTACTGTATAAATTTTATTTTTCTACTTTTATATAACGTTCACAATAGAGAACTGAATCAACTCTCAACACAGCACAACAGCAGCTATTCATTCATTTAAGGGTACAGGGAAACTCTGAAGACTTGCTTAAAATGCAGATGAATGGATTCGTGTTGACAGCTCTAACTTGTTTCTTGGCAACTCTGACAGGATGTGGCATTTCCCCAGTCTTCTAATCATGAAAACTACTTGAAGGAAACTAAACCATGCCAAAACAACAAATCCATTACAAAAGAACATACAATGAAAATATTAATAGATATTACTTAACTTAGTTCAGTTTTGTTTCGGAGAGATCATTCTATAGTTCCATTGAAACAGATCTATCTTGTGAGTTTGTGTGGATCTGTCTCTGTGTACGCCTGTGTGTGACTGAAAGCAAATGACACCTGTTTGCAACCATCTGCAACTATGAACATATGCTCAGTGATATTTAACCAACTGCATAACTATTATTTTGGGGTAGGACTTTAAATTATTCTAATATAATCATAGCATACATTTTGTATTGAGCATATACATAAATATGGCAATTTTTTAGGTAGTTAACAAAACCTAAAGGAAATGAGAACAATGAATGGATTAGGCTTTCCTTATAAAAAGAAGTGTAATATGACATCTCTCTAGCAAAAACCTCAATAGACGTTTCATAAGGAGGTCCTGATTAAATAGCATGGCATATTTTACAAACTTGCCAAGAATCACACTTACCTCCTTAAAATATTATTATATGTTCAAGTAGATTTCTAATAATATAATAAATAATTCATGAAATTTCATATATGTGTTCTAAATATCCCATGAGCCTTCTCTTCAGCAAATATATTGTCAAATTTGCTATATGTGGCATTTGTACTTTTCTCAAGCCATTATATTCACATTTCAAATTATTCAGAAAATAAAGTGTAATTTATTCCAAGTAAGATTAAACTAAAAACAACTATATATTCTTTTTAAAATTACTCAAATTAAAAAATGAATGAAAACAAAACCAAGTTAAAATTTCACAAAACTCTATGGCAGTGTTCTCAGTACTTATATTAAAACATTCTGTGTCTTGAATGAAATAGCCCTACTTACAATTTAATTAACAAACAAACCAGGTGTTTAATTTAATATATAGTCCAATATTATTGACATCTATTTAGTATTCTATGCAATTTTGTAACCTGGTATAAAACCCACGCCTTAAAGTGCCAATAATTTATTCATTTATTTCTATTTACTTTGCTTATGTTGCTCATTCCTGAAGTCTTTTGGTGGCTAATAAATAATATTATAAATAATGGCCTCAGAAACCCCAAATTTTATATGTTTGGATGGGCTGATGCATATAGGGAAAGCTATATTCACATATAAATATTTGGAATTGTTGTGAGAACCAACAACTTGATTTACATCGAGAAAGCCAAATTGTATTCAATGCAGCTTTTGAACCAGTGGGATCATTCAAATAAATTAGGACTCCCCTATGACTGTTTGGGCTAGTTTTTCAATGTTTTTAATGTTTTTCAAGGACAACACTATGTAGAACTTTTAACAGGAGTTAAAATGGAAAATGAGTACTAGGCTTTGAGTAATTGGAGAAGGGGCTGTGAGTCCAATAAAAAAAAATTGCATTTGGTGAACTGCACAAAAACTCTCCTAGCCAAAGCAAGAGAAATTCAACTGGATCCTATAGGTCAGAAAGTATTGTACAGATACCAAGAATAATTTATTTAATTAGGCAAAGTACTTATGAGAAAGAAATTATGTGGTTTGGGAATTTGCTTCATAGTCCCTAGATCTGAAAATAATTGAATATCTGTGGGGACATCACAAATATGCAATGCATGCAATGGACTAATAATATTTCTGAGCTAGAAGACTTTTGCAAGAAAGAGTAGGGAGTTAAAAATTAGAAAATTAAATTAAGAATAGAGAAACTGTTAGTTGGGTATATGAAACATTTGGAAACTATTATTTCTGCCAAATGAAGTGCTATCTGAAATGGTTTCCAAAACTTTGCACCTGCAATATTCATTCTTTTGTTCTTTTGAATCTCTAAAAACTGTTACCTAAATAGTAAGGATGTACACAATATGAAGAAAGACATTGTGTTTAAATTTGTACAGTGTATAATCTGTGTCAGCTTTTGTTCATTTACACTTGTGTATAACTACATTTGACTACTCTATTTCAACCCACAATACTTCAGAATAAAAGTTGTTCTTTAGAACAATAGCAAAATAATTGTAGAAGTAATAATAATGGTAACAGCCAAGGAGTACATAAAATATTAAGTTTTATATAATCCAAAGTAGTTTATTTATTATTTATTTATTTAATTCGATTTTTATACCGCCCTTCTCCCGAAGGACTCAGGGCGGTGTACAGCCAAAATAAAACAGACAATACAATATACAATTTAAAATACAGATTAAAAAACTTATTTTATAATTGGCCTAAAAAACTTTAAAATATATAAAGCTAAAAAACCCTTAAAATTAATAATAAAAATTTAAAAATCAGTAAAATTTAAGCAAGCCCTGCGCAAATAAAAAGATGTGTCTTCAGTTCGCGGCGGAAGGTCCGAAGGTCAGGCATTTGGTGTAAACCCTGGGGCAGTTCGTTCCAGAGTGTGGGAGCCCCCACAGAGAAAGACCTTCCCCTGGGGGCCGCCAGCCGGCATTGCTTGGCGGACGGCACCCTGAGAAGACCCTCCCTGTGAGAGCGTACGGGTCGGTGGGAGGCATGCGGTAACAGCAGGTGGTCCCGTAAGTACCCAGGCCCTAAGCCATGGAGCGCTTTAAAGGTCGTAACCAAAACCTTAAAGTGCACCCGAAAGGCCACAGGTAGCCAGTGCAGTCTGCGCAGGAGCGGTGTTACGCGGGAGCTACGCGAAGCTCCCTCTATCACCTGCGCAGCTGCATTATGGACTAACTGAAACCTCTGAGTGCACTTCAAATACTACCCGAGTGCACCTCAAATACTACTCAAAGTAGTATTTTTAAAATGGATTTTAAATAATCTAAAAACCTCATCTCACATATTATATAATCTCTTATTGTCATTTTCATACATCTGTTTCTATTATAAAATGGTTGCTATAAAAGTGTTTCTACTGCTGTCTAATAAATGGTTAGTATAGTAAAAGATGTCAAAGTATAAATTAAACAATAATAGTGTGTAGTTGATGACAGCATTATCTCTTATTTTGCTAATCAAATGCATACAAAGCAAGCACGTTTTAAAGGCAATGGAGAAGAGAGGTGATCAACTAAACTTTCCAAGAACTTAATCAGCATGGCTAAATTCAGTAGTTCAAAAACTTCTGAAGGATCATAGGCACTAAATTTCTACTTTCTCTTTAACAAATAAATGTGAGGTGGTTTGATAAGTTTGGGAGCTTGGAGAGGTGCAAAGGTGTATCATCAAAATAAACCTATATTGTTCTACTTTAATTAATTTGTGAACTTTTGTCCTGATGTTAAACTAACAAAGATAATTTATTACTACAGGATAGTTTCATTTTGTTATATTACAGTGTTATGCAAATACTGAATGCAAACAAATAATGAAGGTGAAATTTGTTTTCTGTGCCAGAGAAATTAAGACAAATTGAAAGCAAATGTGTCTACTGTATAAGAATACAGTGGGGGATAACCTGTGGAATAGAACTATTACTCATGGTTGAGTTTGTGAATATTAATGAAATAAATCACTGGATAAGAGATGTGTAACATATATAGCAGGAGACACTGATTAAGGCAGATGTAGAAAAGTGATTATCAACTTTAGACCCCTGGAGCAACATAAATGAAATCACATCCTTGTGTTCTGGGATATGAAAGACATAACTTGGATATAGATAAAGAGAAATTTTAATTATCTAAAAGAACACTGGGACCTACCTATGATAATTCAAATGTGGAAGTATTAAAGAACACAGTGTAAAAATAATTCAGGAATGTTTCTTTGAAAACATCAATAGAAGGGTTTAATAGCAGTCACACTGTATCAAAAATGAGTGAAGCCTTGAGACAGATCATTGAACAATTTTTTAGATTAAAAATAAAAAATAACATATAAGAAAATGTACTTTAAAGAAAACATATCTTAATTGCAGCAAAGATGTCATTACAAAATATTGGTTGGCCATCACAAGCTTTTGGAAATCCATAGATTTCGGTTGGTGATGGACTTGGTACAAAACAAAAACCAAAAGAAGAGAAAAGAAAATGTCTGAAACAATAAAAGATCGTATAGATAGATACTCAAATCTCTTTAGAAAGATTTCAAATGACCAAACTTGTGCATCTACTCTATGACTGCATCTTCATACTTCACATAATTATTTGTGGGGAAAATCTTTGATCTTTAATTTTCATAAAATTAGACTCATGAAGATAAACCAATATTCAAAAAAGACCATTAAAATTCTAAGAATGAAACAAAAAGATCTGAACATAACACCAAAGAACCAATCATGCAGAAAAAAGAAACAATCTAATCAAGGGTCCTTTAAGAAGGAAATTACACCCTGATCACAAGTGGGAGGGCATGCTACTATAAATGAAAAGGTAGCAAACCCCATACTCACTCACATGGATTATATTACTTAGTTGGCTAATAAAACATCTGCAAGCAAAGAACCAACTTCAAAATGTCCCAAGTATTCTACAGTCCAGCCCTGAGCTAATGATGTTATCTTCTATTGGAAACTTGGAAGGATGAGATAGGATCTTTCTGATGTTTACTGGGCTCCAAAGCAGCTGCCTTGGCTGCTGATATCTACAGAAAAACAGTACAAATCAAAACAACCAAGAAAATAATTATTATATATATTATTTTTTAAAATGTTAATTATGTGCATAAAAGGAAAGCCTAACTGAGATCTTAGCCAAACTACTAAGCATAAACTGGAAAATAAGAATAACAAAGGATAACATAGGGTTGGAAATGAGGTTGAAGGTCTTCATCTTCAACATCCTTCAAGCTGACAACATCAAGCGTGCTGAAATCAAGAACAAGGTCAGAAGTGAATACATCAAGAGACTGAAGAAGATCTTACAGTCCAAACACAGAGGAATAAAGGCCATCAGGACAATTAAAACTTGAATAATTCAGTCATTAGGTGCACTACTGCGATATTGAACTGGACTCAAACAGAATTAAAAGTCATAGTTTGGAAAATCAGAAAAATAATGGCAATGAATTATGCCTTTCATCTTCACATCCATCTTAACAGGCTCTAATTTTGAAATAAAATAGGTGGGTGTGGATTATTGCGAGTACATTAGATGATTGAGGAAGAAAAATGGCTATTGGAAAAACATATGAATGATAGTGAAGGAGTTGCACTGAAGCTAATATACCAGAAGGACATACTGAGTACTGGAAAAAACCAAACTGGCTTATATGAAAGCATAAATTAAATACTCAAATGAGGCATGGGAAGACAAAGTATTACATGGCAGACAAAACAGATAATAACAAGACCTAGCAATGGCTAATAGCAGGAAAATTGAAAATTGAATTGAAGGGCTAATTCTACTTGCAACACCCAAAACTTAAAAATAAATGCATACAAAGACAGGATTGAAAAGATGGCAACAGGCAGCACATGCTGTTTCTGCAAGGAATATGAAGAAACAGTGAATCACCTAGTTAGCTATTGTAAGAAGATTGCGCAGACTGACATGAAGATTGCAACATTGACATGACAAAGTAGCATCAATTGTGGCTGGAAGATCTAAAAAAAAAAATTTGCCTGCAAACAAGAACATACTTAGAATAGCTTTCATCCTGCGACAATACTATTAACATTATTAAACAACAATATCTACCTGTCACAGGTCCTTTGGAAAGACTCAATAGGTGAACAAATATGCCAAATCCAGTCTAAACATCTGACTGACTATGTGACAAACTATAATAACAAATTCAATGTAAATAGTTGTCCATAAATCAACAACTAAAATCAACTTCCATTGATCATTCAAATATTTCTAATCAACTTGCAGAAGGCTAATAGAGAAGGTGTTAGGCGTACTTCTAGGGGCACAACATTCCATAACATTTGAGCTAAAACAGATGATTGCCTATAGTGTCCAGATATTGTTAGGATTTCCACACTATCTCCCGCCAAGCTTTGGATGCTCATGTAAAATAATGTGATATGTGGAAATTATCTTGGGACTAGACAAGAATCAGAAAAATGGCAGTTGAGCCCACAGAAGAGATGTGGGCAAGAAAATATTTCAGAAGGAAATCTTTGTACTTTTAGACTTGCAATATTCTGTAAATGTAACTTTTACTATAAAGAGAGAGCTAGTACTAATGAATGTTCTTCTTGACTAGGCTGACAAATAACATCCCCTTTCTACATAGTCTTTAGGGCTATTTCTTATATTTAAATGTGCCTGGATTTGTAATTTTTTCCATTCAAAATAATATATTTCTGTGAGATTTCAGTTATTTCTAGAACACCATCAAGAACCAGAAAGTGTTAAAATGAAATCATTGATATATTCATATTTATATTTATTTCCATATCTAAATGCTCAGGGCAATTAGCTACACTATAGTTGTGTTATATTGTTTAAAACAACACCTTTTAAAATACAGTTAAAATACAGTTAAAACTGGGAGGACTACTTAAATATTTTGGACAATATTTAGCATTTTGGATTAAAGTAAATGTTATAGAAATATGTTCTCTTTCACATAGTGGAATTCTCCGTATATATTGGATTGATATAAGAAGTGTGTGTGTGTATCCAAATTTGTGTTTTGATGATAAAGAAATAAAGCGAGACTAGTATAGATCTATTTCAAGCTATTTAGTTCTAATCAGCTAGCCATACCCTTACTTGGATTCGAACTTGAGCTGCCTGCATATTAGGCAGTTGTATCAATCTGTTCACTCCTGAAAGGCCAAAGGGAAGCAGTATGCTCCCTCAATATTGGGCAGACCAGGTGCTTTGACAGAAAAGCACTATAAATATATCGCCAAGACACTTCCAATTTTACGCGGGAGAAAACCCGAATAACCAAAGATCTACACACACACACACACACACACACACACACACACACACACACACACACACACACACACACACACACACATATATATATATATATATATATATATATATATATATATATATATATATATATATATATATATTTGTTTTCTGAGGTTTTCACAGACTAAATTGAGCACAACAAACACACCCCAGCCAATCAGAGCAAAAAAAAACCAGCCAATCAGAGCAAAATAGCTCCCATCCCAGTCAGTTATTCAACCCCCACTAGCAGTTAAAGGAAGAAACAGCTGCGATCACACATTGCTCTGAAGCACGGCTGAAGCCTGAAGATGACGACTGCCGAAAACGCTGCCAAGACACTTCCAATTTTACACGGAGAAAACCCAACAACCAAAGACCTATATATATATATATATATATATATATATATATATATATATATATATATATATATATATATATATATATATATATATATATATATTCTGAGGTTTTCATGGGTGTTTGTATGTAGGTCTTTGGTTATTCGGGTTTTCTCCGTAAAATTGAAGTGTCTTGGCGACGCTTCGACGAAGTCTCATTCGTCATCTTCAGGCTTCAGCTTCGTGCTTCTGGGAGCAATGTGATCGCAGCTGTTTCTTCCTTTTAACTGCTAGTGGGGTTTGAACTGATTGGGTGGGAGCTTGGCTGTGCTCTGATTGGATGGGGGTTTGTGCTCTGATTGGCTGGGGTGTGTCCTGTTTGGTGGGGGCTTGGTTGTGCTCAGTCTAGTCTGTGCTGCAGGGGATTTGAGCTGGTGAGCTGCATAGCTGTTGTTTGGCTTTGTGGTCGTGCTACATCTTCATAGTGGGTGTCAGTCTGCTGCATGTATGGATTGGAGGGTTTGAAATGGCTAATGTTGCAGCTGCGGTCTGGCTTCTGGTCCTTGGTCGTGCTTCATGATCAGTGTGGGTTTGGGTCTGCTTTCTGGGTGGATGTGTGGTGGTGACATCCTGTGTGGACCTCGTGAGTGTGGGTCTGGTGTCATTCCTCGTGTTAGGGACTCGTTTGTCAATAAGGCGGGTTTCCAAATGGCTGGTAGGCGGGAGGTATCATCTCGTTTGTTCATGCTGTGTGGGCGTTTTCTATCTCAATGGCTTCTCTGATTATTCTGTTGTTAAAGTGTTCAGTTTTGGCGATAGTTCTGGTCTTTTAAAGTCAATATCATGTCCTGTGACTTTAAAGTGTTGGACCAGGGAAGAAGTTGGTTCCTCTTTTTTGAATGAGTTCTTGTGTTCTTCAATGCGTGCACTTATTCTTCTGTTGGTTTGTCCAATGTATGTGGTGGGGCAGGCGGTGCATGGGATTTCATATACCCTTGATTTTCTAACTCAATTTTGTCTTTGGGGTTTCTTAGGATGGTGGATATTTTTCTGTTTGTGCAGAATGCTGTCTTGATGTTGTGTTTGTGGAGGATCTTGCTGATTCTGTCTGTGGTGCCTTTTATATATGGGAGGAGGGCTGTGCCGTTTTCTTGTTCTCTGTCTTGGATTTTAGTGGGGGTTCTTTTGGATTAGTTTGGTAATCTTATTTGTTTTGGAATCCTTTGGATGTTGGTACGTTAGTGAGAGTGTCTAGTTCGGGTTTTAGGTGTTGTTCATCAGCTAAGCATTTTGTTCTGGAGATGAGTGTCTTGGCTACGGAGTTGATCTGTGCTGGGTGGTGGTGTGAGAGTGCATGCAGATAGCGGTTTGTGTGTGTTTTCTTCTGGTAGATGGTATGTCCTAGGAGCCATTGGGTTTCTGTAGACTAAGACATCTAGGAAGGGAAGTTGGTTGTTAACTTCTGTTTCCATGGTGAACTGTATTTTGGGGTGTAGGCTATTGAGGTGTGTGAGGAAGTTGTCAAGTTTTTCTTTCCCGTGTGGCCAGATTATGAAGGTGTCGTCTACATATCTGAGCCAGAGTTTGGGTTTGTGATCAGATTTTTCTAGTGCTTGGGTTTCAAAGTGTTCCATGTAGAGGTTGGCAATGACAGGTGAGAGGGGTGATCCCATGGGTGCTCCTTCTACTTGTTTGTATTTTTGTCCATTATAGATGAAGTATGTGTTGGATAGGCAGTGGTTGGTCAGATCTAGGATGTGCTTGGGGGGGTTATATTTGTTTTGGATAGCTGTCAAGGCTTCTTTGATTGGCACTTGGGTGAAGAGGGATATGACATCAAAGCTCACGAGTAGGTCGCTGGGCTGTAAGTTTTGTTTCTTTATGATCTCTATGAACTGGAATGAGTTTTTTACGTGTGAGGTGATGGATTCTGCATAGGGCTGTAGTTGTTTGGCGAGAAATTTGGCTAGGTTTTGTAGAGGTGAGCCTATGGAGCTGACTATGGGTCTGAGTGGGGTTCCTTCTTTGTGTATCTTGGGAGGCCATAGAGCTTAGGGCATCTGGATGATTTCTCTCTGGGAATGATTCTTTGTTGGATTTCTTCGCTGATGGGGAGGCTTTTATTTTGGATCTAGTGGTTTTTCTAGGTAGGTGGTGGGGTCTGTGTTTAGGGGCTTGTATGCAGGGTCTTGGAGTAGGTTGGTTAATTTGGTTTGGTAGTCAGATGTGTTCATAACCACCGTGGCGTTGCCCTTGTCTGCTGGTAGGATTATTATGCTGGTATCTTTTTTCAGGTTAAGTAGTGCTGTCTGTTCCTCTTTGGGTAAGTTGCTTTTGGGTGGCTTGCTGGTGCAGAGGATGTTGGAGATCTCGAGTCTGATTTTGTTAGCGTCATCGGGGTTGATTTTGGTCAGGCTGGTTTCAACCCCGCATATAATGGTTTCGGTGGGGATGTATTTGGGAGTGACTGCAAAGTTGAATCCTTTGGAAAGGATTCAAAGGATTGGGTGGGAGCTTGGCTGTGTTCTGATTGGATGGGGGTTTGTGCTCTGATTGGCTGGGGTGTGTCCTGTTTGGGGGCTTGTATGCAGGGTCTTGGAGTAGGTTGGTTAATTTGGTTTGGTAGTCAGATGTGTTCATAACCACCGTGGCGTTGCCCTTGTCTGCTGGTAGGATTATTATGCTGGTATCTTTTTTCAGGTTAAGTAGTGCTGTCTGTTCCTCTTTGGGTAAGTTGCTTTTGGGTGGCTTGCTGGTGCAGAGGATGTTGGAGATCTCGAGTCTGATTTTGTTAGCGTCATCGGGGTTGATTTTGGTCAGGCTGGTTTCAACTCCGCATATAATGGTTTCGGTGGGGATGTATTTGGGAGTGACTGCAAAGTTGAATCCTTTGGAAAGGATTCAAAGGATTGGGTGGGAGCTTGGCTGTGTTCTGATTGGATGGGGGGGTTTGTGCTCTGATTGGCTGGGGGTGTGTCCTGTTTGGGGGGGGCTTGGTTGTGCTCAGATTAGTCTGAGTTGCAGGGGGATTTGAGCTGGTGAGCTGCACTGCTGCTGTTTGGCTTCGTGTTCGTGCTACATCTTCGTAGTGGGTGTCAGTCTGCTGCATGTATGGATTGGAGGGGTTTGAAATGGCTAATGTTGCAGCTGCGGTCTGGCTTCTGGTCCTTGGTCATGCTTCCTGATCAGTGTGGGTTTGGGTCTGCTTTCTGGGTGGTTGTGTGGTGGTGACATCCTGTGTGGACTTCGTGAGTGTGGGTCTGGTGTCATTCCTCGTGTTAAGGACTCCTTTGTCAATAAGGGTGGGTTTCCAAATGGCTGGTAGGCGGGAGGTATCATCTCGTTTGTTCATGCTGTGTGGGCGTTTTTCTATCTCGATGGCTTTCGACTTTGTCGAAACGTCGCCAAGACACTTCCAATTTTACGCGGGAGAAAACCCGAATAACCAAAGACCTACATATATATATATATATATATATATATATATATATATATATATATATATATATATATATATATATATATATATATATATATACATACATACACACGAGGTCTCATGCATCACCTTCAGGCTGGTGCTTTCAGCTTCATGCTTCTGTGAGCAAAGTGTGGACAGAGCTGTCGTCTCTCTATAAATACTGGTGGGGAGGTGGGGAGGTGGGGAGTGTTGCTGTGAGTGGGTTGGTTGGCTCTATGGTTGCATCTTGATTAGTAGATGGAGTGGATGTTTGCAGTTTGGTCAAGGTGGGGAGTGTTGCTGTGAGCGGGTTGTTTGGCTCTGTGGTTGCATCTTGATTAGTAGATGGAGTGGGTGTTTGCAGATTAGTCGGCTGCCTCGCATCATCCTGTGTTGGTGAGTTCACCACTCCTGGGCCCTGGCCTGGCTCTGAGTCCGAGGGCCAGGGCCCGGGATGCTGCATCACAGCCACCTGCTCAAGATATCTCATCAAGAACTCCAGAGGCCACAACACCAAAACCAAAACACGGGAAAAGACCCGAATATGCCTACCTACACAAACACACACACACACACACATGCACCACACATGTTTTCGTAGGTTTTCATGGGTATAGGTACATAGGTCTTGGCATATTCGGGTCTTTTCCCGTGTAAGGTTGAGAGTAACTTGGCGACATTTCGACGAGGTCTCACTCATCATCTTCAAGCTGGTGTCTTCAGCTTCGTGCTTCTCGAGCAAAGAGTGGTCGGAACTGCCGTCTCGCTATAAACACTGGTGGGGAGGTGAGCTGTGAGTGGGTTGGTTGGCTCTGTGGTTGCATCCTGATTGGTAGATGGAGTGGGTGTTTGCAGATTGGTCAGCTGTTTCGTAGCATCCTGTTTGGGTGTGGTCCTGGTCTTTTGTTCCTGAGCTTTGGTGTTGTGGCCTCTGGAGTTCTGTGATGTGATGTCTTGAGCAGATGTCTGTGATGCAGCATCCCGGGCCCTGGTTTGGCTCCGACTCCAAGGTCCTGTCATGTGTTCCTGGTGTGTTTCAGCCTGCTGTATGCAACCACGATGCAACCACAGAGCCAATCAACCCGCTCACAGCAACACTCCCCACCTCCACCAATCTGCAAACACCCATTCAATCTACCAATCAGGATGCAACCACAGAGCCAACAACACGCTCACAGCAACACTCCCCACCTCCCCACCAGTATTAATAGAGAGATGGCAACTCCGACCACTCTTTGCTTGAAAAGCACGGTCAAGACACCAGCCTGAAGATGATGAGTGAGACCTCATCGAAACAATGCCAAGATACTCTCAACCTTACGGAAAAGACCGAATATGCCTACCTACACACACACACACACACATGCACCACATGTTTTCGTAGGTTTTCATGGGTATAGGTACATAGGTCTTGGCATATTCGGGTCTTTTCCGTGTAAGGTTGAGAGTAACTTGGCGACATTTCGTGAGGTCTCACTCATCATCTTCAAGCTGGTGTCTTCAACTTCGTGCTTCTCGAGCAAAGAGTGGTCGGAACTGCCGTCTCGCTATAAACACTGGTGGGGAGGTGAGCTGTGAGTGGGTTGGTTGGCTCTGTGGTTGCATCCTGATTGGTAGATGGGTGGGTGTTTGCAGATTGGTCAGCTGTTTGTAGCATCCTGTTTGGGTGTGGTCCTGGTCTTTTGTTCCTGAGCTTTGGTGTTGTGGCCTCTGGAGTTCTGTGATGTGATGTCTTGAGCAGATGTCTGTGATGCAGCATCCCGGGCCCTGGTTTGGCTCCGACTCCAAGGTCCTGTCATGTGTTCCTGGTGTGTTTCAGCCTGCTGTATGCAACCACGATGCAACCACAGAGCCAATCAACCCGCTCACAGCAACACTCCCCACCTCGACCAATCTGCAAACACCCATTCAATCTACCAATCAGGATGCAACCACAGAGCCAACAACACGCTCACAGCAACACTCCCCACCTCCCCACCAGTATTAATAGAGAGATGGCAACTCCGACCACTCTTTGCTTGAGAAGCACGAAGCCGAAGACACCAGCCTGAAGATGATGAGTGAGACCTCATCGAAACAATGCCAAGATACTCTCAACCTTACACGGGAAAAGACCCGAAAATGCCAAGACATACATACATACATACATACATATATGTAGGTCTTCGTGTAGTCGGGTCTTTTACTGTGTAAGGTTGAAAGTACCTAGTGTAAGTGTAAGGTTGAAAGGTGTCTCAATGAGGTCCCTTATGCTTTCAGCTTCGTGTTTGTGCGAGCTTTGACCACACTTCGCTCACACAAGCATGAAGCTGAAAGCACCAGCCTGAAGATGACAAGTGGGACCTTGTACACACACACACACACACACACACACACACAAAATCATATGGAGTTAAATTGGTCTTTCAAATAAATGAGATCAAATATTAAATATGGCTTCCACTCATACAGATTGAATATTACATTAATTCATCTGAAATTCATAGTAACAATTGAGTTAAATACATTTAAGATCGAATGACTAAACTATACAATTTTCCATTCTTTTTAAACGTATCTATATTATATTTAATTGATTTAATACAAAGTAAAAAAGGATATAGATGTGGCTTATATTAATATAATATTAAAATTTTATTAAACCTAAATACAAAATACTGATTTAATAGTATTTCTTTCCAGAAATTCTTTTACAATTATAACATATTTTACCAGTTGTTGTTGCTGCTGCATGGAAGTAAAAAGACAAACTCAAATCAGTTTTCCATGACATTAAAAACAATGTACAATTTCAAATCCTGAAGGTCAGTAATATCGTTCTTATTTGTTACTGAACCTGAATATGAGTGATCAGCACAGTAAAAGGCTATAACTGCCAGCAGAGCTGGCCGCAGACTCAGACAATGAGGAGGTTGGAAGGAACTTGGGATAGTCCTGGAGTATGGGGAAGGCTCTGATGGATCCTCTGCATCAGAAGCAGAGATAGAGCCAGGGCCGTCCAACGTTTCCCAGCTGCCTTCGGAGTTAGAGATAAGTGGGGAAGAAGAACAGCAGGGGCCTATTCCAGATGTGTGTATGCACAGAGCTGTCAGGGGAGAACAACTGAAGAACAGGGGCCAACTTGGGAAGAAAGGCACATGTGGACACTGGCTAGGGAATAAATAGAAGCAAAAGGGGAGTGGTGGTTGCAGGAGAAAACAGTTTGTATTTCTTTGCTTATTGTGGTTCGTGCCTCAGAGACTTCTTGCCAGGAATTAATTTACAGCTTTGTGATTGGAAGTTCTTGGCCTGGCAATTATCTAAGGTCTGTTATTGCAATTAACCCTTGGAACGATTATTGCCTGGACTTTTTTGTGTGTGAATGCCATGATTTCACTGTAGTTAAATAAATAGGGCTTTTTCAGAACAAGGACTCTGTTTTTTGGTTTTGCTAAGGCCGAGTCAGAACAATAATCGTCAGCAGAGGTAAAAACAACTCATGAAATATTAGGTACTGTACACACAGGTGAATGACAGTTTGCTGTAAGAAATAATGTTGTTTGCCTATTTATAACAAATAGATTGACACAAAGTTATAAGAAAATAATATAAATCCTTGAGTTGTCCATATTGCATATAGTACAAAAACACCTGTGGCCTGAATGCAAAATAGAATTGCAATGAATTGTACATGAAATACCTTATTCTTAAGTATACATTTTTATTGTTTTTATTTTTGTTTGTCTGATCTTGAAATGCTAATAGTATCTATCATAGAGCAGAAGCAAATTGAAAATGATCATGCAATAGAGCTAATGTTGCATTAAAGTGACTATAATTCCTTGAACTAGTGTTCTCCAAAGTTTCCATACCACTGTAAGCAATAGACTTTAAAATCAAAATATGTATCCTGGCTATATGCTCAGGAAGAAAGAACTTATTTTCAAGTAGATAACTGGACTGCATCAGCTACCCCATGAGTTAGCAATTTGAAAGTTGTTGGTAAGCAGCTAATTGGCCTAACTTTTTCTGGATCTTTCATTATCATATTGGTTTTGCCAGGTGTTACCCACTCTTCAATTTCACCTCCTTACAGTATGTTGTTAAAGTGCTTGGCAATTAGTAGGTGTAGATCAGTCAGATGTTTCAACCAAAAACCATGCAGTTCAACTTCACCTGGTGCTGACCACTTCTTGATCCTCCTTGGTTTTGTCTACCACTTCTGGTTTTATTATCAGTTCTTTCATTTCAGCTTTTTTATTATTATCTACTTCCTTTTAACCAAGTAGAATCCTTGTATTCCTTTGAGTTTCCCATAGGCATGTTTTGACTGCACCGATTGGAATATTTTTAAAGATACCTCTGCAGACCTGGATGAACTCACAGATACTGTAACATCATATGTCAGCTTCTGTGAAGACCTATGTGTACCTACAAGGAACTTGCGAATATACAGTAACAACAAACCTTGGTTCACACCTAAACTTAAGCAGCTACGACACTCCAAAGAGGAGGCCTACAGAAAAGGTGATAAAATGCTGTACAATCAGGCCAGAAATGCACTAACAAGGGAGATCAGAGCAGCAAAAAGAAACTACTCTGAAAAGCTAAAGAATCAGTTTTCAGCAAATGAACCAGCAAACATGTGGAAAACTCTTAAAAATATCACCGGCTATGGCAAACCTCCTTCCCAGGCTGAAGGTAATCAACAACTGGCAGATGACCTGAATGAGTTTTATTGCAGGTTTGAAAGGAAACTACAGCCACCTATCTCCACAACCCCCATCTCAGACACACCTCAACAGCCAAGCCTCCTACAACTGATCCCATTTCATTGGGTTCACAACCCCTAGTGATCACAGAAAAAGAAGTGCAGGACCTATTTCACAGACAAAAGCCAGGAAAAGCTCCAGGCCCAGACAAGATAACTCCTTCTTGCTTAAAAGTCTGTGCTGACCAATTGGCCCCCATCTTCACCCATATTTTCAATAAATCACTAGAGATGTGCTATGTTCCTTCTTGCTTCAAACGCTCTACCATCATCCCAGTGCCGAAGTAGCCCACCATCAAGGAACTGAATGACTACAGAACAGTTGCTCTAACATCTGTAGTCATGAAAACCTTTGAAAGGCTAGTGCTTTCCTACCTGAAAACCATCACGGATCGGCTGTTAGACCCCTTGCAGTTTGCATACCGAGCAAACAGATCAACAGATGATGCTGTTAATATGGCTCTGCACTACATCCTACAACATCTTGAGTCTCCAAAGACCTATGCAAGGATCCTTTTTGTAGACTTTAGTTCAGCATTCAATACCATCATTCCAGATATTCTTCTAACTAAGCTAAACCAGCTACAGGTACCGGAACAGACTTGTAAGTGGATCACAAGCTTCCTAACAAACAGGAAGCAGCAGGTGAAGCTAAGCAAGATCACATCAAATACCTGCACAATTAGCACGGGGCCCCCCAAGGCTGTGTGCTCTCCCCACTTCTCTTCTCTCTGTATACCAATGACTGCATCTCCAATGATCCATCTGTTAAGCTACTGAAGTTCGCAGATGACACAACAGTGATTGGTCTCATTCGAGACAATGACGAATCCGCATATAGATGAGAGGTTGAACGACTAGCCTTGTGGTGCAACCAAAACAATCTGGAACTGAACACACTCAAAACCGTAGAAATGGTGGTAGACTTTAGGAGAAACCCTTCCATACTTCCACCTCTCACAATACTAGACAACACAGTATCAACAGTAGAAACCTTCAAATTTCTAGGTTCTATCATATCGCAAGATCTAAAATGGACAGCTAACATCAAAAACATCATTAAAAAAGGACAGCAAAGAATGTTCTTTCTGCGCCAACTCAGTAAGCTCAAACCGCCCAAGGAGCTGCTGATTCAGTTCTACAGAGGAATTATTGAGTCTGTCATTTGCACCTCTATAACTGTCTGGTTCGGTTCTGCAACCCAACAAGAAAAACATAGACTTCAGAGGATAATTAGAACTGCAGAAAAAATAATTGCTACCAACCTGCCTTCCATTGAGGACCTGTATACTGCACGAATCATGAAGAGGGCCGTGAAAATATTTACAGACTCCTCACATCCAGGACATAAACTGTTTCAACTCCTACCCTCAAAACGACGCTATAGAGCACTGCATACCAGAACAACTAGACACAAGAACAGTTTTTTCCCAAAGGCCATTACTCTGCTAAACAAATAATTCCCTCAACACTGTCAAACTATTTACTGAATCTGTATGACTATAACTTGTTGCTGGCAATCCTTATGATTTATATTGATATATTGACCATCAATTGTCTTGTAAATGTTGTACCTTGATGAACGTATCTTTTTTTTTTTTATGTACACTGAGAGCATATGCACCAAGACAAATTCCTTGTGTGTCCAATCACACTTGGCCAATAAAATTCTATTCTATTCTATTCTATTCTATTCTATTCTATTCTATTCTATTCTATTCTATTCTATTCTATTCTATTCTATTCTATTCTATTCATAGCTGTGTCCAGAACTGCATTGTTTCTTCTTTCTCAGGTACTGACTGATTCACTGCAGTTTCTCCACATAGAAATATTTCCGATTGATTGAAATTGGAGGTCCTGCCTATAATTTACAATTTAAGCTTTGTATCTGCTGATCTTCTTGCTATAGCTGTTATTTGCTGCTTTATTATTGCCAGAGCTTCCTTGATCATCCTTGTTTCTAAGTGGCATTGCTTGATTAGAAATTCTTTGGTTTTCTTGTTATTCAGCTTCTTTTCTTTCATCGTTTCTAGCTTGCTTGCATCTGATCTCAGCTTGCTGATCTGATTTTCCAGGCTTATCTTCCCTTTTGGTAGCACATTGTTTGGATTTTCTTCTTTGTCGATTTTGTATCCCAGGTATTCAGTTATAACTGCAGCTGTGCTGTACGTTAGTTGGTTTGTTTATTGCAGTGAGCTACTCCTTATATTTGATACTTATTTATTTATTTACTTATTTATTTATTTACTTACTTACTTATTTATTTATTGAATTTATATTGCTGCCTATTCACCCATGGCAACTCAAGATGGCTTACATAATTTAAAACCACATTAAAAAACAATAAAACTAATAAAAGAATCAAATAAATTAATATAATAAAATCACGCCCTGCCTGCCACCCCCACCCACAATGACAGCAGATCACACGAGCCATTTAATGGGCTCCATCCCATTCTGGGTTCCCCAGGCCCACTGGCAGAAGCAGGTCTTCAGTGCCTTCTGGAAGATTATTAGAATGGGGGCCATTATAATCCCTGGGGGAGTGATATTCCAGAGAGAAGAAGCCACCACGAAGAAAGCCCTTTTTCTGGGTCCCATCAGGTGTATCTCCCTTGGGGATAATATTGTAGTGTTGACATCTTTTAATGCTTGTGCTAGCTGTTTCTTTGGAACAAGCTTCAATGTAAGCAACCTTATTTTGACAGAAATAGAGCTTCTATCTCTCTCATCAGATGTTTCATACAAAATCCATGTAATTCATCTTTACCTACAGTAGTGCTGACCAATTCTTGATCTTTATTACCTTTTTATTCACGATTCCTGCTGTTATAACAAGTTCTTTCATCCTTTTTTATTCTTATCTACTTCCTTTAACTAAGTGGCATTCTTATTACATTTCTTTGGGTTATTTCACATCTTCGTCCAAAACTACACTGCTTCTTCCTTGTCAGGTACTTACTAATTCACTTCAGTGTCTCCATTGATGGATTGGAAGAAATATTTCTGATTGAATTGAGATTGGAGATTCTGCCTATAATTTGCAATTCAAGCTTCACATCTGCTAACTATTTCTTTGAATCAAGCTCCAGTTCAGGCAATCTTAATCTGTTGTTTTTGCGATGTTCTAGATCAGGGGTCTGCAAACTTGGCTCTTTTAAAACTTGTGGACTTCAACTCCCAGAGTTCCTCAGCCAGCTTTGCTGAAGTCCACAAGTCTTAAAAGAGCCAAGTTTGCCGACCCCTGTTCTAAATCATGGGTGTCAAACTCACGGCATCACATTGCTATCACATGCCGTATCACAATGTTTTTCCCTTCATGGAACTGGGGTGGGCATGGCCTGCCCATGCCACATCCAGCCTGCAGGCCACCAGTTTGACACCCCTATTCTAGATGCTCAGTTACCCTTTGTTTCAATTCTTCTACTTATTTAGTTAGAGGGATTTATTCTTTCTGAGACAGAAAAGTGGGTGCCTGGTTTCTGAATTAAAACCATTCTATAGCTGTGCTGGCCTCCTCTACAACCAACTCGCTATAGTTTGTTTCTATAGTGTTATTTCATTGCCCTGGATTAGACCTTTGCAATTCTTTCAATTCTGTTTACGTGAGTACTTTACTTCCAGTACGTCCTTGATCTTTCTTGTTTTTGGGTGATATTTCTTTGCTCTTCTTGTTCTTTAGCTTCTTTTCTTTCATATGTTTTACTTTGTTTGTATCTGATCTAAGCTTGCTGATCTTATTTTCTAGCCTAATCCTCCAATTTGGTGGTGATGATTTTTTTTTTTTACTTTTTCTTCTTAGTTGATTTTGCATCCCAGGTATTCAGTTTTACCTGCAGTTGTTCTATACACTACTTAGGGGTTTTTTTTTTCTTGCAGTGAACTAGTGCTTATATATGATATTACATTGCTGGCACCTTTTATTGCTTTTGCCACCTCTTTCTTTGGAAGAAGCTTCAATGTGCGCAACCTTATTATGCTGTTTTTGTACTGTTCTAGATTCTAAATTATTCTTTGTTTCAATTCAACTTCTTCAAGGGCTTTGGTTGTTTGTTTGTTTTTTGTTTTTTTTGTTCTTGAGGAGGAGGCAGAGAAGAAGTGCTCTCTTCTTATTGGATTTGATTTGTACCAGCAGATTATTATTTCATTTTCTATTTGTATATTTACAATGGGTAAACACTATTTTGTCCAATAGTTCAGCATCTACTGTCTCTGGATGGGACTTGAACTTGAACAAATCTTTGTTACTTGAAAAATCTGTTCATGATCTGACACTAAATGTAACTCAATAATTAATATATAGGAGCTAGTGTATCTCCATTCATTACATCTTGAACTTCACATCTCCCTTCTTTCAAATGAAGACAGTTTTTGAAAAATGTCTGCAAACTGTCTAAAAGCAGTATCACTTTTGAATTAGGAAAAAGAAGTATTTGAAGATAATGCTTAGATAATAAAATGTTTCCAATTCTATGCATAATGTCATAGGATAATAATTTTTATTGCATGGTACATTTTCTTGGGATATTCTAGTCCATTCTGAAATTACATTGCGACATTCAGATGATCTACCTAGTTGGAATGTGATTTTTATGAAGATATAGCAGATAAATCCTACATAGCATTTATTCTAATCTTGCCAAGTATCTGCAATCTTGTGTCTATCACATTTCCAAGAAACATTTCATTTTGGGAAATTTTAAATATTCACAAGAGTATATTATTTGAATACAAACAATATTCATGTTAAGAGCCACATGTCTATGTAATACAACAATTTGAGCACTGTTTTTAATTATGGATACTATCCTTTTTCAATTCTAAACTTACAGACAAGATGCCACCACCTAATGCAATAATTGAAAGAAATGCATCTTTAGTAAATTAAAGCATTACTTTACGTTAAACTCAGTCAATAGTGACACACATTACTCTGGTTCTGAAACACAATTGTCTTTAATTGTTTGATGCACTTATGTTTTCATTTAATTAATTCAGACCATTATTATCCATCTAAAAATGGTGAGAGAGAGAAGGATAGAAGGAGAGAGGAAAGCTAAAGGGAATAATGACTAAAGTAAAAAGACAAATTTCATTTTAGTTTGTTAACTACAGCTTTAAAGTTTTTAGATTTTGAGAAAAACATTTCATTTCACTATTTCACAGTGTTATCATTAAGGCTTTGGTACCAAACACTTGTGTGGCCATATGTTGCATAAGTAGCTAATCTGGCTTAGCAACTAATTTAGAAAAGTCCAGTAGGTTAGTCCTTTATTTTTCTGTCACATATGTCAACCATTGTAATTAATTATAAATACAAACACCTCATCCTCTCTGTGTGAACTTTGAAGAAATCTGGAAAAGAGTTCACAATGTAGGAATTATAATTACTGCAAACTTAAGCATATTCTATATAGGACCGAAGTGCTGTGGTGTTGCGTCATCGTAGTGATGGGGTGTTTCTTGGAGGGGTTAGCAAAAGTGTTGGAAGTAAATGCCCAGATTATATATTCCCTGCATGGTTACCCAAGGGATTAAATCACCCCAGGTACCCAGCAAATGCAGGCAGGAACTTACAGTGCATTCAGAAAGTATTCAGACACTCTTCACTTTTGGCAATTTTGTATGCTGCAGCCTGATTCTATAGTTGTTGAAATTCATTTTTTTCTCATTAACCTACATTCAGTACTCCATAATGACAAAGTGAAAACAGAATTTTATAAAAGTCTGTAAATTTATTAAAAAGAAAAAAACTGAAATATCACATTGGCATACATGTTCAGACCCTTTGCAACAACACATGAAATTTAGTTTCTAGTAATTCCCATTTCTCTTGATCTTGCTGACATGTTTCTACATCTCGAATGAAGTCGACCTGTGGTAAATTAAATTGATTGGACATTATTTGGAAAGGCACACATCTCTCTGTAGAAAGTGTCACAGCTGACAATGCATACTGTAGCAGAGCAAAAGCCATGAGGTCAAAGAAACTGCCTGCAGAGCTCAGAGACAGGATTATTACAAGGCACAGATCTGAAGAAGACTATAAGAAAAATTCTGTTCCACTGAAGGTTCCTAAGAGCACAGTGGACTCCATAATTTTCAAATGGAAAAGTCTGGCACAACCAGGACTCTTCCAAGAGCTGGTCACCCGGTCAAACTTAGCAATCGAGGGAAAAGGACCTTAGTAAGAGAAGTGACCAAGAACCCAATGGTTACTCTGACTGAGCTCTGAAGTTTTTGTGTGGAGATGGGACAAAGTCCCAGAAGGACAAGCATCACTGCAGCCACCCACTGATCTTTATGGAAGAGTAGCTAGATGGAAGCCTCTCCTCAGTGTAAAACACATGAAAGCCTGCTTTGAGTTTTCAAAAAAAAACATCTAAAGAACTCTCAGACTATGAGGAACAAACTCTAAGTGGGCTTTCATGTTTCAGTAAGTCAAGGACTACCTTTGTGTGTGTGTGTGTGTGTGTATTTGTATTGTATATATGAATCTGAAAATGTGATTTAGAAACCTACTAAATTTTCCACTTGACAAGTTTTCATTACATGAAAAAACAAGATAAAAAACTTCCTATTCAAAATGGACAAAATCTCTTTTGAAATGGAAACAATAATTAAAAGCTGTTATAGTAAGTCATAAGAAATAAAACAAATATAAATTTCTGAAATTGGGTCAACTCTAAAACAATATACAATAAATTATTTGATAATGAGGACTTAACTTTCTCATATGGAATCCAGTTTTTTTGCCACTATCTTTTGTTTGTAATGAGAATTTTTTTAAAAAAGGTATATTTACATTTACAATAAAATGCAGCTATTGTATTTTGCAATACAATTTGTTGTTAGAAGAATATGTGCAAAGGGAGTAAATCAAGTTGTGGAATGTGGGTAATTAATAAGGAAAATATTGGTCCTATTTTATCAATACACCCACCCACCCACCCATATATAGAGAGAGACAGAAAGAGAAACATACACAAAAGATAACATTTTAAAGTTTCTTTAGTGTTGTGATGTGAATATCTGGTTGACATAGTAAACGTGGCAGTTACTATAGACTAAAATTCCAAAGACCAACATTCGCTTTAAAGATATGCTGTTTAATATTATCTTCCAAAATAAGTCCATGGTTAGTAATATGTCAAGTTGCACTTTTCTTTTCAACAGTGTTGATTCATTAAGTTATTGCAGTTGATTCTCAACTGCAATAACTGACAAATCAGACAGGTTGCCATTACCTGTAACAATGTGAGTTGAAACTGGGCTTTCTAATTATTTTGACAAGTTTGCATAGCTACGTTTGTAAAATGAGTCATTTGTTTTATACACTTAAAGAATAAAATACCCCCTGTGTTTCTATTCAATATATAAATGAATTTATTTCATATAGTAAATATGCCACTCACACCAGGGAGATTGCTTTGAAAGGTAACAGTAAATTCAAGTAGTCGAGGAATTATACAAAAGAGTCCTGGACCTAAGAGCAGTGGAAAGATCCTATTTTATGTTAGCCTAGCTGTTAAGATCATAATCTTCAACCAGCATTTTGTCCAGTCCACTTCATGAGAATATTGAAATCTGAATTTCAGTAGGGAAATGAAACTCAGTTGCAACAAGTTCTTGGTTTATCCATAGCTAAGAAGAGAGGCTATTGGGCCAAAATATAGAATGCTTCAAGTTAAATATATAATGGTTCAGTAGAATCATGCCATAATTCTACTTATAAAGTACTATGCAATTATAATTTTCCAGCTTATGTACAGTTTTGACTTATGGATAGAGCTCATGAATGGAACTCATTCTTAAATTTGGAACTACCTATACCTAGAGGAGGATTTAGTTCAGGAAAGCTGACCTTTGAGAAGACTGGATTTGTAAATCATATTGATCAGTATCAACGTTGCCAAGATGGACACTTACATTATCTAGTGTTTAAGGATCCACCTGAGTGCAGGTTAGCACAGAACTAACTTTCTATACAGTTGATTTAATGTGAATATTAATCAGACCTATGTCTGACTCTAAACCCTTCTTGGAAACCAGTCTCTAAATCTCTTGTTCTATGAATTTTGGTAACTATTAATTTAAATTCCAATTATAGGTAGTCTTTGACTTACAACTTAAGTCAAAGTTGTAACCATTCAAAGTTACAATGGTACTAAAAAGGATGTCTTATAAATGGTTCTTACACCTAGGTCTATCACAATATCTTTGTGTGATCAAAATTTGGGAACTTGCAAACTTATAATACAAATTTATATCATGGGGTCATTGACAAGCAAAGTCAATGGAGAAAGCTGTATTTGCTTAACGACTGTGTGAGTCACCTAACTATGGCAAAAAAGGGTTTTAAACCAGGCACAACTCATTTAACAACCATCTTGCTTTGAAACAGAAATTCTGGTCCCAATTGGTGGTCTTAAGTCAAGGACTATGCATACATTTACAATTATGGCTCTGTCTGCCTGATTTATGATTGTGATTGCAGGTTAATTCATAATTAATGACAGCATTAAAGTAGAGGTTATATCTAATACTATGTAACTTCAAACTAAGTATTTCAAGAACAGAGGGTTGTAAACATAGCACTGTTATGCAACACTGCTGCTAAGCAGCTGTACATGGTGGGAAAAGTTGTACCGGGGCAGGTTTCAAAACCCATTGCTACTGGTTCGCTCCTGGGCGTGCATGTGCACTCACGTGCACAACACTTCTGCGCATGTGCAGAAGCTTCTGTGCATGCACAGAAGCATCTGGGTGGGTGGGCAGAGCCTCCCACCACCGCTACCGGTTCCCCTCATCCGGGGCAAACCAGTAGCAACCCATCACTGAGTAGAACCTATATTAAAGAGTTGTAAAAAAATGTTACCACCTTCTCAAAACCCATTTTAAAAACTAAATACGAAAGGCTCCACAGTTCTAAAACATTCCACCAGGTGTCAACTGATATTTGATATCAAATATTAACACCCAATAGTAAAATTACATTCTATGTTTGTAAAAATAATACAGGAAAATAAATAAATAAAGTATCAATCTTTAATTTTCATATTTTATAAAAATTTAGAAACTTGAACTTGTTAGAATTTCTTTAATTGCAAATTGTTCTAAAATATATTATCAGCCAGCTGAGTTTTAGAATCATGAATATGTTTCTCATATGTACCCAAAGAGAAAAAATTCTCACTACATTTTTTGTTTTTTATGATTGTTTAGAACAATGATTACCTCACTTGTAGTGGTTGTGGGTCTTGTGTGCCAAAGAAAGCCTTGATCAGGAATTAATAGAAAAAATGTCTGACCAAAGCTCTGCAGAATTCCAGGGTTTCATCTATAAAAAGAAGTTGTTTCTTTATTTGTTTGTTTTTGTTGGCATATTTGAGTCATATATAAATTAACTTATCCACTAAACTGAAACAAGATTTTGAGATCACAGGGCTGATTCTGGAGCAGTAGAAAATACTGATTCCACAATACTTTATGTCCACTCAGTGACAAGAAAAATATAACCCAAAATATTTGGATTTTTTTTTTAAAGTTGGAATTTTAAAATCTATGAAGTTTATTAAAAACCAACTCTATTCTTTTTAAATAAAATAAAATGTTTACTTCAAGAAAAATAATTAATCAAACAAAGCATTGCTTATCATTACTGAAACTTCAGATTCTTCTGTATTTATAATTAAAAATCCACGTAAACTCTGGCATAATTTTAAGGATAGTCATATCAGTATAAGAGTAATAATAACAAAGATTGCATGCTTTTTTACTGAAAATATTGAACAATATATGATCTAGTTCCTAATCTAAAAATCTAACCAGAAACATTACAGCCTTATAATATGTTGTATACTGATATACCATATGTTGTGATAGCTCCTATTTTATATTTAGTGCCTTGTTGTAATAAAATTTATAAATCAAACCAAGCTAACAATGCACAAACATAAATACAGAAAAACTGTATTACTTAAACCATTGTACATAATATTTGTAAACATATACTAAAGGTTTAATAATGAAATACATATGATATTATTGCAATCATAATTAAACACAACAGATTATTTATACCTGTAGCAGTTAAACAAAAAATATTGAGAAATATATGGTAAATATTGATCAGTCTTTCTTTGAAAATATCATTCCTTGTTTTTTAAAAAAGTCTTTATTAATAGAAAGAAAGAAAGAAAAAAGAAGACTCAGATAATGAAATAAAATGACTGAACCAAAAAAATGTTAATTTTTTTTTACTGGGCACACCCAAAGAATAACATGTCTCCTGCTGTTGCACTCACATCATAAAACACTAATCAAACAAGATAATAATATTCCTGTATAATAATGTGTGATAAAAATGAATGTCCAAATAAGGAGTACAAGCACTACTTCAATAGCAACAACCACCACCACTAAGCACCACATATTTTCTAGAAATGGATTGAGAATTGTCTCAGTTCATAAATCACGTTGACTTTCAAGTTATAAGCCATATGTTGCATTATAACCTTTATACAAAGAAATTACAGTTTTTAAATGTCAACCCACATTCTACTAAAGTTGTATAGCAAAAGAGAATGTATTACTCCAATATTCCAAGGAAAGTGACATATGGTATTTCAAATGTTGCTGGATTGTATTTTTTCACCATTGTTCATGATGACCAGATCCAATAAGAGATGGAATTTTAAAAAATCTCCCAAAAGTCACATATAAATCCCTGACTAAGGCTCTAAAACAAATTATTTATTTTATTTATTTATTTGTATCCTGCCTCTCTCTGTCTCTCTCGTTCTTTCTATCTATCTATCTATCTATCTATCTATCTATCTATCTATCTATCTATCTATCTATCTATCTATCTATCTATCTATCTATCTATCTCCATCCAAACAAATATGATAAATTAGACCTTAAATTAACTCATAATTTGATTTCAACAGCCAATTTTCAAGGAGGACTAATTCTGCCATAGAGAAACCTTCTAATTATTTCTACTAAATAGAGTCTAGATTATGTAAAACACTGTATTCATGAGGTTACAGAACTCGGTTACAGAACTTGGAAGAAGAATAGGTATAGGGAGGTGCAGTGGAAAAAGTAGCACCAGCATGTAAATTTCAATAGACCAACATATTGTATATTCAGATGAATGCTAGAGCATGGCTTTGTAGAACATTTCAAACCACTAGCACTGAAATAGTAGTCAGCTGTTTATCTTCCTTTTTTTCCAAAAGAAAATGATTAAAAATAAATGATATATTTAAATGATAAATAGATTTTGCAAAGAAATTATATATTTTATGCTCTACAAATGTAAAATAATTTGTGATAATTTAGCCTTAGTTACATCAATAAAAGCTTCTGTCCTAAGTTGAAAGCTTTCTTCTCCTAACTCTTAATATTATGTAGATTATTATTATTTTTTGCTTAAGCAGAATTTTAATATAATTTTAAATATAATTAGAAACATCTCAGGTTCTAGTAGCTGATATAAATACGTATAAAACATGTGTTAATAAAAAGTTTTCACAGTAATCCGACATCTAAAACCAATGTTTTATATTCTATTTTTACTTTGGTGTCAGTGGTATGTATTTATTTGAGGGCACTCCTCAACAAGGAAGAAATGATTTAAATTCTGACTAGAATTGATTCATATCTTTATAAAGTTTTGTTTTGAAAGATGCTTTACTTTGCTAAATTTTGCACTAGCAATGTATACAATAAAATATTGTCTATTTGTTCATCTCATTGCTAATCTTTGAGTGATACTGAGGCTTGTAGGTCAGGTAAAAATCCATTCAGCTATAGCTATAGCAGGGATGCAAGACAGCCTTCTGTTAGTACTCTCTCTAGAGATTTAAAGGCTGTCAGCCTTTTACTGCACAATTCCAATAAATGTTACTATTTATGCAATAGTCTATGTAGACATAATGAAGCCACTATATAAATCATATTCCCAATATGCATAACTTGTACTGTATGTGATACAAGAGACAGAATGATTGCTTCCTTCTTATTGCATAAATCAGAGATATAGCACAGAGAACTTTTTTCTCAATTGCTTTTTAATAATAAACTAAAAAAGAAAGAGAAGAAAAAAGTGAATCACATAGATAACGATGGAGGTACACACGACATCAACATAACATACCCATAACATCTTTTTCCACTTTTAAGATATGTTTAGGAGAACATATCACATGTTAGGTCATATTTAATATTACCTAATATTTACCTTGCCAGAAATATTGCAAATTCAAAAAGGTTCATAGCTTTGAAGCACCAACGTATATAGCTGTGCATTTATACCTATACATACATACAGTATGTGGTATATGCATCATTTCTTGTCTCTCTCTCTCTCTCTCTCTCTCTCTCTGTGTGTGTGTGTGTGTGTGTGTGAGAGAGAGAGAGAGAGACAGAGACAGAGACAGAGACAGAGACAGAGACAGAGAGACAGAGACAGAGACAGAGACAGTAAAATTTCTTCAGCAGAAAGTAAAACTATTCCACTAGTTCCACCCATTAACTAGTTCTTTCTAATATTGCAGCAACCTAGGTTTTATGCGAAGTGCCAACATATCCCGTCCCCCATCATTTCAACTGTATAAACTGTAATTTTAGCAAATGAAGCAAAGAGCTAATCAAGTTTTGATTTGGTAATTACTTCTCAATTTGATTAAAGCTGGCAGCTAATCATCTCAGGAAATGTAAAGTCAATATGCCTTTACATATCGACTTGGCAAGACAGAACTTTACTGTGATCGTATAAGGATGCACCTATATTCTTAATCACTATTTTCTTTAACATTTCAATATTTTGAGAGTATTATCCATTTTTACATTTTCAAAAACAGACTGAAGAATAATATATTGTTGAATCCTAAAAGATTCAACAAACCAACCCCCAAAATATCATTTTTGAAGCAGCAGCTAGTACTATATTTAACAACATGTGCTACATTAAACAAACATAATACAATTCTGAAGCACACCTGGATTCATGCAGACAAAGGTAATGGCAACAAAGGGCATTTTGCAATAATAAAAGACTTAAACATAGATTGTTCAACTGAACATTTTCAAATATGTTAGACTATTCAGAAGGAAAAATAAAAAATATTAAAACTTTAAACTTTTGATACAAGGCAAAATGAATATTATTGAAAAGGTTGCATCATATATGTATAACTGTAATAACTTGTTTGCTATTTTTTTGTAAAGACTGTTTTTATCCATATCTGAACCATACCATCTGCCTTTCTTCTCTCATAATTCAAGAATTTACTGGATATACAATATTCTGCTGAGCTTGTTTCTCAATACAGATCAAAGTAATTATAGTCCTTTACCATTACTATACTAAGTAGAACAGTTGTAATATATGGAGCATTAATCTCAAAATGTAATAATCCTTTTGTTGTCAGTGAAAGAAACCAACATTTTTATTTGCTGTCAGCTGCTGCTGCTTCTCTTTCTCTTTTCATTTTTCCCTTTTTTTTTAAAAAAAAAAAATATTTTACATCAACATCAATACATGAACAGTGTGACATCTGTGTATCATACATTTTGATACAAATAATAATGATATTAATAATATTTGTTATGTTAATCAAGCTTTTGTGATCTTAGCATTGATACATATATTTATATTAAGATATAATCCTTCAATAGTTAATTGTTAAATGTTTCAATATGCCATTCTAATGCGAATCACAATATTAGTTGAACATATATAATAATACCATCTTTCAACATCTGGTCTTCCCAGCTAGTTACTATTTTTATTCTATTATATGTGTATACTAATAACTCCCCTATTTATTGTTTCTAAGACAGTCCCTTTCTAACCATCATCTCTTGCCCATTTTATTACTTCAATTCTTATTCGTCTTTTGGCTTGCCACCCGTATTCCTCTCTTGGATCCTTATTTCTATCTAGTTTAACTGCCATCTCTACCATCTTATACTGTCAGTCCTCGAATGTATCTACCCAAGCCCCTACCTCTGTTTCAAAAATATCATCCTGCTTATCTGATTTCATTTTTAAATCTTTTAAGATATTTTTCCTTGATTTATTTCATCAGTCATTATTATCTTTATTATATTTTCCTTCTTCTCTTCTTGTTTTATTTGCTGATTTTTCTGTTCTATCTTTTCCTCCATTCTTCTTGCCTTCTCCTTTCCCTGGACATTTTGATATTTGTTCATTATCTCTTGTGAAACATTTTCTACTTTCCCATCTATACCATGTATTAGATTTCTTATCTCCCTGTGTTTTTTTGTCATAGTATCATTAATATTCTGGAAAATCAATGCCATTTCTTGTAAAAGTCCACTCATTTCCCCCGAAGAAGCATCTCGTCTTATTTTAAAAAGTCTTTCTTTTCTCAATGGTCCAAAAACCATATATTCAGTCCGGAGTGAAATCTAAAAAAATTCCCTACCAGTTCTGTGGGCGTGGCTTAATTGGTGGGCGTGGCTTGGTGGTCAGATGACTGGGTGGGCGTGGCCAATAACAATAAATAATAAAAATAATAAACAAAGTATAAAAAACAATAAGAGGTACCAAAAACCAACTTTCACACTTTATACACATACAACACAACTGACACACACACACAAACACACACACAAAATACCACATACAGCTTTCTTAGATTTTGTGTGTTTGTGTAGAGTGAAATACTGCAGAAACACACAAAATCTCAGAAAGCTGCATAAATATTTTATTTTATTATTTTATTTTATTTTATTGTGGACTTCAATTCCCAGAGTTCCTCAGCCAGCAAAGCCAGCCAGCATTAGTTGATCACTGAGGAAATAGATTAGCTAAGCAATTGATTCTGTCTAGACTAAAAGTGAAACTGCTTTCGGGCTGCGAAAAAAGCTATGCGTTCATCAGTAATCAGGTAAGTGCCTTAGAATCTCTACTCTTACTTGTAGAAAACATGTTTTCTACAAGTAAGAGTACAAGTAAGGTTCTGCTGATGAGGAACTCAGGTGAGATCGTCAGAGGAGACTTTAAAACTTTTTTCTTTAAAGTTTAAAGATCTCAGCTGAGGGGCGGGATCCTCAAAGGCTTTTTTTTTTACTTTTAAAGGCTGTTTTCGGCTGAAGAAAAACCGGCTTTTAAAAGTGGGAAAAAAAACCTCTGCTGATGGTACGGCTCAGCAGAGGTGGGGGGGGCGGGGCCAGGGATTTTTGCTACCGGTCCTCCGAACCTGCAGCCACCATCGCTACCGGATCGCGCTAGAGCCAGTCCGAACTGGGAGTATTTCACCCCAGATTCAGTCCTAACGTTGCTCCTCAGAGAGAACAATAGTCTTTATAGTTCTTTATATTCCAGGATTTATCAGTCAGTTCCTTTTAGGCAGTCCAGGATCCTTGCTCTCACAGTTAAACCTCCAGTAGTCATAATGTGGATAAAAATAGAATAGTAGATATCACCACAGTCTTTCAGAAGTTGTTTAATTCTCTTGTCAAATTTTTCCCAGACTTGTAGAAGTATGGTATATTTTCCATTCATTAGTAGGTGGCGCTCTCCGCTTAAGTTTCAGTGTCTCCAGTCTGACATATATTTGACCAAATTTGATTCAATTTATAAAAGCCAAATCAATTATTTTAAAATGCCTTTCCTAAGCCAGCGCCTATCCAGTTTAAAAGTCCAATTTTCTGTGTTTTAAAAGTTTTTTACTTTTCTCCCCTTAGTTCCTTTCTTCTCGGTCAAGGATTTTTCTCTAGGTAGTTATTCGCTGCTTTAACAAATAGATATATGAGTCTCTTTTCCTGGATTTTTTTTCCCCTTTTGGCATTAGGTTCTTGGTAAAAAAATAATCATCTCACCCAGTTCTACTGTTCATTCTACACCGCTCCTGCACTTTCTTTGTTACCTTGGCTGTCCCATAATGGTTGTCTCTTCTCCTCATCATGGATAAGAGGGAAAAAGAAGTCCTCCTGGGTCAGGCAGGAGAATTAAGAATCTATGAGACCTGCAGGGTATCCCTCTTTTTCTTCACCACTACTGGGGGGGTGGGTTCAACTCCTTTTGGAACTCTCCAATGGTGATAATTCGGCGCAGGAGCACAGAGACCCACTCCTTGTGTCCAATCTTATTTATTATTTATTAAATTTTTTATAATGTCCAATCTTGCCACAAAGTCAGCCAGAAATCTCTTTTTCTTCTTTCCAATTGGGTCTAGAATATAATGGCTAAACTTGGGTTTCCCCATTTTCAGTCCAATTCTCTAATCACATACATTCCTTCTTATTTTTCTCTTTATAAGATATCTAAATGCCAAATGCACAATAAGCAATCTTATTTTCTTCATGTTTTAATAACTTCATGGATTTTTAAAATTATGTCAGTTGGATAACATTTTTTTTTTAAAAAAATCCATCAGCATGGAAATGATTAAAACAATAAAATATATTTATGTTGAAATCATAATGATAAAAGTCCATAAATTAATATCAAAATATCTGGTAAATCCAGTACTTAATCCACCCAATTAATTAGCTTTATAGGTATGTACACAATCTTCTTTTCTGTCTGACACTCACATACAAACAAAATTAGGTATTTCTCATGTAGGTATTAATTTCTTCACCATTATTATGAATTTATCTGAAGAGCAATGAAAATAATGTGTGCCTCAGCAGGAAATTTCAAATTAATTGGGCTGAACCTTTTACTATTATTGGTTTTAGAAAATTCAAAAGAGTATGTACTCAGAGAATGTTTGAAGTGTTTGCATATTAGCCACATCCTAAAAGAAGAAGAAAAAGTTGAGTGAAAATACAAAGTAATATGGAATTGTAAAAGTAGAATCAGGAAAGAGGGGAAAATAGCTCATTTTACCTCATGAATGATTTTGTAAGTCTGGCTTAAAAAAGACTGTAAGACTGTTTTAAATAGAGTAATTTCATTTTATTAACATAAATATTATTTTACCTTAACAATGGATAATATTTCAAAGGTGCTTTTTTCTTCAAAAGGCAATTCCACTGTTGTTTTTTCTTTGAAGAAGAAGAAGAAGAAAATGTTTCCCTTCTCATCCAAGAAGCTTTATCAGTTCTGATGGTGGAGGGATGGAAAGACAGGTACTGACAGTTGAGACTGGATGGTGGTCTAGTTGTCTCAACTGTCCCCAACATCCAGTCTCAACTGTCAGTATCTCTCTTTCTATCTGCTGCCAGCAGAACTGCTGCCAGCAGAACTGATAAGCTTTTTGGATGTTTTTTTGCAATGTTTTCTTCTTCCTCAAGGAAAAAAAGAGTCCAGTTGCATTCTGAAGAAAAAAAGCCCCTTCGATACAGTTATGGCCTGAATGACTGATAATCTCCTCTGATAATAGATATTATTATACACCAAGATTTGTTAGACATCATAAATAAGATTGTTTATTTGCTAAATTTTGAAGGGTGAATCTATCACATAAACAGAGCAAAACCTCTTTTGCAAACTTTGGCTGGTCAACAATATTTGTCCAGTACCTTCAATTCAGCCACACAAATCCACATCACTACTAGCTGAAACCAATAAACCAGTAACTATTCTTGAAATAATCAATAACTATACTTACAACATCGAATGATACAATGCAGGGAGAGCAACACAACATACTCCTGATTTGAATGTTTTAAGAACATGCCACAGGCATAGCAATGACAGGACTCTGAAATGGGAGAAGGTCTAGCAACAATAGCTATATAAATAAAAGTCCCTCCTTTTCTTTTAAAACAGAACTATTGCAAAGAGCCAAGGTGGCACTGTAGTTAGAGTCCAGGACTGCAGGGTACTTCTGCTGATTGCTGGCTGCCAGCAGTTTGGCAGCTTGATTCTCACCGGCTCAATGTTGACTCAGCCTTCCATCCTTCTAAGATTGGAAAAATAAGGACCCAGATAGTAGGGACAATATGCTGACTCTGTAAACCACTTAGAGAGGGCTGTAATACACTGTGTAGCAGTATATAAGTCTAAGCGCTATTGCTATTGCTATAATCATGATTACTCATTGGGAAACTCATATGAGCGAAACAGTAATTCCTTTAGAAACAGCTTTTGTCATTAATCACATTAAATTAGTATACATTTTGTGTGTATAGGAAACTAATTTGATTTGTACATATCTTAACTGAACTAGTTAAGCAAAGTAACTAGAAAGCAAAGCAAAGCAAAGCAAAGCAAAGCAAAGCAAAGCAAGACAAAACAATGGCTGCTATTGAATTTCATTCCTCTTGTCCAATTATGCTTCAAAGGAAGAATTCATCTATAATTTAGAATTTTTTTAAAAAAAAATTTACGAGAAGAAATTGATGTCATGTTATAGACTCAAAGATGACAAGAGTCAAATGTAGATAAAACAAGATAGTTAGATAATACTCATTACGTGTCAATAGATTTATTATGGGCATTATGGTAAGGATTATGTTTATATAATTAGAGCTATTTTGCTACCTGCAACCCTTCCTGACTCTGTTGAACTTAGCAACAGTTATTCATGAATTGAAAATTGCACATAAGTTTACATTAGGTTACCTTTGAAAAATTTTGAAAATTTTGAAAAGAGAGGGGTTTCCTTGCAGTTTTGTACAGTTCCCCTATCTGGATTATTCCAGTTCCTGTCAGCCATTTATCTTTTGCTATAGAATAACATATGTTACCTTATGGTAAGATGGGCAGCAAAATTTAATAAATAAATAAATCCTAAACTAATATACTGTAATTGTGAGGATCGCCTTGAAATGCTGAAGTCCTCTTGATCATTAATCCAATACTTCCCTTCCTTCCTGACATAACTTTTTATTTATTTTTTCCTGTAGCTTTGTTCTTCTATAGGTCCTTTACAATACTCCAAACTCTCAAGTATCAGATTGTGTAAAAACATTGTGGAGGTATTTAGTCAAATTTAATACAAGTCCTTGAATAGTGCTAGGCTGACCAGGTACAAACTTTCTCTGCTGTTAGATTTTCTGAAATATTCATTATTGTACAATTTTCTATTTCCTTGAGATATTACAGATATAACACTAAAGACCGAACCACTCTATGAATAATGCTATGTGAGAATGAGGGATCTGAATCTAGGTAAACAAAAATTCTGAAGAATTTTTTGGCAATCTTGTATGTGCACTTAATAAAATATGATTTTTCAGGAAAAGACAAATGCTAGACAATTGCCATTAAATGCCATAATTTACTTCCACAAGAAATTAAATTGGAATTCATTTGTATTTCTTTGCAAAAGGACACAAATTTGTAAAAATTGAATAGATCCTAGGTGTAAATCATCTTCTACTACCTCAAATACAACTCAAATTATCATTTTGCATTTTCCAAACTTCAGAATAAAAAAATAGCTTATTTCTTAAAGAATACAGCTTTCTAAAAACAATCCAAATGATTACAAAATTAAGCTATTTCTGCCCTTCCCCCACTTTTCATACACAACAGATACATACTTAAACTTTGGGGAAACAGACAATATGTTGATTTTTCCATGGTTTCATTGCAGTATTTCTTAATGCTCATACAGAGCTCAGTAGTACTGAGTTTCAAATCCTAGATAGAATCACATATACACAGATGATGGATTTGGCAGCCAGTCTTCCTCTTGGCAACACACTGGTATTTTATAGTCAAGTAAGCTAAACATATTTCTATAATAGGAATAAAATACCCTTCCAGGAATAAACTCAATTTTGTATTATGCTATTCAAGAAGCATGTTATTATAGACAAAGTTAATTACACAAAGAATTATTTTGTAATGATACTTCCAGAATGGAAATTTGTAAAACACAATGCCCAATGATCTTTAATGTTAGTCTGTAGTTTTGCAGTTTGAACATCTACAAAAACAACATCTGTAATATTTGTTATTTCTGATAATTCTTAATGGTCTGATCAAGACTCAATTAATGGTCTGATCAAGACTCAAGAATTTTTTTATAGGTAAGAAATGAAATATGGGAAGAAGAGACCATTTGTTGTATTTGAAGATAAAGCTGTAAGATTTCTTTATTGTTTTATAGATATTTATTCATTAGGATTTTAATGTTTTAATGATGTATGCCACTCAAAGGTGTTTCATTATAATTCTGGGTGGCATACATCTTTATGTAATGGCAAATAAATTCAATAAAGAAATAAACAAGTTACACATTTATATTTATATTTTTTCCTCATATATTTTTTTAAAAAATTCTTCCTTTTTATTCTTTTTTGCAGTCTCATTTTCTTTTTATTCTTTTATTTTTTTAATTTATAATATTTATAATTTTAATAAAATTACTATAAAAATATCTGTGACACTTTGTAATGAGTGCCGCTGCTAGAAACAGGGATATATATTTATCTTGGCTCCTCATAGGTATTCATTTTAGGAAATGAATTTCATTTCAAACTATCTGCACTGGTTAATTCTACTTTGCATTGTCACCAATTAAAGTACTGCATTTAGCATACATCACAGCAATAATATGCTGAATAATTTGGATTTAGTCCACTAAAATAATTTGCAATAATCATAACATAGCTGAGAGCCAGACAGTAACTGAGCCATAGCCTTTGCTCATAATGAAACAATATCAGTTCTTAAGGAGTGTGATGATAATATGGACGATATTTCTTAGAAATATAATAAATAAATTCCAACCTAGTAGTAACAAATTTGCCTTAAAAATAAAGAGTAGTGAAATCATTTATTCTAGACAATGGCAACATCAGAATATTATATGTATATTAGAAACCAGAAAAAAGAGAACAGAACAGGGGAAAAAAACCCAGGAAAGGACTACCCTAATGTTATGTGACCATTCATGTAGCTTCATATGGTATAAACAGGCTAACAACAAAATCAGTGGTATCATGGGAGACCGTAAATGAAGAGAGGTCAAACTAATAAAAGCAGCTTTGCAGCTTCAGAACTCAAGCCTTGCCCCCTTCGGCTGCTATAATTATCATATAATACTGCTTTTGTCATTCTGATCAAAATGGCTGAATCTCATAACTCTGTTGATCAAGATTTTTTATGAGATACAAGTATGTGGGTTGGACTCAAAATAAAATTGTACTTTGTCCATTGCCAGAGATATAAATAACAAGCTTCTGTAAAATTGACAGAGGATGTTTAAGAAAATGCAAATGAACTACATTTGGAATTAGGTAGCAAGAATAACAAGGATTCTACACAAACATAGATGTCCATAATGTTTTTATCACATTCCTGAAATTACTTTCAGAGAAGGATAATGCTATTGGTAACATTTTAGTAGTTCTTAATTGCTCCCTTTTTAAAAACTATTTATTCACTAAATTCAGGAATAGCAATCATGTTCCTTACACCACAATGTACATAGTATTTCCTGATGAATCAGAAGCTTTCCTTCTGAATCCTTTATTTGATTTTCACATTTACTGCTACTCTATTTATGACATAGCTGAAAATGCTGATACATTCTTATAAAAACAAAAGAATGAAATTTCTCACAAATTTGTACCTGTCAAATTCAAAGTCACATTTTTTTTTCTGCAGAATGGACAGGAATAAATATCTTATTTAAGCATCTACCATGGAGTTGTTAAACCCAAGGAATCTATCAAGAAAAAAATAACCGCTTTAACAGAGCACTGTCAATATGTTTAGATACATTCAAATTTAAACCCAGATGTATAATAGCTAAATATTCAGAGTTTTTGCCTTAATACGATAATATGATAAATAAATAATAAAATAATACAAATACTTTTTAATTTGTTTCTCACGTATTTATTTATATCAGCTGCAACTACCAATCTTAGCAATTTATAGTAACAAGAACCAAAAAAATGTGAAAAAATCATGGTAAGATTAAAAAATAAAGTACATACCATAAAACCATAATTACATAGAGATCACTGTTCATCACAGATCTTCTGCACTATCTCCATTTTCAGGAGTTTCTGGAAGTCTGACTTCCAGCAGGAAACAGTTCAGATAGGTTTGTCACACAGAAGCAGTGCCTAGAAGCCTCCATGGTATGTAACTTGTAGAAATGGGGAATTATCACAACTTCTCCTAGGATGCATGAGTTGGGTGATCCATTCAATTGTAGAAGATAAGTTATGAAATAATCTCATTGTCAAATCTTGCATAATACTATAATCAATGACCAGCACTTCAAATTATACTTAGATTACACCTGGGCCTGAATGCTGCTTGAAAAAGGTCCAGATAACCTGTTTCAACAGGACACTAATTATTGTTTTTTTTAACTTCTTCTGAAGTTATTTTCTTAAGAGGGGGAAGATTTAAGCAAGATACTATTAAAACATGAATGCAGGGTGAAACATATTCAAACTTTAACTTTTAGCCTATTACCTAAATTACTTATATACTAGAGCAGAAATGAAGAACTGATGCTGCTGAAGAATAGAATTTTTTGTTTGCAATTTCAGTTATTCAATTCAATGCAGTCATTTACTACTACCACCACGTATCTTACCTTCTAGTATAAATCAAAACTTTGACACCAGATCTTATACATCTATTATAATTTTTGAAGCATCATATTTGTATTAATTGCATAAAATAAACTCAATCATCAAAGACAATATGCATCTTGTGTAGCATTCTGTGTTGTCAAAACAGACTTTCTTCCCATTTCCTACACACTAGAAAAGTGGTGAATTGAGTCAGCTGAATTGCCTTGGAGAAAATTAATTTGGTATTCTTGAAAATGGCAAATGGGATAACTATACCCACAGAAAAAAAGCCTATGCAGATATAGAAGATTCTGGAAAGTTAGTTTAACTAAATATCTGAGTTCTATAATTTATGCAAGTTAAATAAAATGGTTTAGATTCATAACAAATATTCTTCTGAGAGAGACAACTGATTAATAGAGACCCACTTCAGATGTATCCATAAACTGTAGGCATCTTGATTGGCCACTCCCATATCTTTCACAGACATAACATCATTTTCAGATATGTTGTTAAGCCACACCTTGGTTTTTTCAAGGATATGTAAATATCTCTACTTAGCCCATTTCACCCTACACACACTATAAACAGAAAGGGAGGAAGGGAGGAAGGAAGGAGGGAGGGAGGGAGAGACTGAAACTTGTCAAAAAATGTGCAGTATTTTTTTTTGGAATTTCCACTCTCTTAGTTTATTGAAAATAAATGGTAAGAAACTGCAAAAGCTTGCTAGAAAGTTTAAAGGTATGAACTGTCATGTACCATTTTCAGCAAAAACCACTTTGCTATGCTATTTTTCTATTTCTGATATTGATTCTGGACTTTAAATTCACTATAATTCATAAAATAATATCAAGTGGCATTCCATAAAAATGCACTTTTTCGAATAACAAAAATGGAGTTTGATATTGTCCAAATAAATATAACTGATCAGATAACCTTTCAGAAAAACTGATTAGAAGATAACCTCTTCCTAGTTCACCCAAGTTGTTTTTATTACACTCTTGTAATTTTGCAAGAACTTTCTTCCAATTGTGATCGTAGTAATTTTGACTGAATTGATCCCATATCTCCTTATATTGCTTTTAGAAAATGTAACATATGCGCCATGTTTTTCTAATCTTTACTGCTGGTACTGTACTAGGCTTTTTTTGACTTTTTGTTAGTATTATTAGAAATATTTCTGATTAGTCAAATACACTTAAAGTGCTGTAATTGTGAATGTGCACCATACAATTTTCAGGATAAACCCTTTCACAATGTAGTCCAACTGAGCTGATGGACAAGTAGACATGAATATTGCTGTTTTAATACCAAATTTCAGTTTTCTCATACTGTATGTTTTGTGATTCAATCCTAGAGAAAGCTAATCCAGAGGATACGTTGGTAATCAGGAGAACTGGAAAAGAAAACATGACAATTGGACATTAGTCTGGGCATATTTATTAGCAAAACTGACATCCAGCTGCCCAAAATATAAGCCTTAGGAAACAGATCAATTTTACTTTATTTATTTCTGCCTTGGGAGCATAGCACTTGATGCTCAGATTTAAACTATTCTGTCTTGATTATTTGGGGGTATAAGAGTGGAGGGAAAAAAATCTGTGAGGCTTTCAGTATTCTGTTATTAAGTACTACTTTTTATGGTT
Source organism: Ahaetulla prasina (assembly GCF_028640845.1). Taxonomy (NCBI): domain Eukaryota; kingdom Metazoa; phylum Chordata; class Lepidosauria; order Squamata; family Colubridae; genus Ahaetulla; species Ahaetulla prasina. The sequence goes on from NC_080543.1 coordinate 44,797,041, forward strand.
TCTCTTTCCTGATCTGGTCTTCTGGATTGTACCAGCTTTCTAAAATATGGAAATATTTTTAGAAGCAGTTTCAGTAAAGAATCTATTCCTTGGGCACATTTGTATACTTGAAATTATCATTTTAAGGCTGATTAAATAAAGATTAGTGCCAATGCTTTACTTATTAGTTTGTGCCTTCATCTGGAAATGATGATGTAATTTGTGTGGATTACTAGTTTACAGTCTTTCCGTTTCACAAACTAAAAAGAGATTTCTTTTCAAAAATTTCCAGCAACTCTCCTATACAAGAAAGCCATCCATTATATAATGATACAAGCTTAAAGTGGCATGTATCACTGCTGTTTGATTACTGGTGGGAAGATGACTTGCATTCCCCCTTATAGACCTCTATCAGGATCCAGCAGTGATGGATTGGATTTCCCTTGCTTCAGCCCAGTGATGGATTACTTAGCAGGAAGGATAAGAATAGTGGAAGGTGGTCTGAAATTAATTAACATCACAAGTAAAAGTTGCAGGAATTGATCTACGGCACAATTTAGGATTGATGGGCATTGCTAGCAAAATGCTTCTAAAACTTGAATGCAAATAGAAAATGCTTTAATCTTGGTGACTGGCATAATTACAACACCGACATGCTAACAAGCAGCAGGGAGAGGAAAAAGGAAAACCTGGATTAAAAATTTAGAAATTTAGCATCTATTTTTCAAGAAAAAAATGTTGATTTTTTTGTATGTACACTGAAAGCATATGCACCAAGACAAATTCCTTGTGTGTCCAATCACACTTGGCCAATAAAAAAATTCTATTCTATTCTATTCTATTCTATTCTATTCTATTCTATTCTAGACTAGACTACTACTACTACTATACTACTCTTCTAAATTCAGATTTTCACATTCCATTCCTACTTTTTCTTCCCCGGGCACTAGTATAAAGAAGAAATGGCCTTTATTTTCAACTGCTCATGATATCTGAATTAAGAAGGTGATGACTAATAACAGTTTCTTTATATCTGACATATTAAATAAATTAAAAACCTAGCAGATTATTATTTTCCTCTTCCCTATAAAGACAGGAAGGAGTAGCAGGAAAAGTGAAAACTTATAAATTGCTACCTATAAAGTATAATCTAACTACTATTTACTCTATTAGACTTTTAAACTTGTTTTTGAATAGTTTATGTAGTATATGCACATATACTATATTACATATACTACGTATTAGTACTGAACAAAGCTAAATCATATTAAGGTATTAACTGCTGTACTGGCAGTTTAACTATAATCAATGGAAGAGAAAAGTTCAGATATATAATGTAATAGTAATAGTAATAGTAATAGTAGTAATAGTAGTAATAATAATAATAATAATAATAATAATAATAATAATAATAATAATAATAATAATAATAATATCAGAGTTGGAAGGGACCTTGGAGGTCTTCTAGTCCAACCCCCTGCTCAGGCAGGAAACTCTACACCATTTCAGACAAATGGCTATCCACATTTTCTTAAAAATTTCCAGTGTTGGAGCATTTACAACTTCTGCAGGCAAGTTGTTCCACTGATTAATTGTTCTAACTGTCAGGAAATTTCTCCTTAGTTCTAGGTTGCTTCTCTCCTTGATTAGTTTCCACCCATTGCTTCTTGTTTTACCCACAGGTGCATTGGAGAATAGTTTGATTCCTTCTTCTTTGTGACAACCCCTGAGATATTGGAACACTGCTATCATGTCTCCCCTAGTCCTTCTTTTCATTAAACTAGGCATACCGAGTTCCTGCAACCGTTCTTCATATGTTTTAGCCTCCAGTCCCTAATCATCTTTGTTGCTCTTCTCTGCACTCTTTCTAGAGTCTCAACATCCTTTTTACATCGTGGCGACCAAAACTGAATGCAATATTCCAAGTGTGACCTTACCAAGGCATTATAAAGTGGTATTAACACTTCACGTGATCTTGATTCTATCCCTCTGTTTATGCAGCCCAGAACAGCCCAGGCTTTTTTGGCAGCTGCTGCACACTGCTGGCTCATATCTAAATGGTTGTCCACTAGGACTCCAAGATCCCTCTCACAGTTACTACTCCAAGATCCCTCTCACAGTTACTACTATTGAGCAAGGTACCACATATACGGTACCTGTGCATTTTGTTTTTTGGGCCTAAATGTAGAACCTTACTTTTTTCACTGTTGAATTTCATTTTTGTTTTGTTTACATTTATACCCCGCCCTTCTCCGAAGACTCAGGGCGGCTTACAGTGTATAAGGCAATAGTCTCATTCTATTTGTATATTTTTACAAAGTCAACTTATTGCCCCCCCAACAATCTGGGTCCTCATTTTACCTACCTTATAAAGGATGGAAGGCTGAGTCAACCTTGGGCCGGGCTCGAACCTGCAGTAATTGCAGGCTTTGTGTTCTTAATAACAGGCCTTACCAGCCTGAGCTAAACCGGCCCAGTTAGATAGATTTTGTTAGATAGCGCCCAATGTTCAAGTCTGTCAAGATCTTTCTGTAACTTGAGCCTATCTTCTGGAGTGTTGGCTATTCCTGCCAGCTTGGTGTCATCTGCAAATTTGATGAGTTCCCCATCTATCCCCTCATCCAAGTCATTGATTAAGATGTTGAAGAGTACTGGGCCTAAAACAGAACCTTGGGGTACTCCACTGCATACTTCCCTCCATCTGGATGTAGTTCCATTGAGGAGTACACGTTGAGTGTGGTTGGTCAGCCAGTTATGAATCCATCTGGTGGTGGTGCTGTCTAACCCACATTTTTCTAGTTTATATAGTAGTAGGTAATGGTCTACTTTATCAAATGCTTTACTGAAGTCCAAGTAAATTATATCAACAGCATTCCTCTGGTCCACTAATTTTGTCACTTTGTCAAAGAATGCAATAAGATTAGTCTGGCATGATCTGTTTTTGACAAACCCATGTTGGCTTTTGGTTATTACTTGGTTTGCTTCTAGGTGTTCGGTGATTCGTTGCTTGATTATCTTTTCCAGAATCTTCCCTGGTATTGAGGTTAGGCTGATAGGTCTGTAGTTTCCTGGATCTGTGTTTTTTTTTTCCTTTTTTGAAGATGGGAACTACATCAGCTCTTTTCCAGTCCTCTGGCAGTTCCCCTGTGTTCCAGGATCTTTGAAAGATATAGTTCAGTGGTTCTGAGATTTCGTCTGCCAGTTCCTTCAGAACCCTGGGGTGTAATCCATCCGGTCCTGGTGATTTGAACTCGTCTAGGGTAGACAGATGTTCACTTACCATTTTTTCCCCTATTTTAACTTGTGTTCCTAATCTGTGTTTTGTGGTGCTGTTTTTGATAGGTTGGATTGTTTTTTCCTTTTGTGTAAAGACAGATGCAAAATATGACTTAAGTAGATCTGCTTTCTCCCTGTTGCTTGTCACCTTCTTGCCACTTTCTCCCAGCAATGGGCCAATTGTTTCCTTGACTTTTTTCTTGTTTTTAACATGTTGGAAGAAGCTTTTTTTTGTTATTTTTTACTTTTGTCGCTACCCTTTGTTCATTGTGAGCCTTAGCTTTCCTCACTTCATCTTTACAGGCTCGGGCTATTTGCTGATATTCTGCCTTAGTTATTTGCCCCTCTTTCCACTTTTTATACGTGTCCTTTTTGTCTTTCAATTTGTCAGATAGTTCTTTATGCATCCATGCTGGTTTCTTTTGAGATCTATTATTTTTCTTCCTCATTGGTATTGTGATAGACTGGGCTTTTATAATCTCACTTTTCAAAATTTCCCAAGCTTCTTCAGTTGTTTTCCCCTTGAAGGGTCTCATCCATGGAATCCTTCTCAAGCTCTCTCTGAGTTTATTGAAATTAGCTCTCTTGAAGTCCAAGACTCTAGTTTGAGTTTGTTCTACTACTCGTGTTTGCATAACGTTGAATTCCAATATTCGTGATCACTTGCCCCCAATATTCCTATAGTTTCAACACCTTCTATCATTTCATCTCTGTTAGTGAGAATTAAGTCTAATATGGCTGATCCCTGTGTTCCCTTCTCTACTTTTTGGGAAACAAGGTTGTCTGCTAGGTTTGTTAGGAACCTGTTGGATTTTCCACTTGGTGCAGAGTTTGTCTCGCAGTTGATTCAGGGTAGTTAAAATCTCCCATTACTAAGGGAGGCAGATGAGATATGAGACAAATTGTAAATTTACTTGAATATTTGGAAAAAAACAGCCAGGTCTCAGCAGCACTCTTCTTTTTGGATGCGGAAAAAGCTTTTGATAGATTGGATTGGCAGTTTTTGTTTAAAGTAATAGAAAAAATGCAATTTGGGGATTATTTTATTCAAGCAATTAAGGCTATATATCGAAAGCAAACAGCTCAAATAATAGTAAATGGTGGATTAACAGAATCCTTCAAGATTGAGAAAGGGACTAGACAAGGATGTCCCTTGTCACCGTTATTATTCATTTTAACTTTGGAAATATTATTGAGCAATATACGTGGTTTAGATCGAATAAAAGGAATTAGAATTAAAAATCAAGATTATAAATTAAGAGCGTTTGCAGATGACCTGGTTGTTACTTTATCTCAACCAATACATTCAGCCGTATATCTAAAGGAGACAATTGATCAGTATAGTAAGGTATCTGGGTTTAAAGTGAATCAACAGAAGACAAAAATGACAATTAAAAATATGAATACACATCAGAAAGAAGAACTAGAAAGAATAACTGGATATGAAGTATTAAAAAGGTCAAATACATAGAAGTGTATATTACAGCATCGAATGCAAAGTTATATAAAAATAACTATGAGCTATTGCGGGGAAAAGTAATTAAAGAAATGGAGAATTGGAAGAAGTTACAATTATCATTGTTGGGAAGAGTGGCAGTTATAAAAATGAATGTTTTGCCTGGATTTTTATTTTTGTTTCAAATGATCCCAATATTGAAGAAAGATGCAAATTTACAGGAATGGCAAAAAGGGATTAGTAATTTTATATGGAAGGGTAAAAATCCGAGAATAAAGTTAAAAATAATGCAAGACATTAGGGAAAGAGGGGGTTTAAAAATGCCTAACTTGAAATTGTATTATGATGCAGTTGCTTTATCTTTAATTTCTGATTGGACTAATTTAACAGAGGAAAGGGTTTTGAATATAGAAGGTTATGGTTTGTTATATGGTTGGCATGCATATGTATTATATGACAAGAAAATTGATAAGATATTTAAGAATAATATGGTCAGAAGTGCTTTGTTGAGTGTTTGGAAAAAATATCAATGTAAGTTAGATGGTAAGATACCAATATGGGCTATCCCCAGACATATGATAGAGAATGTAAATATATTACAAAAAAAATGGAGGTTATTACTTACAAAGAGCTTTTGATTATGGAAAAGGGAGAATTACAATTAAAATCTAGGGAGAAATTGAGGGATGAAGGGAGAAACTATACGTGGTTCCAGTATGGACAATTGCAATCTAGATGGAAAATAGATCAGAAAATTGGTATTAGGCAAAGTGATGATAACTTGGTAAAACAAATAAAAGATCAAGGTCAACAGCATATAAAGAGATTATATAACGTATTGGTAGAAATTGATTCAGAAATGGAGTTGGTTAAAGATTGTGTGGTAAGATGGGCACAAAATTTTCAACAACCTATAATGTTAGAGACATGGGGAAAAATTTGGGTGAGGAATGTTAAATTTACGCAAGCACAAAATTTAAGAGAAAATTTTTATAAAATGTTTTATAGATGGCATTTAGATCCGAAAAAACTGTCGTGTATGTATCCAAATGTGAGGATGCTACTTATTATCATATATGGTGGACTTGCAAAAAAGTTAAAGCTTTTTGGATTAAAATATGGTGGATTATGCAGAACATTTTGAAAAAGAAGATCAAGTTTGTTCCACAGTTCTTTTTATTAGGAATAATTCCAGATTGTACTGTTATAGAGACAAAACTGATTTTGAATTTAATAACTGCTGCAAGATTATTGATTGCACAATATTGGAAGAAAGAAGACTTACCTACAATTGGAGAATGGATTAGTAAAGTATCAAATTTAGCAGAAATGGCAAAAATTTCTGCCTACTTGAAAGACTATACACAAGAAAAATATATTTTGGAATGGAGAAAGTGAATCGATTATATTCAAAATAAGTATCAGATTAAAAAATACCAATTAGTTTTTGAGTGAAGTTAGGATTTGCTATGTATTAGAGTTTAAGAAAGAAGGGAATTGATAGTGTGATAGGTGAAATGGAATATGTTTTATGTTATATTTTAGATTATGTTTGTTAGTTACTATACCCTGTATTCTGTTCTGGGAAGTCTCGGGGGAAGGGAAGAGGGAGGGGTAATGGGGGGGAAGGGGGGAGATTATAAATTGATTGATTGTCATTGTACAGGAATAATGGTAGAATTAAATAAGTTGGAATGGTGTAAAGTCGGGGCTGCTCGGTAACCACTCCGGAAGGGAAAGGGTAAGGAAATAGGAGTAAAGAAGGAAGAAAGTAGGTAGGCAGGTAGGTAGGAGAGAAGGGAGGGGGAAGAAAGGATAGGAGGAGAAGAAGGAGGGGAAGATAGAGGGTTAGAAAGGATGGAAGTGAGAAGTGGGAAGGAGGAGGGGAAGTAGGAAAGTGAGGAGGAGGATGGTGGGGAAAGTAGAAGAAGGATGAGAAGGGTAGAAAGGATTAAGGAAGGGAGTGGTGACCGAGCAGGCCCGATTGAGCATAATTTAAGTATAGGATCAATTGTTGGATAAGTGATTATACTGTACACTGGTCAAATTGTGGGAATTATTATGGAAAAAAAAAATTTAAAAAAAATAAAAATCCCCCATTACTACTGTAATGTGCTTCCTACCTACCTTAGTTAGCTGACTAGCAAAAAGTTCATCTACTTCCTCTGTTTGGTTGGGTGGCCTATAGTATATGCCTATGGCAATATCATTTTCCCTCCCTTTAATATTGACCCAAATGCATTCAAGATAATTTTCATCATTGTTGTTCTCTATTTCTGTAGAGATGTAGTTATTTCTTATATATAGTGCAACTCCACCTCCTCTTTTATTTGGTCTATTTCTTTTAAATAATTTATATCCCTCTAGCTGTATGTTCCATTTGTCAGTTTCATCCCACCAAGTTACCGTAAGGGCAACAATATCATATCTGCCCTCATTCAATTCAATATCGTTCAATTAAATGGAAGTTTCTGCAAACTTTTATCACATTATTATTTAACTATTATTACTGAACAATATATGTACATAAATATATATGGATATAAAAAGTTTATACACCCCTCTTAGAATGTCAGGTTTTGAAGAAAAAAAAATCACACCAAGATAAATTATTTCAGAATTTTTCCACCTTTAATATAAGCTATAGAATTCAACTGAAAACCAAACTGAAATCCTTTAGGGAAAATTAAAAACAAAACAAAACTCTACCATAAAGTTGTTGCATAAGTGTGTACACCTTTAAACTAATACTATGTTGAAGCACATTTTTATTTTATAGCAGCTTTCAGTTTTTTGGGGTAGGCGAGCTTATCCTCTTTAGATAATTGGTTCCACTATAAAACTACTCTGAATATTAGGATTTTCTTTCCTTTCATGTTCATTCAAATTCTTTTACATCTGCCAGGAGAATATCAGAGTTGGCGGCGTTGTCCATTAGGGATGGCCAATATATACTTCATTCAGACAGAGTGGTACTGCGGTTGGATCTCTCCTTTCTGCCCAATATTAATTCTTATTTCCACCGTGTCCAGGAGCTTATTTTGCCAGACTTTTGTCCAGATCCATCCAATTCGCTGGAACAAACATGGCGTACCTTGGACGTTAGGAGGGCCCTCCGTTTCTACATTCAACGTACTACATCATTTCGACAGACTGAGGCTCTCTTAGTGTCATTTCATCCTTCCTTGATGGGCAGGAGAGTCTCCTCTTCAATGGTGGGGCGTTGGTTGAAGGCCTGTATCGCGAAAGCATATGAACTCAACGCTAAGCCTTTGCCACGAAAAATGTTTGCACATTCAACTCGAAGTGCAGCAGCAATGACAGCAGCTTGGTCGACACAAGCTTCCATAGAGGACATTTGTAGGGGGGCCACTTGGTCATCCTTGTCGCCATTTATACTGCATTACAAACTGTTCTGTCTGCGCTCCCCGAGCCGGGCCCCCTGCCAGAAAGTGACTCAGAAAGTGAGGGGGAAGGGCCATCAGGACTTACCTCTGGAGCACAGGCTTCCTTGGCTCAGCTCCAGGAGCCAGAGGCAGGCCAGGTGGAGGAGATAACGAGGCCTCTGTCCCCTGACTCTTTCCCCCCCCCAGACCACGCCTCCAGACCCGGCTGATGGCAATCAGGCCTGGCTGGACCCTAGGTTTCATAGGCAGGAGAGGCGGGAACAACAGAAGCAAGGGTGGGGCAGGCCTAGGAAGTGCTGAGTCATGGAGCCACACCCCACACGATATAAAAGCAGCAAGGGCTGCTATACCACTTCGTGGCAAGCAAATTAACTGCTTAGAGGGAGAATTAGAGCTGAAGTCCTGTTTGTTCCTGGTTTCCTGGCTGACTCATCAGCATCAAGAGAGATAACAGAGACACTTGGCAGACGCTCGCTAGTTTGCTGCCAGACCTGATAGTTGCTGGCTAATTAAGTCATCGCCCGTGTTTCCCGGACTGCGGAGGGGGACAGAACACAAACTGAACACATATGCCTCGGCAGAGGCGTCATTTGGTAGACGGGTATTGCAGACTATATATTCCACCTGGGACCCAGAGGTCAGTCAGCCTCCCGCCCATCATAAATAAGCTTGGGTATATCCCATCCGTGGATTATCTAAGCAGTGCACTGGAAAAGGGACTTTGTCTTTTCTGAATGGCCATTTTCTGGGCGCTGCAAGGATAATCCATCCTGCCCATTAGGCTTCCTGTTGGGGCCCAGGGTGTTTTTTATTAGGTTGTTACACAATAGTGACCTACACCTTCGTGAAACAAACTTACAGGCAAGAGCAGGGAAGACGGGGTCAGGGGAAAAAAATTAAAGAAACAGCACTCAGTATCTAGCTAAAGCTAAGTGAACAACCCATCTATGGATTATCCTCGCAGCACCCAGAAAATGGACATTCAGACAAGACAACATCCCTTTACAGATCCCTCACATCCTGGACATAAACTGTTTCAACTTCTACCCTCAAAACAATGCTATAGAGCACTGCACACCAGAACAAGTAGACACAAGAATAGTTTTTTCCGGAACACCATCACTCTGCTAAACAAATAATTCCCTCAACACTGTCAAACTATTTACTAAATCTGCTTTACTATTAATCTTCTCATCATTCTTACAGCTCACCTGTCTGGAACCCGCACTTCATTTTGGACATTAATACAATTGAGCGTGTCCAGAAATATTTTGCAAGAAGTGTCCTCCACTCCTCTGATCACAAGAAAATACCTTATGCCACCAGACTTGAAATTCTGGATTTAGAAAATTTAGAACTATGCCGCCTTCAGCATGACATGAGCATAACTCATAAAATCATCTCCTACAATGTCCTTCCTCTCGAAGACTACTTCAGCTTCAACCACAACAGTACACGAGCACACAATAGATTTAAACTTAAAGTGAACCACTCCAATCTTGATTGCAGAAAATAAGACTTCAGTAACAGAGTTGTTAATGCCTGGAATGCACTACCTGACTCCGTGGTCTCATCCCAAAATCCCCAAAACTTTAACCAAAGACTGTCTACTGTTGACCTTACCCCATTCCTAAGAGGTTTGTAAGGGGTGTGCTTAGAGCACCAGCGTGCCTACCATTCCTGTCCTAATGTACCCTTTGGTTGTATTCAATTTGTGTGGTTATTTCATGCTTATATATATTGTTGTTGACAAAATAAATAAAAAAATAAAAATTCTTATCAACCAACTTCTTCCACTTATGACTGATATTGTTTCCTGATTGCTTAATTGTACCCTATGACTATCATTAAGTGTTGTATCATTAAGTGTTAAATTTATACCCTATGACTATCATTAAGTGTTGTAAGTGTTGTACCTTGATAAAGGTATCTTTTCCTTTATGCACACTGAGAGCATATGTACGAAGACAAATTCCTTATGTGTCCAATCACATTTGGCTAATAAAAAATTCAATTCTATTCTATTCTATTCTATATAACATATAAACTCTAAATTTAATTGGAAAAAAAACCCTGAAAAATTTTAAGGGGAAAAATAATTTTTAAAATTACAATAAATGGTTGCATAAAGATTCATCCCTTTAAACTAATACTTTCTTGAAGCACCTTTTGTTTTTTATGACTGCATTCAGTCTTTGGGTAGAAGCCTATCAGCATGGCACATGCCTTGGGAATCTTTGCCCACTCTTCCTTGAAAAAGTGTTCCAAATATGTCAGATTATAAGCGCATATCCTATGCACAGTTTTCTTCACCTCACAGATTTTCAATTGGATTCAGATATAAGCTCTGGATGGGCCATTCCAAAACTTTGATCATCTTCTTATAAAGCCGTTCTTTTGCGATTTGGAAGTATGCTTTGGGTCATTGTCATGTTGAAAGATGAAATTTCTGTTCATCAGCATTTTAGCGGAGGATTGAAGGTTTTGTGTCAAAAATTGTATTTCGAAGTATTTATAATTCCTTCCACTTTGACTAAAGTCTCAATACCAGATGAGAAAAAATAGCCCCAAAGCATAATGTTGCCACCACCATGCTTCATTGTGGGTTTGATGTATTCTTGGTGATGCAGTGTTGTTTCTGAGCCAAACATACTTTTTGGAGCAAGAGCCAAAATGTTCAAACTTGGTCTCATCAGATAATAAAAATTTTTCCAACATCCTTTTATCAGACATGATGTGGGTATTTGCAAAATGTAGCAGACTTGGATATTTTTCCTTGCCACCCTACCCCACACCCCACATATATGAAGAATATGGGGAATTGTTGTCACATGCAGTACACAACCAATACTTGCCAGGAATTCCTGCAGTTCGTTTAATGTTGCTGTGGGAAACTTGGCAACATCTTGGACCAATTATCTTCTTGTTTTTCATCAATTTGGAGGGACAGTTTTTGGAAATGTTAATATTGTGACATATTATCCCCACTTGTTGGTGACTGTCTTCACTGTGTTCCATGATATATCCAATGCCTTGGGAAAAAAATTGTATCCTTTTTCTGACTGATATATTCCAATAATAATACCTCTTTGATGTTTTGTAAGCTCTTTGCAGACCATGCATTTTTGTGTAAGAGGAAACACAAGAGGCAGAAAAATCCTACTAGAACAACTGAACTTTATATGACTTTGTTCATAATCATTTTAGTTGATGGCAGATGTCTACTTTTTAACATCAGTTTGAATGTAATTGGTTAATTTTTGACACAGCCAAATACCTACTTATAAGAGAATGTGCATACTTATGCAATCACATTATTGTTAGGTTTTCGTTATTTCCCCCTAAAAGATTCCAGTTGTTTTTTTTTTAATTGAATGTATACCTTATATATAATATTAAAGGTAGAAAAATATCTGAAGTGACTTATCTTGGTTTTACAGTTCAAAAACCTGGCATTTAAGCCGGGTATGTAGGCTTTTTATATCCATTGTATAAACTGTACCTATTTCCTTTCACATCAGCAAAAGAATGAATAATGTTTACTTACAAACATTTTATTTGTAACTAGCATTTGTACTTTTATGTGTTCTTTCCACTATGTAAAATAAGCTGATAACAGGACCAACTATCAGTGATATTTAAATTTTAATGTTTTTATAGCTATATAACTAACTTTTCTTTTCTCTCTCTCTTTCTCTCTAGAAAGTCAATGTTCTGAAACAACTTGAAAACCAAAATGCCTTATTAGCAGTAGCAGCAAAAATAGGTTTACATCTTAACAGTTTGCCTTAGAATATGAGGAAATTACTAATACTCTGCAAATGAAAGAAATTGTTGAGGTTTTTTTTTTGTTAAAAACATTTGCTAGAATATAATCTCAGAAAGCAAACAAAAAAGAAATAGAATCAAAGGAAGTAGCATTTCAACTAGCAGGAAGGAAATGCTGTTCTTTGAGAGTCAATTTGCATGCAAAAGAAAACTGCTGAAACAAAGTAAAAGCCCCAGATCCACTGATGGGATTGAATGAAAAAGGCAAATCCCAAAGAAATGAGTCATTTTCAAAGAAGAATTAAAGAAGAAATGGCAAGTAAAGCCCAAACTGCTTATTGGAGAGGGAAAATCTATACATTTTAATAAAATGCCAAAATCATCAAGACAGTGGTATAACTAAACTATTCTAGTGAATTATAAAGTACCTGCTCAGTAAAAAGACAATACACAGAAATGGGAAAAAAGAATTGATCTGTAAAATGGATGAGAACATATATATATATATATATATACATACATACATACACACACACATACATACACACACACACACACACACATATATATATACACATATACATACATACATACATACAGGTTTTGGTATGTTAAAACCTTTGGTATGTCAAAACCTACGATGCGCACGCATTGAAGAACACAAGAACTCATTCAAAAAAGAGGAACCAACTTCTTCCCTGGTCCAACACTTTAAAGTCACAGGACATGATATTGACTTTAAAAAGACCAGAACTATCGCCAAAACTGAACACTTTAACAACAGAATAATCAGAGAAGCCACTGAGATAGAAAAACGCCCACACAGCATGAACAAACGAGATGATACCTCCCGCCTACCAGCCATCTGGAAACCCGCCCTTATTGACAAACGAGTCCCTAACATGAGGAATGACACCAGACCCACACTCACGAGGTCCACACAGGATGTCACCACCGCACATCCACCCAGAAAGCAGACCCAAACCCACACTGATCATGAAGCACGACCAAGGACCAGAAGCCAGACCGCAGCTGCAACATTAGCCATTTCAAACCCCTCCAATCCATACATGCAGCAGACTGACACCCACTATGAAGATGTAGCACCACCACAAAGCCAAACAACAGCAATGCAGCTCACCAGCTCAAATCCCCCTGCAACACAGACTAAATTGAGCACAACCAAGCCCCCACCCAAACAGGACACACCCTCAGCCAATCAGAACACAAAAAAACCTCCATCCAATCAGAGCACAGCCAAGCTCCCACCCAATCAGTTCAACCCCCCACTAGCAGTTAAAAGGAAGAAACAGCTGCGATCACACATTGCTCCCAGAAGCACGAAGCTGAAGCCTGAAGATGACGAATGAGACTTCCAAACGCTACAAGACACTTCCAATTTTACACGGAGAAAACCCGAACAACCAAAGACCTATATATATATATATATATATATATATATATATATATATATATATATATATATATATATATATATATATATATACATATATATATATATATATGTCGGTCACAGCCCACTAGTAGGCTGCGGGGGTGTTGCAAGTGGGCTATAGAAATGGCCAGCAAGCACACACATGCGCCCATGCATCCTCACTTGCATGAGTAGTGCCTGTGTGTGCACGTGCTCAATTTGCATAAGCAGCAGGTGTGTGTGCATGCTGCTCACTCACGCTTACTGGTCACTTACACAAACCATCCTTTTTCTCCCTTCCAGTCCACAAAGCCAGAAATATTGGGGAACTCTGGTATAGATGAAATGACTATAAGAAATTGTAATATAGATTTAGCCATAACACAAATTATGCAAATGAAACTAGAACTATCTAGAGCCACCAAAGAAAAAAGAGTTTTTAAAAATCCATTAGATCTATTTAGTTCAGATTTATGTAGACCATTAATCTGGATTCCAGGAATTTCTTTGACAGTTTTAAATAATTTTTCAAAATATCCTTTCACATAAGTTTAAAGAAAGGTGACTTTTGGAAGAACTAAATTATATTGCAAGAAGCAATAACATATTTTAAGGAATTTGCATTTTTAAAGATAGTTTGCCTTGTTTGATCATATTGTTGGCTTTCTTGTTATCTGGATTGGGGCATGAGGAATGGAAATAACCAATAAATAAATTTATAACATTGATCTGCCACTTGCATATATATACTAAAACCATTTGTACACTCTTTATCTCACACTCAACATATACACAAAAAGAAAAACTATGGAGATATGAGCTCATCAAGCATAATGTTATACATGTTGACTTTTACTAAGCCCTATTGGATTCAATGGCTCATATTTCCAGGGCAGTAAACACAGGTGGCTATTATGCTGTAGAATGCATCTTGGGAATGAAAGTTGCAGAATATAAGTCAAGATGCAAATTGAAGAAGAGTTCCTCTGAAAATTGAGCAGTTTGTTTCCTTTTTTTGTTGTTGTTGTTTCGTTGCACAAAAAGATAAGACAGACACTTTCATTTAGAATAGAATAGAATAGAATAGAATAGAATAGAATAGAATAGAATAGAATAGAATAGAATAGAATAGAATAGAATAGATTTTTTTATTGGCCAAGTGTGATTGGACACACAAGGAATTTGTCTTGGTGCATATGCTCTCAGTGTACATAAAAGAAAAGATACATTCATCAAGGTACAACATTTACAACACAATGATGGTCAATATATCAATATAAATCATAAGGATTACCAGCAACAAAGTTACAGTCATAGAGTCATAAGTGGAAAGAGATTGGTGATGGGAATGATGAGAAGATTAATAGTAGTGCAGATTTAGTAAATAGTTTGACAGGGTTGAGGGAATTATTTGTTTAGCAGAGTGATGGCGTTCGGGGAAAACTGTTCTTGTGTCTAGTTGTTCTGGTGCTCTATAGCGTCGTTTTGAGGGTAGGAGTTGAAACAGTTTATGTCCAGGATGTGAGGGATCTGTAAATATTTTCACGGCCCTCTTCTTGATTCGTGCAGTATACAGGTCCTCAATGGAAGGAAGGTTGGTAGCAATTATTTTTTCTGCAGTTCTAATTATCCTCTGAAGTCTGTGTCTTTCTTGTTGGGTTGCAGAACCGAACCAGACAGTTATAGAGGTGCAAATGACAGACTCAATAATTCCTCTGTAGAACTGAATCAGCAGCTCCTTGGGCAGTTTGAGCTTACTGAGTTGGCACAGAAAGAACATTCTTTGTTGTCCTTTTTTGATGATGTTTTTGATGTTAGCTGTCCATTTCAGATCTTCTGATATGATAGAACCTAGAAATTTAAAGGTTTTTACTGTTGCTACTGTGTTGTCTAGTATTGTGAGAGGTGGAAGTATGGAAGGGTTTCTCCTAAAGTCTACCACCATTTATACGGTTTTGAGTATAGTGGAACAATCAGTTCCAGATTGTTTTGGTCGCACCACAAGGCTAGTCGTTCGACCTCTCGTCTATATGCGGATTCGTCATTGTTTCGAATGAGACCAATCACTGTTGTGTCATCTGCGAACTTCAGTAGTTTAATAGATGGATCATTGGAGATGCAGTCATTGGTATACAGAGAGAAGAGAAGGGGGGAGAGCAGATAGCCTGTGGGGGGGGCTGTGCTAATTCTACAGGTACCTGATGTGATCTTGCTTAACTTCACCTGCTGCTTCCTGTTTGTTAGGAAGTTTGTGATCCACTTACAAGTCTGTTCTGGTACCTGTAGCTGGTTTAGCTTAGTTACAAGAGTGTCTGGAATGATGGTATTGAATGTTGAACTAAAGTCTACAAAGAGGACCCTTGCATAGGTCTTTGGAGACTCAAGATGTTGTAGAATGTAGTCAGAGACATATTAACAACATCATCTGTTGATCTATTTGCTCAGTATTAAAATTGCAAGGGGTCTAATAGCGGATCTTTGGCACCGGGATGATGGTAGAGCATTTGAAGCAAGAAGGAACATAGCACATCTCTAGTGATTTATTGAAGATATGGGTGAAGATGGCGGCCAATTGGTCAGCACAGACTTTTAAGCAAGAAGGAGTTATCTTGTCTAGGCCTGGAGCTTTTCCTGGCTTTTGTCTGTGAAATAGGTCCTGCACTTCCTTTTCTGTGATCACTAGGGGTTGTGAACCCAATGGGATGGGGTCAGTTGTAGGAGGCTTGGCTGTTGTTGGTGTGTCTGAGATAGGGGTTGTGGAGATAGGTGGCTGTATTTAAGGTTATTTTTAGCTGTAAACTTAAAAAAATAAGTTCATGATTACTTTGCACCATGTCTTTTGAAGTCAATTGTTCTTATTCCTAAATAATGTAAGAATAGAGTTAGTGAAGCTTCAATAGTGTGCTAGCCCTATTTTTTCTTTCATTTTTTTTCTCAATGTAGAGGCTAAATAACTGCAATAGAGAGCTTCTTGGTCCAGAGAGGTTTCATCATGATTTTTCTGCTAGCTTTATATATATATAAATATATATAAATATATATATATAATATATATATATATATATATAAATATATTTATATTTATATATATTATATATATATATATATATATATATATATATATATATATATATTTATATATATATATATATTTATATATTTATATATATATTTATATTTATATATTTATATAAATATAAATATATATATATATATATAAAAGACCAGAACTATCGCCAAAACTGAACACTTTAACAACAGAATAATCAGAGAAGCCATTGAGATAGAAAAACGCCCACACAGCATGAACAAACGAGATGATACCTCCCGCCTACCAGCCATTTGGAAACCTGCCCTTATTGACAAACGTGTCCCTAACACGAGGAATGACACCAGACCCACACTCACGAGGTCCACACAGGATGTCACCACCACACATCCACCCAGAAAGCACACCCAAACCCACACTGATCAGGAAGCACGACCAAGGACCAGAAGCCAGACCGCAGCTGCAACATTAGCCACTTCAAACCCCTCCAATCCATACATGCAGCAGACTGACACCCACTACGAAGATGTAGCACGACCACGAACACGAAGCCAAACAGCAGCAGTGCAGCTCACCAGCTCAAATCCCCCTGCAGCACAGATTAGACTGAGCACAACCAAGCCCCCACCAACACAGGACACACCCCCAGCCAATCAGAGCACAGAAAAACCCCATCCAATCAGAGCACAGCCAAGCTCCCACCCAATCAGTTCAAACCCCACTAGCAGTTAAAAGGAAGAAACAGCTGCGATCACACATTGCTCCCAGAAGCACTTGAAGCCTGAAGATGACGAATGAGACTTCGTCAAACGCCGCCAAGACACTTCCAATCTTACACGGGAGAAAACCCGAACAACCAAAGACCTATATATATATATATATATATATATATATATATATATATATATATATATATATATATATATATATATATATATATACACTGAACTGCACCTCTACTACCTCTCAACGCTTAGATTTAAAAAAGAGAAGGCAGGCCTATTATTCTGTGTTCTAGGAAATAATGAAAAAAACTTTCTACCATATCTTTCCCAATATGATCTATTCATTATATATTACATGATATTATATAATACATTATATTTTTTCATCCCTTTAGCATTTATAGGTAATTATCCAGGAGTTTTAAAATCTCATCCTTTTAGATAAATAGGGAATTCAATTTGCTTTATTTGACTTTCAAATATTGATGATTTGTCCAATATAATAATAATAACAAGAAGAAGAAGAAGAAGAAGAAGAAGAAGAAGAAGAAGAAGAAGAAGAAGAAGAAGAAGAAGAAGAAGAAGAAGAAGAAGAAGAAGAAGAAGAAGAAGAAGAAGAAGAAGAAGAAGAAGAAGATGATGATCAGAGTTGGAAGGGACCTTGGAGGTCTTCTAGTCCAACCCTGCCCAGGCAGGAAACCCTACACCATTTCAGACAAATGGCTATCCAACATTTTCTTAAAAATTTCCATGTTGGAGCATTTACAACCTCTGCAGGCAAGTTGTTCTACTGATTAATTGTTCTAACTGTCAGGAAATTTCTCCTTAGTTCTAAGTTGCTTCTTTCCTTGATTAGTTTCGACCCATTGCTTTGTGTTCTACCCACAGGTGCATTGGAGAATAGTTTGATTCCCTCTTCTTTGTGGCAACCCCTGAGATATTGAAACACTGCTATCATGTCTCCCCTATTCCTTCTTTTCATTAAACTAGGCATACCGAGTTCCGGCAAACGTTCTTCATATGTTTTAGCCTCCAGTCCCCTAATCATCTTTGTTGCTCTTCTCTGCACTCTTTCTAGAGTCTCAACATCCTTTTTACATCATGGTGACCAAAACTGAATGCAATATTCCAAGTGTGGCCTTACCAAGGCATTATAAAGTGGTATTAACACTTCACGTGATCTTGATTCTATCCCTCTGTTTATGCAGCCCAGAACTGTGTTGGCTTTTTTGGCAGCTGCTGCACACTGCTGGCTCCTATCTAAATGGTTGTCCACTAGGATTCCAAGATCCCTCTCACAGTTACTACTATTGAGCAAGGTACCACATATACGGTACCTGTGCATTTTGTTTTTTGGGCCTAAATGTAGAACCTTACTTTTTTCACTGTTGAATTTCATTTTGTTAGATAGTGCCCAATGTTCAAGTCTGCCAAGATCTTTCTGTATCTTGAGCCTATCTTCTGGAGTGTTGGCTATTCCTGCCAGCTTGGAGTCATCTGCAAATTTGATGAGTTCCGCATCTATCCCCTTATCCAAGTCATTCATGAAGATGTTGAAGAGTACTGGGCTTAAAACAGAGCCTTGGGGTACTCCACTGCATACTTCCCTCCATGTGGATGTAGTTCCATTGAGGAGTACACGTTGAGTGTGGTTGGTCAGCCAGTTATGAATCCATCTAGTGGTGGTGCTGTCTAACCCACATTTTTCTACTTTATCTAGTAGTAGGTTACGGTCTACTTTATCAAATGCTTTACTGAAGTCCAAGTAAATTATATCAACAGCATTCCTCTGGTCCACTAATTTTGTCACTTTGTCAAAGAATGCAATAAGATTAGTCTGGCATGATCTGTTTTTGACAAACCCACGTTGGCTTTTGGTTATTATTTGGTTTGCTTCTAAGTGTTCGGTGATTCGTTGCTTGATTATCTTTTCCAGAATTTTCCCTGGTATTGAGGGTAGGCTGATAGGTCTATAGTTTCCTGGATCTGTTTTTTTTTTTTCCCTTTCTTGAAGATGGAAACTACATCAGCTTTTTTCCAGTCCTCTGGCAGTTCCCCTGTGCTCCAGGATCTTTGAAAGATATAGTTCAGTGGTTCTGAGATTTCGTCTGCCAGTTCCTTCAGAACCCTGGGGTGTAATCCATCTGGTCCTGGTGATTTGAACTCGTCTAGGGTAGACAGATGTTCACTTACCATTTTTCCCCCTATTTTAACTTATTATTTATTTATTATTTTATTAATCATATTTATATACCGCCCTATCTCCCGAAGGACTCAGGGCGGTTTACAGGCACTTAAAAATACATAACACAAATACAATATAAAAACAGTTAAAAAACTTATTCTAAAGCCCGTTATTAAAATATAAAAACAGAACCCAATTAAAACCCATAAAATTTAAAATCTAGCTCAGTCCTGCACAATTAAATAGGTATGTTTTAAGCCCGCGGCGGAAGGTCCGGAGGTCCGAAAGCTGACGAAGTCCGGGGGTAGTTCGTTCCAGAGGGTGGGAGCCCCCACAGAGAAGGCCCTTCCCCTGGGCGTCGCCAGACGACATTGCCTCGCTGACGGCACCCTGAGGAGACCCTCTCTATGAGAGCGCACGGGTCGGTGAGAGGTATTCGGTAGCAGTAGGCGGTCCCGTAAATAACCCGGCCCAATGCCATGGAGCGCTTTAAAGGTGGTCACCAGAACCTTGAAGCGCACCCGGAAGGCCACAGGTAGCCAGTGCAGTCTGCGCAGGATGGGTGTCATGCGGGTGCCACGAGGGGCTCCGTCTATCACCCGCGCAGCCGCATTCTGGACTAACTGTAGCCTCCGGATGCCCTTCAAGGGGAGCCCCATGTAGAGAGCATTGCAGTAATCCAGGCGAGACGTCACGAGTGCGTGGGTGACCGTGCATAGGGCATCCCGGTCCAGAAAGGGGCGCAACTGGCGTACCAGGCGAACCTGGTAAAACGCTCTCCTGGAGACGGCCGTCAAATGATCTTCTAGAGACAGCCGTTCATCCAGGAGGACGCCTAAGTTGCGAACCCTCTCCATCGGGGCCACTGACTCGCCACCGATGGTCAGCTGCGGATTTAGCTGACTGTACCGGGATGCCGGCATCCACAGCCACTCTGTCTTGGCGGGATTGAGCTTGAGCCTGTTTCTCCCCATCCAGACCCGTACGGCCTCCAGACACCGGGACAGCACTTCGACGGCTTCGTTGGGGTGGTCCGGTGTGAAAGTACAGCTGGGTGTCATCCGCATACAGCTGGTACTTCACACGAAACCACTGATGATCTCACCCAGCGGCTTCATATAGATGTTGAACAGAAGGCGAGAGGATCGACCCCGCGGCACCCCACAAGTGAGGCGCCCGGGCCGACCTCTGCCCCTGTCAACACCGTCTGCGACCGATCGGAGAGATAGGAGGAGAACCACCGATAAACGGTGCCTCCCACTCCCAATCCCCCAACCGCGCAGCAGGATACCATGGTCGATGGTATCAAAGCCGCTGAGAGGTCTAATAGGACCAGGGCAGAGGAACAACCCCTATCCCTGGCCTCCAGAGATCATCCACCAACGCGACCAAAGCCGTCTCCGTGCTGTAACCGGGCGGAAACCGGACTGGAACGGGTCTAGATAGACAGTTTCATCCAGGTGTAAGAAACTGATATGCCACCATACTCTCTACAACCTTCGCCGCGAGCGGGTTGGAGACCGGACGATAATTACCTAAAACAGCGGGTCAGGAAGGCTTCTTGAGGAGGGCCTCACCACCGCCTCTTTCAAGGCGGCCGGAAGACGCCCTCCACCAAAGAAGCGATCGTAATCGCCTGGAGCCAGCCTCGTGTCACCTCCCGAGTGGCCAGCACCAGCCAGGAGGCACGGGTCCAGTAAACACGTGGTGGCATTCAGCCTACCCAACAACCTGTCCATGTCCTCGGAGCCACAGGGTCAAACTCATCCCAGACAATATCGCCAAGACCACCTCGAACATCTCACCCGCGTCACGCAATCTTGGTCCAGACCATCCCGGCTGAACGATTTTATCGTATAGATAACCGTTAAACTCCTCAGCACGTCCTGCAGCGGGTCATCCGCTCCCCTGGTGTAGGAGGGAGCGAGTCACCCAAACAGGGCGGCTGGGCGGTTATCTGCCGATGCAATGAGGGAGGAGGCGTAGCTACGCCTCGCTTCCCTCAATGCCACTAGGTAAGTCCTAGTATAGGACTTCACTAGTGTCCGATCAGCTTCCGAACGGCTAGACCTCCAGGAACTTCCGAACGGCTAGACCTCCAGGAACTCTCTAGGCGTCTTCTCCGGCGCTTCATCCCCCTCAGCTCCTCGGAGAACCAAGGAGCCGGTTGGGACCTGCGCCGGGTCAGAGGCCGCAAAGGCACGACACGGTCTAAGGCCCCCGCCGCGGCCCGTTCCCAGGCCGCAACAAGTTCCTCAACCGAGCCGTGAGCCAGACCCTCAGGAAATGGCCCAAGCTCCGTCCGGAACCCATCCGGGTCCATCAGGCGCCTGGGACGGAACCAACGTATCGGCTCCGTCTCCCTGCGGTGGTGAATGGCGGTCAGAAAGTCCAGGCGAAGAAGAGAGTGATCTGACCATGACAAAGGTTCAATGACTATTTCCTTTAAGTCCAGATCTCTCAACCACTGACCAGAGACAAAAATCAGGTCCAGAGTGCCACCCCCAATGTGAGTAGGGCCATCAACTACTTGGGTCAGGTCCAAGGCCGTCATGGAAGCCATGAACTCCCGAGCTGCCGTCGATGACGAGCCGGAAGATGGCAAGTTAAAGTCCCCCATGACTAAAAGTCTGGGGGTCTCAACTACCACCCAGCCAGCACCTCCAGGAGCTCGGGCAGGGCGGCTGTCACGCAGCAAGGAGCCAGGTGCGTGACCAGCAAGCCCATCTGACACCTATGACCCCACCTCACAAAGAGGGATTCACACCCGGCAATCTGAGGTACAGTGGTCTCCCTCGGCTCTAGACTCTCTTTAATAACAACCGCCACCCCTACCCTGGGCCCTCGGCTGATGGAATGCACGGAAACCCGGTGGGCACATCTCGACCAGGGGCACGCCCCCTTCAGTGCCCAACCAGGTCTCCGTAACGCCTATAATATCCGCGGCACCCCCCTGAATCTGATCATGTATTAGGGGGGCCTTATTGGCCACGGACCGTGCGTTGCATAACATCAGACGAAGGCCCAGGCTCTGAGGGTCTTGACCATCCGGGGAACGGGAGAAGGGAGGGGGATCGGGGCGCGCGATCGCCTGCAGACATCGAGCGCGCGCCCCCCCAGAACGATGCGGTCCCCTCCTTCCGCCGAACTTGTGTTCCTAATCTGTTTTTTGTGGTGCTGTTTTTGATAGGTTGGATTGTTTTTTCCTTTTGTGTAAAGACAGATGCAAAATATGAGTTAAGTAGATCTGCTTTCTCCCTGTTGCCCCTCTTTCCACTTTTTATACATGTCCTTTTTGTCTTTCAATTTGTCAGATAATTCTTTATGCATCCATGCTGGTTTCTTTTGAGATCTATTATTTTTCTTATTCATTGGTATTGTGATAGACTGGGCTTTTATAATCTCACTTTTCAAAATTTCCCAAGCTTCTTCAGTTGTTTTCCCCTTGAAGGTTCTCATCCATGGAATCCTTCTCTCTCTGAGTTTATTGAAATTAGCTCTCTTGAAGTCCAAGGCTCTAGTTTGACTTTGTTCTACTACTTGTGCTTGCATAATGTTGAATTCCAATATTGCATGATCACTTGCCCCCAAGATTCCTATAGCTTCAACACTTTCTATCATTTCATCTCTGTTAGTGAGAATTAAGTCCAATATGGCTGATCCCCTTGTTCCCTTCTCTACTTTTTGGGAAACAAAGTTGTCTCCTAGGTTTGTTAGGAACCAGTTGGATTTTCCACTTGGTGCAGAGTTTGTCTCCCCGTTGATGTCAGGGTAGTTAAAATCCCCCATTACTACTGTAATGTGCTTCCTACATACCTTAGTTAGCTGACTAGCAAAAAGTTCATCTACTTCCTCTGTTTGGTTGGGTGGCCTATAGTATATGCCTATGGCAATATCATTTTCCCTCCCTTTAATATTGACCCAAATGCATTCAAGATAATTTTCATCATTGTTGTTCTCTATTTCTGTAGAGATGTAGTTATTTCTTATATATAGTGCAACTCCACCTCCTATTTTATTTGGTCTATTTCTTTTAAATAATTTATATCCCTCTAGCTGTATGTTCCATTTCAGTTTCATCCCACCAAGTTTCCGTAAGGGCAACAATATCATATCTGCCCTCATTTACTTGAATTTCTAATTCACTCTGTTTATTCCTCATACTCTGTGCATTGGTGTATAGACATTTGAGTCCATTTTGATTGACCTTGTGTTTACTCTCTACATAACCTGTGTTGTGCATGACTGCCCCTACTTTCCTGTCACCTGTTTCATTAGTGCACATAGTATGCCACTCACTATTAAATGCTTGGTTTTGCTTGATAGCAGGGCTGATAATCTTATCCACACAGACATCTATGTTACATGCACTGATAACCCTATTAATTTTGGATTGCTGAGGACAGAAATGTTCTGTATCAATTAATTCTCTGTCCACACTGTTCAATTTAAATGTTTCTTCAGAAAATCTATGAATTTATTGCTAAGTAACTCAGGCCCTTTCTTTGATGGATGCAATCCATCTCTTTTGTATAGTTTTTCATTGGACTAGTTAGAGACATAATGACTAATAAAACCAAAGCCTTCCCTTTTACACCACTCCTTTAGCCACACATTAAACTCCATTATACACTTGCCTTTATCTTTTTGTTTCTTATATACTGGTAAAACCTCTGAAAAGATAAGCCTACAACCTATACTACTAAGTTTATACCCCAAGCTCTGGAAATCATTCTGCACAGAAAGTACATCCTTTTGGGACAGATCATTTGTGCCAAGATGTATAATAGCATCAACATCACAATCCTTGCTGGCATTCTTGACCATCTTAAGAATACACCTCTTGTCTCTGCTGGCAGTAGCACCTGGCAGACACCTGACCTCTTTCAAAACCTCCATATCCTTTCCTAATAAATATGCACTGATTGTTTATATTTGTAGCATTGTTCTATGAATTTCCATTTAAGGACATTTGCAGCAATTACACCAAACCTTATTGAAATTTCTACTATCACCACTTAGATAAAAGAGCTTTACATTTAAATTACTGTATATAGCTCTCTTTTTCCCTGTTCTAATCTGTTCACAATTGCTTGCGTCTTTAAATTTAAATTCATCTTTAAATTCATACCTATAAAGGGAAGAGTTCTATTATCACAAATATATTATTGGAATAGATAATATACTTTTTATTATTTATAGTTAAAAAGATAGGTCTCTCAGTCTCTCTCTCTTTCTCTCTCCCTCTCTCTCTGTGTGTGTGTACAAAATTTATTCTTG
Source organism: Ahaetulla prasina (assembly GCF_028640845.1). Taxonomy (NCBI): domain Eukaryota; kingdom Metazoa; phylum Chordata; class Lepidosauria; order Squamata; family Colubridae; genus Ahaetulla; species Ahaetulla prasina. The sequence continues at coordinate 44,821,601 of NC_080543.1, forward strand.
GATGTGTGTGTGTATATATACATACATACATATATATAAATGACACACACACACAAACACACACATATCTATATTCTTACATATACATCCAGACATATAAATACACATTCAGACTTACAAAGTAATTCAGTACTTCATTTATCAAGTAGAAAAATCAAACTGCATAGCTTTCTACATCCAAGAACAAATTTCCTAAAGGGGTTTCTGACATTGTAATTAAGTAGCATACATCAACTTTTAGTCATTCAAGTAAATCTTAATAAACTACAAACAGTACATCTATAGGTTAATGGGGTAACATGGAAAGCTAACGTTATTAGATAATATTACTCTCATCCATTTTTCCTAATTACTAATCTCATTTCATTTAATTCTGTCAGATTATACTAATAGATTATGATCACCTAAACTCATCCAATGATCTTCACAGCTGATTTGGGGTTTGTAGTCAAGTTTGTCTAATTCTAGACTAATATGTAAACACTATATGATATTGCTCATTAAGAGTTATTATTAATTTCATTGTGAGTTGAAAGTGAAAACCCAAGAATTACAAACTATTTGAAAGGGACATGATGGTTCAGTGGCTAAGACACTGAGCTTGTCAATCTAAGGGTCGGCAGTTCAGCAGTTCAAATCCCTAGTGCCGCGTAGCGGGGTGAGCTCCCATTACTTGTCCCAGTTTCTGCCAACCTAGCAGTTCGAAAGTACATAAAAATGCAAGTAGAAAAATAGGGACCACCTTTGGTGGGAAGGTAACAGCATTTCATGTGCCTTTGGCATTGAGTCATGCCGGCCACATGACCACGGAGATGTATTAAGACAGTGCTGGCTCTTTGGCTTTGAAATGGAGATAAGCACCACCCCCAGATAGAATCAGGAATGACTAGCACATATGTGCGAGGGGAACCTTTACCTTTACCTTTACAAACTATTTGAGTTGTCAAATTACATTTCTACTATTATCTATTTATTATTTTTTGATAGAAATTCGGTCTCAAACCAATGAACAAGGATGCCTGTTTTCCTTGGTTTTTTTTCTGAAAGAGTTTTAAGACAATGTAAATTACTGATTCTGCAAAATAAACAAAAATGGGAATGAACATTTGATTAACTGTTTTTTCGTTGATGCTGTTATGTTTTGTGATCTTATACTTTTTTAACAAGAAAAATAACATGAAAATAAACTGTTTATTAAAAACTAATGAATCTACACTGCTGTAAACAATTATTTTAAATAGTTTTTTAACTAGAATGAAATTATATTAGTTTTATGTTAAAGAAAAACCCAATTTAAAGTTTAACTTCTTGTTATATCAAATTTATACTCCGAATATTAAATATAAACGAACATTTTACAAAAACAAAGCAAGGCAAAAAAATCAACAGCAGCCACTATTTTTTCTGAGTCTGTTAAAATACTGTGGAAATTAGTCTTCACTGCTGAAGAAACTGTTTGAAAATTGCACTCCTAATTCCAATTAATATAAAAATTGTCATTCCAAACTTAGTTATCTATGGCATTTTAAGTCAATGGATCTGCATCTTGAAAGTTCAATAAGTATTTGCTATTTTCTTTTAATAGGTTTTTATGTATACTATAACATTAATGGTAATATTAAAACAATATTAATTAAAGGGAAGCATTAATTTTTTGTTTATTTACCCCCTGGATCAAATCAGCAGGACACTGCTAAAGTCCAGAGATAGTTTATTAAAATTATATGGGCATCAAAATTCATATTGGTTTGTTTTCGTGAAGAATAATCAGTGACCATTGAAATATTGAGGAAAGTGTGGATATGATGAATCAGAAAATCCCATGTACTATATATCACTATATTAACAATCCACTGAATTATTTTAAGAATGTAATAATGATTTGTCCTATTCTAATATTACATGTTTTATATAACAAAAACAGAAGAAAGTTTCAAAGATGTATATAAATAATGGCATTTAGCTCAACAGCTATACCTTTAATATATCAATTTTTTTAGATAATGAGTTTTAATCCTCTTTGTCTATACTGAAACAAAGACCAAATAACCAAAGAAACAACAACAAAACATATAAATACGGAGACAGAAGGGGGAATAAAAGAACCACAGATAAATGGGAGACAGATAAACACAGAAAATAAAAGATTCTAATTAAGCAATGCCTATTTATTAAAATAAATAGATGTTAACTATTAAAAATACTTTTAAATAATTTAAAATACATATATTACCAAATCCTGCCACCTCTGTTTGTATATGTTAAGCATAATGTTTTAATTTTTCACTGAAATAAATTAAAGGCAATAATTTCAACATCTGGATACTTTATTCACACTGACAGAGAAAATTATTTTCTAAGTTTAATCATTTTAATGCCTTCCTTGTATTTTTCATTACCAAATAATGATCTCTCTTTTTGGGGAAAGAGGGGAGAGACTAAATAAAATCTAGGGCTACTACACAGTCTTTATAACTATCAAAAAATTACTTCCAGCAGTGAAAAGAAATATAAAATAACTATAGTTCATTAAAGCTTGACATTTTTTCTTAAATTTTAGTTGCATTTATAGAAAAATTTAGGTGGATATTAAGCTTGGCATCAGAATACTTTTTTCCTACTTCACTGTGTTAAAATAATTTTCAACACTGTTATATTTTTAGCTTCATCTTTGTTGTAGGAAAAATAAGAGGATGAAGGAGTATTAAAAATGTTTGTCACCTTGAATTATTTATAAAAATAATAAAAGCAGACTAAAAGTAAACAAATAACATTTTGTCTATTTTAATACCTATTTTACTAACCTTTCTTAATATATGTATGTATGTATACATCTCTCTCTCTATCTGTCTGTCTGTCTGTCTGTCTGTGGTGAAATCCAAATTTTTTTACTACCTGTTCTGTGGGCATGGCTTATGGGCGTGATGTGGCTTGGTAGCCGTGGCAGGGGAAGGATACTGCAAAATCCCTATTCTCTCCCCATCTGGGGCCAGAAAAAGGTGGAATTTGCCGGTTCTCTGAACTGCTCAAAATTTCCGCTACCGGTTCTCCAGAACCTGTCAGAACCTGCTAGATTTCACCCGATATATGACTCTTATTTACTTTGATATATGTCATCCAAGGATTTTACAAAGTATAATGTATACAGAAATAAATATGCAAATATATAAAACCATCTTGCTGCTTATCACATGAGACAATAAAATAGGCAAAGCTTCATTTTGATGAAAATCTGTGATCCTGCAAATAGTCCGATGTTGATCCCTCCTTAATATTTGTTCCTGGGCAAGACACCTTTTTTTAATCCTCACTTCCCTTACTACTTTGTTGACTAATAAGGGACTTTTTTTTTATCATAGTCATAAATCATAAAACATTTGCACACTTTGGAAGTAGAGCAGAGTGAATGGTTCCATCAGTTTCCCTTCTTAATTAGAATATGAATATTTATGATCAGTGTGCTATGTTTATTTTCAGAGTACTTGATTCTATTTCTTTGGTTTTGTATCCAACCAACCAAACATATAGAATAGAATAGAATTTTTTATTGGCCAAGTGTGATTCGACACACAAGGAATTTGTCTTGGTGCATATGCTCTCAATGTACATAAAAGAAAAGATACCTTCATCAAGTACAACACTTACTGTGAAACACTTAATGATAGTCATAGGCTACAAGCAATCAGGAAACAATCAAGTACAGTATAAATCATAAGGATATAAGCAGCAAAGTTACAGTCGTAAGTGGAAGGAGATGGGTGATGGGAACGATGAGAAGATAACAGTAGTGCAGATTTAGTAAATAGTTTGAAAGATAATTATTTGTTTAGCAGAGTGATGGCGTTCGGGGAAAACTGTTCTTGTGTCTAGTTGTTCTGGTGCTCTATAGCGTCGTTTTGAGGATAGGAGTTGAAACAGTTTATATCCAGGATGTGAGGGATCTGTAAATATTTTCACAGCCCTCTTTTTGACTCGTGCAGTATACAGGTTCTCAATGGAAGGAGATTGGTAGCAATTGTTTTTTTCTGCAGCTCTAATTATCCTCTGAAGTCTGTGTCTGTCATGTTGGGTTGCACAACCAAACCAGACAGTTATAGAGGTGCAGATGACAGACTCAATAATTCCTCTATAGAACTGGATCAGCAGCTCCTTCGGCAGTTTGAACTTTCTGAGTTGGCACAGAAAGAACATTCTTTGTTGTGCTTTTTTGATGATGTTTTTAATGTTAGCTGTCCATTTTAGATCTTGTGATATGGTAGAATCCAGAAATTTAAAGGTTTCTTATGCTGCTTAGCCATCTTTAGGCCATTTGATGATTTTTTAAAAAAAAAAATTCTTGCAAGGTCACTTGCCATTGGTGACTTTAATGTGAGAACAATGCTGTTTTTGGCTACGTAAAAGAAACTGACACTTGAGAAGTGAAAAATAGGTACAGATTTTTATCCTTTTTAGTCCCTCATTGTGAGCTTAGTTAAATACAAGGACAGTATTTTAAAAATGAATTATTCATAAACATTTTGATTATGGTTTTCTTTTCTTTTATTACTACAGCTACTTGTGTCCAGATAGGCATTGTAAGAGTTTTCTAAGGTTAAGATGCTTCGAAGTGCAGCAAATGTAGTGAATTGGTCACGTTTACTATTTTTTTTTAAAAAAACTAATAGAATAGAATAGAATAGAATAGAATTTTATTGGCCAAGTGTGATTGGACACACAAGGAATTTGTCTTGGTGCATATGCTCTCAGTGTACATAAAAGAAAAGATACGTTCATCAAGGTACAACATTTACAACACAATTGATGGTCAATATATCAATATAAATCATAAGGATTGCCAGCAACAAGTTATAGTCATACAGTCATAAGTGGAAAGAGATTGGTGATGGGAACTATGAAACGATTAATAGTAGTGCAGATTCAGTAAATAGTCTGACAGTGTTGATGGAATTATTTGTTTAGCAGAGAGATGGCCTTCGGGAAAAAACTGTTCTTGTGTCTAGTTGTTCTGGTGTGCAGTCCTCTATAGCGTCGTTTTGAGGGTAGGAGTTGAAACAGTTTATGTCCAGGATGCGAGTGATCTGCAAATATTTTCACGGCCCTCTGCTAGATTAATTGGAGAAAGGCAACATATTCATACGAAACAACTTCTAGCTTATGAAAAAGAGCAAGTAGAATATAATTGATAAGATTCTCAATTCAAATATAATTTTGCTGTTATAACTTCAGGCATATATAAATAAGGAGAGCATTAGTAAGGCAGTACACGACACCTATACTGTTGGAAAATATGGTACTTGTTGGTGACTTTACAAGTTGCAAAATAAGCATGCCTGTAATTGAATATTTCTGTCTGACTAGAAGTAGGAAATGTAAATTTAGTACTATGCCTGCAGCATGAAATAATAAATGTATGAGAGCCAACTTGCTCAACATGTATTTTTAATGTATGCAAACTGTCCTCTACTAAGACAGCCCAAAGTCCGCTACAATTATTTTCACATTTTATCTTCTAGGAAAAGTGGCTTTAGACACCAATGGCAGAGACAAAGATTCAAGTCCCACTATCAAGAAAATAATATAAAATTATATGATTCAGAGTCTGTTTAGAACTTGTGTTATGTGTCTCTCAGAGATCTGGGATTTGAGTTTCCTGGTTCCTAGCTCAAACTGCTACTTTTTCTCCTTGATAGGGCAACTGTTCCATGGAGAATCCATGTTGCGGTGTCTCATTTTTCATTTCTTGATAAATGTATTGAATCACTGGAACAAGGCATGGAAATATAGAAAATTTTAATAATGACAAGAATGCTATAGATGCAAAAGAATGGGGCTTTGAGAAATAAGCAGATGTGTCTATCAATCTAGAGCCAATTATTTAAATAAAGTATTGTAAACATTAAAATGAAGATTGAATTTAAAAGTTTATCTTTGTATTTTATCATATCAAATATTATGGTTCTAAATTCATCATGTAGCAAGAAAGTCTATATTGTTTCAAAAATTGAAACAGAAGCAACATTTCTAAAATCATATTATTTATTTATTAAATTTCTGTACTACCCATTTCATCTATGTGACTCTAAGTCACTTAGTAAATAAATCAAGTCACCTAAGTGACTTGAATGACATAATTTAAAATATTTTTATATAGAAATTACTACTGGTATCATAGAATGAGGTTTGAAATATTTTATTGTGAAAGTTAAATTATAATTTTTTAATAATATTTTAGGATGATAAACCGCTTTTCTGGCTGCCACTGGAACGAGAGTGAAGAGACTATTGGTTTAGAGAGGAATGGTGTTTAAATTCAGTTAAAGTGCAATAATTGACACATTGGTAAACAGAGGAAACAAAAGTTTACATTTAGCTATCAAGAAATACAAATGTGCGTTGCACATTGCACAATAATCTAGTTCTTCTGAATCTTCTCCTGGTAGTTTTGATATTTATGACTTTTTGGAACTCCAGATGGAAGTAGGCTTTGAGGTACCCTCTTTTAAATATTCCTAAGCCTTTCCAGAAGGTAATGTTACACAACTGCTGTTCAATAGCTACATTGCTTATTGTCTACAAGGTTCTACATTCTATGTCTCATTCTTCTTGGTATCTACTTTAAAACACTTCATTATCCATAACTGTGGAGTAGAATGCTGTTGTGTAATGATGATAGCTAGAATTAATTGCTTCTCAGCATCCAATTTCAGATAAACAATTAGGATCCTGGAATCAGATGCCTCTCTTTCAGGCTCTGAAAAAGAGCGATATCTGATTCTTGTTTAAATGTTGACTTTGAATTTACAATTTACGATTACTAAATGCATGAAGGTTAAACACATTTTTTTCCTTTGTGGAATTGTAAATTTTTTCTTATGTGGAATTGTCACTTAATCTTTATTATTTATTTATTTATTTATTTATTTATTTATTTATTTATTTATTATTGACTCTGTATATAATATACAAATGGATGAGACTATTGCCTTACACAATGTAAGCTGCCCTGAGTCTTCGGAGAAGGGCGGGATATAAATTCAAATAAAAAAAAAAGTATTAATAATGCTGTACATCTAGTATTTTTGTAATAATTATATTGATTTAAAATTATAAATTGATTAAATAAAAAATATTCCTTATTTATGGTAATTAACAAAATGAAAGAGAACATGATATAATTAAATCCAGACAAGACAGAGATGCTGTTATTAAATACATAGCACAGGTCAATGACTAATGTGGAACTTATTTGGATAGCTTTACATTGCTCCTGAAAGGCAGGATTTAAAACTAAGAGTAGTCTTCAATAGGCTGTCTATCATTAGATTCACAGGTTGGGCTATGGTGGCAAACACAGTTGTACAATTATGCCTTTTGCTGCATATACGTAATTATTTCTCCTATCATAGATCTTTTTTTTTTCTAGCTAATTTTGGAAAGCTGACTGATTTACTGCAAATAATCAAATACTGTACTGAGAAGAGACATTCACCTTGGCTTTTATCCAGCCTATATTAATTGTGACTTAATCCCATCAACTTCTAAGATTTATGAATCACCGTGTAAATAATAATAAAGTACAATAAAACCAATCTATATGAACCTTTAAAAAGCAGCTAATAAAACAATCATTTAAAAGTAGTGACCCAATTAAAAGTAGGAGAAGTTAACACAACAGATATTATGAGATATTCTAAATATTATACAAATAAAAACTATTATAACAGGGTGGAAACTACCAAAGTATCAGTAATGAAACAGATGTTAAGGAGATTTCTCTGAGAAAGGATAATTACTATTACGAAACTTTCAATATGGAATTTTAATAAAATATTATCCAAATAAATATGCATTCACGGATTATCAAACAATGGTCCCTAGATGATGAGCACATTCAAGTCACATATCAATATTTATATTCATTATCTGAGACCTTTGGTTGTGTTATTGTTCTGTGTTAGTGTGTGGATTGAATGACAGGTGACATTCTATATGTACAAATAAAATAAGTAACTAATTAATTTAGAATACTACTCCACTAAAGTATAATGAACTATTAGCATAATAGACATATTTAACTTGTAACTAAAAAAAGAAGCTCTAATGTGAAGAAGGTATTATGAACGACATTTTCGTATTATTGTAATAGGTATATCGTACTCATAACTTATGAATTCTTATATGTAAGAAAACATCCTGTTAGAAAAATAAAGTTATGTATTAAAGTGTTACTTGGAGAGAATTTAAATGCTTTCTAATATTTGCTATTTTTTTCCATTTTTCTCAAAATAAATAATTTCCTTCTTTCCTTTTCAATACTTGCAGGTTGGCTGTTCCCAGTTTAGGAATTGGCTGTTCCCAGTTTAGGAATGATAAATGGTAAAACAGAGACCTATTTTTTTTCTGAGAAAATTGTCCCTATTACGTTATATGTTAAAAATCCTTTTCAGGGATATGTTTCTGTTCTAGTGAGAAAATGATGAGAGCCAAGCTCCTGTGTTGCAGCCAAGCCTCCTTTTTCATCCTGTTCCTTCCAGGCAGATCATTGTATACAGTCACTCTAGAATAGCTTTTAGAAGTTTACTCTTATGAATATGGAAAGGAGAAAGAGAGGGGAAGTTAATGGAAAGGACATAATTTGCTATTTTCTCAAAATAAATATTCTCTTCCCTCCTTTTTTTCCTCATTAAAAATTGATGCACACAAATCAAACCCCAAGTGAGAAAAGGTATCAAACCCAGAAAAAAATATCAAGCCCAAACCCAGCATTAATTTCAAGTTGATCATTTTCAAGTTAGGACAGTCGTTTCTACAGCTGCTCTGAACCTTTACAGATCATAATCCATAGTATCCCTCTCTTTAGGATTAGCAATTATCATATGGCAGTTACACAAGTAAGGGTAATTATCTTTCTATATGACACTTGTGTCATAAAATGCCTTAGTAAAAAGCTGAGAAAGGGAATATTAGATTAAGTTAGAGATTGCCTAAAATGAGCGATTCTTATAATTATTATTTCTCAGTCACTTCAATCATTGATTTTTGATATTAAACTGTGGGTGTGCAAAGTGTATGAAAAAACATACTGCAGAAATTGTTTGGCCTTTACTTTCAATGTGAAAAATTATTGGTAATATCAGTGTCCTTTGTGCACTGTGATTGTGACTGACATATTTAGTTTTTTTTCATTTTCGTTCTCATTTAATTCTGACCTTCCTGTTAACTTCTCTTCCTTTCTTCTCTTCCATATGATAGAAGAGGCTTTTAATTCACAGGAGTAAATTTCTCAAAGCTGTTCCAGAATGACTGCATAGAGTGGTCTGCCTGGGAGGAACAGGATGAAAAAAGAGATTTGACTGCATCATAGCAACTTGGCTCTGATGATTTTCCCAGTAGAACAGAAGAAAACCCCCCAAAAGGGATTTTTAATATACAATGTAATAGGGGCAAGCTTTCCAGGAAGATGTCTAAACTGGGAACAGCCAAGTTGTCAGTACTGAAATTAGATGGACAAATGATTTTTGGAGCTTACACATATGGCAACTCAGAGTACTTAGTATAAAACAAAAACCGAATGTTTTCATTTATAAAATTAAAGAGTGCCTTACTGCCTTTAGTTCACACTGACTCAAGGTACTCTGGATTCTAACTAAGGACTTATGATGCTGTTGTATTTTGTACTGTGTTTCTTCTAATGTAAAATGTACAAATGGTTTCATATGACATGCTTTGTGATAAATCTCTTAATTGACTCATAGTCTTGATTCCATTTTGTGTTTGTTTTTTGCCAAAGAGCCATCTTAGTAACTGTAAATCTCATAACTGGTTTCTGCTATTAGAACTTAAAAATATTAGACTTTTCTTTTACTTGTTAATAACTAAAAAGAAATAGCACATCCTCAAAAATTAAATGTATTTATTTATTTGCTGCTGGATTAAGAAAATTGTCCAACTTCATAAAACTCTCTGCAATGCACAAGTTAAATAATAGTAAAGATAATGACAACAACAGAAATATACCTGGGAACAGCCTGGTTTTTGGAGACTCTTGAACATTGAAAAATAACAGAGTCTTATATCTTGAAAGGTATCCAGTTGGCATAAGCTGCAGTTGCCAGAAAAGGAAACTAAATTGCAGACCCTTGCAAATTATAGGGATCACATATTCATTGTTCAGAAATATCCAAATGGCCTGTCAGTTGCCTATCAGGTGTTGAAAGCCCAACAACTTAAGTCCTGACTAACTTTCTGTCCAGTCATTAAGATCTGGTCATTAAGACACTGAGAGCTTCTGCACCAGAGATAAATTCCTTCTGTGTCTAATCACACTTGGCCAAATAAAGTATTCTTCTTCTTTTATAGCAAATCTCCTTTGTGATTTATACAGTACTCTTGGTTGTTCATATAAGCTTGAATACACAGAGCATTCATTTTATAACTCTTGAAAATGTACATTTAAATGGTTTTCAAATTAACAAGGTGGATGCTAAACTGATTTTGGAAGGATGATGTTTTAAAGAACAGGTGCCGTGACTCAGAAGGTTTGACTTTATAATCCATAAAGAAGTCCATAAAGCAAAGGTCTCTGAAAGAACCCATCCTTCTCCATTTTCTTTGATGGAAAGAAGAAACTCAGTAAAGGCAGGTCCCATCGATACAGGGGTGAAATGGTCTCAGTTTGGACCAGATCGCCTGATCCGGTAGCGATGGCAGCGGGTGGCTCGGAGAACTGGTAGCAAAAATCCCTGGCCCTGCCTCCTGCACCAGCTGAGCCGCGCGATCATCAGAGGTTTTTTTTTTCTTTTAACAGCATTTTTTCTTCGGCCAAAAAAAAAGCTTTAAAAGTAAAAAAAAAAAGCCTTTGATGATTGAGTGGCTCAGCTGGGATTGTCAGAACCCTTTAAAAGCTTTTTTTTAACAACCTCTTACTGCCAAAGAGGTTGTTTAAAAAATCCTTTTTTCAGGCAACTTCAGCTAAAAAACCTTTCAAAAGCTTTTTTTCCTCTGGCGATCCCAGGTGAATTGCCTAATTATCACAGGCTTTTAAAATCATTTTTTTTACAACCTCTTACAACAACCCCTGCCCATGCCCACCCAATCGCCTGGTCCCCACTTGCCTACTTGTTGCTTCTTTCGGACTCGCAAAACCTTGCTTTGGCTGCTGCAATCAGTTGCATCAGCTAGCAACTGATTCTGCCTTCAGTTGCTAGATTGCAACTAGCAGTCTCATCGGTAAGCAACTCAATCTGCCTGCCTCCAATTGGATAAGTAACTGGGGGGGGGGGCTTTAAAAAATTGTTAATTGGTTTTTTTTAAATGAGTTTTTTTTTTTAGACAGCAATTTAAAGTTAAGGAAGGTTTAAATTTAGCTGCTTTTATCTAAAAAATATAAATAAAATAAAATAATAAAATATTTGTGCAGCTTTCTGAGATTTGGTGTGTTTCTGTAATGTTTCACTCTAACTACACAAACACACAAAATCTCATAAAGCTGTATGTGGCATTTTGTGTGTGTGAGTCAGTTGTATTGTGTTGTTTTGTGTGTGTGTGTGTGTGTGAAGTGTGAAAGTTGGTTTTTGAGCTTTTTGTACCTGTGTGCGGTTCCTGCTTGCAGGGGCCATTTTGGGTGCAGTGCAGGTGCTTTTACATTGTGTGTGAATCAGTTGTGTTGTATTGTGTGTGCAAAGTATGAAAGTTGGTTTTTGGTACCTCTTATTATTTTGTGTACTTTGTTTATTATATTTATTATTTATTGTTATTGGCCAGTCACCTGACCACCAAGTCATGCCCACCAATTAAGCCATGCCCACAGAACCGGTAGGGAAAATGTTTAGATTTCACCCCTGCATCAATATCTGTATCCTTTGCCAGGGAGGGTTTTAAAGACCTCAAATATCACCTTAAATTGCACTCAGATGCAAACTCAGTTCAGCTTTTGAATGTTTACCGTGGAAAAACTCAGATGTTTCTTTCAGTATTTTCAAGATTAAATCCATCTACAGAAAATTGCAGCCATCCAAACAAAAATGACTAAGGCATGTCTGTAAGCTGTTCTAATTTCATGATCTTTATCGGTTTCTTTTTCTTTCCAATTGATTAAGGTAATCTATTTAAAAGCTAAATATGTATAACATTTCATCATTTTATAACATTTTATCATTTTTACAAGCTACCCAATTTCTATTGCTTTTTTCTCACTTCTCTTATAATGTCAATATTATAGGTTTTTTTTAAAAAAACCTCATTTTTAAAATAAGAAAAACAACTTGAAAACATTAATTAATTTTTAAAAGGATTGTAGTAGAAGAAAGTGAGGTACAGTAGACTGAGTCTTCTGAAGTTAGAAAATACAATTGAGAAAATTATAGAAGACTATTTCCCAAATGATGATACTGCTGATATCTATACTATTCATTCCTTACCAAGAAATTTAACTCATTCTCAAATATATACATAAATTACATTTCAGCATAAAAAATATTCTGTTGAGCACTCTCTCACACACATTCTCCCTCTCCCTCCCTCCCTCTCTCTTACCCATACAGACACAAACTTAATAAAACAAAATAAACATCTTTATAGTATCAAGACAGAATATCTTATGACAAGCTAAAGTGCTAATAGGAAACAAATATTTTTCATAAACCTACAATATAGATTGTTATTTTCACTTGGATGCCATAGCAACTATTTCTACAGTGGCAATGGGACATTCAAAAGAGCTGTTTGCATAGTAACTAATCTACCAGCTGTGTACAAGGAAACCATACAAATCAGTTAAACCTGAGGAAAATGTCATACAGAATATAATTACTGGAATACATTATGAAGCCTAAAGCTGTCCTATGTTGAGAGATGTCAGGTACACATCAATCTGACTGTCTCTCAGTTCAGCTACAAACTAGAACATATCCCATTCTTTAATTTGCACTCCTCCCAAATTATAGCATTAATGTAAGGGATTGGTGATGTTTTTTTAAATAAAACAAGAATATTCCTTTTAATTGATCCACTCTGAAAGGCTTTACATCGTCAAAGCATAAATACGTAGACAAAGATAAATTATTTAATGTAATAATGGTCAATAATTAAACATTATGGAAAGTATTGTGAACAATATTAGCAAAGTTAACAATGTGATCTTTATTAAAATTAACTCACAGGACAAGCTAATTAAGTTGGATAGATTGTTAAAGATAGAGATAGAACTAGAGAGGGGGAAAGAGAGAGAGAAAGAGAAAGAAAAAGAGAGGGAGTGGGAGAGGGAGAGACTATTGCATGATTGCAATAGTCAACCCAAATCAACTATGGGTGAGTTCAGTACAAGTTCATAAGTATAATCATCTTCAAAAATTTACTATAGAAATCATTTTCCATCAAAATATTCCAAAAAAACTTTAACACATTATCAAGTTGAAGCAATAAATTAAAAAGTAGCTGGTATAGTAACGTAACTACTGTACTGCACAAGTTCTCCAAATATAATCAAAACAAACTAATAATAATAACAACCATAAAGTGAAAATTGGAAATTCTTGGAAATGTACTTCCAAATCATTCATTGAAAAGTAGAATATTTGAAAGTTATAAGTCAAACAACTATTACTAACTGAAACAGCTAACCAAAATACCGTATTTTTCACAGTATATAAGATGCACCTTTTTCCCCCAAAAAAGAGGGTGGAAATCTGGGTGCGTCTTATACTCCTAATGAAGCTTGGAAAAAAAGTTCCAAACGGAGCTTCAGAAAAAAAGCCCCAAACAGAGCGTCAGAGGCTTTTTTCCCCCCTTTGGGAACAGCTGACTGGGGATATTCCGGGATGCCAATCCACTTGACAATCAGCTTTTTTCTTATTTTCGTCCCCAAAAACTAAGGTGTATCTTATACTCCAGTACGTCTTATACTCCAAAAAATATGGTAATCATTCATAGAATGATTTTTATTTCTTTACAGCTGTGAATAATAAGAAAAACAAAACAAAAAAGTATAAAAAACAGGTAAAAATGTGAAGCAAGACTGCTTTTTTCTGTCTCTGTATGGGTTTAATATCTAAGAAATATGCAGTATATTTTCCTCCTGATAGTTGTTTTTCTATGGCAAGCAGAATCATGTCATTGCTTATAAAATAACACAAGAAAATTAACCTGATATTTAGAATTTTCTTTAAACATAATACATACATATTTGAATTCTAACATATTACAGTGCCATTTTGTAATTTTTTAAAAAGGGAATACTTAGGCAAGAGCTGAATTAATCCCTACACATCCTTGATGTTTCATACCACTGTCCATCAAAGACACCCTTGACCTCAGGAGTTGTTTTCTCTGCATAAATGGAGATGAGAGCAACAAAGGTGGTTTCTATTTTATTCTTTATGGATAATGTTTGCCCAATTGTGAATATAGGAAGGGCGGGATGCTGTTTTCAATGTACATAAGAAAGCAAGGAACATCACTTCTTTTTCTACAACTGTCTTTCTTGATGAACACAGTTATAAAATGATTGCTTTCTATCCCGTTTAACAGAAAAAATCTTATATGAGATGCTTCGTTTTCTCCAGTGATAAATACGGAACCCGGAGCAAAAAAGAGTCCAATGGCTAGACCTGGTATGAAGACTTGATAAATGTCTGTCAGAGTGTATATATTACTCAGCTCTTGCTAGTATCACTATGCAGGCTACCAGGGGACATCAAATCTACCCACATTCTGTATAAAGGAATTTTTGAATGGCTATATAATAGATTATTTTATTGTTAATTTTATATGCCTTACATTTTAGATTATTATTTTACAAATAGTGTTCGTTATCAAACTTTATTACACTCTTGTACCTTATTTTCATTAAGGTCATTTCAATTAATTTAACATTCTGTTTATTTATACATTTAATCATATGTATAGAGCTGCCCATCCCACAAAATGTGAATGCACAGTGCACAATAAAAAAAGAGGCAATCAAGAGTTAAAATTAATATTACAATTAAAAAAGGTCAGGAGAGAGCAACAGAAATTAACGGCCACTTCAACAAGTTATTATTCCCAAGCCTGAGGACAAAAAGACTCACCAAAAGCTAAGAGGGGGAACCCAGCCTGGGAATGATTATGTTCGGAAATTATGCAATAATCAATCAACTTTAACTTGTATCTAATTACATTTGGATTTCATTATGATAAACAGATAATATACCTGAAATTGATTACCTTCTTTGGGTCAGATTATATTGAAGGATCTTTTATTAGCTTACCTAAAAAACAAAAAGGACAAACAAAAAAATATGTTAACTTCAATAAAAAACATTTTAGAAAAAAAAATCAGTAATAATATGCCACATGTAATTAATCAAAGCACCAAACTAGTTCAGACATTTCAAGATATCTACATTTCAATATACTGATATATGCTTCTGTTTCAGTGATACTTTTGCAGAGAGATGAGGAAAAAAAAATAAAATGAGGTCTAAGACTTCATTCCCATGATGTCCAAACAATATGACAGAGAACCACAAGACACCACAACAAACTCACCAGGATGCCATGGGATAGTTTAAATGTTTGTGAAGTCCCTTTGCTAAGCTGAGTTTGTGTCCATTTGCAATGTTATCTCTTTGCAATGTTAAGGAAGCTCTGAGCCAAAGAGGTTTGGAAATCTCAGCTAATTTTGAGATCTATTAATGTGTTGCGAATTACATTGCAGACCTGTAATGGGGCAGAAATTAACTAAATATATACCAAGAACTATAAGAATCCTTAGTTTGTCCAAAATTCCCTTATCTAATCACCTTATTAAAAGTTGTTTAAATGTATTCTATTGCAGAAGTATTGAATAGCAAAGTACTTAGGACTTGAAAAATATTTAGATAGATAGATAGATAGATAGATAGATAGATAGATAGATAGATAGATAGATAGATAGATAGATAGATAGATAGATACCTTGTGTTTGCTTCCTACATTTCTTGTTTTATACCTGAGTTCCCCTTCCTTCTCACTACATCTTATCTCATTGTTTTACTGGTTGTCTTGAACTTTATGTTTGGGGTTAGGTCCTAAAGATTGGTCTATGCACCCTTCCAGTTTTAGTTCAAACCCTTTGGATAAACTGAGCCAGTTTATTCTTTCCAGTTCTTGTGAGATGTATCCCATCCCTAACAGAAGCCCTTTATGTAGCTAATTTAGACCATGGTCTAGAAACCTAAAGTTCTCTCAATGGCATCCCTTAAGCTACAGTTTTCTACAGTTTTCTGATCAGTCTTTGGATGTTAACTTTCCATTGGATGAAAACACCACCTGTGCTCTTATATCTTTAGTTTTCATATCTAGCTGCTCAATCTCTTGGTATTGTTTTCTGGCTCTTTGTTTAATTGTTCATCTCCAAATGAAATAGAAGAATGGGATAATAATTTTGGTCTTAATTATTTTAGTAAGTTTCTGAGAATGTCTTATTAATCCTATGTTTATTTGTGCATTCATTTATTCTATTTATATAGCTGTCCATCCTTATATACATGACTCTGGACAGCTCACACATCTACCAACCCAATGAAACCACAAGGCAGGGCATTGCTATGGGTCATTTATCCTAAAGAGGTCCATCTAGCAGGACCAAGAAGGTCCTTCCCTGTGGTATCTCTCTCTCTGTGGAACATTAGCTCTATGGTAATAAGATTGGCCTCCACTTTGACACCCTTTTTCAAGGCACTGGTTTGCCAATGGATCTTCGGACCCCAGAGTGTGATGGAACCCATCAAGTGGCTTATTTGACTATTGTCAGCATGGTGGGATGTCTTGCTTTTTATTGTTTTATATTGGCTTTTTTATCTTTGTAAGCCACCTGGAGTCACTGAGAGTGAATTGGGCAGCCATTTAATTTTTATTAAAATACTAAATATTTTTACTAAAATATTTCAATAAATCATGGGAAAGCAGTTTTAAAAAGTATTTAAATTTACATCATTCAAATATGTTTCATAAAGTTCAATAATATACTCAAATTATCCAAGGCACAATGCCCGTCTTATGACCTGGGCCAGATGCTCTCTCTCTTTCTCAGTTCTAGGAAGCAGGCAATAGCAAACCACTTCAAAAAAAGTTGCCAAGAAAACTGCTGGAACTAGTCCAAACAATTGCCAGGAGTCAAGACAGACTCAAAGGCTCCCTATCCCAAATATATATTATGAAATTCAGATTCTTTACATATATGACAAAATTTTATTGCTATAACTGAAAATGCATTTTAATATTTTCTGGAGGATTGTCCAATGATTAAGCTTCTAAGTCAAAATAGTAAAAATAGTAAAAGAATAAATAACCAAACAATGAGCACTGTTAATTCCTGCTTTTTAATGCCAAGTCACTTGGAACAATCCTACCAGCTTTCAGTGCAGTAACTAGCATATTTTGAACTTCACAGAACCCAATCAATAAAATTGCTGTTTGCTCCACTAGAAAACAAGAACTTCATTTCTCATTTAGCAACATTAGAAATAATGCTTTCTTTATTTTATCTTTAGATTAACCATCAACAAAATTTATACCAAATGATCTTTAAAGATTTTCATTGCTTTTTAGATGAACACATCATTACTAAGTGCTATTAACTTAAATTATTGTTTTTTCATACGTTCCCAGCAGCTATTCTTCAAAGTAAAAATATAAACCCAACACCCATATGCTGAATCCCAACAGATCTTTCGTTGAAAGATCGTCAGTATTTCTGGGGAGTATACCCTCTGAAGATAAGGCTTGTTCAATATATCCTGGAGATAGAGTAACATGTCAGCAGAAGAACTGATCTCCATGATGATTTCATCAACCTGAAAAAGACAGTGTTGTGACATCATGATACAACTGTCACTGCTTTCGTGTATCTGCCAATTTCCTCTTGCCAGTCTATAGTAATAATTTATTCAGCAAAGTAAAGCAGAAATATATTTTGCTGCATGAAGCAGAAAATATAATAATATTTTTTTAAAAACAAGCTGCTTATGTGCTCCTCTTTTTAGAAAATTTCTAAATTTCTAAATTTCAGTTTCTGTTTTCATCTAAAAACAGATTATTTATTTTCACAAAAACATAAAATTCACCTGTTTAAAGTTTCAACTTTTTAAGATTATGCTTGTATCTCTTATTAGATATCTAATTTTTCTTTTCTATAAATATTTCCATACATAAGTATGTTTGAAGTGGCCCCACAAAAGTCAGACGAAATCTTATCAAACTCACTTTGATTTATTTCAGTAAATCTCTTCAAATCTAGACACAAATCTATTCATCATGCTTTTAATAGGAAATGGCTATAATATTACTGACTATGAAAGGATGCAAAAATTAAGTAATATATTCACAACCAGTTTCCTCAATATATACACAAGTGGTTCATTGTTGACATAAGTAGTTGATTAAGTCATAAATGTTACATCTTAGATATGCTGATCTATTACCCTGATTAGTAGTAAGCTTTCATTTCCTTTCCATCTTTGCTCCTGGATAAGCTCAACTATTCCCAAGAAGAAGCAATGATCAAGTACATTTGTCATGCAGGCAAGTATAATAAGGTAATTTATCATGATCTGTCAAGTGTTTTATTCCAGAAAGACTGTTGCATTTTTATCCTTACTTAAAAATTTGCTGTCACTCCAACTGAAAAATTTGGTAGTCATTTTGGACATGTTTAAAACCCATTCCAAACTGATAGTGGCAGATAATTAAGTTATCTGCTATCAAAGTAATTTTTGTTCACTAAAATTGTATGGTTATGAAATTCTAGACTGTTCATTGGGTTTAATCACTTGTTCTCTCCCCCCCCCCCCACTTTTAATAGGAAAAACTAAGTACAATTTAAGATGACAAATTAAGGCTTTCTGATCAATTTAGTAGAACTATTTTGTTATTTTTTAGAAAATCATGAATCAATTGTAGCTATACAATTTTCTCATGAGGCCGTGTTCTGAATTACTGATACCAAAATAAATTATTATTTAAAATTGTATTTGTTGCACAGTTAAAAATTATTCAAGGTAAGTTTTTGTAGAAACAAAATTTGGAAAAGAATTATCACAGACAAGTTCATGTAAAGTATCACCAAGTCATTTATTCCTTTTGGATTTCTGCTCTATAGAAGTTTTTGACAATAAAAGTTCCCTCTTCTGTCCCCTGTCATGTGATTGCATGTGATTGCTTGATAATTGGTCTGCATTTATGAAATGTCAGCACCTTGAAGTCATGTGATAAAAAATCAACTTTTCTCACCCTTCTGATAAACAAACAAGCAAACTCAATTGGGAAAGTTAGCTTCTTCTAAGAACTGTGCAAATTACTTACCAACCATGTGATTCACTTAACAGCTAAATTGGTTCACTTAATGGGCATTGCAAAATGTTGTCCAATCACATAATGACTCACTTTACAACTGTATCAAGTTACAATGAAAATTCTGTTTCCAATTATTATCATAAGTTCATACCAGTTCCATATTTGAACGTGGAAATCCATGAAGTAGACAGAGCAAAGAGATGCAACATAGAGCCATTAAGTGAGTGTCCATGAATGTGAATAGTGTAAAATTGGGATAATTCCAAACCTAGATAGTGCAGCAATTTAACCATTATCCCACTGAATCTTGCAAATGTAATTAAGAGTTAAAGAAAATAATGAAATTTCTAGCTGTTTTCACTTTTTTTTAGAATTGTATTGATATTAAGCATGCATCTTCCTGTACTTTTTGTATTTATAAAACTGAACAATCACCAATTGTTTACCATAGTTTCTTTATTCCAAACAATATATAAATGCTGTTTGATCTTGCTCTCAGCTCCAATTAATAGTAAATAAGTTTACAAATTAATGAAATGTCTTTATTTCTTATCCATAAAAATGAAATACAGTTCATTTGTTTAGAAGGTCTGTCTCTATCTATCTAGCTATCTATCTATCTATCTATCTATCTATCATCTATCTCTATAATCAATCCATCTATCCATTCTTACCTCTGAGGATGGTATTAGTCTCCCTAAGATCCTCTGCCACAGGCTTAAGAGCTTGAGGGTTCTGTGCTTGTTCCTAGTACTGTACTTTTCTGAATAAAATGTTTTGATGAGTTGGACTCTCCTATCTTAAAACTCATAGTCCTAAATGCTCATACCACTCCTGAGACCACTTTGGCTTTTACTTTCTATATTTTTTCTAGTTTCCCCTTCAGGCCCTGGTATATCTCCAATTTCTCATATTCCTTCTTCCTGATGTCTTTGTCATGAGTGGGACCAATGTATTTGTCATGAGTGTCTTCCATTCTTTGTCAACTAACACAGTGTCTGCTATTGTTATTCTCCATGCCTTCTGTGAGATCTCCCATGCTGACTTGGGAATGTCTAGGACAGGAGCGTCAAACTCAAGGCCCAGGGCCCAGATCCAGCCCACAGGGTACTTAGATCTGGCCAACGGGGTGACCCTAGAAACAGCAAAGGACCAGCCAGCGGTGCCTCTGCCAGCAAAAACAGAGCTTGGGAGGGCCGTTTGGGAGCCTGTTTTTGCTGGCAGAGCACTCGGGCCACCACAGGCACCCCTGACATGAATGACATCAAGCTGGCTATGCCCACCATGGCCCTGCCTACCATGGCCTCCCAAAGTCAAACACAACCCTGATGCACCCCTCAATGAAATCGAGTTTGACACCCCTGGTCTAGGATATACACTGTTCAGATATTTCTATATACAATGCCAGCTATTTGGTTGCGCCATTCTGTTATTTGGTTGTGCTGTCTCACTGTATTTTACACCTTGCCACTATTGTATATATTGGTTCACATAAACCAGTGCACAATGAGAAAAGGGACAGGCTTTGTACTGGCAAAGGATTCTATGTAAGTTACAGATACCACTGTAATACAAAAGTTTTTTTAAAGAGATCCTCCTTTATATCTTAGCAATATTTATACTTCAAAATAAAATTCATTCATGGTATCTGTTCCAAAATATACATATCTTAATATCCTAGTTGCTTAGGAACTATTGCTCAAATATAAATTTAATATATTTAATGGCCAAATAACTTCTCAATGAAAAAAAAAACTCAGTTTTCAGGGAACAATAAAACACTTGCCAATGTGAAACTCTAAGGGTTTGACCTCTTCATCACAAACTAATAAATCAGGGTGCTTAAAACAGCATAGTGTTGTCAAGATGAAATTCAAACACCCAGGATACACATATCTAAGTTAAGAAAAAAGTAGTTTCCAATTTTCAATGAGAGTACTTCCATATTAGGTTTATAGAATTAGTGCAATTTTTCCACTATCATTCATTTTAATTATGCCTGACATTTTATCTATCATATAAGCTCACTAGAGAAAAATGAACATAACCTTACTGTATAAAAGAGGAAAGAATAAATGTAATAGGACACAAATGTAATTATATTACAGCCTTCTGAACTTTGAACCCCAATCAGTAACATAGTATTAAAACTCCTACAATTACTGTTAGGAATACACTAATAGTTTAATTAGCCTATGAAAACTCACTGATGCAATCATTACTGTGAAGGTTTGATTTGAATACTTGATACTCACTGTAGAATTAATATCTCCTGTAATATTATCTTTGGATCCTTGGTATCCAATGAAAGTTGTGGCTTGTTTTTGAGGTTAAATCATTATTGATCAGAAAAAAATTCCCCATGAAAAGTGTCAATATGGTACAGAAGAGTATTCACAATTTTAGAAAGCACACTCTATTCAGTGGTGGGTTGCTCCCGGTTCACCCTGGTTCAGGCAAACTGGTAGTGGTGGCAGGAAGCTCTGCCCACCCGCCCAGAAATCATCAAAAATGCTCTGTGCATGCGTAAGGCAAGCGTGCATGCCTGCGCGTTACCGATACTGAACCTGTAGCCTGTAGCACCAGGATTTGAAACCCACTACTGTTTCTATTTAGTTCAAAGTTTTACTTTTAAATGAGTTGTCTTGTACAGCTAGAGTTGAAAATAGGGACAAAAAGGAACGTTGTACTTACTGAACATTTTTCTCTGCACGCTGCTTGAGAGTCCAATACAATGGGTGTTAACTTCATCTGATTGGCCAAAGACTTAATTGAAATTTGTTTAACCACTCCTCCTCCTTCCTGCTGAGCTCCAGTTTGTTATGAATGTCTGGATCTGGATAGGATGGAACCTGTAAGGAAACACAATCCATCCCGGACCCTAGGGAAAGAAATTGTTTGTAAATAAGGAGGGGTTGGACTCTCACACAGCACCCAGAGAAAGAAGTACAGTGTTCCTTCTCCTCTGCGTTGCTTAGAGAGTCCAGAGCAACGGGATGTATCCAAACTAAATATCCCTAGGGCGGGAAAAGGATGAGTCCATGGTCCCTTCAACTGGACCTGATGTAGGACTCTTTGGCCAAAGGCTGCCTCTGCCGAAGCAAATTTGTCCAGTTTGTAGTTGCAGACGAACAGAGAGGGAGATGTCCATGTGGCTGCCCTGAGTATTTCAAGGATGGATGACTGGGTGGCCCAAGCTGCTGTGGTGGCTGCCCTTCGAGTTGAATGGGCTGTGATGCGACTGGGCTGTGGGCGAGTTTGTTGATCATAAGCCATGGAGATGCAAGCCTTGAGCCAATGGCCAATAGTGGACGGTGTCACTCATGTGCCAAGGGATCTGGGCTGCAAGGAGACAAATAACTCATGTGCCAAGGGATCTGGGCTGCAAGGAGACAAAGGGCGCCATCCTGTTAATGTATTTCTCCAGAGCCCTGCGGACATTAAGGGTATGCCAACATCTCTCCCTGGAATGTTTAGGGTTAGGACATAAGTCAGGTAATATGACTTCTTCTGCTGTATGAGTTTACTTTTGGTAGGAAGGTTGGGTCAAGACGAAGAACAACCCGGTCAGAATGAAAAATGCCTAGGTCCTTTCGAATGGAAAGAGCCACCATTTCCGAAATTCGTTGTACTGATGTCACAGCTACCAGGAAGTCAACTTTGAATTTCAGGAGTTTGAGACTGGAAGCGTCCAATGGCTCACAAGGTGAAGAAGTAAGTGTCTGTAAAACTAGAGAAAGATCCCAAGAGGGGTATCTGTGGACTGGAGGGGGACGTAGATTAGAAGCCCCTTTTAAGAAAGCATGGACCCGAGGATGATGTGAAAGAGAAGTGGTCCCATCCGTTGAAAGTATGGTCACCAAGGCAGCTACTTGCCTGTGTAGAGTATTGGTGGTGAGAGCCTTGACCAAATCTTCTTGCAGGAAGTAAGGACTTGAGGAATGGTTGCAGAGGTAAGTATGAGCCCTTTCCTGGCACATCAGAGATGGAAGAAGGACCACGTGGCATTGTATATGTGTGTTGTCAATGGGCATCAAGAAACCAAGATGGTATCTATGACTTTAGTCGAAAAGCGATCTCATCTCAGGATCTCCCTTTTAAGTGCCAGACGGTCAACTGGAACCATTGGAGCTATGGATGGAAAATGGCCTCCTGGTGAAGGAAGATCCTGTCTGGAGGAATTTTCCATGGACAGTCAATGAATAGACTTGAGATACACGAACCAGGTCCACCGTGGCCGGTAAGGGGTTATGAGGAGAACCTCTGCCCTTTCCTCCAGGATTTTTTAGATGACCCTTGGTATCAGAGGGGTCAGAAGAAATGCATACAAGAGACCTGGAAGCCAATGGCATCGGAGGGTGTTGGTTCCTTCGCCTCCCGCTGTTTGGAATCTGGTGAAAAACCGGGGTACTTGAGCATTCAATGGATTGGCAAAGATTTGACTAAATTTGGCTGTGAGAAGGAGAAATAGATCTGGATGAAGCTGCCATTCCAACTAATCTATCATCTCCCTGCTCAACCAGTCTGCTAGAGTGTTGGATGTTGTGGCTCTGGCCCCCAGGCCAGGCCTTCTGGAGCCGGATAACTTGGAGAGTGAGGAGGAGGAGGAGCTGGCAAGGCCTCCTTCTCCCCCTGGATCTTTCTCCTCCCTGGCACCGTCTCAGATTCCAGCTGCAGGCTAGAAGGAGAAGGAGGAGATGACAAGGTCCCTTTCCCCCGACCCTTCCTCCTCCCTGGCAATGCCCCAAGAACCAGCTGCTGAGGATCAATCTTGGCTAGATGTGAAATAGCGACGCTGAGAGAAGCATGTGCAGCAGAGGAAGGGGTGGGGCAGGCCCACGGAGTGCTGAGTCATGCAGCCACACCCCCCAGGGGATAAAAACAGGGAGAGTGCTCCATAGGCCCTTGTGTCAGACAAAGTTACGGACTACTGGCTCTTTGACTGCTTTGGACTGAAGGCTGGGATTACTTGTGAGTGTTTAAGATCATCCTGCAGACTCCTGGTTGCCCTAGCAACAATCTGTCGGCATGCTGCTAAGAGATAAGGACTTGGCTGGCACGTGAAGGAACGTTACCAGAACTTTTGTTGCCAGAAGGAACCCAACCAAGTATAAATAAATTTCTGGCAGACCGCCTTGGCTGGTGTATTGTTTTGGGAAGGAAGGGACGGGACAGAACAGTTGGATGTCCTGGAGATATGTTCTGCCTGAAGGGAGAGCAAGTGCTTTTCTGCCCACAGACCTATCTTTCTTGCTTCATTCATCAGAACTTTGGAACAAGTGCCCCCTTGACAATTCACGTGTGCTTTGGTGGTGACATTGTCCATCAATAATAACACGAGTTGACCCTCCAGATAGCTTTGAAAGTGTTGGAGAGCTAGATAAGCCACTCTCAATTCCAGCCAATTGATGTCATTTAGGAGGTCCTTTGGTGACCAACGCCCCTGAGTTACTTGGTCCAACAAGTAAGCTTCCCTACCAAAGAGATGTGCATCTTTGGTGAGAATTTGACAAGTGGGTTCCTTGAAATAGCACCCCTTCGTCATGGCTGACGAGGTCCATTACTCCAGGGCTTTGAGAACTGTCAGAGGAACTTTGATCTTTATGTTGGCATTGCTGCAGCCCGTCCTCTGGCTTGGTACCAGAAGCCACTGAAGGGGCCGGGAATGTAGCCTCGCCCAAGGAACTATTGCTAGGCAGGATATCATTTTGCCTAGAAACTGAGATAGTAGGAGTAGAGGAACTTGTCTGAGGCATTTGACCAGTTTCACTGTAGATCGAATGTTGGAGAGGCATTCTCACAAAAGGAAAACTCAACAGGTCAGAGTGTCAATCCTGGCACCTAGGTGTACTATGCTGGTGGATGGAAATAGTTGATTTTTCTCCGCATTCACGGAGAATCTGATATTCTGGAGTGTTTGTATGGTGATCTGAAGATCTTGATGCGCTTGGTGAAGAGAAGATGACAGGACCAATATGTCATCCAGATAAGCTTGTATCATGATGGGTTGAGCTTGTAAGTAAGCTGCTACTACATCCATTAATTTTGTAAATGTCCTGGTGGTGGAGGAAAGGCAGAATGGTAGAGCCCTGTATTGGAAATGGGCCCCTGCATAGCAGAACCTGAGGAACCTCCTGTTAGATGGCCTGATGGAATGTGGAGGTAAGCTTCTCGAAGATCTATCTATGACAAGAGATCTCCCTGTCTGATGCAACCCGGGATGATTGCAGGGATGGCATTTTGAAGCATTTGTACTTTATGTGTAAATTCAGCTTCTTTAGATCAAGGATGGCTCTGCCGCCTCCTGACTACTTTGGCACCAAGAAGAGAATCGAATAGAAGCCGGACCCTTGATGGAGAAGAGGGAGTGGTTCTATAGCCTGGATGGCTAACAGATGTCAAATCTCGGCTTCCATCTGAGCTTTCTTGATGGAATCTTTTGACATGGAACATTGAACAAACCGATGTGAGGGTTCAGAGTTGAATTCCAGGTAAGCCCCAGAGAAATAGTTTGCAATGCCCAGGTGTCGGTGATTGTGTTTTTCCATTGGTTGACAAATTTGGAGAGACGACCTCCAATGGGGTTGCAATCTGCACAGTCACTTTGAATGTCGATAGGGTTGAAATCCCGTTCCTCAAAAGGGATTGGATTGAATTTGTCTGCCACAGTCACGAAATGACTGCCGATCTTATGGTCTATCAGTGGGTTGGTGGAAGGCCCTTTGATATGTAGAAACTGAGAACCCTGTATCCTGTAAACCAGGAGTAGTCAACCTTTTTATACCTACCACCCACTTTTGTATCTCTGTTAATAGTAAAATTTTCTAACTGCCCACAGTAATGCGCCATGTATCGTCATCTGCGCATGCCTCTCGCGCATCGTGGATTGGGTTTGGGGGGGGGGCGCCAGCTACCAGCTCTGCTTGTCTGTTACAGCTGGGTGGTGCACGAGCTATTCTGGGACGAGGCTCTTTTGTTTGTGGTCACACTATGGCACCATTTAGTTTCACTTAGGTAACGTGAACTAAACTTATGCACAGGCGATAGAAATAGTATATTTTCAGAAATTTAAATTGTCACAGGGAATTTTATGAAAACCTAATGAAAACGTTTTTAAATAATGCTATGGAAATTTTTTAAAAAGTCAATTAAATTAAAAAAAAGGAAAGTACTTCAATATTGAAAAAAAAAACCTACCACCCACCATGAAAGCTGGAACGCCCAATAGTGGGCGGTAGGGACCAGGTTGACTACAACTGCTATAAATGAAGGGACTGCCTTTGATAAGAAAAAGTTGGTCTGCAATCCTCTCTCCTGGAGACGTGAGGAAGGATCTTACTTTTGTCCTTTCCTTCCACTAAAACAGGGTCAAGGGCTTCTCCAAAAAGGGAAGTGCCTTTGCATGGAACAGAGGCCAACCTCCACTTAGTTCCCATATCAGCTTGCCAATGCCGTAGCCATAATAATCGGCAAGAAGTAATGATGGATGCCAAAGCTCGAGAGGCAAATTTGGCCGAATTTAGGGTAGCATCAGCAGAATATTCAGCCGCTGCGATCAATTTATTTATGTCTTCATGCAAGTGAGTGTCGTCTGAAGAAACGCAGCCCTGCATTTGGCGGAGCCAAATCAATGATATCCTTGCAAAAAAGGATGCTGCAGTGGCTGATATAATGGCTCATGTGGCAGTTTGATGGGTCTTGTGAGCTGATAGCTCTGCCCTCCTGTCCTCTGGTTTGAGGCCTTCAGCTGAATCAGAAGGAAACAAATTGGAAGTGGCCAGACTGGCCATGGGAACATCTACAGATGGAAGAGATAAGAGATCTTCTAGCTGCTGTTCTGCAATATACTTTTTTCTGTCAATGCCACTAGGAGCGGACGCAGACCCGAGTTGGGTCCATAATTGTATTATGTCAACAAAGAGCTTAGGCAATGGAATAGCTTCCTGCTCTGTGGCTAGTTCAATAAAATTTTAATGGGATCATGAGGGTCCGAAGATCCCCCAGATTGTCCCATAAGGGCCCCCATGTTGGCTGTACTTTTTGCCTTATGAAGTAAAGTTTTAAATAAGTCATGTCAAAAAAGACCAGTATTAGTAGGCTGATCAGGGATGACCCCTTCATCCTCAGAAAGATTGTACTCTGCCATGTCTTCCTCTTCCTGCCAGGTAACATCACTATGGTGTGAAGGAGAGGGAGAGCAAAACTCCTGTCTATAATCGCTGTCTTGATGTTCCCTATGATGTGAGGGCCTTTGACCGGAATCTGCCTCAGGCAATGGTGCCATAATTCCTGTTTGATTGAGGGCTGCATCTATGCCTCTGGAAATGGTTTGAGCAATTAACTGACACATTTCCTGTGAAATAGAAGGTAGATGCTCTTCCTCGTGGCAGGTCCCCGCCACTGTAGGAGTGAAGGTGGAAGATGGGTGGGAACGTATGTGGTGTTGGAAAGAGTCCTGTGCCTGCATGCTCCCTGTCCTGGAAGGAACAATGGGTCTATGCTGAATCTCCTGTTCCTTCATAGTCATTGGGAGACAAATATGGTGGATTAGGCTGGTGGACCTGGGCCACAGTCACTATTTGAGAGGAAGCAATCACATCTTTGTTGGATGCTGCCCTGGGGAGGGGGGTCAGAACGGATAGCAGCAGATTTAAAAGCCTTTGCAAAATGCTTCTCTAAAGCACGCTGCCTTCTCATGGCATCCTTCTCTGCAACAGATGAGGGGGCTGCAGAAATAGAAGACTGAGATCTGGTAGTCAGTCCCTTATTTGAGGCCTTGATCTTTTAGGGGCTGGAGCATCTGTGATTTGAGAAGAAGTGGAAGCATGAGAAGGAGATCGGCTGCTATCCGCCATTTTAAAGCCTAGGATTCAATAATAATTCAGACTGTATAAAAGCTTAATGGCAGGAAAACTCTGTAACGCCCAGAAATAAGGTAATTATCTCTGCAGAGTAAATGAGGCTTGAATAACAAGAAATTACTGCCGAGTTGAAAGCGTCTATAAACTGCGGGAGATTGCAATCCAAAATGGTACAAAGCCAGCACAACGGCTTCCTGAATGCCAGTCACTCCGCAGTAGTCTCAGGGAAGGAATCACTCCTCCAACAACATGGAACAACCGTCCAACTCCCCACTAGCGCAAAACTGACACAACCGCTTTCTCTGCGCTCCGCTGCTGCTTTAACTCACAATCCAATGATCTCTTGGTGTGTTGGCGTGGATCGGAGGCTCCACATGGTGCGCTGGCCAGCTGGAGCTGAAGAGGAGCCGCTGCCGTCAGATCGGCTTTACCGATAAGTGTCCAGTCAGGTGCGAAGAAATAAATGGCTTCGCAGCTTCAGCTGCTTCGGAAATAGTTTAAGGTGGTTTTTGTTGAAAAATTCTGGTAGAACTGAGCTGACTAAAGAGCTCAAGCAATGAAGTGAATTGAGAGAAGTCTTTCTAGGCCGACTGAGTTAACAAACTGGGGCTCAGCAGGAAGGAGGAGTGGTTAAATAAATTTCAACTCAGTCTTTGGCCAATCAGATAAAGTTAAGACTCATTGCTTTGGACTCTCTAAGAAGTACACAAAAGAATTATCCCTTTTTATGAGAAGAGGCAGTATTGTGTTTTTTCTCCATGCTTCACAGTGTCAGAATGGGAACAAAAACTGTTACTCTAAATTTTATAATCCATCAAAATTCCAATCCCAAAACTATTTTTTTAACTTTAATTATAATGGCACATTACTTTAAAACAACTTTGAAATAAAAGACAAAACTATAAAAGACAAAGATGTCTGTTATCTGTCACATCTTTTTAAGCCAAATGACTATCTGAATACATGCAATTGTTTGTAGTTTATAACAACTAATAATGCATACAATAGCTTTTACAGATTATGAATAAAAAGCAGAGCGAATTGTTGTAAGAGTTATTTCCTAATTTGCTTAGGGTAGTGCTTTTAATTTCCATACTTTTAAAAGAATCAAATTTTAAGAAGAATGAAAAGTTACTATTTTTCTACATCTGTTTGCAATTTACTGTAGCCGTATAGCTTCTGCACCTTTTTTTTAAATCAACCATGACTCTTTTCTTCTGCACTGTCTAATCTCAGCCAGTTACAGTTTCCATCAAAATAAAAAAACTGTGATGCTGAATGAAACAATGGTCCAGTCATACCTGGTGATTTGTCACAGCTTAATAGAAATTTCAAAATATCACCATTTCACTCGAGTTTCTTCTATTACAAAACATCCAGTGCTTTTGATTTGCCACAATGCACCAGATGATTCAGCCTCAGCCAAAATGGCGAGGCAAGATTTTTGTTCTGATTAATCTTATCTAATGACTAATTTGCAGAAGGTAGACTTGACATTGATTAAAAGGGAGGCAATAATCACACCTCGGCTAAACCTCATTGGCTGTATTACTACCATTGTCTAAAGTTTACCTTTTGCTGTTTAAACTTTAATTTAACTTTAATGTAAATTTAATCTTTCTGTTATTTTAAGTTCTCGTCCACTATCCAACCAAGTTTCTCAAGAACTGAACTTCATCCACTTCACTTTTTTATTCAGTCCACATTAACCATCTTCTATTTATTCTTGCTGCTACTTTGTGTTTTCATATTCAAAAATAGACCATGCCTACTGTATTCCATTTACTTTAACTTAATTTTAAATTCACTTTACTTTAATTTTAGTTCATTACATTTAGATCCCATCACAGTCTCTTACACACCTTCTATAGCATGTTTCACAACACATTAAATTCTCACTTCTATATAACAATGCAGACAAAAGTGTTCTATAAAACACAACTTTTATTTATTGCCAACAAACTTACTTTCATTTCTTATAACAAATAATATTTTACCACCTAGTTTTCTACTGTCATTTACTTATATCATTTTTTTCTTTTTCAAGAACAAAATCTTTCTTACAAAATAATTCAATGCATTTTAGAACTATTTTTCAACATTAATTGTATAATTTAGACAACTTTATATTCATTAACACTTTAGAAATTACATTTAAAATAACCTTTTTCATCCTATTTAAAAGTTCAATATTTCTAATCATTAAAGCATTAACTTCTAGTTTCTATTGTATAAATACCACTGTAGTCAGCTATGATCCCTATTTTCTATTTTCTACAATGTGTTATTCATATTTCATAATATAATAAAACAATTGACGGGGGAATTCTCTTTCTATATTTAGTAAATATTTACCAATGTAAATTAGCTAATCTACTTCTTCCAGTGTGATTAATTTTCCTCGGACTCTAGATTTCATTAGTTTTAAGATCCATAGTCCATATCCATCAATGCTGTAGTCATTCAATTTTTAGCCAACATGGGGTTATGTATATAAAAAGTGCATGCACATTTACTTCTGCAACTAATATAAGCTTTTACATTTTACCAATAAATATATTAAATAAGAAAGGGAACAATACATATTTATCTTATGTAGGGGGAATGACCTTTGGAGACAGGAGGAAGAGCCACAGACTGGACAACCAGGTTGAAAAGTTATTTCTGCCCAGAAGGAGGGAAGACATGACAAACATTTCAAAAGAGACTCTTAGTTTTAGACAGTAAAAGGAAAGGAGGGGAGGGGAGGGATACTTTCAGATTTTTAAGGTTCTGTTAATGTAGCCTTACAATAGAGTTAGAAGTCCTGGTTCTGCTTTCTGTTTATCTAAAAGGGCTGACATCTCAATCCCTGTTCAATGTTGAACAATTCAATTCCTATTCTTTTTACTGAGATACTATTTTATTTCCATCATATACTACTCCTAGTGTATTCATCAACTAACCTTGAACTCCAAAGTTATGCAAAGGATGACATAATTCAAGCACACAGATATTATTATAATCTTTCTCCATATTAAGTGTAAAGTATACTGCCTTTTTAGCATTCATGGATTCACTCAGTCAACAATATTCTGCTGAAGAGCAAAAATCTGGCCTTCATATTCCCTTATACAATACAAAGCCACATTGTCCTTCTTGTGTTTTGTCTTTTACTCTTTCAGTCATAATTCCAGAAAACACTTACCTAGGCACTTTTCATAAATCAATTACCCTGTAGTTTATGTATTTATTGTTGATATTTTTCCTTTGTATACAGGAGCACTTATGATATATTTTTAATGACAGGCATATACTTAAAAAACAGGGGGATAAAAATCATTTTAAAATCATTTCATAAACATCTCATATCAATACCATATTTTATCTCCATACATTTATAGGCCTACCATTTTCAATGTCTTTACACCATTTATTATTTTTTCATTTTTATTCATAGATTTTCTTTAATTACATTCTTCAGTATAACACTTACATTCTCATATAAATGTCTAACTAGTTTTCTCCCAAATAAAACTCTAACATGAGTTTCTGGTCCACATAAAATTATTCATGTTTAATAACTACTGTAATCACTTAATAAATTTTAGTCACATTTAACTTTAAAATAATTCATTGAATCCACTGAAATTTATGCACATCTTTCCAAATGTGATACACCACTTTCAAATACATTTGACAATTTCATCTCACCATTTTCCCATTTCTTTTACTGTTACGATTCATATACTGTATCCAGTTTCAAGAATACAGAATGAATTACTGCCTTATATTTCATTGGAACACTTTCTACTGTAGACCACTAGATTTATCAGACTTTTTTTTTTCCGTAGGGTTTTTTTGGGAGGGTGGGGGGAGGTTGCTATTCAGAAACTTGTTAAGACCTCTTGATAGACCAACACAAAACAATTACTTTATGGGCACCATTGCCCCGTATTATCACCATGAATTGATTATTATACCACCACTTGGTTGTTGCAGAACCATTTTAATTATTTATTATTTTTATTATTATTATTAATTATTATTATTTTAATCAAAGCTATAGCAGTATGTGTGTGGCATAATTATTTTTAATGAAAAATAAGAAGTAATTCAGATTGAAAATCACAGGAAACTATGCAAACAAGTTGTCACCCATATTAATTCATATTATTTATTTCCTTATTTCCATTTGTATTATTTACCTTTGCTGATTTGACAATAAACATAAGAAAAAGTGCCTTATACATCTTATAGCAGATATTAATGTCTTGACCTTCTAGGTTTATACAAGGTAAGGAGTATGTGTATGTCAATTTTACATTACTTTAATGTAATATAATTTTATTTTATTTATCCATCCATCCATCCATCCAAAATTATGGCTACATATTCTATGACATGTTAACTTGCTTGCTCTTAAAGGCCACAGAACTTTAACAAATAGATTTGGAAGAGATCATACAATCAACCAGACTAAAACCTCAAGGAAGTACTGTCACTGATCATACCTACACAGAACTAGGAGATTTTTTTAATTTATTTATTTAAAAGGACACAAGCAATAACAACATGCTACATGAGATCATGAGAACAAGAACCAGGAGAAATTGAAATGATCACAGTGGAAATTAAACCTACTGAACTGAATAAGTGATATTTAGGAGGACCGGAATTAATCACTTCAGCTCAAATAATTATTTTATTTATTTATTTTATTTATTTTATTTTGTCACAACAATATATGTAGGTATCATACAAAAAGATTATATAGTAAATAAACACATATATGAGTAAATATAAGGAGGTATAAGCATATATATAGGAAGAAGAAAAGAAAAACAATAGGACAGGAACGGTAGGCACGTTTGTGCGCTTATGCACGCCCCTTATGGTCCTCTTAGGAATGGGGTGAGGTCAATAGTAGAAAGTTTTTGGATAAAACTTTTAGGATTATGGGAAGAGACCACAGAGTCAGGTAAAGTATTCCAAGCACTGATGATTCTGTTACAGAAGTCATATTTTCTGCAATCTAGATTAAAGCGGTTGACATTAAGTTTAAATCTATTAGTTGCTCTAGTATTATTGCAATTAAAGCTGAAGTAGTCTTTAACAGGAAGGACATTACAATAGATGATTCTGTGAGTTAAACTTAGGTCTTGTCGAAGGCGACGGAGTTCCAAGTTTTCTAAGCCTAGGATTTCAAGTCTGGTGGGATAGGGTATTTTATTGTTTTCAGAGGAATGGAGAACTCTTCTTGTAAAATATTTCTGGACACGTTCAATTGTATTGATGTCAGAGATGTGGTGAGGGTTCCAAACAGGCGAGCTGTATTCTAGAATTGGTCTAGCAAATGTTTTATATGCTCTGGTTAGTAGTGTGGTGTTTTTGGAAAAGAAGCTACGCAAAATTACAACTCTTAGAGCTTTTTTTGCTATGTAGTTGCAGTGGGCTTTGGCACTTAGATCATTTGACATGAAAACTCCAAGGTCTTTAACGGGATGGGGGTCATCTGTAAGGTAATGTCCATCTAGTATGTACTTAGTTTTTGGGTTCTTTTTTCCTATATGTAAGACTGAGCATTTGCTGGTTGAAATTTGGAGCTGCCAATTTTTAGACCAAGCGGTTAGATGATCAAGGTCGTTTTGAATGATAGAAGTATTGTCTGTGGTGTTAAATAGTTTGACATCATCAGCAAAGAGAACACAATTACTTGAGATATGGTCACAAAGATCATTAATGTATAGTATAAAGAGTGTTGGTCCAAGGACGCTGCCTTGAGGAACGCCACTCTTGACAGGAACAGGATTTGATAAAGCATTGCCAATTTTGACCACTTGTTGTCTGTTAGACAGAAAAGCAGATATTCATTTGTGGAGGGGTCCTGAGATGCCATAGGATGTTAGTTTTAGGAGAAGTTTATCGTGTACTACTGAGTCAAAAGCTTTGCAGAAGTCTATGTAGATTGCATCTATTGATTTGCCTTGATCGAGATTTGAAGTCCATATGTTTTTGCAGTGGAGAAGTTGTAAGTTACATGATAATTTTTTCCTGAAACCAAATTGTTTGTTGGAGAGTAGGTTGTTAGTTTCTATTATATATTATTGTCAGCCCTTCATGATAAGCAAAATCAAGAGACAGATGTCCATAGAAGTCTTAGCACATACTTTAATTAGTTCAGATATTGTAACATAATTTTGAATGCCAAACATGCCTCTTTTTGCAGCTTATGTCTAACACAATCAATACCAAGTTATTTTGAGTTTCTCAAAATTCAGATACCTCTCAGAGGTTTCTAGATCATAGTTTGAGGAAATTGTCATGGAATATCAAATTTAGTTATGCAAGCAAAAGACATCTGGCATAATTCTTCCCTGAGCTAAAAACATAAGGTTTTGGGGTTTTTTTCATTACACCCAAGGCTTAGAGAAATTCTGAACCTTCTGTAAGTTCTCCCAATTCTTGTGATCTGTTTAAACTTAGGATGCTCTAAGAAAAGTCTAAATTGCTAAACTATTGCTTTCATTGGCAGCAATTATTTATTGGAAAATGCCATATATCTATTCAGCCAAGAGAAGGTGTCTGAAGTAAAAGACACAAGGTAAAGGGTTTAACAGGGTTTTATATATTTTAAAGTTTCGGGCTAATTATAATAAGTTTTTTAATTTACATTTTAAATTGTACATTGTATTGTCTTTTTTACGTCTGCCTGTACACCGCCCTGAGTCCTTCGGGAGAAGGGCGGTATAAAAATCAAATAAAATAAATAAATAAATAAATAAACAGCTGCTTGTTTTTAAGTAGCAGTTAAACTGGTACCCTTTTTTAGAAGTTGAGTGGTGGCCTGAACTTCTCTGAAAAATCAAGCATACATTTTCTATACAAATAGGTGAAGTCCAGAAAACACTGAATATTTTGGGTGCATGGCCCATAAGCATGGAATGAGCATTTGTAGAATCCATCTATAGAATCAATACACATATTTTGTAGAGATCAAATGGTCAGTCATCCCCAGAATTCAAAACCACTAAGAGATGGATTTATTAATTCGTAGTGTTAAAAAGATTAATGAGGATTATAAAATACAAAAATGCAATTGCAGTGCATAATGGCTCAGTGGTTAAAGATGTTGAGCTTGTCAATGGGAAAGCTGATAGTCTGGGTTCAAGACCCGAGTCATGTGCAATGGAATGAGCTGCTGCTACTTGCCCCAGCTCCTGCCACTTAGCAATTCAAAATCATGCAAATGCGAACAGATACAAGGGTACTATTTTGGTGGGAAGATAACAGTATTCCATGTGCCTTTGGCATGCAGTCAGGCTGGCCACATGAATATAGAAATGTCTTTGGACAATGCTGGCTCCCTCAGCTAAGAAATGGAGATAAGCACCACTTAGAGTTGGATACGGCTAGACAAGGGATACTTTTTACCTTTAAAATGAAATTGCTTGTAATAGATATTCCCCTTCCCCACCCTCATCTCCCACACAGTTCTTGGAAGTGCGAGTGGAGATTCCCAAATACAATGTTTTGTAATGGTTTTGGTATTTACTAGCAAAATGATGATGTTGGAAGTATCTAAAATTGTGTACTGTTTCCTGCCTAAGCAGGAGATTGGACTAGAAGACCTCCAAGGTCCCTTCCAAATCTGTTATTCTATTCTATTCTATTCTATTCTATTCTATTCTATTCTATTCTATTCTATTCTATTCTATTCTATTCTATTCTATTCTATTCTAAAATGATCTACATTACCACAGGTGTGATACTTTCCAGCCAATTCTAAGAAGGAAGCTTACTGAGCAAGTGCTCACTATGTGTCTTAATGAATCAGAATTAAAACACAATATAAAGTTTTCATCTTCGTTGTTTATTTCATCTCTTCATGACTCCTATTTACATGGCTCCCTGTTGTTAGAAAAAGAGACAATGGATGGGGGGGAGGATGTGAATAACAGCTGTGAAACCATCTTTCTCTGTTTATGCCTCTTTACCTCAATTTCTCCAATCTGCAATCAATTACCTCATAACACTGCTTTATGTTTTCAGACATCACTGAGGTCAACAGAAACTTCTTACTAAAATTAATTGAGTGCCTTGCCTTAGCCTTTGAATCTCACAGTTTGCAATTGCTCTTCTGGACAAATTGTTAAATGCAGTTCTAAATTTTAGCATTAAATCTCATTATTCCGTACCTTGTCCTTCAGTCAATTAGCAGATGTCTTCCTGAGAAGCTTCCAAATGTTATTTCACTCTGGACACAAAAATGATTCATATACTTTTGCCTAGATAATAGATCACACATATCTCCAACTCAGTTGCCTTCTTTATACTTCGTATAAAGTATAAAGCCACCTTTATACAGAGGTGGCTTTGGACACTTGTCAGACCACTATGTGAAAAAGTAAATTCACCCTCTCTCCTCATTTCACAGAAAACTTACAAAGATTATAATTCTTCCCTGCGTCTTCTATTTTTCATATGCAAATGAGAAGTGCTAATTTGTCCCTTTTATTTTTGAATCCTAACATTTCTCTTCTACCTTCCTTAACCCTTGCAGCTAGCAGAAGAAGAAGGAAATCGTAAATAAACTGTTACAGGATCATTCTAATTTTTAACTCTCTTTTTACAACTAAATGTTGGTTGCTCTGGCTGTTTCAGTGACTGGACTGCTTTGTAGCTGCTGTTGAACAGTTATTACCAACTGGCATTTAAATGCAGCCTTTTCCCACTTTTCAGATATAACCACCACACAGAAAAGATGTTTTCTTTTGGCTCTGCTCCACTGGATGTCTTTTTTTTTAATTTGAATTTATATCCCACCCTTCTCCGAAGACTCAGGGCGGCTTACACTGTGTTAAGCAATAAGTCTTCATCAGACTGTTACCTCAGGGTCTAATCCCTGTGTTGCTGACTTTCCGTAGGCCATCCACAGTCTTGCTGCTCTGCCAAATGAATTCTCAACTACTGCTTCAAAGAACTTCTCTTTGGAAACTTTGAATGTTTTATCATCCTGAAATCTAAAATATAATCTCATTATATGTGTTCCATCTTCTTCCAAAGTTCTTCCTGAAACTTCTGGAATGTCTCTCAACATTCTTCAACCATTTTCCATTTGTCCTTTCCACATCAAATCTCCATTCATCTTTGTGACAGCATAACACAATCTACATATAGCATTGATGTGCTATCCATCCATCTCCACTCCACCATTTTAATTTTCACAGAATCAGCCATTTTGAAGCCTTTCGGCTCCATGCATGGTCTTTTCAGATAGAAAAAATGCTATCATTCAGCTGTTCTGTCGTAAACAGGATACGATTTATAAGAATTGAATATACTGGTTTAACTTATCAAATTAAAGAATCAGGTGTGACATAAAGATTTGACCCAATAGACATATAATCATGATATAAGATAAGTGAAAAGAATAGATTCCGTAAACTTATGTGAAAGAGAGTCTGAGAAACCATGCTGAGAGATAAGAGAAATTGTGAAAATGGAAGGGAGAGCGGGTCAAAGTTGAAACAATCAAGGTGTCTTTCTATCTAGCAAGGTAGGCAGAGAAAGAAATAAAATGAAAGAGGAATGTTTCAAGCTACAAAAACATACAAATGAATGCATGTATCAAGCATTAAAAGACAATAAAACATGCCTATATCTTAACAAACCAAAGAAAATAATAAAGAATGAATAAGGTAGAATATACTACCTGTTCAGGTATCCACTCAGAGCCCAAATAAATGTTTTGTGCAAGTTTTACTAGAAAAGATAAACTGGGAATATAGTGTAATTCTGTTTCTTATATCATAGATAGTATTCCTATATAATAAAAGAAGAGGAATTGCAGGGTTGGTATTAACATTTAAATCCTACAAATATGAGATGAACTCTGCGAAAGACAACTAGGAAAAGTGAAGAATTAGCTGGCAGAAAAGATAAACCTAGGCTATTTTTACTATTGAAAATCTCTGATTTTAATATAAAAAAATGAGAGCTAGCAAAGATGATTTGGAGGGATTGGGTGTTACACTGCTGAAGTCTTGCAAGTTGGAGGTAGTTCAAAATCTACAATACGTATCAATTCAAGTTTGAAAAACATTGCCAAAGACACATAGATGAGCCACACAAGGACAGCTGGCGAAAGTCAAAGGACCTTTCCACACAAGGCAGCTGGTGAAAGTCAAAGGACCTTTCCACACAAGGCAGCTGGTGAAAGTCGAAGGTGATGAAAGTGCAAAGGTTTTACCAACTAAAGTCATTTGCCAGCTTGAGATAAAGTTGGAAAATTTCCACTAATTTCTGTAAGCTCTTCCTTAAGTCTAAATTCAGAAGTAAGTAGGACATGGAAACAGAGAATTAACATATATATTAAGCCAACACTATAAAGTGCATATTTATCTATACAGAAAATGCTAATACTATATAATATCAAGTAGAGTGAAAAAAGCACAGTCAGTACTGTTTAGAATCTCAAGTGGCTGTGCTTTGCCTTCAAATAAGCAGAAGGTGGGAGAGCCCCAGCTTGACACCTCTGTAAATAAATATTCATGATAGCTCACTAAGGAATATGGCTGGGAAACTGAAAGTTTTGCTTCTTTTAAACTCAGTTGATTAAATAAAGGAAAAACAAATCTGAAATACTGTTTGAATCACAGAATCAAAGGAAGGGAGAAGCTGCAGAATATCCTAACGACAAGTTACCATATTTTTCGGAGTATAAGATGCACCGGAGTATAAGACACACTTTAGATTTTGGGGAGCAAAATAAGAAAAAAGCTGATTGGCAAGTAGATTGGCCTCCCGGAATACTCCCAATCAGCTGTTTCCAAGGGTGAATTTTAGCAACAGGTTCTTTTAACAAACACTGTTTTAAAAAACAGTGCTTTGCTTTTTTGGCTTTTTTTTTCTGCCTCTGAAACTCCTTTTAGAAAAAACTTTTTTTCTGCATCTGAAAGCCTCCAAAACAGAACTTCAGAAAAAAAGCCTCTGAAGCTCTGTTTGGGAGCTTCTTTTCTGAAGCTCCGTTTGGGGCTTTTTTTCTGAAGCTCCGTTTCTGATGTTTTTTTCAGTCTCTGAAACCTCCATTTGAGAGGCTGGGCAGGGCTACATTCGGAGTATAAGACGCACCCAGATTTTCACCCTCTTTTTTTGGAAGAAAAGGTGTGTCTCTGAAAAATATGGTAACTGAGAAAATGTCAAGAACCTTTATCTTTAACAATCAAGGGTTTTGACTGTGTAGAATCCACCAGAATATGAAATATATTAAGGGTATTTTCTTCTCCAAAATATATGTTTATTCTTCTGTTGACCCTTTACAATGAAGAAGAAGCTATTATAAATAACTTAATCTAGAGGTTACAAAGATGGTTGAAAAGAGAAAAGGGGAAAATATATTCATATTGTTCTCACATCTGCTCTACTGGAACTATAAGAATGCCAGAATTTAACATTATGACAGCTGGAATAAAACTTGTGAATTTTACTATTTTAGGTATGAAAATGAACTGAAAATAAAGAATATCTTCAAATATCTTATGAAATTAAAAGTGAAAAATAAAATTTCAACAATGTGAAATATGAAAAAGATAAATCAATATATTTAATGAATAAGCAAGTAAATAAAGATTTCTTGTCTTGGGTTCAAGAAAATATAATAATGAAATAAATAAAAATGCAATAAAATTAGTCGATATGTAGAAAAGAATTGACAATCTTGCATAAAATAATAAGAATGGTAAGTATGATAAAGATTAAAATAAAACATTGAACAACTTTAATATATGGAAAATATTAAAGCTGAACATTAAAAATGAATAACGGGAGGTATATAGGCAAAAGAAAAGAAGACATTACATAACATTGGACATAACATTACCATGCACTCCAAAACTTAAGATGATTGATGTAAGATGATGGGGGATGGGGAAAGGGTTTGAACAATGATTGTTTCAGAACTAAAGAAACATTATTTCAGAAATAACTTACCATTTTGTAAAGAAAAAAAAGTTGGCTTATTTCTAACAGTATCCGGGGCAGCTGCTGGAATACTGTATATAATTAAGAAAGTTTAATCAGAGATTAAAATTAATAAATTAAATTGGACATGATCACTGATCTATTTTCTTAACCTGGAATGTACAGTCTGCAGTCTTGGGTCATGTATGTCCAAAAACAATGTATACTTTCTGGAATGGATTCCTTCTCCTCTATATCCTGCACTTAATTGCACTGTGCTCATTAAATTTTAGGCAGAAGAAAAAGAAAGATGACAGAGATATGCTGGCCATAGCCTTAGCCATGACCGTTTATTGGCATATAAATGGAAGAGCCAGAGATTTGCAGACTCTGAGGTGTGCTGGTCTCAAGTCATCGTCATATATCTTTTTTAAAAAATATTGTCCCTTTTATCTTGTCCCTTTACCAACAGTCAAGGCATAACTATGAGACATGAAAAAGACAAATGCCACTTCTCATTGTTTTTGAAATTATTTGATTGAACTTTTAACAAGAACTAGCAGTCTTTTACAATTTTTTATTTCCTTGCCATATCCTGCTCTTCTTTACCACTTCGTCTTCTCCCAATTTTCTTTCAATTTTTCCACACACCAAATGACATAAATTCCATTTGAAAATTTACGATTCAGCCATCATCACCCTGTCACTGTCCTTGAAGTGTCTCTCAAACTCAAAAGTGTATTTTGCTGGATTTGCAGAGCTACTACAGAAGCCCAGGAAAATTCACAGCATCTTTAAGAAGCTGCTAACGCATACAGCATATGTGACCACAATAGATGCAATGTGTTTCTCACTTCAGATTACAATACTGCACATTTCTAAGACTTTTCAAACATACAGAAACACAACTATTAAACATGTCTAATACCCTTAAATATTTAAGGTGTCCTTAAATGATATCTAATACACATGAAATTAAGAGTTGTAAATTTAACTTTGCGAAGCTTTTTTTTCTGGAAACATTGTATTGCTAATTAGATCTTATAAAACTTATGCTAGGCCAATCTTAGGGTATTGTTCTACTGTTTGGAATCCCCACCATATATCTGACATTGGTACAATTGAGTGGGTTCAGAAGTATTTCATGAGAAAAGTCTTGCACTCTTCTGTACACAATAGAATTCCCTGTGCTACTAGGTTCAAAATTCTCAGTTTGGATAACTTAGAACTGAATTGCTTGCAGACAGACCTAGGTATTGCATACAAAATTATATGTAGAAATGCTTTACCTGTATATGACTTCTTCTGTTTTTATCGCAATAATACAAACGCATGAACAACCACTTTAAACTCAATGTAAATCGTTCTAAACTTGACTGTAAAAAATATGATTTCTGTAATAGAATTGTCAAAGTCTGGAATGCTCTACTTGATTCAGTTGTCTCAGCTACAAATTTTCACATTTTCAGTCACAAATTGACTTCCGTGGACCTTACTTCATACTTAAACGGTCAATAGAGGGGACATGCATAAGTGCACTAACTTGCCTACCGTCCGTCATTGTATTTTTCTTTTATTTTTGTTCTCATTTTTGTTTGACAAATTATAATTAAATATATATATATATATATATATAAAATTTTATAATAAAGTATATTTTATGATATTCAAAACAAATTCTAATTACAGAATACCGAAAATGGCAGTTAAATTTGATCACAAATTAAAGTATTTTGAAACATTAGTACAAATCAGAAAAAAAAATGTGGACTTCATGAAGTACTAAACTTTCGAAGACCTACATATATTAGTCCCTGGGCAACTAATGACCCATCCATTTTTTATTATTTCTGCTGTCCAAGTTTCAAGATCCCTGTACTGTCCATTATTTCATAGCAGACTTTCATTTTGTTATATGTGAATTATCAAGAAATACAGTACTTCTAAATTGCATCAACTATTTGTGTCATTTGGGATGTACAATCTGGTACAAGGAGAACTTTGAAAACAAAACAACAATTCTTTAAAAATCTGAATCGGTCAATGACAAGTTTTTCTTACTTAGACATATTTCTTGCTTTTTATCTACTAGACATACAATATTTCTTGTTTAAATTACATGTAAGTGGAGATGGAGAAGAGGGTGTATTCTTATAATTAATAATTGTATTACCGTACTTATAACCTTTCATTTCTAATAATAGAAATTTCACCTCGAGAAACTTGTTTTGGATTACTTTCTTCACTCAGTTGGGCTGAGCTGGCAAGAATTTGGTGATAAATAAATGAGAAATAGTTTTAAAAAATTGAAAAACCATTTATGTGTTGAACATATATTTAATGAATAACAGGCTCAAGCTCAATCCCTCCAAGACGGAGTGGCTGTGGATGCCGGCATCCCGGTACAGTCAGCTGAGTCCACGGCTGACTGTTGGGAGCGAGTCATTGGCCCCGATGGAGAGGGTGCGCAACTTGGGTGTTCTCCTGGATGAACGGCTGTCTTTTGAGGACCACCTGACGGCCGTCTCCAGGAGAGCTTTCCACCAGGTTCGCCTGGTGCTCCAGTTGCGCCCCTTTCTAGACCGGGATGCCTTGTGCACAGTCACTCACGCCCTTGTGACGTCTCGTCTGGATTACTGCAATGCTCTCTACATGGGGCTCCCCTTGAGGGGCATCCGGAGGCTACAGTTAGTCCAGAATGCAGCTGCGCGGGTGATAGAGGGAGCCCCTCGTGGCTCCTGTGTGACACCTATCCTGCGCAGGCTGCACTGGCTACCTGTGGCCTTCCGGGTGCGCTTCAAGGTGTTGGTGAACGTCTTCAAAGCGCTCCATGGCATTGGGCCGGGCTATTTACGGGACCGCCTGCTGTTACCGAATACCTCTCACCGACCCGTGCGCTCTCA
Source organism: Ahaetulla prasina (assembly GCF_028640845.1). Lineage (NCBI taxonomy): Eukaryota > Metazoa > Chordata > Lepidosauria > Squamata > Colubridae > Ahaetulla > Ahaetulla prasina. The sequence goes on from NC_080543.1 coordinate 44,864,619, forward strand.
CAGAGAGGGACTCCTCAGGGTGCCGTCGGCGCGACAGTGTCGTCTGCCGACGCCCAGGGGAAGGGCCTTCTCTGTGGGGGCTCCCGCCCTCTGGAACGAACTCCCCCCAGGACTCCGTCAACTTCCGGACCTCCGAACCTTTCGTCGCGAGCTTAAAACTCACTTATCATCTGCGCTGGACTGGGTTAGTTTTAAATTTATGGGTTTTTAATCGGTTTTTATCCTAAATTTTTTAATCTTGGCCAATTTAATAAGTTTTTTAATTGTATTTTAATTGTATTTATACTGTATCATTGTGTATTTTTACCTGGCTGTGAACCGCCCTGAGTCCTTCGGGAGAAGGGCGGTATAAAAATTTAAATAATAAAATAAATAAAATGAATAAACTGGAAATTAATAAAAGGAAAGACATTAAATGTTTTATTTATTTGTTTATTTTAGCTTTACTTACCTTTTTGACATATTTGACTCGATTTGTTGTACTGTAGACCTTAACATACTTAATATACATCATAGATGAACAATTGGTATAAACAAATAAGTAAAATCTGAGAACATTTAATCTAGAAAACCAAGGTGAAAACCAAGAATATTAAAAGAGCACTTGCACAGAGAAATTGATCTTAAACTAATGGCTGGTAAAGCAACTACCAGAAAGCTACTAAATCAGACTTCATTAGTAGTTAGTAGTAGTAATTTTATCTTACAAAAATAAGTAAATAAACCAAACAATATCATAGAAGAGTTATACTACTGGGGGGAAAAAAACATCAAGGAATACAAAAAGAAAGCAATTAGATTTAAACAGATCATTCTTTCACTCTGTCTTTTCCCAAACAGACAGCTCATCTATTTACAGCAATGATTTGGAGGATAAAAGAGGAAATTAAGATGAATTGGAATTGGTATGTAATAAGAGAATCGACCATAAATCCTGAAATATTGTGTATACACACACATAGACCGATCAACTAAAAATAAAATTTCTTCAGATTCTGTATGTATAGAAAATGAAAGATGACTAATTATGCTGTCAACAGTATTTATATCAGTAAGATTAAAATAAAAGGGCAGGGAGATGATGTTGGGATATTATAATTTAGGAAATGAAAAATAAATGAGAATAAATAAGAGTTACCAAACCAACCAACTTAGTCTGGGATGGCTCATATATGATTATGTAAAAAAATAAATAAATAAAATCAAACAGACACATAAATAACACAATATTTATTAACAGCAAGATACATAATATTAATCGTTAAACACAGAACAAGACAATCCATAAAATATCAAAAGAGTCATTATACTATTATTATTATTATTACTATTATTACTATTATTATTATTATTGTTATTATTATTATTATTATTATTATTATTATTATTATTATTATTATTATTATTATTATTATTATTATTATTATTATTATTTACACAAAATGACAGTATACACAGCAAACGAGATAACTATGCTGGATTTCGTATCACAGATCACTAGTCAAACACTTATCAAGCGTTTAGGACTGCGTGATGTATCGGCGAATTATGCGAGAGATCCCAGTAAGGTGGCCATCTGCAGCTGACCAATGGTGATCTTGACAGCGCCAATTGCTTTTAAGTGCTTGCCTAGGTCTTTAGGCAGGGTTCCCAGTGTGCCGAGTACCACTGGAACCACCTGCACTGGTTTATGCCAGAGTCTCTGCAATTCGATTCTCAAATCTTGATATCTGGTGACTTCTCATCAGTTGTTTCTCATCAACTCTGCTGTCACCAGGTATAGCAATGTCGATTATCCACATTTTCCCCCCCACAATTGTGATATCCGGGGTATTGTGTTCCAAAACTTTATCAGTCTGTATTGGGAAACCCCACTTTTTCAGGCTTATGATTGAAAATGAGCATGCAAAACTACTGTGGTTATTTATTATTGTTGTTGTTGTTGTTGTTATTAATATTATTATTATTATTAATTTTATTCATTAAACATGAAACTCAGTCAACTGAACATTTGCATCACAAATACCATATACTGGGGCTAACGGTTGATACGGGTTGCTGCCAGCATCCTATGTATCAACCAAGTATGTTTTTAAGATGTACAATGTTCCAAATAGAGCGGTTTTTTGCAGTTCCACTGGTGTTATTGCATGAAGCTGCAATTTGTTGATTTATCTTATAAAATTCTTGGACATGATACCAAGAATGATGCCAAGTGGCCTGATGACAATGGGTATCACTGTTACATGTTTCATGCATAATCGCATAATTTCAATGGCCATATTTCATGATTTTTTCCAATTTATTTTGCTTCGACTCTGGCATCTCCTGCTACCGTATAAATAAATTTTATGCTTCGGTTTTCAACAACTGTGATAACTGTTGTGTTGTGTTTCAAATGACAATCTGTCTGTATTTCAAAGTCCCACAAGATCTTCACCTTCTCATTTTCGGCAACTTTTTCCACTTTATGTTCCCATGGTTTTTTGGATACAGGTAAATTGTATTTTTTTACATAATTACCAATGGATTAATTTAGCAACTTGGTCATGTCTAGTTTTGTAAGCAGTTTGCACGATTTTGCTGCACTCACATATTAAATGTGAAACAGTTTCAATTTTGTAAAAAGTAGTAGTAATAGTAGTAGTAGTAGTAGAGTAGTAATTAGTATATTGCAAAATAAATTTAACAGAAGAAAGGCTGCCCTTTTTGTGTATCATTCAAATACATCAACTTAGCAAGTTTTAATATCCTCTTATAAACACAAGAAAAGCTTGGGAAAAGCAATATTAAACAGTCACATAAAGGAAATAGTTAAGCAGACCTTTCCCCTGATTCCATTATCCACTCAAGTCAATAATATGTGTTTGTTAATAAAAGTTTAATTCATATATTTCTCATGGATCATCTAGTTTAACCCTATGAGTATCTGGCCTAGAGGGGACATTAAAACCATTTCTGATAAGTGAAGTACATAAAAGTACTTCAAATCTTAAAAAAGAATACAATTAACTATAAAAAAATTGGGCTCTGATCCAGAGAGTTTGCTCCCACAGGGCCCTATTTCACATCTCTTGAAAATTTAATGAGACACAGAATAGCTAGAGAAGTAATGGTAAATGCAAATGTACAAAAATCCAAAGGGGCACGACAAAAAATAGGTCAGGTTGTGCTAGGTGGCAAGTTAATTACCATTTCAAAGGCAGAGGGGCGTGTGTGTGTGTGTGTGTGTATGTGTGTGTATGTATATATATATATTTGATTTCTAAATTTCTGTATATTTACTAGTTACTAAACATACAGCTAAGCTATTCCTAGCAGTTCCCAAATACATAATTTGATCCTAAAAGAAATTCTATAATATCTTTAGAAAAAAATATAATATTTAAGTAAATTATTTTATAATTAGGAAAAAAATAGTTATCAAAACTGAACAAAATGCCCCATAGAAACAATTATACAGAAGTTAAATAAAACTATGAAAGTATAAAACTTCCATATAATATAATAATGGCAATAGTTGGATTAATATACTCCTTTCTTCCTCTCCCCACCCTCCACATTTTGAGATGTACAGCACAAAGTACAAAAAATTGCAGGCCTGTGCCTAGCTTCTAAGAACAATATCTGGATTTTCGAAAACTGTGAAAGGCACAATTCACTTGATAAAAAACAGTTCGATAAAGTTGTGTGTCTATAAAAAATATGCTACAGTATTGTTGTTTTTTCCTAAGATCTCCTTACTATTGTAGTTCTATGGATAGAAAACTGACATTGCTACCAAAATCACTTACTTGAAAGTAAGTTTTCAGCTTATAAGAACTTTGGAAAGCTCCTCCTATTGAATATCTGCATGGAGGTCTCCAGAAGAAGACTGGCCTGAAATTACTTTATGATTACATTGACCTCAACAGCTAAAGCAACAATAATTTATAAGATTGTTTATAAGATAGTACACAATACCCAGGAAAGAATACAACATACTGACAACCCACTTCAATATATTTGCTTTTCAAAGTGAAATGTGGAATTAACTTACATTAGTACCTGAAATTGAAGGTATGCCCTCAAAGCCATGTACGACCATGATTAGAAGATAAGAATGTTACAAAAGTTATCTGGTCATTTGCACTTACGAATGACTAGGTGGCTTTGTAACTTTGCAGAGACACTGAAGCACAGCCATCTATTTCCATCCTTCTCTGCCAGTCCCCCATAGGCACTGGGTCTGCTTTTCCCTCTGTTCCCCTCACAATGCCTCGCTTACAATCCATAGTTCTTTATAATTCAGGGTTCATAGGCTGTTCTTACTTATTATTTATTTATTATTTAAATTTGTATACCGCCCTTCTCCCGAAGGACTCAGGGCGGTTCACAGCCAGGTAAAAAATACACAATACACTATAAATACGATTAAAATACAATTAAAAAACTTATTAAATTGGCCACAATTAAAAATTTAAGATAAAAACCCATTTAAAAACCCATAGACTTAAAAAACTAACCCAGTCCAGCGCAGATGAATAAGTGAGTTTTAAGCTCGCGGCGAAAGGTTCGGAGGTCCGGAAGTTGACGGAGTCCTGGGGGGAGTTCGTTCCAGAGGGCGGGAGCCCCCACAGAGAAGGCCCTTCCCCTGGGCATCGCCAGACGACACTGTCGCGCCAACGGCACCCTGAGGAGTCCCTCTCTGTGAGAGCGCACGGGTCGGTGAGAGGTATTCGGTAGCAGCAGGCGGTCCCATAAATAACCTGGCCCTATGCCATGGAGCGCTTTAAAGACGTTCACCAACACCTTGAAGCGCACCCGGAAGGCCACAGGTAGCCAGTGCAGCCTGCGCAGGATAGGTGTCACTCGGGAGCCACGAGGGGCTCCATCTATCACCCGCGCAGCTGCATTCTGGACTAACTGTAGCCTCCGGATGCCCCTCAAGGGGAGCCCCATGTAGAGAGCATTGCAGAAGTCCAGACGAGACGTCACAAGGGCGTGAGTGACTGTGCACAAGGCATCCCGGTCTAGAAAGGGGCGCAACTGGCGCACCAGGCGAACCTGGTGGAAAGCTCTCCTGGAGACGGCCGTCAAGTGGTCTTCAAAAGACAGCCGTTCATCCAGGAGAACGCCCAAGTTGCGCACCCTCTCCATCGGGGCCAATGACTCGCTCCCGACACATGGAGCAAAATATTTGCAAAATGACCTTGGCAAAGCAGCATTTCCCCTGCCTTCTACCTTTCTGCATGGCCTCTTTAACTCAAACCAGTATAATGAGACATAATGTGTGCCTTGTAGTGTCTATATTTCCTCTGAAAAAAGTTTGAAAAGAAAGGGTGGGAAAGAGTTTGGTGCAATGAGACAGAGAACAGATAATGAAGAGTTAAATGTTAAAAGGGCAATGCAGTGACAGGGGGAAGAGCAGCTTTGCCTTCCAGGTTAGGTTTCAAACAAAACAAAGCAGATCACTCTGCATTCCCCTTTTAACGCTTCATTCTCTGTTCTCCCTCTCACTCCACCATGCTCTTGCTTCTACCTCTTCCTTCTAAAGCTTTTTTATCATGAGGAAATACCGGAAATACAAATCACAAACTGTGGCTCATTATCCTGTTTTGACTTAGAGGCCATGCAAAAAGGCAGAAGGTCAAGGTCAGTTTGCAAATAGCTGCTCCACATGGCCCAGTATAGACAACCCACAATACAGAGTTCTGCAAATCTGCAGAAAGTAAGCAAGGCATTGTGAGAAGTGGAGATGCTATGGAGATCCGAAGGAAAGGAAGCAGAGCATGGGGGTATATGGGGGGGGGGACTGGGAGGCTGAAGGCAGGCATCCCTGAGGCACCCCTTCACATTTAACGACTCCTGCATTCACCCCTATGTTCATTTAACATAAGGATCATTGGGGTGATCCAGGATGAGGGTTCTTTCACTTAATGAATTTCAATTAATGTCCTTCCCCCTTACAACCAAAATGGGAAGGCTCCAGTACTGTTGTAAATTGAGGATTACCTGTAATAGTTATTTCAGATAGCATAAGTTGAAAGAAGCTTATGAAAACGCTATTATTGTAACATTGTTCTTTTAGCAAATCAGTGATTTAATGGAGAAACCAGAATGTTTCAAACTATGAAGTAAGAGTCATACAAGATAGGGTGAATCTGGAGTGTAAGTAAACAAATGCAGGAGAAAACTGATCTGGCCAGGCCTCAAAAATGGTACATCTTTTTATTACTAATAGATAATGATTAAAATACAAACTTGTGATTATATTTTCAATCTAAGCTTAGATAAATCAGTTTTAAATAACTACCATTAGTGAATCAGTATTTTATATTGGAATAATGAAGTAATTATGAGGACATATAAAATTAAAAACAGTTAAACAGAATAACTTTTGGTTAAAACACACACACACACACACACACACACACACACACACACACACTTTCCCCGAAAATAAGACATCCCCTGATAATAAGCCCAATCGGGCTTTTAAGCGCATGTGCTAAAATAAGCCTCCCAGAAAATAAAATATTTAACAGCATGTATAGCCAATCCCTGGTTAGGGTTAGGGAGACAGAGCTGGAAATCAGGTAAGACAGCAAGAAGAGCCCTGACTTGCTCCATGCACCCCAAAATAATAAGACCTCCCTGAAAATAAGCCCAAGCATTTAAGCCCAAAAATATAAGGCAGGGTCTTATTTTATGTATATGGATATGGATATACACATATATGATGGATGTATGTATGTATATAAAATTTACATTAGTATTGGTTGCATCCATTACACATGAAGGAGAAGATATAAATTTGATGCTGCATATTAAATCGTCTAAGACAAAGTTGTGATATATGCTAATAGCTAAGCAACAGATGTCTCCACTGAAGAAGAGAAAATCATTTTCATGTATATACTTAAACAGAATTGGATGTAAACATATCATAAAATGATTCTGGAGATTGTACAATTGTTTGTCATTATTCTGATTCTGTTTCATTATTTACAGGAATAAAAAAAATCCTAAAATTAAAAATTAATACATGAAATACAAATTATATTTATGGTATATTGGTAAAGAGAGTGAGTTTATTCAATATTTAATATACCTGGATAAGTTTGTGAGGACTGATGAATGAAGCACACTAAGGAAGCACTCATTCAAACCTTTTGTCTATGTTAGCTATGACCTGTATAAGATAACATTAATAATCACTAAGAGGATCATGATTCTTCTAAGATGCCTTTTAAAGTCAATAATACATTAAAGTAATAATGTGAAATGGGTTGGTAAAGCATCATACAGCTAATAAGATAGAAGTAAAATTACTAAATCAATAAAAATATCTAAAATGTCTAGAGAGATGAATTGCAAGACATTCAATTTGTATTCTACTACAGTGTCAGTCTCTATCTTTAAAGCAGATACAGTTCCTGTGAAATATTAATGATGCTGAAAATATTCCTCCTAGCAAATCATTATATTATTCAGTACATTTTTCAAAATGGATTCATTTTATATCCTTTTTTTCATCCCAGAAAGCACATCAGTATGAATTTGATTTGCTTACTCTTTTGCTAAGGGGAAAAACATTTTTTCCACACAAAGTTCATGTCCTACAGGATAGAGATTTATTGCTTCACATGATACACACTGACAAAAAGATTTACAGTTTTTGATCAGAGCACTAGTAGATGCATAGACATCCTGTGGAATTACTTCAAAGTCATGGCACATTTTAAGATGAATTGGTCCTGAAGAAGACCTCTGGTGAGCTACCAAGATCAAACTGTAAAGTCACGATTTGTTCTGACATTTTATTTCATTGCCTCAGCCTGACTTTCCATTTCATATAATATAATAGCACACTGATACACTTTTTTTTTGCTTTTTTCATTAGACAAGTCAGTATTTTCTTTTTTAAAAAATATTCTATAGTCCATAAATACACAATATATACAATATATTGCACAATACGCAATATAAATTCAAAAGCACACACATATGAATACTTAGTAAAATAAAATATACATCAAATAATTGCAAGTACTTAGATTTTCCCAAGAGTCTCAGAGCTTTATTTATGTGAGATAAATAATGTAAGTTTTCATTCTTTTGTATAAATTTAATGATAATTAATGTACATCCAAGAAATCTGGTATTATATCTATAAAAGGTGTAGTATTTTTTCTCTCAAGATTGGTTCCTTCAGGAGAAGGACAGTATAGAAATTAAATTATTCTTATTCTTATTCTTCCTAGTTACATGTGCCATTCTCTGAATAAGTATCCAATTAGCAAAGCTAAACTGGATTAAAGAAATGGCTCTTTTAATGGATTCACTGTCAAGCATGAAGGACATGATTCAGCAAAAAACTAAACATACCTAAATCCCATGTGGTACAATTGGATTACTATTTATTTGAAATTTATCTTTGGTTTCATTGGTCTTAATAAATCAATTCAGCTGTGTGTTTTAGAAAGTCATAGCCTCTTAGACTACCCTTGATATTTTGATAGTCTTCAGCATTGGGCCCTGTTCAACAAGATGCAGTTTAGTAGAAAGAAAAGTAAAGTCCTGCACTTTGGCAGGCAAAACTAAATGCTCAAGTATAGGCAGCTCCTGACTCAACAGTAATGCCTGTGAGAGGAATCTAGATGTCCTGATGGACACTGGTCAAATATGAATCAGTCGTGTGTTGCAGCTGCCAAAAAATCCAATGCAGTTCTAGTCTGCATTAACAGATGAATAGCATCAAGATCACAGGAAATAATAGTACCACTCTATACTGCATTGGCGAGGCCACATTGGAATACTACATATCTAGTTCTTGTCATCATGATAATAAAAAGACAGAGGCCTAGAAAAAGTGCAGAGAAGAGCAACAAAGATGATAAGGTAAATGACAGAATGAATAGCTAAGGGAATAAATTATGTTTAGTCAAACAAGAGCAGGCTTAGGGGAGACATGATAGCAATCTTCCAATACTTGAAGGATTGTCACAGAGAAGAGAGCATCAACTAATACTCCATAGCAATTGAGGTAGAACAAGAAGAAATGGATAGAAACTCATCAGAGAAAGATCCAATATAGAAATAAGGAGGAATTTCCTAACGGTGAGAAAAATTAGTCAATGGAAGGAACATTGGCTTACCTGAAGGTTCCTTCTATGTACGCTGCGTGAAAGTCCAAAGCAAAGGGTTGTTAACTTCATCTGATTGGCCAGAGACTGAGTTGAATTTGTTTAAACACACCTCCTCTTCCTGTTTAGCTCCAGTTTATTAACGAAGAAGCGGTATTGGAGAAGACGAACTCAATGTAAAAACTAGAAAAAACGGAACAATAACCTCCAGATCCCTGTATATAGACAAAAACAATAAGTGAAAATAGGGAGGGGTTGGACTCTCACGCAGCGTAAATAGAAGGAACCTTCAGGTAAGCCAATGTTCCTTCTCCTGTACGCTGCTAAGAGAGTCCAAAGCAATGGGATATACCCAAGCTAAATATCCCTAGGGCGGGAAAGGAAAGATTAGGAAGAGTCAGCAACAGGAAGAACTCGCTGCAGGACCCTCCGTCCGAATGAGGCCTCGGCTGAGGCAAATTGGTCCATCTTGTAGTTTTTAATAAATGGCGAAGGAGAGGCCCACGTGGCTGCTCTGCAAATGTCCAAGATAGAGGCCTGGGTGGCCCAGGCAGCTGTGGTGGCAGCTGCGGTGGAGTGTGCAGTGATGCGGCCTGGAAGATGGTGTTTCTGCTGGTCGTAGGCCATGGAAATACAGGCTTTTATCCACCTGCCTATGGTGGATGGGGAGACTTTGGTGCCCAGAGCCCTTGGTTGAAAGGAAACAAATAGGGATTCTGTCTTCCTGAAAGGAGCTGTTCTGTTGAGGTAAATCATGGGGCCCTTCTTACGTCCAGCGTGTGCCATCGATGCTCCGATGGATGCTTGGGATGAGGACAAAAATCCGGTAAGATGACTTCTTGAGATCTATGAAAGCTTGTGTTTATTTTAGGAAGAAAGGTAGGGTCTAATCGGAGAATGACTCGGTTAGAGTGAAAAATCAATAAGTCCTTCCTGACCGAAAGGGCAGCGATCTCGGAGATCCTGCAGGCTGAGGTTATGGCTATGAGAAAGGCGACTTTAAAGGTTAAGAGCTTGAGACTGGAGGAGCTCAAGGGTTCAAAGGGGGAAGACGTAAGCTTCTGAAGGACAAGGGTTAGGTCCCAGGTAGGGTATCTGTGTACCGGAGGCGGTCGCAGATTGTAAGCTCCCCTCAGAAAACGTCAGATACGGGGGTGTTGAGAAAATGTGGAGGTCCCGTCACAGAATAAAACAGTGGCAAGAGCTGCAACCTGCCAGCGGATTGTGTTGGTGGCTAAACCCTTGTCCAATCCATCCTGGAGGAATTGCAGGATATGTCTAATGGAGGCAGAGGTAGGTTCTATTCGATGTCTAAGACACCAGCGATGGAATGATGACCATGTGGCCTCGTAAATACGCGTTGTGGATGGGCGTCTAGAAGCCAGAAGGGTGAAGATGACCCCCATGGAATGCTTTTCTTTCTTTAGTATCTCCCTGTCAAGTGCCAGACGGCTAGTTGGTAACATTGAGGTTCTGGGTGGAGAATGGCTCCTTGGCGTAGGGAAATCTGATCCGGTGGAATTCGCCAAGGTGGATTGATGGACAGGCTCACCAGATCCGCAAACCAACTCCATCGAGGCCAGTAAGGGGCTATGAGGAGAACTTCTGACTTCTGTTCCAAGATCTTTCGTATGACCCTTGGCAGAAGGGGAGTCGGGGGGAAGGCATAAAGAAGGCCCCGGGGCCACTGACATCGTAGAGCATCTGTTCCTTCTGCTCCTGGGGTTTGGAACCTGGAGAAGAACCTTGGAAGTTGTTTGTTGGTCGGGCTGGCAAAGAGGTCTACTATGGGTTGCCCGAATTTGATCGTGATTGTGAGAAACAGATCCGGATGCAGTTGCCACTCTGATTGATCGATGGTCGTCCTGCTCAGCCAATCCGCTTGTGTGTTGGCGACTCCGGATATGTGGGCTGCCTGTAGTGAGAGAAGATGTTTTTCTGCCCACAGGCCTATGGCTGCAGCCTCCTTCATCAATATGCGGGATCGGGTGCCTCCTTGACGGTTCACATGGGCCTTTGTGGTAGTGTTGTCCGTCAGCAGTAGCACAGGCTGGTTTGATAGCTGCGCTTGGAAGTACCTGAGAGCTAGATGCGCAGCTCTCATTTCCAACCAGTTGATGTCGTTCTTGAGGTCGTTGGGGGACCAGCGACCCTGAGTTACCTGGTCTGATAGGTGGGCACCCCAGCCGTAGAGGCTTGCATCCGTGGTGAGGACGAGACAGCAATGTTCCTGGAATGAGCAGCCCTTTGTCAGGGCTGGAGACAGCCACCACTGTAGAGACTTTCTGACCTTTGGGGGCAGAGGAATTCTGATATCGGTATGGCTGTTGCCTGTTCTTTGGTGTGGGAAAAGTAGCCATTGTAGGGATCGTGAGAGAAGGCGAGCCCAGGGCACGATCGACAGACAAGAGACCATCTTTCCCAATAACTGTGAGAGCAGTGAAAGTGGAACCCTCTTGAGTGCCTTTACCTTTTTTGTCGTGTCTCTCATGTTGAGGAGACGGTCTCGGGAAAGAAACACCTGGCAGGATCTGGTGTTGATTCTTGCTCCCAGATGGACAATTTCGGTCGTAGGCACTAGATGGCTCTTTGCTTTGTTGACCGAAAAGCCGTGATCCTGTAGGGATTGAATTGTTACCTGTAAGTCCCGTAACGCCTGCTGGGCGGAGGACGACAGAATCAATATATCGTCCAGGTAACACTGCATTCTTACTGGAATTGTGCGAAGGTGGGCCGCCACAGCATCCAGAATCTTGGTGAAAGTACGAGGAGCGGAAGGTAGACCGAAGGGCACGGCCCTGTATTGAAAATGGGCTCCGGCATAACTGAACCTGAGAAAGCGTCTGTGGGCAGGTCTGATGGGTACATGTAGATAGGCCTCCTTGAGGTCAATGGATGTTAGATAGTCCCCTCTTCTGATGCTCCCTAAGATTGAATTGAGGGAGTGCATCTTGAATCTGCGATATTTGATGTGAAGGTTCAGTTGCTTCAGGTCTAAGATGGCTCTGGTGCCGCCTGATTTTTTGTCCACTAGGAAAAGAATTGAATAGAAGCCGGTCCCCTGGTGAGGCATGGGAACCGGTTCTATGGCACTGATGGACAATAGGTGTCGAATCTCGTCTTCCATTTGAGCCCTCTTGGTGGGTTCTTTGGGAATCTGGCATTGGATGAATCTCCTCGGAGGATTTGAATTGAATTCGAGGGAGAGACCAAGGGTGATGGTTTGCAGTACCCAGGCATCGGTTGTCGTGCGGGACCAGGTAGGGACGAACTTGGTGAGACGACCGCCCGATGGGATCCTGGCGGGATAGTCATTTGTTCCTGCGATAAGGTCGGAAACCGGATCCACGGTAGGGACGTCTGGTCTGGGATTGCCTGGTCCTGTCACGAAAGGACTGTCTGTCCTGAAACCTGTCAGGGGAGGTTGGAAGGAGCGTTGATAGGCGGGGATTGGAACCCGGGATCCTGGGTGCGAAAAAGGCTGTCTGCGGTAAGGAAGAGAAGGGCGTCTATCTGAGCGTCTAGAGGCGTAGGGAAGGATCTTCGTTTGTCTTTTCCCTCAACTAAAATAGGGTCTAGGGCTTCACCAAAGAGAGATCCACCCTTAAATGGGGCAGCCGCTAACCGCCATTTGGTCTTCATGTCGGCTTGCCATTGTCTGAGCCATAACAGCCTCCTGGAGGTGATGCTGGAGGCAAGGGCTCGGGATGCAAATTTTGCAGAATTAAGGATGGCATCCGCAGTGTATTCAGCAGCCGCTATCAATTTATTTATGTCCTGATGTAATCTGGAATCATCCTGAGGAATCCTCTCCTGCATTTGTCTGAGCCATATCAAAGAGGTCCTAGCAAAGAATGAGGCTGCTGTGGCAGATCTGATAGCCCAGGCAGCCGCTTGATGGGTTTTGCGGGTGGAGAGTTCCGCTCTGCGGTCCTCCGTTCGGAGACCTTCGGCTGCATCTGAAGGTATAATGTTGGAGGAAGAAGCCAAGGTGGCATTTGGGGTGTCTACGGTAGGAACCTTGAGGAGGTCCTCAAGATCTTGATCCGTTGTGTACATCTTTTTGTCTGAGCCACTAGGAGTAGGAATGGCACTAGGGTGACCCCATTGACATTGGATGGTGTCCAAGAAGAGCTTGGGTGAAGGAATTACCCGTTGCTCTGAGACTGGTTCAGTAAAGAGGAATTTGTTGGGGTCTGACGGATCTGAAGCTCCCTCAGATTGGCGTAAGGCAACCCCCATGTTGGCCGTAACTTTTGCCTTGTGTAGTAATGTGTAGAAAAGCTCATGGCGAAAAAGGCCGGTGGGAGCAGGTTTGTCTGGGGCAGACTCTTCGTCTTCAGACAGATTATACTCTGCTATGTCTTCCTCCCCCAAAAAGGGGTCCTCACTATGGTGTGAAGGGGTTGGAGAGCGTGTGCGCAGCGCGCATAGTCTGGGTGGGTGGCTATCAGAATGGGGTCTTTGGTCAGAGCTGCCCGAAGGAGATGGAGCTGGGAAACCTCTCTGAGTGAAGGCATTGTCAATGCCTTGAGAAATGGTTTGCATGATAAGATGGCGTATATCCTGAGAAATGGCAGGATTACTGTCTTCTCTGTGGGAGACTCCCGCTGCTGTGGGAGTGAAGGTGGCAGGAGGTGCCTGGTGTGGGGGCTCAGGCATGGCTCTAGAAGAATCTCCAAAACTGTACAAATTGTTTCCTGGTTTCTCCTGAACCACTAGGGATAGTGGGAGACCATCCAGGCTGATTTAATAAAGGAGAATCTTCAGTTAGTGGAACAGAAGTTTCCTGCCTTCCTCTGCTAATCTTTGTTTTGCTTTATCAAATTGCCTATCCAAGGCCCGTTGTCTTCTGAGGCATCTCTCTGCAGCAGCAGAGGTTTGGAGAAGTAGAAGACTTAGATTTGGTGGCAGAAGCCCTTGATTTGGATCTGCTCTTGTGAGGGGGAGGAGCCACGCTAGTAAGGTGTCCTTGGGAGGGCGAGGCAGAAGCCCGGGAAGGAGATCTGCTGCGATCCGCCATCTTGGAAATGAGGCCTAGTGGTTATCAGAGGCCTTGGAATATATGCCCAAATAATATAGTGGCCCTGATCTGAGAATCCTGGAATAAGATCAAACCATAAGGGCCAGTTAGCACCAAGCTGACACCACAGCTGGATTCAAAGCATTCAAAGGCTGCATGGGGGGTTGCTTTGGGGGGGGGTCCCCAAATGGCGCGAAGCAGGCACCACTGCTCCTATAGCGCCCTTTTTACTGCAGCGTTGGCAGGGGGAACTAGCCTCCGACACCACGGATCTTTTTCTTCACCCCTGCAGGCGCGAAGCCGACACCACAGCTTCTCCTGCGCTCCGCTGGCCTCCACTTACAGTTTGGTGAGGTCCAGCGATGTCCGTTCCTCAAACCGGCGATTCTACGAGGCTTGAGAGGCTTGGAATGTGAAAAAATGGCCGCCGGCCTTCGGGCGGCTCAGCTGAGCGGCGCTGGGCTGTGCGCAAAGCACGAGCCTCTTTCCTTGCCGCTCCGGCTCCCAGCAGTCAAGAAAAAACAATTGGGCACTTTAAAACTTTTTTTAAGAATTTTTCCTAATTTATTGAAGTCCTATGAGCTGATAAAAGAGTCAAAAGCAATGGAGCTAAAGGAGGTAGTCTCTCTATGGCCGACTGAGTTAATAAACTGGAGCTAAACAGGAAGAGGAGGTGTGTTTAAACAAATTCAACTCAGTCTCTGGCCAATCAGATGAAGTTAACAACCCATTGCTTTGGACTCTCTTAGCAGCGTACAGGAGAATATTCTGTTCCCACTGCTTTTTTTTAACCAGTCTTTTGTCATTATTCATATCTGTTCAGGTAATGAAATATTCCTGAAATGATAATCCAATGGGGGACAGGTTGTCTAGTTAAAAATTAAAAGGGATATTTCTCCAATTAATTAATTAATTATATCCTTACATGAAATCTAGCAACATTTTGTATAATAAAAATATTGCCTAGCTGAGAGAAGAAAAATCATGAATGCTTTCTATATGACTTAAAAACATAGCAATAATTCTCTCAACTACACTGGTAATAGAGCAAATGTAAAATTGCATGTGCAATGGCCTCACATCAGCAGAGTTTCAAATGTAGGAGGAAATAGAGCATTAAGAACAAGGAAGGGTAAAACATCAAGCCTGGCTTTGAAATCAACTCCTTTGTTGGGCAGGAAAAATGAAGTACTTGCCCAACTGCAACCTAGAATAAACTGTGTGATTTCCAATGAGGAGGGAATATGTTGTCCTCCTTCTGGAACGTAGGCCTGGAGTCCTTTCTGTGATTATTCTTTTACACTGATCAAAGTCTGAAAGTAGCAGTTGCTAAAGTGGCAAGCCATAAAAGATCAGTTTTTCCAGAATCCCTTTTTGCCTCAAATGCAACTCTGCTTCGAGGGACTTTTAAATAATTGTTATAAAAGTTTCCAAAACTAAAAGATATATTTTGCCAATTTAAATTTTTTCTACTCATTTCAAGCCTTTCTATCATATTTTATTATAATAATGAATATTTCAGGATATTGATTTTTAAACAAAAATATGATTACTGTATTAATAAGCAAATATTACATTTCTCAGAAGCTTTTAAAATAACTGAAGTAACTATGAAACATAGCAGACAAAAGAGCATAAAACCCTCCTTAAGGAAGCCAAAAGAAGCTTATCAATTATTGTGTATTGCTTATGGTTCAACCAGACAGCCATATTTTTACTGAGGATACCATTTATTGCTATTCAATATGTGGAGACAATCTATCTAGCCCAAGTTTCTTTTAATCCATACATTAAAATGGTACCAGTGGTTTCATGATGTAATTATTCTTTATGCTCAACTGTATGTATGAATTCTAAGAGTAAAAGACATTATGTATACAAGTTTAGTCTGCAATACAAATTATACTAAAATAAAAATTATACTAAATTATATATGCAAAATTTGCTGATAAACAAAAAGTAGTCCTGGGGTTTTTTCCACAGTACAATAATAGTTTAATTTTATTAGATTGCTACATCTCTGTATATAACAAACAAACACACAGAGAGAGAGAGAGAGAGAGAGAGAGAGAGAGAGAGAGAGCAGAGTATTACAAACTGCAAAGCTCATTCACTTTGGTTAGCAAGGTAAAAGATAAAAAATATATAAATATTGATGATAAATAGCATTAACTATTTGGCAGGCATTAATGTTGCTATCTAGGGAACACATACATCACCAGGAAATTTTTACAGCTACACTAATCATATCCTTGTTTGTCAAAGAATATCAAACAAAATCTCAATAGGAAACACAATAAATATTAACATTTATTAACAAAGGAATGTCAACAGAAACATGACGATCTGAAATTAAAAGATGCATCAATATATTAATAAGAACAGCTTAGGATGAGATTGACTGCAAATAAGCTCCTTTCTCTACTTACAATTTTCAAACAATCTTTCTTTCTTTCTTTCTTTTTCTTTCTTACTTTCATATTTCTCCTTCCTTCCTTCCTTCCATTTTTCTTTTCTTTTCTTCTTTTTCCTCCTTCCTTCCTTCCTTCCTTCCTTCCTTCCTTCCTTCCTTCTTTCTTTCTTTCTTTCTTTCTTTTTCTTTCTACTATAAATCTTAATATAAAATTAACAACTCCCACAGGAGCAGGCCCCTGTTGGGAGTCCCAGGCCAAATGGCATAGCCGATTTTCAGACTCTTCTGGAAGGCCAGGAGTAGGGAGGGCTGGGCTGGGAGAATATTGCAGAGGAGAGAGACCACTGCAGAAACAGCTCTTCTCCTGGACCCCCCAGTTGAAACTCTTTGGCAAATGGGATTCAAAATATGCAATTTTATATACATGCTACAAAGGACTTTGAAAGTAATATTAATATCTTGAATTGGACCCAGAAAAAAAGCTGTCAACCAGTATATACTCATGTAAGCACACTGCAATAATCCAACTGGGAGATGACTATGATATAATTAACTGTGATCAGGGTCTCACGATCCAAACACACACACACACACATTCAAAATTTATTTTAATAGATTTGGGAGCCACCCATCTCATACGCATACTACACATACATATCAATATACATATATGAATTCTTTGGATTGTTTAAAAGCATAAATTTTCACTTCTTCACAAAATTGTAGGCTTGAATCTCTGTTAAATTATTTGCTGTAATCCCTTGGAGATCTCTATTAAAATCAAATCTGAGATAGCTTTATATGCCTATCATTTAGTAAATAAAACATCAGAATGCAAGATGAAGTTAAAAAAAAAAAAAAAAGAGGAGGAGGAGACCACAAGTTAGCAAGCCCTTAGAAAGTAAGGACTCAGGAGCTTCCGGTTGGCTCCGTTAGCAATGGAGGTGATCTTTTTGATCACCAACCTCTGGATCGTGTTGGACCGCTAGGACAGCGACAATCAGCTGCCCAGAGGTTCGAAATTCCCCCTCTTTGGGCGAAGAAGAGGAGATGAGCGAAAGAGACAGAAGGAGAGCTTCCCTAGAACTCCTGGAAGACACCAGGGGGCTCGAAGGGTTAAGCCCCCTCAGAACTTCAAAGCGCTCCAGATCCGAGGCTTTTTTCCTGCTTCAGCAGACCTAATTGCCACGACCAACACCGGGACCAATTTTAGCTTAAAGAAGAAAATACAGGACTGAACAGAAACGGGAGAACTCTAACTACAAAAACAAGTAATTAAATCAATTCCCTGTTATTATTTTCTTTCTTCTAAGTTTTGGAGCTGACTTCAAAGTGAAAATGGCGGCTGTTCTTTAACGAGCTAACAAGTTGAAAACGAAAGTGTTAAAGTGTTAAAATTCTCATTGCTTGCTGTGTATTGCTGAAGAATTGCTGGAGACTTTTTAAAACATTGTAACGAGAAGGGGGAAGAGACATTGAGACTGTTTGAGACTTAGAAGATTTATAAGTAACATTAAGTTAAAGAGAAACTTTAAGAGATGGCAGCAAAATAATTAAACACAACTGTAACAAAAACCCCAGGAACATCTACACCGGGAGCTTCTCCAGCACATATAGCAGATACAAAATCACTAAATTTGGAAGCACTTCAGGATAATTTGAAAGATTTTATGAGAGAATCCCTTAATGATGCTATGAATTTGCAAACCTCTCAGATAGAAGATAAGTTTAAATTAATTACAGAAGAAATGTCAGAGATGAAAAAACAGATGTTAGAAATTCAAATTGGAAATAAAGAAGTCAAGGAAGGTTTGGTGTCAACCGTACAGGGTTTGGCATCAAACGTGATTTTATTGGAGCAGGAAGTAGAAGAAATAAAGAAAGTTAATTTAAAATTGGAAAATAAGATTGAGGTAGCTCAAAGTAAAATGGATAAAGCAGATGATGAAATTGTTTTGGTACAATATAGAGCTATGGAATTTGCTTTAAGAATACGGGGCCTAAAAGAGAATAGACAAGAGAATTTGAAGCAAATTTTTTCTGAGGCCTTTGTGGAGATTTTGGCAGTTCGTCCAGCAGATGTGGCTTTTTATATTGACAAAATTTATCGTGTGAATTCCTGGATAGCAAGACAAAGAAATCTTCGACGAGACATTGTCATTTATTTTACTACTAGAACAGTGAGAAATGAGATTTTACAAGCTTCTTTTAAAGGAGACAAGATTCAAGCGGCTGGTCAAGATATTTTAATACTAAAAGAAATTCCCCCAAAAATGTTGAGAGGTACGAAGGAATTTGCCTTTTTGGTGAACGAATTTAAAAAGCGTCCGATTGAGTACAGATGGGACATCCAAACTGGTATAATAGTTTACTATGAAGGGAAAGCACATCGTCTTAATACAGTCGGTAAAGCACGAGAGTTTTATGCTTATGAGCTTAAGGCTGGAAGTCCACCATCTCCGGATGGTAGGAGAAAGGAAGGTGAAATTAAAGAAAAAGAAGTGATAGTAATGGAAGAAGACCTTTTACAAGTGTTGGATGTGGCTAAGACGGGATCAGAGATTCCAAAAGAGCCAAGGATGACAAGAGCGGCTGTCAAATGCAAGGAACAAGAAGAAAAGGCTCAACAGGCTCAATCTGCTACTACCAAGACAGAAACAGTGGGAGGAGCAAGGCCCAAAGAAAGATATGATTTGCGGCTGGTATTAGCGAATAGATTGATGCCACTGATGACTCAAATAATACACAATGATCAAACAGGATTTATTAAGGGGAGGCAGATGAGATATAATATGAGACAAATTGTAAATTTACTTGAATATTTGGAAAGAAACAGCCAGGTCTCAGCAGCACTCTTCTTTTTGGATGCGGAAAAAGCTTTTGATAGATTGGATTGGCAGTTTTTGTTTAAAGTAATAGAAAAAATGCAATTTTGGGATTATTTTATTCAAGCAATTAAAGCTATATATCGAAAGCAAGCAGCTCAAATAATGTAAATGGTGGATTAACAGAATCCTTCAAGATTGAGAAAGGGACTAGACAAGGATGTCCCTTGTCACCGTTATTATTCATTTTAACTTTGGAAATATTATTGAGCAATATACGTGGTTTAGATCGAATAAAAGGAATTAGAATTAAAAATCAAGATTATAAATTAAAAGCATTTGCAGATGACCTGGTTGTTCTTTATCTCAACCAATACATTCAGCTGTATATCTAAAGGAGACAATTGATCAGTATAGTAAGGTATCTGGGTTTAAAGTGAATCAACAGAAGACAAAAATGACAATTAAAAATATGAATACACATCAGAAAGAAGAACTAGAAAGAATAACTGGATATGAAGTAGTTAAAAAGGTCAAATACATAGGAGTGTATATTACAGCATCGAATGCAAAGTTATATAAAAATAACTATGAGCTATTGCGGGGAAAAGTAATTAAAGAAATGGAGAATTGGAAGAAGTTACAATTACCATTGTTGGGAAGAGTGGCAGCTATAAAAATGAATGTTTTGCCTAGATTTTTATTTTTGTTTCAAATGATCCCAATATTGAAGAAAGATGCAAATTTACAGGAATGGCAAAAAGGGATTAGTAATTTTATATGGAAGGGTAAAAATCCGAGAATAAAGTTAAAAATAATGCAAGACGTTAGGGAAAGAGGGGGTTTAAAAATGCCTAATTTGAAATTGTACTATGATGCAGTTGCTTTATCTTTAATTTCTGATTGGATTAATTTAACAGAGGAAAGGGTTTTGAATATAGAAGGTTATGGTTTGTTATATGATTGGCATGCATATGTATTATATGACAAGAAAATTGATAAGATATTTAAGAATAATATGGCTAGAAGTGCTTTGTTGAGAGTTTGGAAAAAATATCAATATAAGTTAGATGGTAAGATACCAATATGGGCTATCCCCAGACATATGATAGAGAATATAAATACATTACAAAAAAATGGAGGTTATTACTTACAAAGAGCTTTTGATTATGGTAAAGGGGGAATTACAATTAAAATCTAGGGAGAAATTGAGGGATGAAGGGAGAAACTATACGTGGTTCCAGTATGGACAATTGCAATCCAGATGGAAAATAGATCAGAAAATTGGTATTAGGCAAAGTGATGATAATTAGGTAAAACAAATAAAAGATCAAGGTCAACAGCATATAAAGAGATTATATAACGTATTGGTAGAAATTGATTCAGAAATGGAGTTGGTTAAAGATTGTATGGTAAGATGGGCACAAAATTTTCAACAACCTATAATGTTAGAAACATGGGGAAAAATTTGGGTGAGGAATGTTAAATTTACGCAAGGACAAAATTTTAGAGAAAATTTTTATAAAATGTTTTATAGATGGCATTTAGATCCGAAAAAACTGTTGTGTATGTATCCAAATGTGAAAGCAAAATGTTGGAGATGTGATTGTGAGGATGCTACTTATTATCATATATGGTAGACTTGCAAAAAAGTTAAAGCTTTTTGGATTAAAATATAGTGGATTATGCAGAACATTTTGAAAAAGAAGATCAAGTTTGTTTCACAGTTCTTTTTATTAGGAATAATTCCAGATTGTACTGTTATAGAGACAAAACTGATTTTGAATTTAATAACTGCTGCAAGATTATTGATTGCACAATATTGGAAGAAAGAAGACTTACCTACAATTAGAGAATGGATTAGTAAAGTATCAAATTTAGCAGAAATGGAAAAAAAATTCTGCCTACTTGAAAGACACAAGAAAAATATATTTCAGAATGGAGAAAGTGGATCGATTATATTCAAAATAAGTATCAGATTAAAAAATACCAATTAGTTTTTGAGTGAAGTTAGGATTTGCTATGTAGAGTTTAAGAAAGAAGGGAATTGATAGTGTGATGGTGTGAACTGGAATAAGTTTTATGTTATATTTTAGATTATGTTTGTTAGTTACTATACCCTGTATTCTGTTCTGGGAAGTCTCGGGGGGAGGGGGAAGGGGGGGGAAGGGGAAGATTATAAATTGATTGATTGCCATTGTACAGAAATAATGGTAGAATTAAATAAGTTGGAATGGTGTAAAGTCGAGGCTGCTCGGTAACCACTCCGAAAGAGAAAGGGTAAGGAAAGAGGAGTAAAGAAGGAAGAAAGTAGGTAGGCAGGTAGGTAGGTAGGAAAGAAGGGAGGGGGAAGAAAGGATAGGAGGAGAAGAAGGAGGGGAAGATAGAGGGTTAGAAAGGATGGAAGTGAGAAGTGGGAAGGAGGAGGGGAAGTAGGAAAGTGAAGAGGAGGATAGTGGGGAAAGTAGAAGAAGGATGAGAAGGGTAGAAAGGATTAAGGAAGGGAGTGGCGACCGAGCAGGCCCGATTGAGCATAATTTGAATATAGGATCGATTGTTGGATAAGTGATTGTCAAATTGTGGGAATTATTATGGAAAATAAAAAACTTTAAAAAAAAAAGAAAGTAAGGACTCAGAGGATGGTTCAGCATGAACCAAACTTTGAGGAAGATGGGCATATTAGAAATGTGAAAGCAAACAAACAAACAAAGGACATTACACTTGGAAGGATAAATATTTTGCAGTTTCAGGAAAAGCTGAAATAAGACAAAAATTAATGGTGTTACATCAACAGAAGAAAAGTAACTGTTGTCCCATTGCATTATGAGCAATTGGTCTTAGACCAAGATTCTTGAAGAGACAAGCAAGGCAAGTGACTTTGAGGAAAAAGGCAACATAGAAAGTAAAAGGGATAGAAGTCTAAGAGCTAAATTGTAAAATAATAAAATCTGAAAGAAATTCTGAATTCTAACTAAACTGAATTAGGATTAAAATTATGAGAAAATAAAAAACCTTTAGAAATGTAAAGGATATTAGTTAAGTCACAGAACTATGAAATCACTTGTTTTAAAATGGAAAAATTCCAAGTATTTTATATAATCCATACTAAAGCCTTGTGGAATAAAAGTCATTTTATCTAGTTGCCAATATTCCTTATTAAAATAAAAGCCAGACAATGTCTTGTTGATTTTGGGGCCCAAATGATAAGATTGCACTGATCACTGAATACATATATTCTTTCTTTTGCTTGCTTTTCCCTCAAGAAAGTTATAAAGATAAGAAACTTCCGGTTGACGAAGAACGGCTTAGAAAATAACGGGCTCCACCAAGCCCTGCGAAATCCAACTGGCAACCACTATCGGGAAACCCTACGGGGTCAAAGCCCTCTTGTAGGGATGGCGAAGAAAGGAGAGGCACTTCATGGACCACGAAGAACTCACAATTTCCTTGTTAAGTCTGAAGCAAGCTCTCCCAAATGACAGCATGGATGATGGCCATTTTTGCCAGTCACAAGCTGGGACAATCAGGACCATAAGATTTGTGTGGGAATGGTCTGTGGGCAGAGCATTGAAACTAGGTGAGATAACTTCCAACACTTACTCCAAAGATTTAATTTAAGTACAAGAATTTTAAAAGATAAATCTCCAAGCATTAAGGAAATGGCAATTAGACACATGAAGAAGATTA
Organism: Ahaetulla prasina; assembly: GCF_028640845.1. Lineage (NCBI taxonomy): Eukaryota > Metazoa > Chordata > Lepidosauria > Squamata > Colubridae > Ahaetulla > Ahaetulla prasina. The sequence continues at coordinate 44,887,695 of NC_080543.1, forward strand.
AAGACTGAAAATTAAGAGGCAAAAATTAAGCTTTAAAATACAGAGAGCCTGGAAAAAAGCTTAAACAATTTGAAAGGTGATTTTTTTTTTGGGAGAAACTGTCTTGCTGATTTGTATTTTTAACCCCCCTGGACTTATTGGATAATCAGCTGTTTTTGACATACTGTTTAATGTTGAACTTAGGAGTAGGAGAGCCATCTACTGGAAGAGGAGCACTACAGTACTACAGCATCAGTACTGTTAGTGAAAGTGATGTCCAATACACATAAAAGTCTAATACACAAAATACACAGAATAGAAGAAAGTAAATAATACCTGGAAGGCGGCCTGACCTTGACTCTATTCTAGAAGACGATTTGGATATTTTGAAAATATCTAACAAGCTTCTTTTTCCTCTTGAAGATTTCTAAGATGAACTAAATTGTAAATAACTAAACTTTATTGAAACTGGCTATTGGATTATGGATTTGAAAGATTGGAGGAACCTAGTGGATTAATTTGTATTTGGGTTATTAAGGCTATTTGACAGAACATTCTATGAGGCAAAAGAAAAAAGGTGATAAAAGAAAAGAAAAAAGAAAAGTTAAATAAAACTTTAAAATTTGGACAATTGGTAAGATATGAAATTGGAAAACTACAAGGCTGTAAACTACTAAAGAATGTAGAAAACACTCAACAGTTGGGGTGGGAGATGAAAAAATCTCTTCAAAAAAAAAAAGAAAGTAAGTCTTCTTGACAGGTGTTCAAATAATACAGCAGAATGAGACAAAGGGCAACCCGAAGAGAATGTTCAGTAGGTATGAAAATATCAAAAAGAGTTATAAGACTCCAAGATCGAAAAATAAAAGGGTGACTGAAAAGTTAATAAATGATGGAAATCCAAAAAGACTAAGAGATGATGGATAATGATAAAATATATTAATAAAAAGAAAAAATAGAAAATACAAATAGGGAAAATAGTAGCATACATATTAACAGATAATAGAATCTATTATAATTAAAAATTAAATAAGCTTAGTAGGTGGAAGTTTAGGATTAAGTAATCTAACTGTATTATTAATATTAATAGTGGTAAAGTATATTGTGAATTTAAACTTTTAATGATTTTAAAAGTTAAACTTTTTAAGGATTAGAAATTGTGGGGATTTTGAGATATATTCCCGGGATTGATTACGTTTTGTTAATATTCAACCTTATTAGTAGTTCTAGACATTTGGGATATTGAAATTATGGTGGAATAATGAGTAACTTTCAAACTATTAAATATTAGTAGTTTAGTACAAGTAACAAATACATGGTGCAAAGAAATGTTATTTATGTTTGAATGAATTAATGGAAAAATGATAAAGAATTATAAAGAGATAATGGTACTATTGAAGTTAGAAGATCAGGATTATGTATACTTATTTGTATTATTACTGTTAGCATTGTTTAAAAAAGATGTGACCCAGTCACTGTTGACAAAATATGTATGGTATGTATTAAAAAAGTTATTTAAAAAGTTATAAAAATACAAATGTGTTAGAGTTTGTTGCAGCACACACAATCAGACAATTCAGCAGGATTCAAAACTTCTTTATATATATAATAACACATAATGCAAATATACAATACCCATGCTCGTTTTTCCAATGTGGTAGAGAGAAGCGATTGTAAATTGGTACAAGCACAGGCCAGGGTCAGCAGAGACAAGACTTTTCCTACATACAGAACAGTTGAGCTAAGTCAGGCCCAGGTTCTTAGCTGTCTAAACCACTAACCAGCCCCATTGGCTGACGTTGTTGCTATGCCTATTCCAACTCATGAACTCTTATACATTGACAAAATGCTTCTACTTTTATGAGATGCTGGCACAGTCAGCTCTGCATCACATCATCTGTCATTGTTTCTTGCTTCATACAAAAGCTTTTACTTTATTAAACATGTACAGCTCTTGGATTTAAGGCTCTCCACTTCAAAGGTATTATTACCCCATTATCTTTATTGTTCAATTTTCTTTATGCAATATGTGCTGCCAAACTGATATAGAATAAGCATAAGTAATATACTTTATGATACTATATTTGGTAATACCAAAGAATCAAATTAACACTTAACACACACTCATTCTCTCTCTCTCCCTCCCTCCCTCCCTCTCTCTTCCCTGCCCCACTTCCATTTGAGGAATATGTTTATTAAATGACATCAAATTTTCTCAAGGTTCTGTTATGATAATATAACCTGACAGTTTCATTGCTATGGCTAGTGGGATATTAACCATTAACAATCAGCCATTAAAATGTTAAGAAAAAACTTCAAATAAATTCAGTAAAGTCATTACAGCTCCAAACTGCAAAACTTTTAAAATGCAAGCTATTGGATTTGGCCCCCATCTAAATTATTTATAAAATCAAAAGTACTACTTTGCTATTTGTGATGTGCTATTTTTTTTTAAAAAAAATCTTTACATCTTTTATAACCTACATGAAATAAAATATATCAAATAACTATTATAACAAACATTTTAAACTATATTGTCATGTGTATTATATAAAACATGCAGTTCAGTCCATTTCTGGCATTTTATACAAATGATACTGACAGTGATTAACATAGTGTGAGCTTCTGATTCCTCACCCAAGAGAGAGAAAAAAACACCAAACTCTCAGCAGGTGTGTAATGGGCCAGAGATTCGCAATCTGTTCTGAAAAACAATCTGTTTTAAGACCACACAGAACAAATAGCTAGAGAATTTCTTATAGAATGAAGAACAGCACTAAGTTATTAACTATCATGATCATGTATATGTGGATTAGGTTTTAAAATTAAATTATAATAAGTATTAGAAGGCCTTCTGAATAACTTACCATGAACGTAATTCTAAGGGTTTTAATTTAATGTCACAAAAACAAACGCCAGTGCTTGGTGATTTCAAATTTATTTAATTGAAATATTTTGCTTTATCAATACTATCTTATATATTGGTTATTTTGAATCAAGTCATACTTTGTTTTCAAAATACAGATTTTTTTTCAAGTGAAAATTGGCTCCTCTTCATGTACCTTTTTTTCTTTTTATATAGTAATATAAACATGATTTGTCACTTTTTTTTTCTGAAATATTTGATGACTTCTCAGTATAGCCTCTAACTTTGGAAGTTCCTGTATATTTTCTATCCAAGTACTATCAATGTGTATACAAAATTTACAATCCTAAATTTAGGAATGTATGGGCCACTATAAATCAAGCACATTTCTAAAGAATTGTATAAATCAAATTATTGCATGCTGATCTTCTCCAGTAGTCATATATAAGCATACTTTCTTAGTAGCATGAGTAGCAGTAGACCAAGAATCATTGTGGAATGCCTATCTAATTAACCATCAGGGGAATTAAAATTCCAGGCTCAGTTCTGTTTTCAGGTATAGAAATAAGTTCAGAATATCTTGGACTGTTGTTTCAAACTACATTCCTATTCCACAGATAAATGAGACTACTTGCCTGAATAACTAGGACATCAGAAGTAACAATGGAGTCTCTTACATAAATTGTTCTTGGAAATTAGTATTTATGTTTAGGTTTCTGTGAATTATAAGTAGGATTTATGTTGAAAAAGATCAATGAAGAACACAATCTAATATAGACTATAACTCAAAGTAAAGACCAAGCAGGGATTTTAGTAGCTTTTATCTCTATCATGTTTGTGCTATTTCAAATGAAGCCCTTCTGCATAGTCTGTACAAGGAGAACTGTTTGTCTGATATGAGCCAATTAAACAATTGTCATTCATTTCATTTAAACAAAGTAATTTTATCAGTTTCATTCCATGTGGCATCAATTTGTCTAACTACACTAGTTACGAAACCAAATGACTGCAGTGCAATTACAAGAGCCATATGTCTAAACTTAAGTTAACAGAAACTACTTGTTGAATACCTCTAGGGAGTATTGCCTAAATCCTTTCACAAATTGGAAACTATACTTTCCCCATTACTCTAAAATGCTGACTTACAATATGTTAACAGGTCCATTGCTGGTTAGCTCATTTAAAGTCCTTCATGGCAAGGGGCTGGATTATTTTTGGAAATGTCTCTTCCATGTTGTTTCCATGTATTTCATCAGATCTGACAGGAAAATAGCACTAAGAGTTCTAACAATTAAGAATATCATCTACTGGGACACACACAAAAAGTGAAAATTTTCTACCACAGCACCTACCATTTGTTACAACTCCTGAGATTAGATTGGCCCCAACATTGCCACATATCTGAAAAGTCATAAACACCAGCATATGTTCCCAAGCATGGGGGTTCAGAAATTACTGGAGCCCCTAGGGTATTTTTAGATTATTAGATCTATTTTTAATTTAGTTTCTGTAGTGTTATTTTGTATGGTGATATAGTCATTAGCTGCCCATGGTGGCAATGGTGAGTTGGGCAGCTATATAAATCCAATTAATTAATATAATTCAACTTTAACTCAAATAAAAATTAAGTATATACAAGCCTCTTGTATTTATTTCAGCTAGCTTTAGTTTTATCTATGAAATTGGAAAAATTTATCAGAGCACTGAAACTTCTCACTGTGAATCTAATATCTAAAGTCAGAGAAGATCTGAGGTTGTATAAAATAAGAAAAACAAAAAGATAAAAAAACGTTTCTTCCATAAATTAAAGATAGTTGACTGAACAGGAATAAATATTTTTCCAACTGATTTATAATTCATAGGACTAACCCCTTTCCAGTACAGATTCTAGAAAAGTCTATATAAAGCACTTCTGACAGAAGTACTGTCTTTTGTATTTCAACTACAAGATGGAGTGAAACCCCATCCCATCCCCAATTTTCTTTTACTCTCATCTTAATGACTAACCCTTTTTTGCAGGTGTAAATAACTTTATGATTGAACAGTCCTATTTAAGTGTTGATGTGTGTGTTTGTGTGTGTTTGTGTGTCATTTATTTTATATGCCAGTTAATGTCTAAGGATTCTTGGAATTGTTGATTGCATTAATCACTATCAAGATTTATAATCAGTATGTAGGCCACTGACCATATGACTAGTTCTGACTTCTGAATGAAAACCCTTAGGTAATCAATGTCCTACTACTATTTCAATAATTGAATTAGTTTCCTAAATTTATTTCATTTTTGGAGATTACCCAAATAAGTAAATTTTAAACTACAAAATATATAACTTAGAAAATGTATGATACAAAAGAAAAAAGGAATGGGGGAGAGTAAAGAATATATAATGAATTACTGTACCTGTAAGCATATATAAAAATAATATTTAATTGTATTACTTTAAAGAAAATATTTTCTTAGTTTAAATTAAATGCATTAAATTACTAGTTATTTATTCAACAAATGATTATTTATTTATTTATTTGCACTGCCTATGTAGTTTTGGAAGGGTGGTTTGTGTCATGAGGATCTTGTTGTGATCCAGCTCCCCGAACATGACCACCCTTCTGATGTGAACTCAAAAGATTCCTTTAATAAAAGTGTCGGCAGTCCCAGAAAAAAGTTTATCTCACAGGCTAACAACTCCACCTGGCTGAAAGATGAATAGTCGTCTGCCACACCTATTCATCTCTGTCCCCTGCCTTTATCCCCAGAGCTAGGGTGGGGCCTCACTAGCAGCAGTGGCTCTTCCTTCCCCAGGATCGGCCCACAGCTTTCCACTGGTCTCTTCTTCTCTGCTTTCTGTGCAGCCGTGAATCAGGCACTGGATCCAGCTGTTCCTCTTCTTCATCAACCACCTCCAGACCTGGGTGTTGTTGACTCTACATCTGAGGGCTGACAGATGGCCAGGCTCCACCTCTGTCTCTCTCTCTCTGGCAGCTCCATATCCACTTCAACCTGAGAGCTCCCAGGTTGCCCTGATGCTGACTCTGACTCCCACGATTCCTCCTCTCTGATTTGGCTACTGGAGGGGCCAGCAGCTGATAGGCCACAATAGGTATGTGTTCATTCAGGTATAACACTCTCTACATGGGGCTCCCCTTGAGGCTCCAACTGGTCCAGAATGCGGCTGCGCGGGTGATAGAGGAAGCCACCGTGGCTCCCATATATCACCTCTCCTGCGCAAGCTGCACTGGTTACCGGTGGTCTTCCGGGTGCAATTCAAGGTGTTGGTAGCCACCTTTAAAGCGCTCCATAGCTTAGGACTGGGATATTTATGGGACCGCCTGCTGCCACCGATAGCCTCCCATCGACCTGTGTGCTCCCACAGGGAGGGTCTCCTCAGGGTGTCGTCAGCCAAACAATGATGGCTGGTGACCCCCAGGGGGAGAGCCTTCTCTGTGGGGGCACCTACCCTCTGGAACGAGCTTCCTCCAGAGTTACGATCACTCCCCAACCTCCAGACCTTCCGACGCAAGCTCAAGACCCTTTTATTCCATCGCGCGGGACTGGCCTAATGGGTTATTGTTTTTAATTGGGGTTTTACTATTGATTTTTAATAGTTTTAATGTTTAGCCAAATTTGAATTAGATTTTTATAGTGTTTTTTAATCTATTTATGTATATTGTTTTATGCTGGCTGTAAACCGCCCTGAGTCCTTCAGGAGAAGGGCAGTATAGAAATTCAATAAACTAAACTAACTAACTAACTAATTTAATATGTTATTAAAATTTAGTCATTTTATTAGATTATACATATTGGAATTAGATTAAACAAGCAGAAAATTTTGGTTCCACTGTAAGATTTAAATTTTTAAATAGTTTTCAATGAGCTACCTCTAAGCTGGATATTACTCTCTTTTTTCATATTTGTTAAATAAGTATACTTAGGAAACAATCCTAACTGTAGAAGTACCATATTTTTTTCTATAAGGTTTTGGGGAGGAAAACGAAAAATATATGCCTCTGCCTCCCAGCAATTTACCTCCTTGCAGCAAACAGCAAAGAGCCTGGTCAGCTTTAGCACAACCTGATTTAGCACGACCAGCTGATTGGTGGTTGGATCAGCCTCCCGGAATATCAATGATCCGTCATGAATAAGGCCCCCCTCATATTCGATCTTATTCAAGAGGGGGGAGCGGACCTAATGGGCATTACGGAGACCTGGCTGGGCACGGAGGGGGGGGGTTCCCCTCATTGAGATGTGCCCGCCGGGTTTTCGTGCATTTCATCAGCCAAGGGCCCAGGGTCGGGGTGGGGAAGTAGCGGTTGTTATTAACGAGAGTCTGGCTTCGAGGGAGGTCGCTGTCCCGCAGATAAACGGTTGTGAAACCCTCTTCGTGAGGTGGGGCCGGGGGGTGCAGATGGGCTTGCTGATCATGTACCTGGCTCCTTGCTACGTGACGGCAGCCCTGCCCGAGCTGCTGGAGATGATAGCCGGGACGGCGGTTGAGACCCCCAGGCTTATGGTCATGGGGGATTTCAACTTGACGTCGGCGGGCGACTCGTCAATGGCAGCTCGGGAGTTCATGGCTTCCATGACGGCCTTGGACCTGACCCAGGTAGTTGCGGTCCCCACCCACGTCGGGGGTAACACACTGGATTTGATTTTCATCTCGGGACAGTGGCTAAATGATCTGGAGTTAGGGGAATTAATATCTCAACCCTGGCCATGGTCTGATCATTCACTCCTTCAGCTAGACTTTTGGACTGCTGCACCTCACCGCAGGGAGACGGAACCGGTTCAATGGTTCCGTCCCAGGCGCCTGATGGACCCCGAGAGGTTTCTGACGGAGCTTGGGCCATTCCCGAGGGAGTTAGCCCACGGCTCGGCTGAGGAGCTGGCGGCCGCCTGGGATGAGGCGGCCGCTGGCGCCTTAGACCGCGTCATGCCTTTGCGGCTTCTGACCCGACAACGAACTCGACCAGCTCCTTGGTATAACGAGGAGCTGAGAGAGATGAAGCGCCGGAAAAGAAGCCTAGAGAGCGCCTGGAGGTCCAGCCGCTCCGAACCAGACCGAACACTAGTGAGGTCATATATTCAGACCTACCTAGTGGCGATCAGGGTGGCGAAACATAACTATTTCTCCGCACTCATCGCATCGGCAGATAATCGCCCAGCCACCCTGTTTAGGGTGACCCACTCCCTGCTCAGGCAGGAGGCTCGGGAGGACCCCTTACAGGGACGTGCTGAGGATTTTGTGCAGTATCTGTCTGATAAAATCGCTCAGATTCGGGACGGCTTGGACACTGATTGGATAGATTCAGGTGGGATGGAGGAGACGAGTCTTGAGAATGTTATCTGGGCTGAGTTCGATCCTGTGACTCCGGAGGACATGGACAGGTTGTTGGGTAGGTTGAATTCCACTACATGTTTATTGGACCCGTGCCCCTCCTGGATGGTGCTGGCCATCCGGGAGGTTATACGAGGCTGGCTCCAGGAAGTTACCAACGCTTCTTTGTTGGAGGGTGTTTTCCCTGCCGCATTGAAAGAGGTGGTGGTGAGGCCCCTCCTTAAGAAGCCCTCCCTGGACCCGGCTATTTTAGCGAACTATCGTCCAGTCTCCAACCTTCGCTTTTTAGCAAAGGTTGTTGAGAGTGTGGTGGCATATCAGCTTCCTCAGCACCTGGAGGAATCTGTCTATCTGGACCCGTTCCAGTCCGGTTTCAGGCCCGGTCACAGCACCGAGATGGCTTTGGTCGCATTGGTGGATGACCTCTGGAGAGCCCGGGACAGGGGTTGTTCTTTTAGATCTCTCAGCGGCTTTTGATACCATCGACCATGGTATCCTGCTGCGACGGTTGGAGGGATTGGGGGTGGGAGGCACCGTTTATCGGTGGTTCTCCTCCTATCTCTCTGACCGCTCGCAGACGGTGTTGGCAGGGGGGCAGAGATCGGCCCCGAGGCGCCTCACTTGTGGGGTGCCTCAGGGGTCTGTTCTCTCGCCTCTCCTGTTCAACATCTACATGAAGCCGCTGGGTGAGGTTATCCGTGGTTTCGGGGTGGATTATCATCTGTACGCTGATGATACGCAGCTGTACATTTCCACCCCGAGCCACCCCAATGAAGCCGTTGAGGTGATGGGCCGGTGTCTTGAGGCCGTGCGGGTCTGGATGGGGAGGAACAGGCTCCAACTCAACCCTTCCAAGACAGAGTGGCTGTGGGTACCGGTGTCCCAGTACAGTCAGCTTACACCATCGCTGACTGTGGGGGAGGAAGTTCTGATCCCCAGGGAGGGAGTGCGCAACTTAGGCGTCCTCCTGGACGATCGGCTGTCCTTAGAGAATCATTTGACAGCCATTGCCAGGGGAGCATTTTATCAGGTCCACCTGATTCGCCAGTTGCGCCCCTTCCTTGACCGGGACGCCTTACGCACAGTCACTCATGCCCTCGTCACTTCCCGCCTGGACTATTGCAATGCTCTCTACATGGGGCTCCCCTTGAAGAGCACCCGGAGGCTCCAGTTAGTCCAGAATGCAGCCGCGCAGGTGATAGAGGGAGTACCGTGTTGCTCCCATATAACACCTATCCTGCGCGGCCTACACTGGCTACCGGTAGTCTTTCGGGTGCAATTCAAGGTCTTGGTTACCACCTTTAAAGCACTCCATGGCTTAGGACTGGGATACCTTCGAGACCGCCTTCTGCCGCCGATTGCCTCCCAACGACCTGTGCGCTCCCACAGAGTGGGCCTCCTCAGGGTGCCGTCGACCAAACAATGTAGGTTGGCGGCCCCCAGGGGGAGGGCCTTCTCTGTGGCGGCACCAGCCCTGTGGAACGAGCTTCCTCCAGGATTACGACAATTACCCGACCTCCGGACCTTCAGACGTGAACTGAAGACTCTATTATTTCAGCGTGCGGGACTAGCCTAAGATAAAATGTTTTAGCATATTTTAATGGGTTTTTTATTGGTTTCTATTGTTTTAGTGATCAGGCCATGATAATATTTAGTTTTAACTGGGTCTTAATGTTTATTTATTATATTGTTTTAATATGCCTGTGAACCGCCCTGAGTCCTACGGGAGATGGTGCGGTATATAAGTTTGATTAATAAATAAATAAATAAATAAATCATCTCTTCCAGGCTGCAGGGATCATTGCCACCTATCACCGCCTCCACATGCCTACTTTTTGGCCTTCATGTGTCCCGTTTTTGGCCCATTCGAGATGGCAAGGATTGCCCCTACCGCCTATCACCGCAGAATGGGGGCGGCGATTGGCGGCGATAGGCGGCTGCAAAACCCATCACCTGGAATGGGCCAAAAATGGGATGTGCGGAGGCCAAAATGGAGTGCGCGGAGGCGGCAAGAGGTGGTGGTGATCCCCACACACTGGAACAGCTGGTGATCAGTATTCCAGGAGGCCAATCCAACCGCCAATCAGCTGCTCATGCTAAATCAGGCTGTGCTGAAGCTGACCAGGCTGTTTGCTGTTTGCTGTAATGAGGCAAATTGCTGGGAGGCAGAGGCCGAACGGTGGGGGCCAGTGGGTGGGTGGGGTTTCAGCAACATTTGCTTTATAAGGCACAGAGACATTTCCACCCACTTTTTGGGGGGAGGAAAGCATCCTATAGTCCGAAAAATACGCTAAATTTCTTATAACTTAAAAGCTAATAGAGTATATTAGAGTAATAAAGCTAATAAAGTAGGAATGGATTTACAGAGAAAAAAAATGCAGACTACAGGAGCACATGTCAGGCGACCCCGAGAATACAGATCAACTTCCAAGTGCTTCAATGACCCTCTAAAACAGGGTGTCAAACTCAATTTCATTGAGAGCCACATCAGAGTTGTGTCTGACCTTGGGGGGCGCGATGTAAGTGTTGGTAGTGTGGGCATGGTCAACTCAATGTCAATTGTGTTGGGGGCACCTGTGGTGGCCGGGCATGGCTGGGGAATGCATTGTCTCCAGTAGAGGAAAGCAAGACCAGGGAGAGAATCAAACCCTTGTCCTCCAGAGGAGTCTTGCCATCCTTCTCAGGCCACACAGAGGACTCTGGATGGCGATGCAGGCTGTCCAGACCCCACAGCCCACTCCCTCTCCATATGAGGAGACCTGGCTTTGTAATCAAAGCATCTTGAGACCACCAGGAGAAGTCAGGAGGAGGAGACAAGGGGATGGCGAAAGAGCAGCAGGGCTGCTGGTGCTAAGGCAGGACTTCCCTCAGACTTCTCTCTCATTATAATCTTCCTTCCTTCCTTCCTCCCTCCCTCCCCCTCCTTTTCCCTTTTCTTCTTTTCCCTTCCTTCTCCATTCTCCTTTTTTCTTCTTCTTTCCTCTTTCCTTCTTTTCCTTCCTTGCTCTCTTCCCATATTCCCTTCTTTTTTTTGTCTTTCCTCTTTCCCTTTCTCCTGTCGCTTCTTGGATACTCAAATGCAAACATTTGTTGATGCTTTCGTGCCTTGTGATCAAATTCCAGTTTTGCTAGTAAATTGTTTTGCTAGCACTCTGCCAGCAAAAATGGAGCTTGGGATGGAGTGGATGGCCCTCCTAAGCTCCATTTTGCAGCCTTCCCGAGCTCTGTTTTGCACTGTGATGACCTCCTGCAGTACTTTGCCAGCAAAAATGGAGCTCAAGAGGGCTGTGAGTGTCCCTCCCAAGCTCCTTTTGCACTGTGATGGCCTGCTGCACCACTCCACCAGAAAAAACGGACCTTGGCAGGGCCATAGGTGGCCCTCCCAAGCTCTGTTTTCAGTTGCGACCACCTGCTCCAGCATGCTGCCAGCAAAAATGGATCTTGGGAAGGCCAGGCCAAGGCACTGTGGGCCGGTCATTCACTATTTCCAAGGAAGTCCCGCGGGCCAGATCTCTGGGGGCCGACTCCAGGCCTTGAGTTTGATACCCCTGCTCTAAAAGGATGCAAATGACCAGCTGCCTGCAAGGAATATAAATCCTTCCATTCCCCACTATCCTGTCAGAACTGAAGAAGCTTCTTGGTTGAGAAGTGAAATGTCTTCAAAGAAAAAACAAGAAAGTACCCTTGCCTCTTGAAAAAGCACCTTTGGGACAAACCATGACCTAGATGACTGTGAATCTCTACAGACTTTTAAAAGCTAATAATTCTGAGCATTTATTGAATTACATCATTTGTTTTTCCACTTTTTAAAAAACATAATATATTCTTATGTAAAAGTAAATTCCAGAAAAACTTACAGATCAGGAAAAACTATTCTTTCATGATATTTTTTTTTAAATCACTCTGCAAAGATAATAGTGATTGGGAAAGAGAAGATTCTGTGGATTCAGGTATTAGTTATATTTTCTCATAACAAGTAGATGGAGTGCGTACTATCCAAGGAAAGATGCAAATGACCTAATAAGCAAAGTCTCAGCTGTTTGGAAAAAATGCAAATGTTTTATTTTACTGTCTGATAAAATGACTGCAACAAGGTATGAATACCTGTCACAGCTGATCTAAGTAGGAAAACAGTTATGCAGAAAATATATCTAAGAAAATCTGCTATTGAAAATATGAGGGTTAGAGATAATAGAAAATTCAATTCTTTTTTTAAGTGGGCAATCTGACAGAATACAGTATGAAAAAGATTTGAGATATAGCCAGTTATAAACTCTGTGCTGATTCCCATTTGCTAAGAAGTTGTCATCTATTTAAATATCTATTTTTCCTAGAATGCAGTAAACACGTACTTTTAGCTATGTTTATCATAACGTCTGTGAAAGTCTTCTACATAGAAAAGTTAAAATCAAGACTTTGAGTACAAGGGGAAACATACCCATGAATGAAGTCAGCAACTATATTGAGCTAAAAGGAATGATAAGCATATGGAGGGAAAGGTGTTAGGCAAAATAGATGAAGGTAACTTCATCCACTTGAATCAGGCTGACAAGAAACAAGATCTGCAGATATGGACCATGTGCCTTTACGAGGCTGCCAGCCTTTAAAACATTTTTTTTTCAGGATTCTGTCCTTTCTGGATGAGGAATGTAAATTTTTCATCCATTTTATTTGTTATTGTTTTAAATTTCAGTTACTACCAAGACAATTAATTCTGATAAACTAAATTCAAATAATTTCTCCATTAGTTCATTTGGGATCATATATAGGAAATAATAGAAAGAAGCCCTCTTCCTAAGATTAGATAGAAGCCCAACCATTCTGGTAAAATAACAAACATTTTCTAATTTTTTTTATTCATTCAATCAACATGAAAAGTTGTTTTTTTTACTATAAATGCATAGCTTAATATTAACTATAATGTATCATATTGAGGGAAAACTTTGTCTGAAACTTCTTTTCATATTCTTATACAACATTATGATGGGAGTCTACTAATTAGTTAATCTCTGCAAGAAATTATTTGTATTTATTTTAATTTATCATCAACTACCATGCTCAGATTCATAATTTGGGGCCTTCCTGGACTCACAGCTTCTTCTCAAAGAACTGAAGGTCTGTTATCACAGTTTTATTTTGTGCACCACTTGTGCTTGTTCCTGGATCAAAGGGACCCTCATTATTGCAAAATGGGACTGTCCTTGAAAATCATCCAGAAATGCAACTGACCTAGAAAGCAACAGGTGGATAATTATAGGCATGCCTTAAGGGCATGTAACACTTCTGCTATAAGCTATTTTAGATCCCTACAGGCTTTTGATTAGCAATTAAAGCTAGTCACCATTTTTTACTTCAAGTTTCCCAATGGTGCACTCATCACTAACATAATTCAATCCATACACAGTTGCTTGTCTTCTCTTTTATTCCATCATTCCACTTTTCCCAGGCTTTTCCAGAGAGATAGGTTTTCTCATATAAAATGCGTGCACACATTTGCGAACCGGTAGGCAAGGTAAGTGAATTTCACCCCGGTCTGAATCCATATCTACAAACCAAGATGATAAATAGCCATGCTGTTTTCCTCACCTTATGAATGTATCAGCAATAAAAACTCCACCTTTGTAAGGCTGCTGATGAATATCTATGAAACATCAATCACAAAACACCAGTTTTACTTAACTACCATGTAGGCTTTCCTTAGCTAAGGCCAGAATAATAATTTCTCTATGTCAGGGGAAACGGCAGTTAGGTATGGGTGAAACCTCCTGGCTGCGAAAAGCCCCTCGCCAAGGGTGGGGCTGACTGCTGTTCCCCCCTCTCCGAGAAGGAGCGTATCAGGTAAGCCAATGCCCATTTTGCTTGTTGCATTTCCAGCTTAAGCCATCGTCCATTTCTTGAGTACAAGAAGTCAATGAAGTTTCCATACATTTCTAGCACAATAAAAATGCCACCATGTTCTGAGACTGAATTAAAAGTACCGTTTTTTATTCTAATACATTTTAAGATCTTCCAAGGGAATGAACTATTATGTAGCCTTACAATTATGTTCTCAGCTGACCAGCAGTTTTTTTTTTCCTTCCAATTGTTCTAATAGTGGCATATAATATCCATTTAACTCAGTACAATAGCCTGCTACCACCCCTTCTGTTAACACAGCCTCATTTCATCCTTATATCTCTTCTTCTATGAATTTGAACTATCAAGTCTTTCTTTTTAAAAAAACCTTTATTAAAGTTTAAAATATTAAAATACAAATACATCTGTAATGAAAATACATCCATAATAATTGTACAATTCAATGTCGTTCTGACAATACACAAATCTTAATTCTATTCATATATTCCAGATATTCCTACTTGCTCAAGTATGTGTAAACACAATTTATGTCTTATTTTGATCCATATATTTCCTATTTTTTATTTTCTATCCATTGATACCAGTTTTCCCAAGTTGAGTAATATTCTGAGTCTTCTTTATTATTTAATTCTATAGTAAGTTTGTCCATTTCTGCATATCCTAAAAAGATTAAATATCTGATCATTCCTATCACTACAGCACCGAGAATTGTACTCGCACAAGCTTGGAAAATGTCCACTATATCAACAGATTGTGTAATATTCTGGAAAATTTTTCAGTGTGCAGAAATGTGCATCAAGTCTTTCTTGATACAAAGCATATTCAGCAGTGTTAGATTATATATTTTTCCAAATCTTCCTTGGCTGGGTTCGAATTTCCTGCTGGGAAGTGTTGCCGACGTGACTGAATAATTTAAACGGAGCAGCTGCGTGAAAGTCAGGTCTCTTTATTTTTCAGGAAGGAGGTACAAGCGGCAGCAAGGACACACCTTTCTGGGCTAGCAAACAAGTTGTCTGTGACTAGGTGTTTTATACTCTTTTTACCTTTGAAGTTCTTTGTGTAGTTCGCACTAATGTTTCAGGCTTTGTGTGGTTCCTGTGTTAATGGTTTCATTCCTGTTTTGCTCTCTGCCTGGAGTACTGGCAAGGAAGTGCTCGCTAATATTTTTTATTTATCAAAAGTGTGTTTCCTTAATACTGATAGTTTTCATCCTGTCTTTAGCACCTTTTCATTTGCTTCCTTTTTAGTTATTGTAATCCATCTTCTCCTGCATTTACATTACCTTTTCTTCCCTTCCCATTATATTGGAATTTTAATTACTCTGATCTTGTTCTTCTTGGGGTTTTCCACTACATTGGAATTTTAATTACTCTGATCCTGTTCTTCTTTTTGGGCTATCTGCTTCTATGGGGATTTTAATGATTTTCTATTCTAATGTGTTTGGAGCTGCAGTTTCCTGTGCTTTTGGTAATATGTAGTTTGTATTTTCCTAAAACTTTTAGTTGAGCCTTTCTTTCTGATTTTAGAGTATTTTTTCTCCCTTTTAGTGGTGATACTGGCTATTTTCTTCCTACAGCAGGAAAAACAACAAAGGAACAATCTGTTTTCTTTTTCTTTGATGACTATACAAACAGAAAAATGTTTGTACAATAATAGAGAAGAAGAACTGGTATGCCCTAGTGCCAAAAGAAAGAATGATAAATGGTGTAACCAGGTATGAAAATATTGGTAAAATCAAAATCAAAAACTAATATGAAAGAAACAATTCCCAAATGGCAGGAACTGGTAGACACTGCACAGATATAAGAGGCCCAGACAGAACTGATAAATAAATTCAAAGATGCATGCTTGTCCATGCAGTATTGTCTTTAGTTTGTTTGAAATGTTGATCTTTGACAAGACGAGATGGTCACTCTAAATATTTTGTAGAGGCTCTTGTACTCTTTTGTGAGCTTCAGATGATATTAAAAGAATACAAGTGGTTTTAAGTTTCATCCTGTCCAAACATAGACAACTTAGAATATTGGAAAAATATGTACCATATCATATCTATTATTCTCTGCATGCCACTGGGTTTTCCTCTAAATTGAATCTGTTTCCTCAAGTGTATCTACACTAAAATACATTTTTACCACATCCTCTTCTTTTGTTTTTATACGGTATAAGGAAATGGAGCGTGGTGACTCATGTGGTTAAGGTGCTGGGTTGGAGGTTAGTAAACCCACATTTGAGACTTTGAGTGCTGCTGTGTGGTGGAGTGATCGCCCATCATTTGCTCCAGCTCTTTGATGGGGACATGAAAGGAGCCCCCATGGGCATCCCCCAGGCAATGGAGATGTCACTGCCTAATCCTTTCAACCTGGAAGCCCCTTAAATGGTGACTCCAAGGTGAATGGGATAGGAATATAAAGGAAGGCTATTAGGAAACAGATAATAGTATTAGGTTAAAAACTGGCAATAATCATTCACTTATTTATCAAATAGCATTATAAGTGCATGTCTGCAAATGAAATACAAGTCTGTATCAGTGTTTTTTCTTTTCTATGAATGCTGACATTCAAATATGATTTAATAAATAACTACAGAATATGCTACATATCATTAAACCTGCATTCAATTCCACTGCCAGTATTAATTCAGTATCATTATGATCATCATCATCATTACCATTTCTATCATACTTACTTTGAAACTGCTTTTGAAATTACCCCCCTTTGAAGGAAAATATCTGCTATTATTGATGATATTGTATGAGATGATATTCAACTCATACAAGCAATATATATTTCTACTGAAAATAATTTATTATTGTAACATATCTAATAAGGGTTTCAGTATGTCCTTCCTATATCTTCCAACGTGTAAACATACTAGACTGTGTGAGCTTCACATTTAATTGACACCTTCAAATAAGTGAACTCTTTGAAGCAGACTCCTGAACTGAAGAAGGGACCTGCTTCAAAATAACAGATCAAATACTTTGGAGTTTTGATGATTGATTTGAAGATTTGATGATTGATTTGGCTAATTTGAGAAAAAATATTGAATACATAGTATTAAATGTATATGTGGAGAACCAATGGGGGGGGGTTTGATGGGTATGATAGGCTCGCTGCAAAAGTCATCAGTGGGTGAACAAAATAGGTTTATCACCCTATTAAATTCAGCCTACTGAATCTCTCTTTAAGTGGAAAAGTTAACATTGGTTTGGTTTCATTTACTTTTCTCTTTATGTTGGCAAGGTTAATATTACTTCAAGCTTCACTCAATTTCTTTCATATGACCAGCACTTTACTTTAGCCTTTTTTGCAGTTACATAATATATGCTTCAGTGCTGGTTCTGTCAGCCCAAGAATCCAGCTCACTTGCCAGGACTTGAACATGAGACAAATATCCAAAATTTTAAGAAAGCAAAATCCACTTTCTCTGTAGTCCTGGTTCTGCCACTTATAATGTAGTCCTGGTTCTGCTTCTTTTGCTAACTACCTAACTCAAAGTCCAAATCATCATCTCCAATGCAACTAAGTATTGACAGGGATGAAATGGTTCTTTCCAGAAAAAGGAAAATTTGCCAACTAGCTCTTAACATTTTTTTTCACACCACAGAAAACAGAGACTATCAAGCTACACCATACTTCTAAGGAGATGTTCAGGGTCATTTTTTTAAGCCAGCTTCTGTTTGAATGTATCCATGATTTTCCAAAGTGCCTTGCCCGGTCTGGCAATTCATCGAGACTAGTGATGAAAGGGTGCTTTTGTCAGAAGAAAACAAGTCTGTGATCCAGCTATGCCAGTCTTCCTGGCATCCTACAAAACTCAAACACGCTAGAAAAATGTAGGATCTCCCTCTCTCTTTCTCTCTCTCTCTCTCTCTCTCTCTCTCCCTCCCTCCCTCCCTCCCTCCCTCACACATACATACTGTAAATACACACACACACATACACAAAGGCAGAGAATGAGATTGGAGAGAGCAGACAGACAGACAAGTCACAAACACACACAAAGACTTTTTTTGAAACTTTGGTTTTCAGATTGGAACATAAAACTACACTATTTCAGCCAACTTATCTGTTCTTTATGAAATATAAAACAACTGAAGGGTATTCCATTGTCAATTCATCAGCATCTCTATCTCTGTTCTAAAAGAAGTACCGTAAAGGGGAATATTAAAGGGAAAAACCCAAAACTAAAATTTGGCAGAGTTAATGCATTTCAAAGGATTTAATATTCCTATCATTTTCATTTAATTTGCCCCAGAATGAAACAACTTCAGTTTTCAGTGCAGTTGATTACATTTTTAAAGTCAAGTTTCCTTCTCAAACATGAAGCAAGGGAATGTTAGCAATTTGTTTCTTCTTTGAAGGGTGTACACGTAACTCAACATAAAGAAAGTAGAACAAAAATAGACTAGGTAATACCAGGCTCAACAGCAATAACTATAAGAGGGATCTAGAAGTCCTTGTGGTCAGCCACTTAAATATGAGCCAGCAATGTGCTGGAGAGGGGCAGAATTAAGATCACGTGAAATGTTAGCACTTCTTTATAATGCCTAGATAAGACCATTCTTGAAATATTGCATACAGCTTTGGTCACCACAATAAAGTCTCTAGAAAAAGTGCAGAAAAGAGCAACAAAGACGATTAGGGGACTGGAGGCTAAAGCATATGAATAATGGTTGAAGGAATTGGGTATGTCTAGTCTAATGAAAAGAAGGACTTAGGGTGACATAATAGCAGTGTCCCAATATTTGAGGGGCCTGCTACAAAGGAGAGGGGGTCAACCTATTCTCCAAAGCACCTGAAGGCAAGACTAGAAGCAATGAATAGAAATTAATCAAGGAGAGATCTAACCTGCAAATAAGGATAAATTTCCTGACAGTTAGAACAATCAACCAGTGGAATGTCTTGCTTTCAGAAGTTGGAGGTGGAGAGGGAGGGCTTGGACTGGAATAACTCCAAGGTCCCTTCCAACTTCATTATTCGGTATATATGGAAAGCACTAGACTGAGAAGGTAATTGGAGAATGATTTATTTAATTTCTTAGAAGATTACTATCAGCAATAGCTGGTAAGAATGTCCCAAGCAACAATTGGTGTTGTTTTAGGTAGCACTGGATAAAATTAAATTGAATGAGATAAATTAACTTAGCTTCTACTATACTACTATTGTCTCTGCTTCCAGGAAAAAACTTTGACTAAAACTCTATAGCAACATATATATAGGTTCACTTATTGAAGGTATAGACATGTCACAGCATCCAAATATCTTTCTAAGGGTTTCCTAGTTACCCTATTAAATGCTTGTGGTCTATTAATTGACCACAAGCTCCTTTACTGCTTCCTAAAAGGCAAAAGCTTCACACCCTTATCTTCACTATTAATCCAAAAGCTGATTGCTCTTTTTCTTATTAGTTTAGTCATTTTCATATTTAATTATAGTTCCATTTTTTCGTTGCACCATTTTCATTGTCCATTTCCATTACTAGAGATTGCAGGTCATTTGCATTTTTTGTTATTTGAACATTGTCTTCAGCATAGTCCTGATCTTTCTACTGATCTTATAACCATCCTTATCTTATTACACTGTAGACTTTTTAAATAAATATATTCATCATCAAGGTAGAATAAATAAAGAGAAAGCATACAGGCTTATTTCATTTCATTGCTGACCTGAAACCAGTTTCTTTCTCAGAATTGCCTTCTGAGTTCTGAAATCTTTCAGAAGACATTTATTTTTTTGTTGCCTTTAACTATATAGCTGTTACCATCTTCATAGCTATATTAGTAATATTGGTTCACATCAGAAGGAAGCAATAACTAACATCCACTAATAAAATGTTATGCTTGTGGATCACCCAATACTAATTACCTAAAAATCTAATATAATAATAATAAAATCCCAATCAGATATTTCATGATTAAAACAAATAGCCTTTCCACTTCTCAACTACTTGCTCAACTATTTGCTGTGAGAAAAGAAGTAGAGAGGAGGAGTAAAAGAGATGAATATAAAATTATATTTACTTGTGTAAGTGAATTGTGCTTGCACAAATGAGATTCTCTCCAATTACAGAAGCCAAATGTATAACATCCTAGCTGAACTAGATCCCAATGTCAAGGCAAAAATGGAAATTGATAGTCTGCAATCCCTCAAAGTAATCACCTTTATAGTTAGGTCATCTTAATGACCTAAAGCAGTGGTTGTCTTAGTGACTTGGAGAGCCTTTTATAAAATTTGGCAGATATGCCAACTGCAACTGGGATCAAGATATCTTTGTGACATTTATCCTTGCTTTGATAATTTCCTGGCAGGATTATTCCAATGCATTATATATGGCACTGCCTTTGAAAATAGTCCAAAAAACTTCAGCAATAATATTAATGATGACTGACAGCATGATCAATGATTCATCATATCTTCTGCCTTCCGATCCATTTTGAAACTCCATTCGAAGTGCTAAAACTAAGTGACTTAAGGAAATGTCCTGTCATAAATCATTACCTATCTAGCTTTTAAGCCCTACCATTATCAAAAGTGTTTCTTCTGGTTTCCTCATAAAATTAGAAAATGGGTGTCGGCAGATCTGCCATTATCACTAGGTAAAGTGAAGTAGCGATCTTATGTGACAGATATCACAATGCAGAAATAGCAAGCAATGTGCCATGTGGTTTGACCAATGTTCCCTAAGTTAAACTGCTCCTTTAGGTACCCTATGTGTCTTTTTAGCCATGTTAAAGGAAGTTCAAGAGCAGTCCCTCTGGCTTCAAAACATAAGGGACATCATTTTTTTTCTTCACCTCAGGCAGCAAAATATCTTTAAAAACTGTAAATGGTGATATAAAAAACATTAAAAAGTTAATCTAGTGTAATTTTCTTGTAACTGTTCAATACTAAAGTGTCTTCCACATAATTTTACCCTATTTCCAGGTTTGTTAATTGTTAACTGTTTAGTACATATACTGTTACTACTTATTTTCTTATTTGTTTATTTTGAACACAAAATAATAATTCCTTCTGTATTGTTGCCCTGAACCAGTTTGGTGTAGTTATAAGGCACCAGAATGTAAACCAAGAAACTGATTTCTAGTCCTGCCTCAGTACAAAGTCAACTGAGCAACATTGGGTCAGCCCTCTCTTTCAATCCTAGGAAACAGGCAATTGCAAACCACTTCTGAAATCTTGCCAAGAAAACTGTAGGGACATGTCCAGACAGTTACCAGGAATCAACAACCATCTGAAAGCATTCAAACAAAAATGTCCAAGGTCTAATGACTTTAGGATAATGTATGAGGTCAACACATTATTTTAAATTATGTTAGTTGATTTTATAGTTATTGGTTTACAAAATTTAAAACCACAAATTATTTGCATAGTAGGTGGCCTACTAAGTTTATTAGACAAATATTCACAGCATATTGGTCCACTGGCCCAGAATGTAATACTTACAGTAAATAAATAAAAATATTTTCAAATGTAAACATAAGAATGATACTCAATTATACTCAATTAGTCCAATAGTTTTGACACCCTTTTTAACATGTATAATTTTAATCTATTCTTCTGCTTCATCATCCCATTTACATAGGAAAACATGCATATATTCTCTACAATCTCTTCACATATGCACATATTATTTTCTTCATCGAATCTTGGATAATTTTTGCTAGATTTTATCCATGTTACACTATCTGCTTAAACTTCTATCTTGAATGCGTGTGTGTAATTTATACAGTGCTAGAATTATATGATCTACTGAAGTGCTTACCTGCATAGGATTATAACTAGATCAAGTTGTTATTAGCAGTTTGGAGATACTTTGATCCTGCAGTGGAAATTTAAATTAAATGTTTTGACTAGACTTGCAGTGATATGCCCAGTTTATGGACTCTGCTGTGCAATCATACATGCAATACACAATTATAATTTTATATTGAAAATGAACTGATTATTGCACATGTTTATATACTTCCAGTTTTTATCAAATAGAAATACAAAGACAGCTGTTCCTAGTCATGCCTTATATTGAAATGCATCTGTTTAAGTTTATTAGACAAATATTCACAGCATATTGGTCCACATAGTAATTTATTACACAACAATACTAAATGCCAATCACTAATGTCAGTTTGTGAATTGGAAATTATATATTTTTTCTCAATGGAAAATATCAAATAACTATAACTGTCCGCAAAACCTGAAACCACTGGCAGAATTAGTCAGCTTTCTAGGATGCTCTTGTGGTTGTCTAAAAACTATTATTGAATGAAATAGGTTCAAAAAGAAACTGCATCATGAAAATGCTGAATTACACAATTTTATCTATAAGCCTATATCTAAAATGAAGTAGGATTAGCTGAGTTTAATCACCCAAAGGTGATTAAAGATAATCTAAAGATAACTAAGAGGCTGTAGTAGCTTCAATTACTGCTATTGGAAACGATCACTGTGTTACTTCTTCATATGTTAACTTTACAAGATCAGCACAGCTATACTTTTTCTTTTGCATATTATTTCCATTTAGTATTTTGTTTACAATTTCTCATTTTAAACTTGCATACACATATAGTTCCTGGGTGGCAGAAACACTGCACATATCTAATAAAGTGTACTTCTAGTTTGTGCTGCAGGAACATCTCATTCATTCATACTGTCTAATTGTTCACTTACCAGAACAGCAATAGCAATAGCAATAGCACTTAGACTTATATACCACTTCACAGTGCTTTAAAGCCCTCTCTAAGCGGTTTACAGATTCAGCATATTGCCCCCAACAATCCGGGTCCTTATTTTACCGACCTTGAAAGGATGGAAGGCTGAGTCAACCTTGAATGGGGCAGTATCCATTTTCTGAGAGCATTTTCTGAAAAACTAATTACTCCAGATATAACTTTCCTCTTCCCTACCATAAATTTGACCTCCTGTGTTTTCCTGATGTAGTTTGAAATTATTATCTATCTTTTAGGTTACCTTGAGTGCTCTTATTATTTCAGCTGCAGCATTTCTTTAAAGGCCAAACTTAGCAATGCATTCACTACTTCATAGAAGAAGGGACAACCTCATAGCTGAGACCATAATTTTCCTATACTACCATCATTAAACAGAATAGTGGCTGAATGGTTTTTTTGTATATGTTATAGCTGCCAAGCTACTAAAGGCCTTAAAAAGTACAACATTCCATCATTTAGCTTCACCATTTAGCTTTTCATATTTAGCCGAGAGCCTTAAAAACTACTACTACAACAATACTAAGTGCAAAGTTCTTTCATCATTTCTCTAATGATCACTTGAGATAAAAGGTTTAGTTCAAGTGAGTGGAAACAAATGAAATATTTGAAAATTGCATTAAAAATAAAGCTCTCAGTAAGCTAGAGAAAGCTAGCTATATAGCTTGAAGAACTGAAATGTTCTTTATCCTCATCATCATCAAATTAAAACCCCATATACTTCATACTATAGGAGATAAAGCAGTTAGTCACAGCACTATTGGTAATGAAAAGGAAGTTTAGAATGCAAAGGAGCTGTCAAGA
This sequence comes from Ahaetulla prasina, assembly GCF_028640845.1. Taxonomy (NCBI): domain Eukaryota; kingdom Metazoa; phylum Chordata; class Lepidosauria; order Squamata; family Colubridae; genus Ahaetulla; species Ahaetulla prasina. The sequence goes on from NC_080543.1 coordinate 44,911,255, forward strand.
AGTTATTTTTAAAATGTATTGATTACATATACATTGTTATGCTTTAACCCTTTAGGTATAAATGTATGTTTACTTCGTGTTTGTGTATTCACTTTGAGGATAGTTAAAGTATGTTGGTGAGGGATAAATGTTTTAATAGTTGGGATAAGGTCTGATGAAATTCCAAAAACACTGGTGGAAGATATTGGTGTGCTGCTCTCAGGAATGCAAGTTTTGTATCTCCTATCAATGCTTTCAGTCTCTTCTGCTCATCTCAATGTCTGGTTTTTGGTAGTCCCCATCTCTGGTTCTTACTACTTAATACTTGTAATAAAACTTGTCTTCTGCATGAGAAATATGAGTTTGTTTGTATGTATTACTAAATATTATAAAGGTAAGGGATCCACTTTTTGGACATATCCTCATTTAGATTTTATATGTGGAACCACCATGAGTGGCTGTTATTATCCAAGAGAATCTGGTGGTTACCAAGGATGTTGTGCTGGAGATATTGTAATTATATGTGAAGCTGAGCTTAAGAATTTGATAGGTGTGCTTTATTGTAGGAGCACTTGAGGTTATTTCTAAAGCTCTGCAGTTATGACTCAACCAAGGCCTTGGTTAAATCCAGGATTTTTTATAAATTCCATGTGCATCAAAATTATGTAGCACTTCATTTAAAAAAAAAACAGGAAAAAAACAGTTGCTAAGAACATTATTTGCATATTTATTTGTTTTCCTTATCTAACACACTCTTCAGAGACCTGAACTCAGTGGTGGGATTTAGCCAGTTCGCACCACTTTGGGAAAACCAGTTGTTAACTTTCTGAGCAGTTTGGCAAACTGATTGTTGGAAGAAATCATTAGGGCAGAGAACGGTTGTTAAATTACTTGAATTCCACCACTGCCTGAACTCATCTATTTGTTATGTCCCTATAGTTTTTATTGTGAATGCTCTTTTTTTCTGTTCGTGACCTTGGCTTATTAAGCTACATTTTCTGTTTCCTTTCTTTAGGTTGGACATGGTTACACATGGTGATACCACAGTTGCTTCCATTGTATATGTGGCACATGAACTGATTTATTCTAGTTATTCACTTGCTTATTGTAGAGAATTTGAACCAGTTTCAGGTAGAAATAAAAATATTTTTTGCATTGTGCTTTAGTTGCTTCTACAAACAAAACAATAAATCGTAGCAATGAGTTCTCAAATACAAAATGGTGACTGTTTGCCTGATGGTTAGTCTAAGTGGAAAAGATATATGATGAGATATATAAGAGATATGGTGCAAATATTTCATGTTAATATGACTTATTAAGCTTTCTAAAAAGAAATTTCTGAGCAGAAATAAATGTTATAAAAAATAAAAACAATTTTTAAAGATTTTTATGTAAATACATACAATTATTTTAATTTTTTTAAAAAAAGAACAACCTCCTTGTTATGTTTCAGTTGTTTAAAACACCACATATGGTATTCAGGATGCCTAAAAGAGATCACCACCTTTGATTATTTATTATTCCTTGTTTTTAATATAAAAATTCTCAAATAGTCACAACAGAAAATGTTTTAAATGTATTTTCTAGGGAATAAGTATCTCTGAATTTACTTTACTAAGTGTAATTTATTTCTAAGCATTAATAGGACTATGTTATGAGAATTTAATATAAAAATAATTTCCATATCTAAAATTATAGCACCCTATACTGAGATTTCAATAGTTACAGAACCTACTAAGATATCTAGACCATGCCAGAATGAGAGTGATAGCTCAATACACATATACCTCCCACACTGGATTAAATACTTTCATTCTCAACACCTTGGAGAAATAAGCTCTTTATTAATATATACTTAAATCCTGTGCACAGTTAGGCTACTTAATTCTCTGTGGGATCAATGGGATTTAAGCAACCAATGTGCAGGATTGCAGCCAAAATCAATATAATCTGGATGGCTGCTTGTTCTATTTGCTGACTCTAAAGGATTAAGCATTAACAATACTAAATTGTTAAAATTCTTGAATGCTAAATTTCAATTGTTCAGGTCTCCCAGTGTTCTATAATCACAAAGGTTTGCATAAAACATTCAACCAAGAGTAGCATTGGATTGTTGTAGGAAATACATACATGGAAACATTCAAAAGTATATAATGACCTCACTCAGTTAATCGGAATAACAATAGTCATATTTAAATGGGTTATTTAAGTAACTACAAATATTTATTTTGCATGCCACTCATTTCCATAGCCTCTAGGCTACTAACAATATCAACAAAGGAAACTGCCCAGTTTGTAAATGTAAATACAACTACAGTTGTATTTACATTTCCTGTGCATATAAGTATAAATACCAGGCATTATTGTAAATACCTGTGCATGTAAGTATAAAAAAAAACTACAATCTCCTACCAACAAAATAAAATATAACGTACTTGAAATCTAAACTTCTCAAAGAACACTCTACTCCTATGCAAGACTGTAAAGATATCATGGAGTTGTAGACACAACACCACTACACAATTGAAAGCAATATCTCTTACAACAGTTTGCAAAATCAACATTACCAATTAAATGGTGAGATGTTAGTCAAGTTAGCAATTCAAACCTGGATCAGCATACAGTTTACCAACCACTCATCCAACAACTGTTCAATGTTAAGACAGTGCTGAAAAATACTTTACAACCAATTTATATTCATTTAAGACACAGACCCATGTAATTTGATTACCATTTCAGTCAGTGTGCCTCATCCTGACTCTGATCTGTGTTTATTTTCTTCAGTTTGACTGAAAGGAGAGCACAGAAAACGTGCTCCAGACCTCCAAGCCTCCCAAAATGGAAAAGACAGGGTACTTAACTAGTACTATCTAAACCACCTGGCCAATGACCATCATATACATCATAGTTTATGATGGTGGAACTGCATGCAATTCAGAACATCAAACAGGGCTGGAAACATGGGCCTTTGGCTCACTTTGTATCAGGGCTATCTAGAGTAGATGCGTCTTTCCAAGGCAGATGCCTGGTCTACCCCATGACCAAGCAGAAGTTAAGGATGCTGGACAGGAAATCAGACAATCACAGCTCCCAGCCATAGCATATTGCCTTTAATGTATGCTCCCTATAACTCGGGTGTCAAACTTGTGGCATCATGTTGCCATCAAGTGATGTTTCGCAATGTTTTTCCCTTCATGGAGCTGGGATGGGCATGGCCTGCATGTGATGCATCCGGCCCATGGGCAGCCAATTTGACACCCCGACCTATAATGTGCTTGCTTATTCTTATCTAATCTCTTTGTCTCCATTGAATATAAATACAAGCAATATTCCTTATTATTAATTATCCAGTCCTGTGGTGATCATTCCCAAAAAATGGGGAATGCTTTAAAGCTAAACAAACTGAGGGTGTGAAACTCTTGTCAGTTTTGAGTCAGAAAGAAGTCAGAGACATACAATTTTTCACTTAGTGACTGCTTTACATAGAAACCAAGTTCTGGTTACAATTGTGGTCACTAAACAAGGACTACCTGTTTTGTTGGCTTGGGATACAGCTGTATTAAACCTCAGTGTTACCAGTGTTCAAGTACAAAGATATTTGACAATTAATCTGTAAGAAGAAAACCCTAAATATGGAATTTTAAATCCATGGTCTAAGAATTTTGGCTTTGCACCTAGAGTGATTGATGACTACGTTAACAGTTAAATGAAGGCTAGTCAATATGGAAAAGCCCCATATTTTGAACTCATGTTAATAAAAATATTAGTTCCTTCAATTTAATACAATTTAATCTATAAGCCCAGATAGGCTACCAAACACACTAATTAATTTTATTTTGCAGTAATAGAGGACAAACGTTAAAAGACCTTTTAGTCTGAAAAAAGTATGCTCTTGTAGAGAAGGAGAAATAGAATTTATGACACATGTACGTCTAAGCTGCCATCTTTAAGAGCAAACCAGAAGCATGACTATTCCTATACACATTAAGAAACTGAAACAGAATCCCACAAAGTCTTATTTCTATCTTCAATAGAAGAACAGTTGTCCTGATGTTACAGCCCAGAGAGTATCCAAAAAAGAAATAACTTCATAAGAATAGATATATCAACATAGCTAAAATGTTTGTGCATTCAGTATTTTTAAATGGCATAGCTTACTTCAACTTTTTTAATTCTTTTAGATTAGCTCTTGCTTTTATAGATTTTAGACAAAATTTTTAACTTTGTACTTATATGTAATGAATTATCAGCATTCCAGAAAGCCTTCCTTGTAGAAAAGACTCCGAGACAAACATCTTTCAAAGTTCTTTTACTAGCATAGGTAATCTGGCACAGTTGGTGGAAATCTGAATCTGGGGATCCGGGTTCTTCCCTCAGTAATGCAAACTCCAAAATCCCCACTCTCATGACCCCTCTGTCGATCACATGCTCCAATCTTCAACCGTCCCATTTCGAGACATCACTCTGGCCACTCCATCTCCAGATGCGAGCTCAGCATGACCTTGACCAACAGGAAGAATGTTGTTATGTCTAATAATCCCTTGTACTACCACCCCCCTCCCCTACTTTCCTACACAGGAGAAAGTGGCAGCATGTGGAAGCCTTTGGCCTAGTATGGCTTCCAAAGCTGACACGAATACTGTTTATAGTGTTTTATAGTATTTTCTGATTTGAGTTTCTGGGAGTCAGAAAGCATAAAAAATTATAAATTATTATGGTTGCTTGCACAATCAGCCAACTGTTTAGACAGGATCTGGCATTTTTGTCAAGGTATTCAGTCCTTCCGAAGGACGTCGGATAGACCGATGTTTGATGTTTTTAAAAGTATTGCCACAATATGTAAGATATTCCAACTAAAGCTGTCTTTTGCGATTGAATGATTGTGATTCTATCATTGTCAACGGTATTCAAGCAGTGCCTATTGTATCTATACTTTATTTACTTACTTACTTACTTACCCACAGTCATTCTACTTTTATTTGCAGGTCTTTGTATTTTGCAATTTTTTTCCAGCTATTTCTCTTCTCTTCTACTGTCTTCAGGTATTGAGACATCCTCTATCAATACATTTTTGTAATTCTTATTAACAATTTTTAAGTCTGCATTGTTAGATGGCAGGTGAGCCAAAACACTTTAGTTGCTTCATTTTCTATTATTTTGTCTATACTGGGGTCTCGTCAGATCATGATTGCAGGCAGAAAGCATTGCTTGCAGATATTGCAATGTACCATTGTTGCTACTTTGTCATGCCTTGCTTGTAGTCAGTCTGTAAGATCTAGCAGCAGTTAACTAGGTGATCAACTGTTTCTCCAGCTTCCTTGCAGGCAGCACTTGTTATTTGCTGTCTTCTTAATTCTGGTTTTTATTTCATTTGTTATTATTATAACATTTATGTATTGCATTGATCAGAAACCAAAATAAATGTAAAACTGAATATATACCTATCATGTATTTATGAATTAACAACACTGAACCTTAGGCAACTGTGTAAAAACACTGTGATGAAAATCCTTTTACAAATAATATAAATGTTTATAAATAACTTTACTCTTGACACCCTCCAGATCATTATATCATAATTCCTTTAATTTCTATATAGGTAAAGGAAACAAGACTGAAACAGTTTGTAATCAACTAAAATATAGATAATCAATAAAATTTGCTATTTTCATTTTCAGTCTTAATTACTGTCTCTTGATAAATGTGGTTCATTCACTGAATAACTAAGCTTTCATAATAGTATAACTTATTGTGCCTTGGAATAAAATGCTATTTTATTTACAGCATTACAGCAAATTGAAAGCAATTTTTATATAAAAAATCTCCAAAATTAGCTAAAGAAAAAATAATTTCTCCTCTATTTTTATGTAAAATTAATAATTGCACAAAATACTTAACAGAATAGCTCGTTCTTTGATTAACTCTGTACCATAGAAATGGCCTGTCACATAGTTCATTCTCTATATATTTCTTGAGACAAGATATTTTGAGCAGGTACTCTCTATGACAGTACTGGACATGGAGATTTAATTAAGCTGTTGGTTTGAATGCCTAGCTCAGCAATTTGGTTGCAAAGTTTCATCATCAACCAAGGAGACATCGTCAGTGTGTTTTGAATTGGGCTCATCTGTCAGAACACAGATCTTTAAATACCTTTTTATAAAATGCAAATTAGTCTCAATGTTGTTTGGTCAGATATTTCTGAGTCATGGTCTAATTTTGGACTATTTGATTGCTGGCTTTGTTGCTGGGCTATAGTTAAGTACCGTCTGTGTGGTGCACATTAGGATTAGAGTTGTTATGTGGTTGTTCCTCTGTCATTGTCTGGTTTCAACTTGTTTGTTAGTTTGAGTGGCTGGCTGTTGATACTGAGACATGGTCCAATTTCTTGTAAGCCGAGGGTTATAATTCTCTTGCTGCGTAGTAGGGTGCCTGTTTCATTTTAAATGCTACCTTCAGGATCGTGATTGATGCAGTTCTTTCGTTCTCGACGACTGGTAGACTGGGTCGATGTCAATGTATCTATTTATTGATTTATTGGTGGAAGACCAGGAAAACCAGGCTTCAAGGAATTCTCCTTCTCTCCTTGATTTCGCCTGGGTTACAACTGTAGTCCTGGTTAAATCAAATATGTTATCTTCTCAATCTTCATGGACTGACATGAGGGATAGTGGGTCATGTCTTTTGATAGTCAGGAAGTGTTCATGCAGTCTGGTTGATAGCTTTCTTCATGTTTGTCCAACATAGTTCTTTTCACAGTTGCTACTCTGGATTTGGTATATGATGCCTGATTTTTTTTTTTACTTATTTCTGTCTGCCCTTTCGGTTTTGACAGGATCCATCTGAGAGTTGAGGTTGGTTTGTGAGCTACTATGAGGTCATGTTGGTATTGCTGTCATTTTTGAGACATTCTGTACATAGGGGATTGTGATTCTTCTGATCGTTATCATTCCTGTTCTAGTTGTTGTATTGCTTTGAGTATTTGTATTGTTTCTTTGTAGGCATGTCCGGATGACGTTTCATGGATATCAGTTTCTCTTGAAGACTTTGTATAGGAGTTTGTTCTACTGATCTTGCCTCTGTGGTGTTACAATGGGATTCCACTCTCCCAAACAGTTCTTCAGCAGCGCCAGCTGAGGAAGCCGTGTCTCAAATGGGCACAGCTCTATCTCTTATTTAATAAGAAGTCAAGAGTCCCAAATATCCCCAAAAGTTACATGACAGTAACTACCTGGACAAATGCTTTTCAATTAGCACTTTATCTGAGCTTGTTACTTCCTCTAAAGACCAGTCTTTCTTAACCTTTACTGTAGAGGAAGAGAGGAGGGAAGGGGAGGGAGGGAGAGAGAGGGAGAGAGAGAGACAATCTGCTATCTCTAGGAACCTCTAGACCTGATTTTCCACTTTTTCACAATCTTTCCCAAAAAAGGAAAGGATGGGAAACAAATAAGCATTTATTAGAGATGGATCCAGGACAGTATTTTCAAGAAATGACATACTTCTGTCCCCTTTAAGACAAGCAGCATTCATCCTCCATTGATTATCTCCAAGAGCAAACTTTTCATGACCCATCCAGCTACTCAAGGTTAAAGATAGTAGAGTTAGAGATAATGCTATTTTCCTATGCTCCAAGTTCAACATTATCCAAAACTATTATATAATTTCAGCCATCAACATCATGGGCTCAACTCAAATGACAGCCATTGCAGAGCAAGTATCAGCAGTTTTGTTATTAGTGTTATAAAACTCACATTTTTTCCAGTTTGCCTATAGGTGTTTTATCAGGATTTTATTTCTTTGAACATCGTGATATGTGATAAACAAAAAGCTTGGCAGTTTGTCATTACGTGAAATTCACTTTTCTTCAAATGTCTTTGGTGTGCACAGTTTCAGAGGATGAATCAGAAAAGTGAACTTTGAAGTCCCTGAGGGTATGCACATTTATATTTTGTTTGTGTTTGTTTTTCCTTTTTGGGTCAGTGTCAATCAGTTTCAATATGATTCAAAATGCAGATTTGAGAATCAAGAAAGACATGATTCATGTTAAGTTGTTATTCAAGTTTCAAGGGCAACCCAATTTGATTAAAGCAGCTTTGAGATTTGCTTTGGGAGGTTGAGGGAATCACACAATAAAAGTAGAACACTTCAGTATGCCAGAAGCTGTTCCATTTGGAGCAGAAAGGAATGAAAAGATTAGACATGGCCAGACCTGTAAGGGGACATCATTTTTTCAAGGTTTTTACTGCAATAAATATTTGAAATATCCTTCCTTATGTCTTTTAAGGCTGAAATAACAGGCATAATAAAAAAGAGACTATAACAGACTCAGAAATGGCCACAAGTGCACTAGGCAAATTAAAAATGCAAATAAGAAGAAAACTTTAAAAAAAAAAAAGCTCCCATTTTTTTTACTTGCTTTTTATGGATTCCAGGATTGGAATGATACCAAAAGAGGAGAGAGAGAGAGAGAGAGAGAGAGAGAGAGAGAGAGAGAGAGAGAGAGAGAGAGAGAGAGAGATAAAAACAATGGCATCGCCCTCCTCCCATACATCAAAGGCACTACAGATAAAATCAGCAAAATTCTCCACAAACACAACATCAAGACAGCCTTCTGCACAGACCAAAAAATAGCCAACATCTTAAGAAACCCCAAAGACAATATCCAGCTAGAAAACCAAGGAGTCTATGAAATACCATGCAAAATCTACCCATCAACATACATTGGACAAACTAATAGGAGAATAAATGCACGCATAGCAGAACACAAGATTGCAGTCAGAAAAGAAGAAAAAACTTCATCTCTTTTCCAACACCTTAAAGCAACAGCACATGACATTGATTTTGAAGGAACCAAATTAATCTCCAAAACTGAACACTACCACAAGAGTAATGGAAGCCATAGAAATAGAGAAACATCCCCATAACATGAATAAACATGACAATACCTCCCCCTTACCATCTGGAAACTAGCCCTAGTCAAGAAACGAATCCCAGCTGCAAAAATTGACACCAACACACGACAGGACCTTGAACTCAGAACCAGACCAGGGCCCAAAATTCTACTTCCCACAAAACATCAACACATGACAAGACCTCAAACTCGGAACTAGATCAGGGCCCAAAATGCTACTCCCCACACAAACATCAACACATAACAGGACCTCGAACTCGGAACCAGACCAGGGCCCAAAATGCTACTTCCCACAGAAACATCAACCCCATTAACCAATTAGCAACACAGCAAACCAATCAGCTTGCAACAGCTTGGCCAGCAATTCAAAAAACACCCCCCCCACCAGTATTTATAGAGAAACAGCAGTTAAAATCCACACTTTGCTCACATATGAACAAAGCCAAAAAAAACTCCAGCCTGAAGATGATGAGTGAGATCTCATTGAAACATTGCCTAAATACTTTCAATCTTACACGGGAAAAGACCCGAACATACCAATATTCAGATGCCAAATACTACAGTGAGATATAAGAAGCTGACATAAGACAAACGGCATTTATAGCCTTACTCACTCACCCTATTTTCACCACAATATAGATTTCATTAGTATCTGTCAAACATTGGATTGGCACACATCTAACCACCTAAACTTTGCAGAATTTCTAAATAAGAGCTGTTTTGAGCCCATATTTAAAATAGTAAGAACTTTAGCTCAGCCCCCATCTGTATTCGCAAGACCAGTACAGAAATATTTCCATTGCTCCACTGCAGAGCTAAATTAAAAATTGTGACAGGGCATGTTAAACAAACTTTAAGATGATAAAGTTAATGAATATTTGTAGTATTGGTATTACTGAACCAAAAATATTGTCACTTGTTGAATTTAAAGTGTTATGAAAGTGCTATGGTCATTTATGCTATTTTTCCATAGTCAAATTCAACTTTCTTGACAAATAATAGCAAATTTTGATAATATACGGAAATGTTCATTTCAGTAATAGATATTATAATAGTTAAAATCATAAGAATACTCAATTAATTCAAGACTGCCCAACTGTGTGACATTTTCAGGTGCGTAGAGCTTTTCAGCATATAGGACTCAATTTGTGTCATGTTGCAGAAATTAATGCAACTACCAATAGGAATGATAATGGAAGATTTGATATGAAACATAGACCAACGTGCTCAAGATAAATAAAATTGAAGGGCTAGAGTTACTTATGCTCATTGCATTATATAATAGGAGAATTCAAGGTGGTTGTTTTTTTAAAAAAAGTAGCAAACATTTAAAATTAATAAAATTGATTGTAATGTATATTTATGTCAGGCATGAAAGACCAGAACTACATGTGAAGTTTCAATTAAAATAATTTATTACCACTCATTCCTATACATAAAAGGTAAATGTTCCCCTCGCACATGCGTGCTAGTCGTTGCCGACTCTAGGGGGCGGTGCTCATCTCCGTTTCAAAGCCGAAGAGCCAGCGCTGTCCAAAGACATCTCCGTGGTCATGTGGCCGGCATGACTTAATGCCAAAGGCGCACAGAACGCTGTTACCTTCCCACCAAAGGAGGTCCCTATTTTTTCTACTTGCATTTTTACGTGCTTTCGAAACTGCTAGGTTGGCAGAAGCTGGGACAAGTAACGTGACCTCACCCCATTCCACGGCAGCACTAGAGATTCGAACCGCTGAGCTGCCAACCTTTCAATCAACAAGCTCAACGCCCTAGCCCCTGAGCTACCGCGTTATACATAGGAATCTACTAATGGTGAGGTAGTTTGGCACTACATAAGAGTCAATGGAATTCAAAAGTTGTTAGACTTCATCTGTGGCTATCAAGTGATTCTAAGCTGATTTCTCTCTTGATTCCACCCACAAATTTGTCACTCCTTGTTACAACCTAAGAACTTTCATAGCAAAGATCTAAAAAAATCCTAATTCAAGAAAGAGATATTATAAAGAGGACTACCTTCAATTCTAATCAGCCTGAGCCAGATGCCTTAGGAAGACATGTGTCTTTGTTGCTTTTCTAAAGAGCTAAAGGATTAAGCCCAGTTGAATGTTAGGTGAGGGCAAAGAGATCATTCTAAAGCTCAGGCACCACTCTGGGAAAAATATACCTTGTAAGTTCCATAAGAAAGCATTCTACACACACACACACACACACACACACACACACACACACACACACACCAAATTTCATATAACATGCAGGCTCAAGAAGCAAATTTTGTGTTATTGTCATTTCAATCTTATTTCTTTTAGAGCTAATATGACAAGTCACAAGATAACCAGCCTTTTATATTCAGATTATGCATATAAATACAAACACTACCTGAAGTCAGAAAGTAGTAAACTTTCTGATCTTCTTTGATCTTATATGATAAGCAGGCAAATTTTATTGTGAATGAGTAAAGTTTGGGTGACAGTAAAGTCAATTATTATGAATAAAATTGATGCTAAGTTTTTTAAAAAAATATTGCATTATATTTCTTATATCTTGTCATTTGATACTTCACGTTATTAAAATTTAATTGCAATTGATTATATGTATCATAATCTTGGTTACTTGACACCTGGTTTTGATTTATATTATGATAAATGTCTTTTCAAAATTCCCTTATTTGTGTATAATTTGAGCTCATTTAATTAAGTGAAATGTTACACGTTTTGTATAATGTATTCTTTATCACAGGAAAGTATTTTTAACTATTTTGAGTGGAGCATTTTTGTGAATTATACATTTGAACAGTAACTAAAATAATCAGTCAAATCTATTTATTAATCAACTATGTAAACTCTAGGGCCAGGATGGAGAACCTATGGCACGCACGCTGTCGCCCCAGGTAAGATCTCTGTGGCGTTTCTTTCATGAGCTTCTGTTTCACTGCAAACAATGAAACAGAAGCTCATGAAAGAAAAAGAACTTACCTCTTGCCATGCTACCAGTGTTGGGAACTGGCCAGCTAGTCTTCAGGTCTCTGCTGTGCATGTGTGCATGTCCGTGCATGTGCACACATGCCCGTGTATGCACACATTCGTGCGCATGCACACACACCTTTCAGTTTGGGCATGCGCGCGCACAGTTTGGGTCTAAAAGGTTCGCCATCACTGCTCTAGGACAGGTGATAACATTTCCTCTCTTAGGTCTTTTCAGATATGACTGCAACTAGAAATAATTGTTCTATGTATTGTTTAAAAATCTGTAAATGTTTCAAGCAGGGAAAAATTTGATAGTTAATAATGTTTATCTCTACTATCATATTTTATGAATGCTATGACAACTTGGTATGTTTTCAGACATATTTACAATCATTAATACAAATTTAAATCCTGCATTGCATATAAATATTTCAAAATTATAATATACAACAAATTATAAAGTCATGTGATCTATCCTTTATAATTGTAGTTTTTCAAAAATATAAATGATTGTATTATTATCAAAGATCAAATAATCACTGTTTCTTTTCAAAACGAATGTTCACAGTTATAACTGTGAACTTTAATAATTCCATGTCAAGATAGTGCTTATTTACACTGTGTTTACTGGACATTTCTTATTTCATATCTAATAGTTACATATACAGGGTGACACTTAATTTTATTATAATTTATTCTGCCATTAATCCATGCCTCCCAAAATTAACCCTTCAAGTAATGAAGTGTTGCTTCATTATTTCAACACAAGACTCCAGATTATAGTAGCATCAAAAGCTTTATCCTTCTAGTTAAGTCTATAGAGGCATTTAAACGATTTTCAGTACTACATGGAGCACTGACACAAAGAGATTTTGATGAGAAAATTATGAATAAGACTACTGTGAAACTACTTTGGGTACAGTAGATGCTAGTTGGTGTTTGGCTTTACTTTTGTGATCAGATGATAAACCAGCTGCTGCTATATAATACATAATGCTTCTCAAGTTATCCTGTATAATCAGTAGTAATACTGTATTTCATTCATTATCTCAAAAGAATTGGAAAAGTTTTAGATTTAATATGAAATACTCCTTTCTTCAATTTATAAATATCATTTTGTAATACAATTATCAAATATACATCCTGAATAAAATTCAATATTTATGTTTTAATTTTACATCAAGGATTTCCCCCCACTCCCACCAAAATAGGTTTTTTCCAATATTTTCAGCAATTTTTGAAATGATTGTATAATAATTGGAGAATGTAGAGATTTTTATACACATTTATAACAAATATTTTGCTGCTGTCATACAAAGAGTAAGCCAGAATTCCTGAAAATTCTAATAAGCAGCAGGCTAGTGCACACAACATGATCGGTAAACTGGCTTCCATAGAAGTAGGAATAGCTAAGATAATAAAAAAAACTTATTAGCACAGAAAAGGTTAATGTTATGTCATACATGGATCCTGGTTCATTGTTCTAATAAACTCAAATTCCTAACCAATTTCAATCACGTCCTGTAAAGGACAAATATGTACATAAAAAAAAAAAAACTTGGATGAAAATGTAGATCCACTTGGTCCTTTAAAAATTCACACTCCTTTCTTCCCCAAAATTGATAAACTATTTTCTTTTCAATACTTACTACACATTACTAATGAAGTATATTTAAACTATATATTTCAAAATACTGAAAATTAAGAAACTCAGCATATGCTGTATATTCACAATTTTATTTCAATGTTATAATACTTTTAAGTATAATATTTATAAATTAGGGAATTAAATAAGAAAGCAAGAACTTGTATTTGGCACAAATGGAGATTAACAACATTCTTTTCATAGAATGCCACAAACCAGTACTAGCACAAACAGTTTATTGTTAATGCTAGAGATATAGAAGTTACTATTTTTCTTACTATCAGATATACTACAGGTATCCCTCAGAAGAAATGGAGTAGCCTTCATCATCAATAAAAGAGTAGGAAAACTAATACTGAGATACAATCCCCAAAATGATGAACCCAAGGCAAAACATTCAGCATCATAGTAGTCCAAGTCTATGCCCAACCACTGGTGCTGAAGAGAATGAAGTTGACCAGTTCTATGAAGACCTACAACACCTCCTAGAATTAACACCAAAAAATGATGTCCTTATCATCATGGGGGATTGGAATACTAAAGTAGGAAGCTAAAGGATAACCAGAATAACATGCAAGTTTGGCTTTGGAATACAAAATGAAGCAGGGTGCAGGCTGATAGAATTTTATCAAGAGAATACGATCGTCATAGCAAACATTCTTTTCCAACAAACCAATAGATTACTCTACAGATGGATATTGCCAGACGGTGAACACAGAAATAAGATTGACTATGTGCTCCGCAGCCAAAGATAGAGAAGCTCTATACAGTCAGTAAAACAAGACCAGGGGCTGACTGTGGCTCAGATCATGAGCTTCTTGTGGCAAAATTTAGGCTTAAACTGAAGAAAGTAGGGAAAAGCACTAGGCCATTCAGGTATGAACTAAATCATATCCCCGATGAATATACAGTAGAGGTAGCAAATAGATTTAAGGAATTAGGTCAGATAGACAGAGTGCCTGAAGAACTATGGATGGAGGTTTGCAACATCGTACAAGAGGTAGCAACTAAAACCATCCCAAAGAAAAAGAAATATAAGAAAGCAAAATGGCTGTCTGAGGAAGCTTTACAAATAGCTGAGGAAAGAAAGGAAGCAAAAGGCAAGGGAAAAAGAGAAAGATATACCCAATTGAGTGCAGAATACCAGAGAATAGCCAGAAGAGATAACAATGCCTTATTAAATGATCAGTGCAAAGAAATAGAAAAAATAGAATAGGGAGGACCAGAGATTCTTCAAGAAAATTGGAGATATGAAGGGAAAGTTTCATGCAAAGATGGGCATGATAAAGGACCAAAATGGCAGGGACCTAACAGAGGCAGAAGAGATAAGAAGAGTTGTCAAAATTACACAGAACAACTATGCAAGAACGAGTTTAACATACCTGATAACCACGATGGGATGATCACTGACCTCGAGCCAGACATCCTGGAATGTGAAGTCAAATGGACCTTAGGAAGTCTGAGCAACAACAAAGCTAGTGGAGGTGACAGTATTCCAACTGAGCTATTCAAAATCATAAAAGATGATGCAATAAAAGTGCTACACTCAAATTCCCAGCAAACTTGGAAAACTCAACAGTGACCACAGGATTGGAAAAGGTCAGTTTACATTCCAATTCCAAAGAAGGGCAATGCCAAAGAATGTTCAAATTACTGCACCACTGCACTCATTTCACATGCTAGCAAAGTTATGCTCAAAATCCTACAAGCTAGGCTCCACCAGTATGTGGATCGAGAACTACCAGAAGTACAGGCAGGATTTCAAAGAGGCAGAGGAACTAGAGATCAAATTGCCAACATCCACTGGATCATGGAGAAAGCTAGGGAGTTCCAGAAAAACATCTACTTCTGCTTCATTGACTATGCTGAAGTCTTTGATTGTGTGGATCACAACAAATTGTGGCACATTCTTAAAGAGATGGGTGTACCAGACCATCTTATTGTCTTCTGAGAAACCTATATGCGGTAGCAACAATGAGAACTGGACATGGAACCACTGATTGGTTCAAAATTGAGAAAGGAGTTTGGCAAGGCTGTATACTATCCCCCTGCCTACTTAACTTATAAGCAGAGCACATTATGTGGGGCTAGATGAATCACAATTTGGAAATATTCCCTGGAGAAATATCAACAACAGCAGATGATACCACTGTAATAGCAGAAAGTGAAGAGCAATTAAAGAGCCTCTTGATGTGGGTGAAGCAAGACAGTGAAAAAGTTGGCTTGTAACTCAACATTAAGAAAACTAAGATCATGGCATCCAGCCCTCTCAATTCCTGACAAATAGATGGGGAAGAAATGGAGGTAATGACAGATTTTATTTTCCTGGCCCCAAGATCACCAGACATGGGAAATACAGCCAAGAAATTAAAGACGCTTGCTCCTGGGGAGGAAACCTATGGCAAATCTAGACAGCATACTAAAAAGCAGTCATCACCCTGCCAACAAACATGCATATATTCAAGGCTATGGTTTTCACAGTTGCAATGTATGGCTGTGAAAGTTGGACCATTTGGAAGGCTGAGCACCAAAGAATTGAGGCCTTTGAACTATGGTGCTGGAGAAGACTCCTATGAGTCCCCTGGATTGCAAGCCGATCAAACTGATCAGTCCTAGAGGAGATCAACCCTGACTGCTCTTTAGAAGGCCAGATCCTAAAGATGAAACTCAAATACTCTGGCCACCTAATAAGAAGGAAGGACTCACTGGAGAAGAGCCTAATGCTGGGAACGATTGAGGGCAAAAGAGGAAGGGGACTGCAGAGAATGAGGTGGCTGGATGGAGTCACTGAAGCAGTCAGCGTGGGCTTAAATGGACTTCAGGGGATGGTAGAGAACAGGAAGGCCTGGAGTAACATTGTTCATGGGGTCACGATGGGTCAGATATGACTTTGCAACTAAAAATAATAACATTTTTTCTTACATAGAATAGAATAAGAGTTGGAAGGGACCTTGGAGGTTTTCTAGGCCAACCCCTGCTTAGGCAGGAAACCCTACACCACTTCAGACAAATGGCTATCCAACATCTTCTTCAAAACTTCCAATATTGGAGCATTTACAATTTCTGGAGGCAAGTTGTTCCATTGATTAATTGTTCTGACAGGAAATTCTTCTTAGTTCTAGGTTGCGTCTCTCCTTGATTACTTTTCATCCATTGCTTCTTGTCCTGTCCACAGGTGCTCTGGAGAATAGCTTGATTCTTTGTGGCAACCCCTTAGATATTGGAACACTGCTATCATCTCACCTCTAGTCCTTCGTTTCATTTAACTAGACATACCCAATCCAGCAAGTGTTCTTTTTTATGTTTTAGCCTCCAGTCTCCTAATCATCTTCGTTGTTCTTCGCTGCACTCTTTCTAAAGTCTCAACATCTTTTTTATACAATGGCAACCAAAACTGGATGCAGTACTCCAAGTGTGGTCTTACCAGGGCATTATAAAGTGGTATTAACACTTCACATGATCTTGATTCTACCCCTCTAGATAGCGCCCAATGTTCAAGTCTGTCAAGATCTTTTCGTATCTTAAGCCTATCTTCTGGATTCTTGGCTATTCCTGCCATCTTAGTGTCATCTGCAAATTTGATGAGTTCCCTATCTATTGCTTCATCCAAATAATTAATGAAGATGTTGAGGAATACTGGTCTTAAAACCCCACTGCATACTTCCTTCCATGTAGATCCAGTTCCATTGAGGACTACATGTTGTGTGCATCTGGTTAGCCAGTTATGAATCCATCTGGTGGTGATGCTGTCTAACCCATGTTTTTCTAACTTATCAAGTAATAGTTGTGGTCTACTTTATCAAATGACTTACTGAAGTCTAAATAAATTATATCCACTAGTCCACTAATTTTGTCACTTTGTCAAAAAATGCAATGAGATTTGTCTGGCATGATCCATTTTTCACAAACCCATGTTGGCTTTTGCTTATGACTTTCTTTGCCTCTAGGTGTCTGCTGATTCGTTGCTTGATTATCTTTTCCAGAATCTTCTCAAGTATTGAGGTCAGGCTGATAGGTCTGTAGTTCCCTAGATCTTTTTCTTTCCTCCTTCTTTGAAGATACAGAGTTTGTGAAATCTGCTGCTGAAAATACTAACAGTTTCAAAATAACTAAATTGTACCTTGTTTTTAAGTATTATGATTACCTGTATTTAATATTATCCATATTAAGACAAACTGTCTGTCTCACAATCAAATCATCTATTTTTTTTCTCTTGTCAGTTCATGAACTGACAGATTTTACTTTGGAGGATGCAGATTTCCTGTATCCCTGACTGGCTTGTCATTAAATCTGTCACCAACTAATTATTCATGTATACCCATTTATTAAAGTAGCAAAATAGTTACCCCCCAATGGCAACTTCTTTTATCTGTCAATGTCAACACACATTTTTTTTTAATCTTCTCTGATGGTTCACTATTCCTTTGTGTAAAGACTGTAAATCAAACTATTCTTTTCTTTTACACCCTATCATAACTAAGCATGTTCAGACAAGCAAAATAATTTGAAAGGAAACAGATAAGTGTTTTAGAAATCTTATGGCCATTAATGAAAAACCAAAATGTAAAGGCTTGTATTATTTGTTAAAAAAATGATCTCTATAATGCTGATTAATAGTACTGGAAGTTTATTCAAAATAATAGTAAGAAATAGTAAAGAAATAAAAGCAGCTACATATTTTTCCAATGACAGTTTTCTCCAATACACACACACATAGATATGTGTGTTTATATGTTCACCGGATATACCCACAAGAGCAAATTGTATTTTTTAGATGTTTCATCATAGGTATAAAAATACACACACAAAAATACAATCTATAGCAAATGCAGGTTTTTTTATATTTGTTGTAGATCATCTTATATAAGGAGTCTGGGCAACAGAAAACAATTCTGATGTGTAATAAATCAGAACAATGACCAACCATTTACTAATTGACAGGATCATCCTTAAAAACTCAGGGGAAAAAACAAACCTATTTCAACTTGAACTGACTATAAAAAAGCATTTGATTTCCTTCTACATGACTGGATCAGAAAATGTCTTTAAAATGTGGGATTAGTAAAACACTGAAAGTGTAGATAACCCATAGAAAACAAATTTAAAAATGAAGATTGCAGAGATTAGCAAAGTAAAATTAGAAGAGATATATTCCAAAGTGACTCACTGTCACTTTTATTATTTGTTTTAGCACTCATATCACTTATAAATAATTTAAACCAAACCCAAAGATGCTATCAATTCTCAAAACAGGTTCCAAAAATAATCCATTTGCTATACATGTATAATACAAAAATGTTCATTAAGTGAAAAATAGAAGTCAATTATCTACTGAACATTGTCCATGTGTTCAGTGATTATCCAGGAATGCAATTCAGTCCAGACAAATGTGCAACTTTAGCAATTAACATAATATTAGAATAACAGTGTTAGAAGGGACCTTGGAGGTCTTCTAATCCAAATTCTAACTTCTGAAAGCAAGTCATTCAATAATTAATTGTTCTAACTATCAGTAAATTTCTTCCTAGTTCTAGGTTGCTTCTCTCCTTGCTTAGTTTCCATCCATTGCTTCTTCTTCAGGTGCTTTGGAGAATAGGTTGACCTCTCTCTACCTTGTGGCAGTCCCTCAAATATTGGAACACTGCTATCATATCACCTCTAGTCCTTCTTTTTACTAAGTTAGACATGCCCACTTCTTGAAATTGTTCTTCATATGTTTTAGTCTCCAGTCGCCTAATCATCTTTATTGCTCTTATCTCACTCTTTCTAGAGTCTCAACATCTTTTTTATATTGTGGCAACCAAAACTGGATGCAATATTCCAAGTGTAGCCTTACCAAGACATTTTAAAGTAGTAATAACACTTCACGTGATCTTGATTCTATTTGTTTGTTAATGCAGCCTAGGACTAGGTAGCTGCAGCACATTGCTGGCTCATATTTAAGAGATGGTCTACTAGGATTCCAAGATTCCTCTCACAGGTACTATCATTAAAGGAGAAAAAAAATTGGGTTATAGCTAATTGAAGGAAATTGATTGATAATTGAAATCAGATGACGATACAAAGATTTAGGAATAATGGAAGTGTCCAATTTGTTAAACAAGCAAGTTAAAAAAGAGTACTTGCTTTAATTATATGGAAAAAAATCCTTTGCCAGAAGTAATGGTATGATGGGATTTCTACCCACAATAGCAAATAATGGAGGAAGAGGAATACAACATGAATAATTTTGTGAGGTATAATTATGGTAAGGAACCACTAGAAAGACAGTTTGGGATAGTGGTGAAGGTATTAGTAAGAAACTGGTGGACCATGAGCTCTAGTTTCATTTGAGGCGCAAAAGCAGCTGGGTAACCTTGGGCCAGTCATCATCTCTTGACCTAGATAGGAAGCAAAGCAAACCACTTTGAAAACCAAGAATCAACAGTAACTTGAAGACAAAAACATACATACATTATACACACATCCCCAAGCAACTGAAATAAGCAACCTAAGAATGTACATCTAAAATATCTAATAGCTGAAGACCTGTTGGAATATCACTAATTTAACATGTTTCCAGTATGCAAAGAAGACTGTAGCTATATTTCCATGTGCAAGGTATGTGAGAGAACAGAAGGCTCCCCCAAGAAGGCCTGTTCCTGATCTACACCCTATATATCTTGTAACAAAAAAGAACACCCAAAGGCATATGTAGAATGGCCATTCCACGATAAAACAGAATTCTGTGCTATTAAAATAGATGAAGCATGCTTTGAATGATACTGCATTTCCTCAGTAAAAGCATATTTGTAGAGTTTCTTGACTACAGCTTTCATGGAGTTGCAGGCAACAACTGTATGTACAACTGCAACTATTTCTGTGTCATTTGGACTTGGCAATAGTTATAAATATATACCTTGGCAGCTATTAGTCTTGATTACTGCAATGCACTCTATTTCAAATTTCACACTACTCTGAAAAGTATCTTTGCATTTTAAGTGGTACAAAACAGTGTTAGGCTGGTAATAATTGATATAAAGTAATTGATATAAAATAATTAGTATAATCTGCCCTGAGTCTTTATTTTAGTAGAAAGGTGGGATTATTCATGCGATAAATAAATAGATGTTTTTCCAAAACTTATTTTAGGTCATATCACTGTGGGGGAGGTGATGATTTCCAAAAATAAATCTTCCGAAATGGACAAAGTTCAAGGTGTTTTCAGACTAGTCTGTCCCAGAAACATATCTGTTTCATTTGTAGCACTATATATCAAGTGTCTCAAATGACTTTCAGTTCTAAAGATAAACGTCCTTAAAACTGAACCTCCCTTGTAACATCCAGGATAAAGTTCATATGGTACAAAAACAAACATAATCTTCTGGAATTTTCTAGAATGTTCAATTCCTGGATTAGAACCTTAATATTAATTAAGGTTAATGTTATACCGAAGATATGTAAAAACCCAGAGTTTCTGGTTTTAATTCAATTTATAAATCTAGAATTTGTCCCTATAAACACCAATTCAAAATATTTTCCATCTTTCATTCTGGAACAAAGACAATTCAATATTCACATACTGTATAACTCTTTTTATTTTAGAGCTAATGTAAATCATGCTAGGGAAATAACTAATAGTTGCTAATTAGTAGTTTTATCTAATTTAAATTTTTCACAATTTATATTTCCAAGAAATGTTAGACACTAGCCTAATATTTTCTGAGTTCAGGTTTTATAATCTTCCTTCTCATACCTCTGGTTCTAATGGATAAGAATTACTGAATTACAAATCTAAATATCAGATGTTTACTATGAATAATTATCTCTCATTATATTATGTGAATTGCTCTTATTAAGATAGTTATACAGAATTGTTGTGAGATTTTTGATCAGAAATATTTTTAATTTCTATTTTTTATTCAGAATTAAGTTCATAATTATTACCCAAAATTATTGATAGTGTTATTTTACTACAGAAGTTAATGTGAGTATACATAATACTACAAACAATATCTGATCAATATCTTTAAGGACCTAAACAGGAAGTTCAAAAGCCTTTCAACTTGGAATTCATTCACCTTCAGTTCTATCAAACAAGAACAGAAACCGAAAAGAGAATAGTGCAAGTCAATGACAGCAGAAATAGTGCTGGTAGATTGCACTGTGTTTATGGGACCATGGTCTGAGTTATACAGAAGATGGGTTAGTGGCATAAGAAGGTTACACTTTATAAGGACTGATAAAAAAAAACATTTGACCAAAACATGGCAAGCTGGAGTAGACCATTAAATGGAAAACACATTTACAGTTATGATAATGATGAAAAAGCAACTTTATGATCAATCTACACATCTACGATCTTAGCAGGTCAATAAAGAAAAGGAAAACTAAAGATCATAAGCACAATCATGGTTTAGCAACCACTTTGCTTAATAACTGAGTGACCAGAACCAAATGTGGTTGCTAAATGAAGAACTATAATTGGGATGTTCCTTAATAAATTATGGGAATTAAAGAACATTGAACACAATATTAAACATATGCATAAAATCCCCCCAGCTGAATACTGATAAATATATTTCAGCAATAATAGTGGTTTCCCCACCCTTGCCAAACAGGTCCAGAATGAATTTATCCATCT
Organism: Ahaetulla prasina; assembly: GCF_028640845.1. Taxonomy (NCBI): domain Eukaryota; kingdom Metazoa; phylum Chordata; class Lepidosauria; order Squamata; family Colubridae; genus Ahaetulla; species Ahaetulla prasina. The sequence continues at coordinate 44,933,379 of NC_080543.1, forward strand.
ATATTTGCAAAATTATATAAATTCCTTTAAAAATCACAAATATAGAACTTGTTATATAAATATAAATTTAGAAATCTATTATAAATCAACCAATTTGCCCTACCATCTATCTAAAAGAAAAAAGAAAACAATTAACAAGTAGTGCCAACAACAAAGGCAAACTTTAAAGCTGTCTGCTAACAATCTACCATTTTATTTAACTTGCAGAAAGACCAGAAGCAGCCTCTAGTATCTCATAAACCCACTGCAACCATTGTCTCTGATTCATCCAGTATCAAATATGATCAATTGATTCTTGATCATATTTTTTCATTTTTTTACCTTTGGAAATTAATAAAAAATATGAAAAAAGAACATTTTGTGTAACCAAATCTTTAATGTTTCATTAATTATCTCAATAAATCTGCAAACAATTCTGAAGAAAACAATAATAAATTTCTGGTTGATCTTGCTAAATTGTTATATTGGCTGTCAGTATCAGAATTTAAGAGACTCAAGTGCAACTTCTTTCTTTAGAATACAAAAATAAAATTCAAAGACATAAAGTAGCATGTTTGGTAATATTATTTTCTAGAAATAGCTTGGAAGAGTAATAGATTGCAAATTGAATATAAACAGCTGCAAAGAATGTGAATTTAATTTTTGATGCATATCAACAGACATAAAATTTCCAATCTAGAGAAAATGTTTTTACTCTCTTTTGTTCAGATGCCACCTCTATCCACTTTAAATAGGGATTCAAATAATTTGAAACAGATTGAAACAGATTCAAAGAGAGATACAGATACTATCAAGACATCATAAATTAAATGTTTTGAAGGAGATATCAAAGGAGGTGAATATGGTTAATCCTTGCCGAAGTCAACTAATGGGGATATGATAGCATTATTCAAACATGACTATTCATTTTCTTATTTCAGAATGTCAGAACTGGATTTTAGTTACAGGGAAGCAAATTTAATTTCATAACGTTTCTTACCATTCAACAATTCTTTGTTGAATGCATTCTTCACTGCAAAAATATATGGACTACAAATCTTGATCAGGGCAAAGCAATAGATGCAATTTACATAGACTTCTGTAAAGCTTTTCACTCAGTGGTACATGACAAACTTCTTCTAAAACTAAAATCCTACGGCATCTCCGGACCCCTCCATAATTGGATAACTGTGTTCCTGTCAAACAGGCAACAAGTGGTCAAAATAGGCAGTGCCCTATCAAATCCTGCACCTGTCAATAGCGGTGTCCCCCAAGTCAGCGTTCTAGGACCAACACTCTTCATATTATATTTATTTATTTATTTATTTAATCATATTTATATACCGCCCTATCTCCCGAAGGACTCAGGGCGGTTTACAGGCACTTAAAAAACACATAAACACATAAATACAATATAAAAACCATTAAAAAACTTATTCTATAAGCCCGTTAATTAAAATATAAAAAAATAAAACCCAATTTAAAACCCATAAATTTAAAATCTAGCTCAGTCCTGCACAATTAAATAGGTATGTTTTAAGCCCGCGGCAGAAGGTCCGAAGGTCCGGAAGCTGACAAAGTCCGGGGGGTAGTTCGTTCCAGAGGGTGGGAGCCCCCACAGAGAAGGCCCTTCCCCTGGGCGTCGCCAGACGACATTGCCTCGCTGACGGCACCCTGAGGAGACCCTCTCTATGAGAGCGCACGGGTCGGTGAGAGGTATTAACAACCTCTGTGACCATATTATAAGTAATTGTGTTCTCTTCGCCGATGATGTTAAACTATTTAACACTACCAACAATGTGGCTACCCTTCAAAAAGACCTTAACTTTGTGTCGGAATGATCAAAAATTTGGCAACTCCAAATCTCAACCAACAAATGCTCTGTCTTACACATTGGAAAAAAGAATCAGAACACTAAATACAAGCTTGATGGACATTACCTTGTAGATGACCCTCACTCCGTCAAAGACCTTGGAGTTTTCATCTCAAACGATCTAAGTGCCAAAGCCCACTGCAACTACATTGCCAAAAAGGCTTTAAGAGTTGTAAACCTAATCTTGCGTAGCTTCTTCTCCAGAAAGATTACACTACTAACCAGAGCATACAAAACATTTGCTAGACCAATTCTCGATTACAGCTTGCCTGTCTGGAACTCACACCTCATTTCGGACATTAATACAATTGAGCATGTCCAGAAATATTTTACAAGAAGAGTTCTCCACTCCGCTGATCACAACAAAATACCTTATGCCACCAGACTTGAAATCCTGGGTTTAGAAAATTTAGACCTCCGCTGCCTTTGGCATGACCTGAGTATAACTCATAAAATCATCTCCTACAATGTTCTTCCTGTCAAAGACTTCAACCACAAGAATACATGAGCACACAATGGATTTAAACTTAAAGTGAACTGCTCCAATCTTGATTGTAGAAAATATGACTTCAGTAATAGAGTTGTTAATGCCTGGAATGCACTATCTGACTCTGTGGTCTCTTCCCAAAATCCCCAAAGCTTTAACCAAAGACTATCTACTGTTGACCTCACCCTCACAGAGGTCTGTAAGGGGCATGCATAAGAGCACCAGCGTGCCTCCGTTCCTGTCCTAATGTTCCCTTTGGTTGTATCCAATTCATATGGTTATTTCATGCTTATACTTATATATATTGTTGTGTTTGACAAATAAATAAATATGAATAGACCCAATTATCCATAACATGGTGCCCTCCTTTAGTGTTATGCTCAAGTACAGAATAGATAGTCAATTGTCTGTGATGCTTTAATCTGTATACATGCATCCAGCACTGGGCTGCATTTGCTGTTAAATGTCCCCATAATTTGTTGTTGCTGTTTAATCAAAAGTAGATATTTGGCGTGGCTGCAGCACAGCATTGCTCACACATGATGGTAGTTGTAATTTTGGAGGTCATAACTGATGCTAATGTTTAAGGTTGTTTGCAATTCTATGCCATGTGCTCATATTTAAGGGCCGATAAAAACCTAAATGTGCACCATAAATTATGCCATATACTCTCTCTTAATCTCCCTAATTTTTAACTACAACATAACCTAGGTAACCTGACTCAGCAACTTTTTTTCAAAGTTATTTCTCCGTGTGATAAATTCCCTGACCACACAATCCTTTTCCTATGTAAAATGAATATTACATACAGTAGTTTATGCTTTTTGATTGCGATTGAATGTTTAAATATTTTGTACAGCATGGAAATAATGGCCTCTTGACCTGCTAGTTTTTCCCATTAGTTCTTGCTCATTTGACAGTTTATTAGAAATGTGTATTTCAACAACACTATTCAATAACTATTACCATTTAAATATATTTGTAATCAAACTGGGAAAATTACTGGGCAAACTGGGCAACTCCAGTCTATGAACATTTGTCACTTGAAGAAAACTGATTAGTAATTGACTAATGACTGGATTGGATTCCTCTGCAAGGCTTTTCTCGCTAATTTAGATCTAATCCCTTACATAATCAGAATGCTACCGTTACCAATTTGAAATTGCTAATCACAATGCCTTGAAATTTTTGCTGGTCAACTAAGCTAACTGTATATTAGCATTGCTAAGCATACTAAGTTCTGGCTGATGTCCTATTAGGCACTTAGTCATATTATAAGCAAGCAATTACAGGAGCAAGGTGAACACAAATAGTCAAGCACATTCCACTACTTCAATTCTAATATCCTTACAAGTTAGAAAATGCCTTTATTATGTTACTCGTTGTATTCTATATGGCCAATTATAATCAACTTACCTCCACTGTGAAAGACAGTGGACCTCAGTGAAAGAGGTCCATCCTCTTCCCCATGCAATGGCATAGCTATACAGTTTTTAACCTCTGGCTTTTTTGTGGCTATCACCTTGCCTGAATGAACTTTCATATTTTCTTCTATATGATACAATTCAGGGAGGAACAGTAAAATAAAATATGAATCTTCTTTCAGGTTTCTTTTTAACTGCAAGTTATCTCACAATAGATATCAGAAAAAAAATACATTTGCTTTGCTGTCATACAATTTATTCATTATACAATTACATGCATTATCACATAGCCCTACAGCAAATGGGCTATTATTATTTAAAGATACTTAATAAATGACTACATATTAGTTTGTTAACTTCATTAGCTACCTAAAATAGAAAGTTATGATAAACAATGTTTATATGATAAATTGTATACATTTCAGTCATAAGAAAAGTCTAGATAACAAAATCAGTATTCCAGTTGTGGCCAGCCATGGACCAGAAGGCCTGCTCATGATCATTTATACCTGAGGCACCACCTGATTGGAGTATTGCAATGTACTCCACATGGGGTCGCTCTGTAAAATCATCCAGAAGTTTCAATTGGTCCAGAATACAGCAGTGCAAGTAGTTTTGAGTACATCTTGTCATGCCCACATAATGCCACAACCTGCGCCTGCTCCTGATATGCTTCTGGATGCATTTAAGGTACTGCCAATTATATTAAAAAATCTACATGGCATTGGACTAGAGTACTTGAGGGATTACTTTGTCCCAAGAGCATCTATCAGCTCCACACAGAAGGACATGTTCCAGCTGCTTCCTGTTATGACTTGTCATCTTACTGAACCTCAAGAAGTATGCCTTTATTGTGATTAGCATCGTGGAATGCTGAGGTCCAATGTACAACAGAACTTAACTCTCCTCCTGTTTATACCACAGTATACTGTATATACCATGGACCATGAACTATCAAATCTTGAACAGCTACAGTATAAAGTTAGAAATAATAAATAAATGAATAAATATTTTCAACATTCTTAGTCATCCTATTCTGTTTTTTTTTAATTAGAAAAGTTTTACAAAAATTTTGTCAAACATTTCCCCCCCCTCCACCCTCCACCATCTCTCCTCCCCCCATCCCATTCACCCTTCTCCCCACCCCCCACCCTGAGACTTCCCAGAGCAAAATACAGGGTGTTACATCTAACAATCATAAGCTAGAATACACTAATTAATCATAAACTCCCACTCCACTTTGGAACCTTAACTCCCCTTTAACTAATACAATTCTATCATTCATAGACTATTTGATATTTCTCAATCCGATATTTGTTTTGAATATAGTCAATCCACCTTCTCCATTCCATTATATATCTTTCTTGTGAATAGTCTTTCAAATATGCTGAAATTTTCGCCATTTCCGCTAAACTTGATACTTTTAATGTCCATTCTTCAATTGTAAGCAAATACTCCTTCTTCCAATATTGCACAACCAATAGTCTTGCTGCTGATATTAAGTTCAAAATCAATTTAGTCTCTATTACTGTACAGTCCGTAATTATACCCAATAAAAATAACTGTGGAGTAAACTTTATCTTCTTTTTCAGAATATTTTGCATAATCCACCAAATTTTTATCCAAAATGCTTTGTTTTTTTAATTAGAAAAGTTTTACAAAATTTTGTCAAACATTTCCTCCACCCTCCACCATCTCTCCTCCCCATCCCATTCACCCTTCTCCCACCCCCACCCTGAGACTTCCCAGAGCAAAATACAGGGTGTTACATCTAACAATCATAAGCTAGAATACACTAATTAATCATAAACTCCCACTCCACTTTGGAACCTTAACTCCCCTTTAACTAATACAATTCTATCATTCATAGACTATTTGATATTTCTCAATCCGATATTTGTTTTGAATATAGTCAATCCACCTTCTCCATTCCAATATATATCTTTCTTGTGTATAGTCTTTCAAATATGCTGAAATTTCCGCCATTTCCGCTAAACTTGATACTTTTAATGTCCATTCTTCAATTGTAAGCAAATACTCCTTCTTCCAATATTGCGCAACCAATAGTCTTGCTGCTGATATTAAGTTCAAAATCAATTTAGTCTCTATTACTGTACAGTCCGTAATTATACCCAATAAAAATAACTGTGGAGTAAACTTTATCTTCTTTTCAGAATATTTTGCATAATCCACCAAATTTTTATCCAAAATGCTTTGTTTTTTTAATTAGAAAAGTTTTACAAAATTTTGTCAAACATTTCCTCCACCCTCCACCATCTCTCCTCCCCATCCCATTCACCCTTCTCCCACCCCCACCCTGAGACTTCCCAGAGCAAAATACAGGGTGTTACATCTAACAATCATAAGCTAGAATACACTAATTAATCATAAACTCCCACTCCACTTTGGAACCTTAACTCCCCTTTAAGTAATACAATTCTATCATTCATAGACTATTTGATACTTCTCAATCCGATATTTGTTTTGAATATAGTCAATCCACCTTCTCCATTCCATTATATATCTTTCTTGTGAATAGTCTTTCAAATATGCTGAAATTTTCGCCATTTCCGCTAAACTTGATACTTTTAATGTCCATTCTTCAATTGTAAGCAAATACTCCTTCTTCCAATATTGCGCAACCAATAGTCTTGCTGCTGATATTAAGTTCAAAATCAATTTAGTCTCTATTACTGTACAGTCCGTAATTATACCCAATAAAAATAACTGTGGAGTAAACTTTATCTTCTTTTTCAGAATATTTTGCATAATCCACCAAATTTTTATCCAAAATGCTTTGTTTTTTTTACAAGTCCACCATATATGATAATAAGTAGCATCATCACAATCACATCTCCAACATTTAGCTTGCATATTCGTATACATACATGCCAATTTTTTAAGATCTAAATGCCATCTATAAAACATCTTATAAAAATTATCTCTTAAACTCTGTGCTTGTGTAAATTTAACATTTCTAACCCAAATTTTTTCCCACGTTTCCATCATTATAGGTTGCTGGATATTTTGTGCCCATTTTATCATACAATCCTTAACTAATTCCGTTTCTGAATCTATTTCTATCAATGCATTATATAACCTCTTGATGTGGAGTTGACCTTGATCTCTAATTTGTTTTACCAAGTTTTCCTCATTTTGCATAATACCAATTTTCTGGTCTTCCCTCCATCTAGCTTGCAGCTGTCCATACTGAAACCAAGAATAATTTATCCCTTCTTCTCTCATTATATTTAAAGATTTCAATTGTAATTTACCCTTTTCTACAAACAGAAGCTCTTTATAAGTAACCATCTCCTGTTTTTGTTCTATATTTATATTCTCTATCGCATGTCTAGGAATTGCCCATATAGGTATTTTATAATCTAATTTATATTGGTACTTCTTCCATGCCCTCAACAAAGCATTTCTAAGTATATGGCTTTTAAAAATCTTATCCACTTTCTTATCATATAATAAATAGGCATACCATCCGTATAACAAATCATAACCTTCTATATTCAATATTCTTTCCTCTGTTAAATTAAACCAATCACTGATTAATGACAAAGCAGGTGTTTCGTAATATAATTTCAAATTAGACATTTTAAGACCCCCTCTTTCACGTGTATCCTGTAATATTTTTAACTTTATTCTCGGTCTTTTACCCATCCAAATGAAATTACTAATCCCTTTCTGCCAGACCTGCAAATTTGCATCTTTTTTAAGTATTTATTTTTATTTTATTTATTTATTTTGTCACAACATCATACAAAAGATTATATAGTATATACACATATAAACATATATAGGAAGAAGAAAAGAAAAACAATAGGACAGGAACGGTAGGCACGTTTGTGCGCTTATGCACGCCCCTTATGGTCCTCTTAGGAATGGGGTGAGGTCAATAGTAGAAAGTTTTTGGTTAAAGCTATTAGGATTATGGGAAGAGACCACAGAGTCAGGTAAAGTATTCCAAGCACTGATGATTCTGTTGCAGAAGTCATATTTTCTGCAATCTAGATTAAAGCGGTTTACATTAAGTTTAAATCTATTGGTTGCCCTTGTATTATTGCAATTAAAGCTGAAGTAGTCTTTGACAGGAAGGACATTACAATAGATGATTCTGTGAGTTAAACTTAGGTCTTGTCGAAGGCGACGGAGTTCCAAGTTTTCTAAGCCTAGGATTTCAAGTCTGCTGGGATAAGGTATTTTGTTGTTTTCAGAGGAATGGAGAACTCTTCTTGTAAAATATTTCTGGACACGTTCAATTGTATTGTAGGGCCTCTGGTGGCTCAACGGACTAAGTTTGTCTGTTATTAACACAGCTGCTTGCAATTACTGCAAGTTCAAGTCTCATCAGGCCCAAGGTTGACTCAGCCTTCCATCCTTTATAAGGTAGGTAAAATGAGGACCCAGATTGTTGGGGGCAATTAAGTTGACTTTGTATATAATATACCAATGGATGAAGACTATTGCTTAACACATTGTAAGCCGCCCTGAGTCTTTAGAGAAGGGCGGGATATAAATTCAAATAAAAAAAAAGTACTGGTATCATTTGAAACAAAAATAAAACTTAGGTAGAACATTCATTTTTATTGCTGCTATTCTTCCCAGCAAAGATAATTGTAACTTCTTCCAATTCTCCATTTCCTTCTGTACTTTCTGCCACAACTTCATAATTATTTTTATATAGTTTCACATTTGAGGCTGTAATATTTACTCCTAGATATTTAACCTTTTTTTCTATTTCATATCCAGTTATTCTTTCTAATTCTTCTTTTTGATGTATAGTCATATTTTTAGTTATTATCTTTGTCTTTTGTCGATTCACTTTAAATCCAAATACCTTCCCATATTGAATCAATTATATTCTTTAAATGTATAACTGATTGTATGGGTTGAGATGAGATAACAACCAAATCATCTGCAAACGCTCTTAACCTATAATTTTGGTTCCTAATTTTTATTCCCTTTATTTGATTTGAACCACATATTTTATTCAGTAAAATTTCTAAAGTTAAAATAAAAAATAATGGAGACAAACGGCATCCTTGCCTTGTCCCTTTTTCAATTCTAAAAGCTTCTGTTAGACTACCATCATCTATTATTTGTGCTGTTTGTCTCTGATATATTGCTTTAATTGCTTGTGTAAAAGAATCCCCAAACTTCATTTGTTCTGTTATTTTAAATAGAAATTGCCAATTCAATCTGTCAAATGCTTTCTTATCATCTAGAAGAAGAGCGCTGCCAGGATTTGGTTATTTCTTTCCAGATATTCCAATAAATTTACAATTTGTCTCATGTTATTTCTTATATATCTTCTTCTTATAAATCCTGATTAATCACTATGGATCATTTGCCTCATAACTGGCATTAGTCTGTTTGCTAATATCTTGGCAAAAATCTTATAATCAATATTTAAGAGTGATATTGGTCTATAATTTTCTGGTTTACCACAATCTTGCTCCTCCTTTGGTATCAATGAGATAAAAGCCGTTCTCCACGAAGGAGGCACTGCTCCTCCAAATAGAATTCTATTAAATAATTCCTTAAGCGAATCTACCATTTCAGATTGTAAGTTTTTATAATAAACAACCGTTAATCCATCTGTTCCTGGGGATTTACCCATTTTCAACTGTTTAATTGCTAAAATAATTTCCTCTGAAGTAATAAGTTGAATCAACTCTTCCCTTCGCTCTAATGTAAGTTCAGAAATACCTTCCTCCTGTAAATATCTATCTATATCTATGTCTGTTATTAGGTCTCTAGCATATAACTTTGTATAAAATTCTAAAAAAGCTTTTTTGATCAAATTCTGTTGATATACTTCTTTTCCTCTATATTCTATCTTGCCAATGGTACATGATTTCTGTTTCTTCCTTATTACATAGGCCAACCACCCACCAGGTTTATTAGCATTACTAAATGTATTATGCTTAACATATTACAAATTAGTTGCCACCTGATCTGCCAGAACCATATTAAAGTGCCCTCGTAATATATTTATTGATTCTTTTACTTTCTTATCTCCTGGATTAGTTATAAGTAATTGCTCTTTCTTTTTTATTTCTTCCTCTAATTCCATTCGCTTTTTCTGCAGTCTATTTCTATGTTTATTATTCATATGTATTAAAACTCCCCTCATATAAGCTTTGCTTGCATCCCAAACCATCTCTATTGATGTGCTATGCATATTCATAACAAAAAATTCTTTCATTTGTTTTTTACATTCTTTTACAATTTCTTCATATCTAAACAAATTTTCATTCAGCCTTCACTATCTCCAATCTCCCTTCTCCTGATCGAATTCTATCCAAACTGGGCTATGGTCAGTCAAGGTTCTTGGGCATATCTTAGTCTTTTTCACCCTAGAAAGAAAATAATTAGTAATTAATATAAAATCAATCCTAGAAAAGGATTGATGCCTATCAGAAAAGAAAGTAAAATCTTTTTCTTCAGTATTCCGCTCTCGCCAAATGTCTCTTAATTCTAGGTCTTCCATCATATCAAAAAAAGCTTTAGGCAATTTCGTACAACTTGGCTTCATTGGTGATGGCGACAGTCTTTTAGACCGCCAGCCTCAAGATCATGTAGAGCCGTCTAGGCAGTGAAAATCGGCTGTCAGACAGCTCGGAAAACTTTCCCTTGGGAGAAGAGGGAAAGCTGAGCAAAAGGGCAGAGGTAGAGCTCCTCAAAAACCCCTGGAGTGCTTCCAGGGGTTTGGAGGGTGACAGTTCCCTGGGAAAGCCCGAAGAGGCTTTTCTGCTTTTTGGCAGAACGAATCACCACGTCCGCCTCTGTGGCCAATATTGGATTATAAATTGGATTTTATACCAGACAGAGCAAAGACAGGAGTGCCGGCAATAGTAACTAATAACTTAACTCCATAGATACATTGTTTCCTTTTGAGAAGAAGAATGGAAATGGCGCCATTGAGTTAACAAGGTCAGAAATCGAAAGTGAAAAAGCCTTTGCTACTGTTTGACACTCGCAGTGCTGTTAGAGATTGCTGGAATTTATACTTAAACGAACAGGCATCAAAGGAAAAAGGGAAAGGACTTTAGAATTGTGTCTATAAAAGATTTAAAGAGAATTATTACTGATTTACTGTTTTTAACTATAGTAAAACATAAGTTTAAAAGAAGATGGCAGCTAAACAAATCAAACCAGGTGTTACTAAAAGTGCTGAAGTTTCCCCAGCCCATACAGCTGATCCAAAAGCATTAAATTTAGAGGCACTGCAAGAAAATTTAAAGGACTTTATGAAAGATTCCCTGAATGATGCTTTAAGCTTGCAAACTTCTTTTATTGAAGAGAAATTTAAAGAGATGGCAGAGGAAATGTCGGAAATTAAAGAGGGAAATGAGATTAGAGAAGGAATTATGGTAGCAGTTCAACGCTTGGTAACAAATCTGATTCAGCTGGAAGAAATTAAGCAATCCAATTTAAATCTGGAAAATAAAATGGAGTAGGTTCAGATTAAAGTGGAGAAAGCAGATGATGAATTGATTTTGATACAATATAGGGCGATGGAATTTGCCCTAAGGGTGAGAAGGCTGAAGGAAAATAAACAAGGGAAATTTTTTTCTGATGCTTTTGCACAGATATTGGGGGGACAACCAGAAGATTTGGTATTTCATATTGATAAAATCTATCATGTTAATTCCTGGATTGCCAGACAAAGACAGTTGCAAAGAGATGTGGTGATTTATTTTACAACTAGGAGAGTTAGAAATGAAATTTTACAAGCATCTTACAAGAAGAAAATTCAAGTAGCAGGTCAAGAGATATTAACACTGAAAGAAATTCCTCCTAAAATGTTAAGAAATAGAACGGAGTTTGCGTTCTTGGTAGATGAACTTAAAAAACAACAGATAGAATATAGATGGGATATTCCAGCTGGAATAATAGTGATCCAAGCGGGACAAAGATACCATCTCAATACAGTCTGTAAGGCAAGAGATTTTTATGTTAATGTATTAAAGGCTGGAAGTCCACCATCACAAGAAGGCAGGAGGAGAAGGGAAATAGAGGAGATAAGAAGGAAGGAGAAGGAGGTGCCGGTACAAGGACAAACTGAAGCAATATTCACTGAGGAAGGGTTGTCTCAACTTTTGGATACTGTTAAAGTCACAGGATCAGAGGATAAAATAGAAGGTGCAAAAGAGCAAAGACAAAGTAACTAATGTATGGAACAAGAAGCAAAGATTCAACAATTTCAAGTGATAACTCAAGACATTACTACTAAAATGGAAGCAATGGGAGGGGCTAGGCCGAAAATTAAGATGCAGGAGGAGATGCAGCTGATGCTCCAAAAGCTTCCAAAGGCCAAAAATGGCAACTAGATTTTTAACCTGGAACGTTAATGGCTTAAATTCACCACAGAAAAGAAGGAAGATATTTCATTATTTGAAACAATTTAAAAATGATGTAATTTGCTTACAGGAAACGCATATTAGAACTTCAGACCAAAAATATTTGATAAACTCAAGACTTGAGACACATTTTGTTGCATCAGCTCCAGAGAAGAATGGTATATTCATATACTTAAAGAAGGAGCTAATAACTAAATTAATTGAGACTGATACTCGAGGAAGATATATTGCGATTGAACTGTTAATGGACAGGAAGAAGATACTTTTAATTGGAGTATATGCACCCACCAACAAGAAGAAATTTTTTTTAAGTTTTTGCATAATAAAATAATACATTGGGACTATAAATCGTTTATATTAATTGGCGATTGGAATGGACTATTGGATACTCAAAAAGTTTAAAAAGGCTTATCTGTTTTTTAAAATAAATAAATAAACCAATTTGGTACATCATACAATCCACAATATCTAGACAAAACATGTTTAAATAAGAAAATATGTTTTGTAGTAGCAATCATCTCTATTCAGCTTTAATATCCAACAATTTAAAAATGTTCATGAATGAATTAGAGAGTATAAATTGGAAGAAGTATATCAAATACTGTCCCATTCATACTTTCTTCAAGTCAGGTTTTTTAAAAAGTAACTATGACTCTGCAATCAACAAAGCAGGCTTTATCCCAACTAAAGAGTTAACTGAAGCTATCATTTAAAAAATGCAGATCAGCAGTGTTTAGAAAACCAGCTGTGCTGTACAACATCTGCTAATCATAGAAACAGGGCAATTATCTCTTCAACATTTCAAAAACTCTCCTTATGAGACTACTTATTTTATATAGCAAATAATATTCACATTTACATATTTTAATGCTTAATAAGACAAAAGTTCATCATTTCAAGCCCCTAGGCTTAAAAGGACATATCCAAGTGGCTATCTGTATTTATAAAACAATAATACAGTTACTAAAGTAATATTTAAAGATCAATTATAAATTTCTGCTTCTCAAATTGTTAGAGCTTCATAGAGATTATTCACTTACTAACTGAATGAGAGAATTGGATAAATCAGTAGTCAATAAGTTGCTTTGCTACAATATCATCTATTAGCATCTGCCTGAATAAATATGAAATAATTTGTTCCAGTTTGGAAAAAGAAATTAAATAATATGGACAGCTTGGCAAATACTATATTTGAAAATACATCTGATAACTATTAAGTATGTTGAATTAAAACCAATTAATATATTGCCAAGGTTGGTAGTCAAGTATTATAAATTACAATTGAAAATGAAATCATAGCTTGATTACTTCCTAGTATTACCAAAGCAAATCATAAGACAATAATAAAAAATAAAGATAATTCACATAAAACTCAGTTATATAGTTTATAAACAAAAATCTTCAAGAAAAAAATTAAGATGGAACTGTAGATCCATGTTATGAATTATAGGTCAGTTTCTTTTGAATTTCAACCCAACCATTTTGAAAAAGTAATAATTAAGTAGTCAAATTTATCAGACTTTAAGATGAACAAGTTAATTTAAAAATTAAATATTTCAAGCTTTAATTCTTTGACTGTCAAGAAGATGGCATTAAATTACTTTGTTGAAATATGTGACTTCTGCTTTTTCCCTTCCATTTATCCCATTTTAGGGAGTGGGAATCTTTCCACAATACTTAATTTACGTAAACTTAAATTGGTTTTACCCAAACAAAGGTTACACTGGTTATTTAGTTTTTAGAACAGTATTTTACCAATATGTATGCTACATTGTTTCCAATCTCTGCCATATAGAACTATTTCATAGAACAGTGTACCTCCAATTTACTCAAAAATAACAGTGTAAATATTCATAGAATGATTTTAAAAAGTTTATTTAGTATTTACATTCTAGAAAGCAAAATGCAGGGTACTGGAAAGAATGCTATTGTGCTATTAGTTCCTTTGAATGTAATATTGTGTCTCAGGTTTCTCTCATTCCCATAGTTACTTAAATAGTTCCATGTTGTAAGCAGAGTCCTTGTCCCTAAATAGATTACAAAAGAGAAATTTTATGGAAATGAGGTCTCTTATATACAGTGCATTCAGAAAATATTTCTGAACCTTTTCACTTTTGTCAATTTTGTTATGCTGCAGACTGATTGTACAGTTATTGAAATTCAATTTTTTCTCATTAATCTACACCCAATACCCCATAATGACAAAGTGAAAACAGAATTTTAGAAATGTCTACATTTATTAAAAAGAAAAAAACTGAAATATCATATTGACACAAGTATTCAGGCCCTTCATTCAGTATCTTTGGCAATAATTACAGCCTCGAGTCTTTTGGGGTATGATGTGACAAGCTTTGCACAACTCAATTGAGATTTCCTTGCAAATCCTCTCAAACTCAGTCAGGTTGGATGGTGACTGTCAGTGGACAGCCATTTTCAGGTTCCTCCAGAGATGTTCATTAGGGTTCAAGTCAGGGCTCTAGATAGGCCACCCTAGGACATACACAGAGTTGTCCCTAAACAATTCCTGTGATGTCTTGGCTGTGTGCTTAGGAATGTTGTCATGTTAGAAAGTGAAGCTTCAGCCCAGGCTGAGGTTCTGAGCTTTATGGAACAGATTTTCATTGAGCATATCCCTGTACTTTGCTCCATTCAGCTCTCCCTTAATCCTGACCAGTCTCCCAGTCCCTGCTACTGAAAAACCACCCCGAGAGCATAATGCTGCCACCACCATGCTTGACTGTTTGGATGATATTGGGCAGATGATGAACGGTGCCTGGTTTCCTCCAGACATAACATTTAGAATTGAAGCAATTCTAGCAGTTCAATCTTGGTTTCATCATACCAGAGAAAACTGTTCCTCCCAGTCCTTCAGGTGCTTTTTCTTTTCTTTTCTTTTCTTTTTTTTTTTCAAATTCCAAATGGGCTTTCATGTATTTTGTACTGAGAAAAGGCTTCTATCTAGCCATTCTGCCATAAAGCCCATATAAGTAGAGGGCTGCAGTAATGGTTGTCCTTCTGGAACTCTGTCCCATCTCCACACAGGAACTCTGGAGCTCAGTCAAAATGACTATTGGGTTTTTGGTCACTTCTCTTACTAAGGCTCTTCTCTCCAGATTGCTTAGTTTGACCAGGTGACCAGGTCTTGGAAGTCTTCCTTAGGAACCTTCAGCACAGCAGAAATTTTACTGTAGCCTTCCCCAAACCTGTGCCTTGCAATAATCCTGTTTCTGAGCTCTGCAGACAGATTCTTTTACCTTATGGCTTTTGTTCAGCTACCGTCTGCATTGTCAGCTATGAGGCCTTCTATAAGAGGTGTGTGTATCTTTCTAAATCGTCCAATCAATTTAATTTACCATAGGTCAATTCTAATTAAAATGTAGAAGCATGTCAGCAATGATCAATAGAAATGGGAGGCACCAGAACTAAATTTGAAGTGTTGTTGCAAAGGGTCTGAATATTTATACCAAAGTGATATTTCAGTTTTTATTTTTAATAAATTTATAGACATTTTTGTAAATACAGTTTTCACATTCTCATTATGGGTACTGAGTGTAGATTAATGAGAAAAAAAATGAATTTCAACCACTGTAGAACAGGCAGAAGCATAACAAAATTGACAAAAGTAAAGAGGATCTCAATACTTTTTGACTACACTGTAGTTTTTTCCCCCCTTATAAACACTAACTGCCAGGTAACTAACTTTGTTTTGTGTCTTAATTAGTTAATTACTACCCTCCAAGCAGCTTGTGTTGCTGCCTGAAATCATCAAGATCTTAATCAGTTATATGCTGAAGTTCTTGCCTCAGAAGCAGCCACTAGTGCAATAGGCGAAGAACTGGTGTTAATGAGCTACTCCCATTGTGTAATTTTCCATTATCTGCCTGTTTATTCACTTGTAATCCCTTCCTTTTCAATGACTGTAGATTCAAACATTAAGGGTCTTCTTGTTAATCACCCTACTGGTAGGGTGTCCATTCCAAAGGTGAGGGAGTATTGAAATGGGGCTATTGGATTTGCCACACAAACCTGACTTCCCTGTGAGTCAAATTTCAAAGATCATCCTTGCCTTTGGGCAAACTGTTGTATCCTCGTTTGTCTCTCGCTATTTTCATTTTTTGGTATCTGTCCTACAAATCCTAAATTAAGTGTCAATCTACAAATTAGCAGCAACAATTATTACTAAAATAATTACTAAATTACTAAAATAATTAAATTAACAGACATTTAGAACAAATTGCTTTATAAAAAACATAATTTAATCATTGAAAAAAATTGAATGCAAAATATAATCCTGTGATTAAATGTTGATATAATGTTTAACAGATTTTCATGAGAATAAGACACAACCTTTATTTTTTTTTAAAAAAATTATTCAACATTTTTTCAGCTTTAAAAACATAATTACACTTTTACAGCTTTCCGTTATGGGAAGTTTTCATAATTTCAACATTATCCTTCAACAAATTGTGTACATATGCATTCTTATTACATAAGTACTTATTTATATAATATATACACTATATATATCTACTACACATTACATATGTTTTCATTATATTATCTTCTCTTAATGTTCACTATATATTAATTTTAGACTTCTTTTCCAACCAATTATACCACCTCTTCCATGACTCATAATATACTGTTTCCTCTCTGCCCTTTAATTCTATCATTAACTTATCTAATTCTGCACATTTGTGTTTGATGGAGCATTGTTTTGTTTCCAATTTTGGGCAAATAAGATTCCAGCAGCAGTGATTATATGGAGCATGAGATATTGAATTTCTTTGCTTATCTTTCCTCATAATCCCCAAAAGAAATAACTCTGGTTTCATATCAATTTTTAGTTCAATAATTTCCTCCAACCACTTTTTAATTTTTAACCAGTAGTCTCTTACTTTGGGACATGTCCACCACATGTGGTATTATGTCCCTTGCTGGTGGTTACATTTCCAGCAGTTTGCTGTGCTATTAGGAAACATCTTGGCCAATCTTGTCAGGGGTAAATGCCATCTATAAAACATTTTATAAATGTTCTCCTTGTAGGCAGCCAATGACATCATTTTATAATTTGTTCCCCGTACTTTTTCTCAATGCTCTAATTCTATATTATACCCAAAATTTTTCGCCCAAATTATCATTGTTTCTTTCACAGTTTCCTCCTCCATTTTGAATTTGAGGAGGCAGTTATACGTTTTGGTGATCAT
Source organism: Ahaetulla prasina (assembly GCF_028640845.1). Taxonomy (NCBI): domain Eukaryota; kingdom Metazoa; phylum Chordata; class Lepidosauria; order Squamata; family Colubridae; genus Ahaetulla; species Ahaetulla prasina. Next base: position 44,950,724 of record NC_080543.1, read on the forward strand.
TTTTCCATCAATCCCTGTTAATATTTTATCCATTTCTTGTTCATTTTGAAACCCATATTGTTTTGAATCTTTTTTGTATCTTGTTTGAATCTGTAGGTAAGGCCACCAGTCTATTTTAATTCCTTGTGTTATCAAGACACAACCTTTAGTAGGTTAGAAGATGCAGGCACTAATTTAAATGTATTTAAAAATAATATTCCTATTTTGAAAAAAAATGAAAAGATGGCACAAAAATATTTAAATATACTGGGTCAAATTGTAGCTAATAAAATGATGACACTTTTTTTTAAAAAAATCCAACCCTTACCAGTTGAAATTTCAGTGGGGAAATGGTAAAAAACTGAAATAAAAATGGTTGTTTTAATGTGAAAGAAGGGTTAGGGTCATGGAAACAGAGAAGATGGAAGATCCCATTTTCAAAACTAATACTATCAACCTGATCATTAGGATCATTAAATTTATATTGGAAGACAGAATGAAACAATGGGTTCAGATGGAAGGCATACAAGAGTTTGATATATGACCCAAATGTTTTTTCCTCCAAAGAATCTTATAAAAGTAATCAATATAAAGAATAGATTTATATCAGCTATATTTCAGGTTTGTAGGAAGAAAAGTTCAGATTGATTCAATTAATTCCCTTAATGATACATTCTGATTTTTATGATGCATCAATTCAAGCTATGGTGTTCTGTCCCCCTCCTCAGTCCAAGAGATATGGGCGATGGCTTAATTAGCCGGCAACTATCAGCTCTGGCAGCAAACTAGTGAGCATCTGCCAAGTGTCTCTGTTATCTCTCTTGATGCCAATGAGTCAACCAGGAAACCAGGAACAAACGGGACTTCAGCTCTAATTCTCTCCCTCTAAGCAGTTGATTTGCTCGCCACAAAGTGGTATAGCAGCCCTGGTTGCTTTTATATCCTGTGGGGTGTGGCTCCATGACTCAGCATTTCCTAGGCCTGCCCCATCCCTACTTCTGTTGTTCCCGCCTCTCCTGCCTAGGAAACCTAGGGTCCAGCCAGGCCTGATTGCCATCAGGCGTGGCCTGGGGGGGGAAACAGTCAGGGGATGGAGGCCTCGTTATCTCCTCCACCTGGCCTGCCTCTGGCTCCTGGAGCTGAGCCAGGGAAGCCTGTGCTCCAGAGGTAAGTCCTGATGGCCCTTCCCCCTCAATTTCCAAGTCACTTTCTGACAGGGGGCCCGGCTCGGGGGGCGCAGACACAACATATGGAGACTATGATATTTATACAGAATAAGAAATTTTTATAACAAAAACTTGCTAATATAGTAAGGAAAAAATAGAAAGTAAAATCATCAAATACCTTAGTCAACTTTTGTTAATAATAAAGTAGTCAGAAAAATAGCAAATTGTCTTTTGATAGATTTTGAGAAATCAATAATTAATTATCACACATAACCAAGAGGAACAATGTCCAGAATATATACTGGAGACAGAGATAGATAATCTCTCTACCGCATTATGAGAGTTGTGAGATATAGATTTGAGTAAACAAAAAGAAGACAGATGTTGGCAGAATCTATGAAAATAATATATATATATATAGGTTCTATGCAAAAACTGCAACTGAAGTTAAAACACTTGGATACCATTTTTTAAAACAATGTGACAATTTCGCTTCCAAAATCTGGATAACTGCTACATGGTCACTTTGATGCTATAAATTTATAAAACATTCTATAAATCTTGAGCTATGTCAAAATAGACTTTATCTTTCAAGCACATAGAAGATTCCAATCATAAATAATTCTAAACATCATAATTCATAGAATTTACTAGTATTAATCAATCCTTTTTAAATCTTAGACCAGCATATAATTAATAACATAACAGTTACAATAAAATAGGGAAAAGTTTTATTTGTAATATAAAATTATTAAACTACGAAAGAATCCTAGAAATTTACAATTAAATTTTACAATGAATAATTTAAATGCTATAAACTAAGACAAATAACTGTAAAATGAAATGAGAAATACAAACTACAATTTATAAAATATCCAGCATTTTTAAAAAATCAAAAATAAATTAAAAGACTTACCGTATATACTCGAGTATAAGCCGAGTTTTTCGGCACGTTTTTTGTGCTGAAAAACGCCCCCTCGGCTTATACTCGAGTCTACCCTTGCAGAGCCGACCCAGGGAGAGGGTTTTTTGCCCTCGGGAACAGCTGGGCCGGCAGGACGAGCCCAAATGCTGCCGGCATGCTTTGCCAGCTCGGCCGGCTCGTTTTGGGGCGGCGGCTGGCCTCCGGCGTTTTCTTCCGCCGCTTTTTGATGGCGGCGGCGGTGGTCGGCGGAGGGGCGGGCGGAGGGGCGTTCGACATTTCGCCCCTCTCACTCGTCCTCCTCTTGCCAGCGGTGGGGGCGGAGGCGTTGTCACCTCGCCCTCCTCTCCAGCCGAAATTGAGTGCGGCGGCAGTGGGGGTGGGTGGGTGGGGAGGCCGCCGTGAAGTGCCGGCTGGGGGCCGGAGCCAATCCCGGCTCCCCAGCCGGCACTTCACGCGGCCTCCCCTGCCGCCGCACTCAATTTCGGCTGGAGAGGAGGGCGAGGGTGACAACGCCTCCGCCCCCACCGCGGGCAAGAGGAGGCGAGTGACAAACAAATAGAGTTCTTCGCTTGGCGTTGTCACCTCGCCCTCCTCTCCGGCGAAATTGAGTGCGGCGGCAGTGGGGGTGGGTGGGGAGGCCGCCGTGAGTGCCGGCTGGGGAGCCCGGAGCCAATCCCGGCCCCAGCCGGCACTTCACGGCGGCCTCCCCACCCACCCCACTGCCGCCGCACTCAATTTCGGCTGGAGAGGAGGGCGAGGTGACAAACGCCAAGCGAAGAACTCTCTTTATTTGTTTGTCACTCTCGCCTCGGAGGCGGAGGCGTTGTCACCTCGCCCTCCTCTCCAGCCGAAATTGAGTGCGGCGGCAGTGGGGGTGGGTGGGTGGGGAGGCCGCCGTGAAGTGCCGGCTGGGGAGCCCGGGAGCCAATCCCGGCTCCCCAGCCGGCACTTCACGCGGCCTCCCCTGCCGCTCACACTCAATTTCGGCTGGAGAGGAGGGCGAGGGTGACAACGCCTCCGCCCACCGCGGGCAAGAGGAGGACGAGTGAGAGGCGAAATGTCAACGCCTCCGCCCCCTCCGCCGACCACCGCCGCCGCCGCCATCAAAAAGCGGCGGAAGAAAACGCCGGAGGCCAGCCGCCGCCCCAAAACGAGCCGGCCGAGCTGGCAAAGCATGCCGGCACTTCAATCCCGGGCTCCCCCCGCCGGCACTTCACCGCGGGCTCCCCACCCACCCACCCACCCCACTGCCGCCGCACTCAATTTCGGCTGGAGAGGACGGCGAGTGTGTCAAACGCCAAGGCGAAGAACTCTCTTTATTTGTTTGTCACTCTCGCCCTCCTCTTACTCGTCCTCCTCTCGCCCTCGGAGGGGGCGGAGGGGGCGTTTGTCACGAATACATCCCAATAAAATGCAAAGGTTTCAAAGCATGTTTTGGAAAAGCAGCGAGGGATGGGGGGAGAATGCTGCCTTGAATGTGAAAGAAACGTGGAAAACTCCAACTACAGTATAAAAAAAAAACATTTGCACTCAGTACTTTTTATTTTATTTTATTTTTTGCCAAGTTTTCCCCAGGGTTTTTTTTCCCCCCTATGGAAATTGGGGAGGTGGGGAGAAAGAGGTGAAAAAGAAAAGCCTCTTGGAAAGCGGAGAAATCCGGCAAGAACAAACAATTTCTCCCCCCGAGAGGGGGGCAGGAGGAGGAGGAGGAGGAGAGATGGGGGCATTGCAAGCTAGGGTGGGAAGAAGGAGGAGGAAGAAGAAGGGAGGCAAAAGAAACCGACCCTCGCGCAGATCAGCAAATTAGCTTTCCTTCTCCAAACCAATTTTTTAAAAAAAAACCCGTTCTACCCAGAGCAAATGGCAAATAAGCAGCCCGTTTTGAGTCTGATTATTGTTTCGGTGGTTGCCCTCTCTGATCTCCTTGTACATGACAAGGCACCTCTAACCCAGCGCTTTGTGTTTGTTATTGGTAATTCTCCTCTCCCTTCTTCCATTGGAGTCCTCTCCCCTTCCTTTCCGAACGGGGCGGGCGATTTACCTTCTCTGCCTCTTTTTATTTTCCTGGAGGTGGAGGTGTATTCCTAAGGATGCCTTCAGTGCTGGGGAAGGAGCCGATCCATGGAGGGGAGGGGGGCGACGCTGCCGAGAAGCCGCTGCTTACAGAGGCGAAAGAGCCAGGAGACCTTGGCATGGGTGGGCGGCTGGTGTAAGGCAGGGCAGAACCTTCGACCCGCAAGGATCCCGGGAGGTGGGGGCGAAGAGAGGCAGAGAAGGAGGGAGGAGGAAGGAAAAGAAAGAAAGGGGAGTGAAAATAAGAGCAGTCCGAGCAATAAATAAATATTGCTGGGCTGCTTTCCAAAAATCCTCAGCACGGAACTAAAAGTTGCAAGTGTTTTGTGAGTTCAAACAGTCCCTTCCAGACTAACACGTTTCATTAAAAGATACAAAGTTTGGTAAACTGAAGCTCGCTCTGTCCAATGCAAAAAAATCATCATCATCATATAATAATAATAATAATAATGATAATAATAATAATAATAATAATAATAATAATGATGATGATAATGATAATAATGATAATGATAATGATAATAATAATAATAATAATAATAATAATGATGATAATGATAATAATGATAATGATAATAATAATAATAATAATGATGATGATGATAATGATAATAATGATAATGATAATAATGATAATGATAATAATAATAATAATAATAATAATGATGATGATAATAATGATAATAATGATAATGATAATAATAATAATAATGATGATGATGATGATGATGATAATGATAATGATAATAATAATAATAATAATAATAATAATAATAATAATAATAATAATAATAATAATAATAATAATATTCAGCCGTGCTTACTTTGATGGCAGCCTGACGTAAAATGGGGGGCAGGGGGATACATACACGGTTAGGGAAAAATAACAAAACAATGTTTTGGGCTCAATTGCAGTCTTAAATTGAGGACTACCGGTACTTGCAATTTGAACCTTATTGGACACTTCATTCCTGGAGGGTTTTTAAAGAACAGACTGGACAATCCTTTGTCTGAAACAGTATAGGATCTCTTGCTTGAGGAGTGGGGACTGGACTAGAAGATCACTGTTAGTTTGGGATATGTTCAGAGCCCACACATCTGATGACATAAAAAAATTGGCAAAGTCATCTCAAGTCACTTTGGCCGTTATTCCAGGTGGGCTTACATCTGTATTGCAGCCCCTAGATGTCAGTTTAAATAAACCTTTCAAGGACCATGTGCGAAGGATGTGGCATGAATGGATGACATCTGGTCAAGCTCGTCTGACAAAAGTTGGAAATCTGAGAAAGCCAGACATAGAACTAATAGCACAGTGGGTTCGTGATGCATGGGAAGATATTCCAGAGGACATGGTGCAACGTGCCTTCAAGAAATGTGGCATTAGTAATGCTATGGATGGCAGTGAAGACAGCGCATTGTATGAGAGTGACAGCAGTGATGATGACGACTGTGAACTCAGTGATGACGACAACGTATATGCGGATAACATCACAGAAGCTGAAGTAGCTGAAGCTCTGTTTGGACAAACAGATGATGAGGAGGAGAACTCCAGTTTTGAGGGATTTTAGCTCTCGTTAGCTTGGTTGCTGTTACTTTTAAAGATACTGTATTTTTGATACCATATTCTTTTTGGGGACCCCCTTTTGCACTTTTATTGTTTTTCGTTCAAATAAATATTCATGTTATTTTACTTGGCTCTATCTTTATTTTTTACATTGACCAGTAGCTGCCTCATTTCCCACCCTCGGCTTATACTCGAGTCAATAGTTTTTCCCAGTTTTTGTGGTAAAATTAGGTACCTCGGCTTATATTCGGATCGGCTTATACTCGAGTATATACGGTATCTGATTAAATGTAACATTTTATTTCAATCAGTGATAGAAATCTTAAAAGATTTGGATATTATACAATCTCATATCCACATCACATATCGAATGAACTGAAAAGCCCAGTTACAGTGAAATAATAGTTTTATTGGCTTTACAGCTCAAGTCTCTGTCAAAGTTTTGTTTAAAAATGGCAAGCTGAAAACAGATAAATATGCCATAATTCCAGATTCTGAGACTGAGACTGTAGCCATTTGGCTATCTATTTGCTGCATAGCCATTTTTTTTTTTAGAATAGAATAGAATTTTATTGGCCAAGTGTGATTGGACACACAAGGAATTTGTCTTGGTGCATATGCTCTCAGTGTACATAAAAGAAAAGATACGTTCATCAAGGTACAACATTTACAACACAATTGATGGTCAATATATCAATATAAATCATAAGGATTGCCAGCAACAAGTTAGTCATACAGTTATAAGTGGAAAGAGATTGGTGATGGGAACTATGAAACGATTAATAGTAGTGCAGATTCAGTAAATAGTCTGACAGTGTTGAGGGAATTATTTGTTTAGCAGAGTGATGGCCTTCGGGGAAAAACTGTTCTTGTGTCTAGTTGTTCTGGTGTGCAGTGCTCTATAGCGTCGTTTTGAGGGTAGGAGTTGAAACAGTTTATGTCCAGGATGCGAGGGATCTGCAAATATTTTCACGGCCCTCTTCTTGATTCATGCAGTATACAGGTCCTCAATGGAAGGCAGGTTGATAGCAATTATTTTTTCTGCAGTTCTAATTATCCTTTGAAGTCTGTGTTTTTCTTGTTGGGTTGCAGAACCGAACCAGACAGTTATAGAGGTGCAAATGACACTCAATAATTCCTCTGTAGAATTGGATCAGCAGCTCCTTGGGCAGTTTGAGCTTACTGAGTTGGCGCAGAAAGAAAGGACCGTATGCAGTAATTACATGATAAACCATAATTAACTACAACTTGATTTATTATTATGTAAAAATTTGTTTATATATCCTATGTATAAATCTTGAAAAAAATAAGAAAATAAAACAGAGATTACAGGAGCAGATTTAATGCATGTGGAACAATTCGATTCTGAAATAAATATATTATTTGTTATTTTCATCAGTTTTTAATCTCAGAGTGCAGCCTAATTAAAATTGAAGAACCACAGTTAAAAATGAACCTGGAAAGGTTACAGCTTTCCATTGTCAGGAGGAAAATCTAGAATAACTTCAGCTCCCAGTTCTCATCAAATTAGAAGTCTTTTTAAGTCATTCATCAAAATGTAATTTGGCATTACATCAATTTATTTTTGACTCATGTTGAAGCATCGGTAACATTTATGATAAATATTCTCTAGATACGTTCTTGTAAGGAATAGAAAGCCCAAATTAAACCATTAACTGAAATCTGTTGAAAATTAGAATTTACTATATTTTTTCACCTAAATTTTAAAAACTAATAGATTCTAGTTTTTCTTTTAAATATTAAAATATTGAACTCAAAAAAGTTTAAAATATTAAATTTCAAAGATTTATTTGATTTCTTATTATTCCCATTGAATAGTTAAGTAGTATAATCAAATGTGCATTTGATGACATTAAAAACTACCTCCACACTTAACTATATACCTGAATGAAAGAACATATATTATCACCCTTATTTCTCTTCCAAGTCAATGACAATGTTGTTGTTTGATTTTAAAACAGCTGTAATAAACTATTGCAATAAGGTACTAACTGCACTTAATGAAACAAAGAAACCAAATAATAGTATGTCTAAATTCTTAGTTAAAAAGAAGAAGAAAAATGAATAGGAATAGGACTGAAGAGACAAAGATGAAAGAATAGCACCATCTAGTTCCCTTTCTAAAAGTTTTCAAACATGCTATAGTGATGGGCTTTACTTCCAAGAAGAGACCCTGCCAATGATTGTATAATGTACAAATCCTGTATCTTGTAACATCAACATATATCCAACAATAAACAAACAACATTTTATTGTTTAATACAAATCTAAACAACACTATTAAAATCAAAATAAAATCAAATAAAGGCTTCTCAGCCTTTTGGCTAAGATCAAGTGACCAAGATCAAGATCAGTCTTATCAAAGATTTAATAAAATGGCAGCAAAATAACCAGTGATGAAATCCGGCCAGATCTATCCGGCTCACGTGAACCAGTAGCACTGCCGGGAGGCTCTGCCCACCCGCCGTGACCTCATTAGATCCCTTTTACCCTCTGCGCATGAGCAGAAGGCTCTGCGTGTGCGCAGAAGAGGTGTGTGCACTCACATTCCCGAACCGATAGCATTTAAGTGCATTTCACAGCTGAAAATAACCATATAGCAGTTATCCAGATTTTGAGAGCAAGCTCTGGTAACCCTAAAGAAATATCTTGCCTAAAGTTATGCAAACGTAAGTAATGTAAATGTCTTAAATTAGCTTTCTTTCTTTTTTTAAGTTTCAAAGGATGATTTCCATATCTATCATAACTGAAACAATACATAGCAATACCATTCCAATAAAAATGTGATCCTGAAAGGACTATACATTTCTTTCAAAATTTTGTCATTATACATTAGAATAAATAGAATAGACTAGACTACTCTAGACTAGACTAGACTAGACTAGACTAGACTAGACTAGACTAGAATAGAATAGAATAGAATAGAATAGAATAGAATAGAATAGAATTAACATGACATGCAGAAATAGATTATAAATGTAAAAGTAGCATGCAAGTTACTGGCAGATATCCACCAAGGTGCTATTCCATTGTCAAAATACCAATATAGTATTGTGAAACAAAACAACAGAAGATAAAAGCAGGCTATCATGCTGCTCGGCTGATGCCATCCAAAGGCTGCAAAGCTCCTTGCCCTGCAGATCTGCCAACCATGTCTGTGGAATTGGAAAGGATGGAAACTGGCCATTCAGAGAGAAAAAAATTGCAGACTCTTGTCTTACAGCAGCAGTACTAAATCTGTAAATTTATTTTCCAACATTTTTAATCTTTTCATTTATAGTTTGATTCTCTAACTATATAGATATTTTGTTAAACAATCAATGTTTATTTTTAGGTGAAAACATGGATGCAATATTCATAAGATTTCAATTTAATGCAAGATTTTTTTTAAAAAAAATCAGAAATACAAGCAGGGCAGTGGAGAACTTTGAAAATTAATTGTACCTCAGCACATTTCAAAGAACCTTTTAAGAATCAAATCTAAAACACATGTATTCTCTATGAAAATCAAATGATATTTTTTCTACTGTATTCTGTACCCATATTCTTCTTTGGCACTATTATGAAAAGGTTCTACCAATTGTCAAGAATCCTATGGAATCTGTTAAACTGAGACCAGAAAGAGTGTCCCAGGAGAAGTGTCCTGTTTTTAACAATAAAAGATCCAAGAAAGCAAATTTTAGAGGTTTATATGCACATTTTGCATTTAGAGGGCACATTTTGGAACCTCTAACGATTAGTTGCTAGGAGGCATATTTATCCTCTTGATAAAATGGGTATGGTGATGTATGTAGCTATCATTCATGCACCATTATGCAAACCTGTGCCCTAGACTCTAGACGTTTCACAAATGTTACCTCTTCCCCATATGCCCAGAAAGCAGACATATTTCCACCCAAAGGATTTGGCTGCATTCTTTTCTAAATATTCCAAGGGCCTGTATGAATGAAATCCAATAGCATTTCTGTAAATGAACATGCTACAGATTAGTGATTTCTCTTATCTTCTAATCTTATTTGTTTTTAATGATTAAAATAATTGTTTTCCTTATATGAGATTTAACATTCCATGACTAATAATATTCAGCTATTATTTTGGAAGGTAGGGTTAAGATTCCCTCAGTTATAAATACAAAGGAAGAGAAAGAGAACATAGGAAGGATTCTGTTTTAAGTACCCAGTGATTTATGAGCACTCACTGCTTGGGATCAGAATAAGTAATCAGCAGATTAGTATTTATTCCTATTCCCTTCAGTCACCTTATCTTAAGGCTAGCCTGCTTTCACAGCCTATAAAAAGGGTATCAGGACAGAAGAATATTGATAAATTATGCCTAGCTGTCAGTGGATTTTTATAAACTCAATATTATCAACAAAAATTGCAGCATAAAAGCAATATACAAATGTATTTATGTCTACTTCAGAAACTGGTTTTTTTACATTCCAAAATAACTAATTTGGTATCTTTCTGTTAGGGAATAGTTAGAGAAATCTCTTGCCATATTGCATGGCAAAAATAGAAACAGGTCCTCTAATACAGAGATAATCCAGCAGATGTAGGTCAGTTTGGTATTTTCCATTTGTTCAAATATTTATCCCTAAGCATCCACTGACACTGAGAGGTAATTTGTCCTTAAAATTCCTATGAGCTGTCAGACATTTTTAAGCTGCTAGAGCAGAATTTTTGTAAGTAGAAGTAGACTTGAGGCTCACAAATACAAAAAAGAAGGCAACTGTATACGAAATTCTAGAAAAAAGAGTAACAAAAGCGACTAATATAATTGGTAAGCTGACACAGTAAATACATAGTTTAAGTGGAAGATGTAGAAATCAATGCATTGCCCAGACATTAGTTATATGAATAGGGAAAGCATATTCCTATTTATTCTCATTTTCCAGTTATCGGTATCAGTTGTTATCACGCTTTAGTTACATAATACTTTATTTTGTGGCTATATCCTTTCTTCTAAAGAACAAATTATTTAATTTTCTTCCATAAGCAACAGATATGGAAACACCTTGAAACAAGCAAAGCTATTACTATAAGCCAGTGCTTCTCAATTATTTTCTGTCATGCCCCCCTAGGAAGAAGAAAACATTTTTCGCGCCCCCCACGATTGGATACAGAGACATAAACACGGGGCTTAGCTTGTTATGACAGTGTTTGCCGAGGTCAAACGCGCCTCCCTTTACGGAGCCTCGTGCTCCCCCTGGGGGGCGCGCCCCACTATTTGAGAAGCACTGCTATAAGCCAATATGTTTTGTCAAAAACAGATCATGCCAGACAAACTACTGCATTCTTTGACAAAATGCAGTAGTTAGTGGACCAGCAAATTAGTGGACGAGCAAAATGCTTTGAACAGAGTATACACATTGAATATACTTAGTATACCCTAAGGCAAAGTAGACGACAGCCTACTTATTGGTAAGATAAGTTGTAACAGGTTGACCAGCCTCACTCAATGTTTAGTCATCAATGTAACTATGTCGACATGGAAGGCAGTTTGTAGTGGAGAGCCAAAAGATTCTGTCTTAGGCCCAATACTCTTCAACATCTTCATAAATGATTTAGATGAAGGGATAAAAGGGGAATTCATAAAATTTGTAGGTAACACCAAGTTGAGGCAAATAGCCAACCCTTCAGAGAATAGGCTCAAGATATATAAGGATCTTGACAGACTCGAACTGAGTCCTTTGTTATGTAAGTTATGTAAATGTAAGTTAATGTTAATTAAGTTAATTCAATGGTGAAAAAGTAAGGTTTTACACTTAGGCAAGAAAACCAAATGCACAGGGATAAAATAGGTGGTACATGGCTCAAGAGAAGTAACTGTGACATGTATCTAGGAATCCTAGTGGACAATCACTTAACTATAAGCCAGTGGTATGCTGCAACTGCCAAAAGGGCCAATATAGTCCTAGGATGCATCAGCAGACAAATAGCATCAAGGTCACATAAAGTGTTAGTACAGCTTTATACTATGCTGCGAAGACCACATTTGGAGTACAGTTTTGGTCACCATGCTACAAAAAGATGCTGAGCCTCTAGAAAGAGTGCAGAGAAGAGCAAAAAAAAATGTGATTGAGAGAATGCAGGTTAACAGTGAAGAGTTGTCTAGTCTAACAAAAGGACCAATGGTGACATGATAGTAGGCTTCCAATATTTGAAGGAGGCAACCTATAGTCCAAATAGAGAGCAGGACAAGAAATAATGGATGGAAGCTTAACAAAGAAACATTCAACCTAGAATTAAGGAAAATTTCCTGTCAGTGAGAACAATTAATAAATGGGACATCCTGACTCCGGATGTTGTGGATGTTCCATCACTGGAGGCTTTTAAGAACAGACTGACAACTGTTTGTCTGGAATGGTATACTGTCTCTGCTTGAACAGTTGGTTAAACTAGAACACCTCCAAGATCCCTTCCAATTTTGTTATTCTGTAATCTTATATATAGAAAATTGACAGGTTTTTTAATTTATTTTTATTTAGTTTTTAATATTATTTTATTGTTACATTTCAATTCTACTTTGTGTTTTAGTTTAAGTTTAGTTTAAGTACATAATGGTCTTTCTTATTTTATCTCTATTGTTGCAATCTTGAGACCTATTTGAAGCCAACAATTATGTAACTGACCCAAAGCTATTTCATGAGCTACATTTTAAGTATAAACATTTTAAAAATGCCTAGGTGGGTGTTCAGGTTTGTTTTACAAAGAAATGTTATTCAGGACTGTGAACGTATGGTTTCAAAAACTACATTTTCTTACAATAAGATTATCAAACAAGTTGAAGACACTCTGAATGGTTTTTTAAATTAAAATCATAGTAATGCATTTATCTTTATGGATAAACCATGACTGCATATGTGCACTGAGAACCATACACACAGCAGGAGTTTTTCTAATCTACTCAGGAACTAAAGAGGAAAAGCTTTTCAGTTTAAATTTTATTTAGAAAATGACTATCCTCTTTATCATTTGGAAGAAAGATTTATAGCTACAAAAAAAGGTGAATTAATGAATAACAGCATCTTTTTAACAAACTTTTTAACCAAGTTTCACAAAATTTGAAATACATGCAATATTTACTATTTTGTACAATTTAAACTAAAATGAATTATATAAAACTGTACCAATATGCAAAGCTTTTTTAAAAAGGTGGTGTAAAAAGGTTTCATAATCTATTAGCTATCTCTGCATGTCTGTGCAACTATTTGCATAATGTAATTAAGGAGTAATAATAAATTTAAATATTCAGATAGATTATAAACACGTGCACACACACAAAACAACCTGTTTATTTGTTTTATAACCATCCTAATAAAAATATAATATGGAATATAATATTAATAATGTCTGTCACATATTTTCTCTCTTTTTCTTCATTGAAACAATGGAGGAAATATGAGGCAAGTAAGAATAAGGGGATTTATACATTATGTTTTACAATGCCTTTGAAGCAGAAATAATGTATTGGTAAAATATTGAAATATATTTTATAGTATGCAACACTTTAGTCTAGTTTAAGTCCTGAAAGACCATTTGGTACTAAACTACATATACTCAGAAGCAAATATTCCCCAAATACCTTTTCCTCTAGAAGTTATTTGGGTTAATAGCTATTCTGTTACAAACTGTATCCAACTGTGTCCATCCACCAGTGAAACTACCTGACTCTGTGGTCTCTTCCCAAAATCCCCAAAGCTTTAACCAAAGACTATCTACTATTGACCTCACCCCATTCCTAAAAGGTCTGTAAGGGATGTGCATAAGAGCACCAACGTGCCTACCATTCCTGTCATAATGTTCCCTTTGATTGTATCCAATTCGTATAGTTATTTCATTCTTCTGCTTATATATATATACTTATATATCGTATAGTTATTTCATGCTTATGCTTTTATATACTGTTGTGACAAATAAATAAATAAATAAATAAATAAATAAAATATTTTTCTCCTTCTTGTTGCCCCACTCTACTTCACAACTACTCTGTAGAGTTGAGGATTAACAGAATCGGACAGCTGTATTGAAAATATGAAAGAAAAGAAGAAAAAAATCCACTTGTATAACACTAGATGTCACCCTATAAAACAATCAATATTCAAGACATTTTTTTTGTTTTTAAAAAACAAAACAAAATTTTGCTATGCCCATGTCTATAATCTACGGTTCCTTTATCTATAATACAGAAACCTTATTCACCCCAATGAAAAATTAAGATTGAATTTAATACCAGGTTCCCCACAGACAAGAATATTTACAATGATATTAATACCTAGTGTATATTATAGATCTGTTTAGACATTGTAATTACAACCACAGATTAAGATCCTGATCAATGTCCTGCTTTTCCACTGTATTAATCAGTTCATATGCACATATATATATATATATATATATATATATATATATATATATATATATATATATATCCATATGAATATGGATTTTATATTTGCTACAAATCACATGTCAAAAAAGGACTGGGATCAGCATAAAAAAGCATTAAATGTATTAATGACTACTAATTAAAATTGTTTATAAAAAGTGTTCCATTTATAAATTAGTCAATCATATATTGTCTGTCTGTATCAAATCTTGTCTCACATTTAGTCTATTCATATCTACGTAAACACAGTAAACTTTATACAAATATCTCCTCTCTCTTTAAAAAGAAACAGGAAGTGGAGGGAAAAGGGAAAGGAAGGGAAGAAGATGGTAAGAAAAAGAAGTGGTTATAGTGGGAAGGGAAAAGAAAGGGGAAAGAAAACTTTTGCAGTGGAACAGATAAATGGACAGAGAAGTGGAGGACATATTTAGATATTACAGACTGGATTAAATTCAGAAGATGCTTATATTTCACTGCTAAATTTTATCATAACATTTTTATTAGTTAATCAGACTATAAAATACAAAGGATAATGAAAGTAATGGGAAACAAGGAAGAGAAGAAAAGGAAAGGAAGAAGTGTAGGGTAGAAAGCAAACAAAGAAGAAAGGGCATTGACTTCCAACTCTTTTTAGCACAGTAAAATATAGTAACATTATAACATCAACTTTTTACTTTTATAGCAACTACTATTTTTCATGTTAATTTTTAATGGACTGCATACAGTTGTTCCTAACCATCTGTTTCTCTTGCCCAATTTTTTTAAACAGTTTCTTATTCCTATCAGTGTAATAAAGTTCTGAAAGACCCAAATGTTTAAGTCACAGATAATGATTTGGAAAAAATAAAGGCATTGTTCCTATAAGTAATAATGGTAATTTGTTATCATAGGGATATCAAAGGGCATAGGCTTCAGGAATAGCACAGTTGCAAATATAGATCTGAATATGTCCAGTGTTGTATATATACTTTCGACATAGACCAGACTTCCATAAAGTCTGTCAAGTTTGTTAAGTTCAAATCTCCATAAAACTTCCTGGGTTACATTTTAACCTAGGATAGATTTTAAATACATGATATTATTATTATTTTTACTGTTGGAAACCATATTGTAATTTTTATACTATTTAAATTATCCAACCTACAGCAGTGTGTTTTATTTAAAATCTTAAGAGTATAAAAGTTTGCAAAACATCCTAAAAACTGTTTCTAAAGTTACAAAGAATGATTAGTGCATTACATTTTCTAGAAATGAAGTTTGGGCAGATGGTAAAACGGAGCTAGGTTTCTTGAGTTTATCAGTTGATATGGCCAATAATCTTGCAAATATTTTCTGATCTCTAAAAATTTCCGTAAAATAATTACATAATTGCATAAAAATAAGAGATTGTAATTCTTTTGAGCTAATATAATAACTTATGTATGTCTTATGTATATTTGAAAACATCCTTCCCATATTGTGTCATTGGTTCACAGCTTTTCTACAGTGTGAACAGCATCCTGAACCAGGTTTAAACTATTCACAAATGGTACATATTAAATTTCCATCAAGAAATCATGAACTGGCGATATAAATATATGAACATATTTTTCATTGAGTTTGGCTCAATGTAGGGAGCATAAAAAACACAGCAAGATCACAGTAAGATATACAGCTTAATGTAGTGATTAAGGCACCAGACTAGACACTGTGACAATGACTTCTAGTCCTGTCTTAAACACAAAGCCAACTGTGGACTTTGAGACAGTCACTTTCTCTCAGTCTCAGTGGTTTACTCATCCTTGTGATATTGCTGTTTATTGCCCACCAGGATGATGCTGAGCTGAATACAGACCAAACTGATGTTAGACCAGGAGGCAAGTCAGTCAGTCATGGTTTTTTGTTGCAACCTATGGATCTCCACCCATGCCCATTAAAATTGAAAAATTACTCAGATGCTGTATTTTATCACGCAAGATGGCATTTGTTGATCTGAAAAGCAGATACTGCTCCTGCTGGGGGAGGAGGAGGAGGAGGACTTCATTCTCTCAGTCCCATGAAGAAGGCAATGGCAAACCACTTCTGAAAATCCTTGCCAAGAATATCTCAGGGACTTGTCCAGCAATTACCAGGAGCCAAAAAAAAATAAATCCTGACTTGAAGGTAATCATAGTAACCTATACACAAAAGTCAACTCAATGATATAATTACTGCAACTGAAGTCTTTCATGATACATCTGAGAAACTAGGGCCTAAACCTTGATGGCTTTAGTGGAATAAAGTTCTGAAAGACCCAAATGTTTAAGTCACAGATAATGATTTGGAAAAAATAAAGGCATTGTTCCTATAAGTAATAATGGTAATTTGTTATCATAGGGATATCAAAGGGCATAGGCTTCAGGAATAGCACAGTTGCAAATATAGATCTGAATATGTCCAGTGTTGTATATATATGTATATGTATGTGTATATATGTATATGTATGTGTATATATGTATATACTGTATGTATATGTATATATGTATATGTATATATACTTTCGACATAGACCAGACTTCCATAAAGTCTGTCAAGTTTGTTAAGTTCAAATCTCCATAAAACTTCCTGGGTTACATTTTAACCTAGGATAGATTTTAAATACATGATATTATTATTATTTTTACTGTTGGAAACCATATTGTAATTTTTATACTATTTAAATTATCCAACCTACAGCAGTGTGTTTTATTTAAAATCTTAAGAGTATAAAAGTTTGCAAAACATCCTAAAAACTGTTTCTAAAGTTACAAAGAATGATTAGTGCATTACATTTTCTAGAAATGAAGTTTGGGCAGATGGTAAAACGGAGCTAGGTTTCTTGAGTTTATCAGTTGATATGGCCAATAATCTTGCAAATATTTTCTGATCTCTAAAAATTTCCGTAAAATAATTACATAATTGCATAAAAATAAGAGATTGTAATTCTTTTGAGCTAATATAATAACTTATGTATGTCTTATGTATATTTCAATTTCAATTAGCACTGGAATTGTCTATAATACTAAAATAAAATCTGAAAACTTTCTGTTTAAATATCAAGTTAACATAGGTTTTTTTTTCTCATTATAAAGCAATTCATATTAGATCACTTGGTCATACACACATTCTCTGGCATCTCTTGAGTATAAGTCTGGCCTGAAAAAACAAATAAAGAAAACATCCTTCCCATATTGTGTCATTGGTTCACAGCTTTTCTACAGTGTGAACAGCATCCTGAACCAGGTTTAAACTACTCACAAATGGTACATATTAAATTTCCATCAAGAAATCATGAACTGGCGATATAAATATATGAACATATTTTTCATTGAGTTTGGCTCAATGTAGGGAGCATAAAAAACACAGCAAGATCACAGTAAGATATACAGCTTAATGTAGTGATTAAGGCACCAGACTAGACACTGTGACAATGACTTCTAGTCCTGTCTTAAACACAAAGCCAACTGTGGACTTTGAGACAGTCACTTTCTCTCAGTCTCAGTGGTTTACTCATCCTTGTGATATTGCTGTTTATTGCCCACCAGGATGATGCTGAGCTGAATACAGACCAAACTGATGTTAGACCAGGAGGCAAGTCAGTCAGTCATGGTTTTTTGTTGCAACCTATGGATCTCCACCCATGCCCATTAAAATTGAAAAATTACTCAGATGCTGTATTTTATCACGCAAGATGGCATTTGTTGATCTGAAAAGCAGATACTGCTCCTGCTGGGGGGGGGGAGGAGGAGGAGGAGGACTTCATTCTCTCAGTCCCATGAAGAAGGCAATGGCAAACCACTTCTGAAAATCCTTGCCAAGAATATCTCAGGGACTTGTCCAGCAATTACCAGGAGCCAAAAAAAAATAAATCCTGACTTGAAGGTAATCATAGTAACCTATACACAAAAGTCAACTCAATGATATAATTACTGCAACTGAAGTCTTTCATGATACATCTGAGAAACTAGGGCCTAAACCTTGATGGCTTTAGTGGAATAAATAGATAATCTTGAAGAAGGAACACAGAAACAAATTAAGGAAAATAAGAGAAATTAAGTATTGAAAAAGGAAAAGGCATGAAAAAGAAACTCAAAATATCCATTTTAAATGTGTTTGATATAAGAGGAAGCAAGGGGAAATTTTCAAGCTTTCAATATTACTATATCCCACAATAATGAAGTAGCATTTCTATAATCATTGTATTTCATTTCGTGAAAAATATGAAAAAAATAATTAAAAATTCAACTCTAAAAAAAAAAGGCTTTGCCATTTTTACTACACAAAATCATCAACAAAATAAGTCAATTATTCAGATATGTAAAACAATGTCATGTTTGTGTGTGAGAAAGTGTGTATGTGCCATTTTGCAAAACGTAAAAAAGTGAATCATTAGAAAAATTGCAGTTCTGAAGAATAATTAAAATTCATGTTTAGAAATTATTTCATGAGGACATAAAATTAAGATTCAAAGTAGAAAAATATACTAACTGGTCCATGGCTGATAAAAAAAAGGTTTAAGTAAACAAATATCAAACATTCTAACTTCAAGCTACTTTTGTTGATACATTGTATTCCCTTCTTTTCTATTTAATAGCAAAAAGAAATATTTTAATTGTGTTTGTGCGTGTATGTATACACACACACACACACACATATATGTATATGTATATGTATGTGTATATATGTATATACTGTATGTATATGTATATAAATGTATATTTATACATAATGTATATGTATATAAAAAATAATTCCTACCAACTTGCCTTCCATTGAGGACCTGTATACTGCACGAATCAAGAAGAGGGCCGTGAAAATATTTGCAGATCCCTCGCATCCTGGACATAAACTGTTTCAACTCCTACCCTCAAAACGACGCTATAGAGCACTGCACACCAGAACAACTACACAAAAGAACAGTTTTTCCCCGAAGGCCATCACTCTGCTAAACAAATAATTCCCTCAACACTGTCAGACTATTTACTGAATCTGCACTACTATTAATCGTTTCATAGTTCCCATCGCCAATCTCTTTCCACTTATGACTGTATGACTATAACTTGTTGCTGGCAATCCTTATGATTTATATTGATATATTGACCATCAATTGTATTGTAAATGTTGTATCTTGATGAACGTATCTTTTATTTTACGTACACTGAGAGCATATGCACCAAGACAAATTCCTTGTGTGTCCAATCACACTTGGCCAATAAAATTCTATTCTATTCTATTCTATTCTATTCTATGTATATGTATATGTATATGTATATGTATATGTATATGTATATGTATATGTATATGTATATGTATATGTATATGTATATGTATATGTATATGTATATGTATATGTATATGTATATGTTTAACATTAAATAGAAATAAAAACATGATAGAAATAAAAACACCCAAACCACAAAATAGATATTTTTAAATACTCACATATATTTCACGATAAGTAATTCTACGTTATGCTTCTATACATAAACATTATTATACACATATACACAAAATAATGTTTAATATTTATTTTATTAGTACCATTGTACTGTATGAAATATACATATTAACTCACCAAATCTCTACTATTTACACTGAAATTATCATCTACATTGGTAAGGCTTATTTCTAAGATATTTCAATGTATTAGTATACATATTTTTTAATTATTCTGTAAAAGTATTTCACAAAATATGATCATTTTTGTTATGTTCTGAAGCTAATGCCTAACTTTAAAAAATATTGCTGTTTAAGCTTGTTAATAAATAGAAGAATTACTGTTTATCTGGAATATAGTATTTTTAATACATGGAATGCATAAATAAATAAATATGACATTTTAAATAATTTTAAACCACTAATTATATTCAAATTATACAGTAAAAAATGATAAAATGTATAATCACACTTTTTGCTAAGCAGATGCATCTTATGGAAGGGTGTTACATGGTATTCTGTCTTACACTACATCGAAATATAGTTCTATGAATCAGCTTATATTAACATGGCAACCTTAAGGTATTATTAGAATTAACTCTTGGAATTTCCTGAAATCAGAACAACCTGGTGTTCTAAGTTTCTCATCTTAAGTGTCTGGATGCATCAAGTTTGGGAAAGTCTTCTTAACTTGATAGGTCTCATGTAAGTATTGAGAGATATTTTAAATATGACCTGAGTATACTTATTTTGACCAACTCTTGAAGTTTTGTAGCAGAACATTATTTCTAGCATACATTTAATCATTGTCTTATCTTTTACAGGCTAAAAATACCCAAAATTCTAATGTATAGACTTGTGAGCACATGTTTTGAAAGAGTAATAAAATATTAGTTAGTCCTCTACTGACAATCATTTACTGATATTAGTTGTATCAGAATATACTTTTCTTATAGATTAGCAATCTTTTGATGAGATTTTTATTTCAGTAAGACTATAACTGATCTTTAAAATATTCATTCTGTGTTACTGAAATTCCAATTAACTACTTTTTTAAAAAAATTAATACAGTACTTTCTATTTTCAGAAAGGTATAGCAGCTTAAATCACTGGATGCTATTTGCATTATCTCACAGCAGGGGGCTATAGCAGCTACAGTTCTGGGCCAATTCTTACACCTCTATATACCTGAACTACAGAAAAATGTTTATTACTACAATCTTCATACCATGTATGCAATACACGTTTTGAAAATATATTATTTTATTTATGATTAGTTTTAACCCATGCTTTTAACTGGTTTTTGTAAGACTGATAAAATATTAAGCAATTCCATGTGCTTAGCTTCTAAAAATTTCCAGATAAAAGTAATATAATGAAGCATGTTAATGAATAAATATATAGCTATATAATGGCTTATATATGATTTGTAGCGTAGGCTATTAACATTAACTGGGAGCACTTTTACTATATCCAGTAGCAAGGTAACTTGAATTTTTATTTAAATCTAGGAGAAAAAAATGTCTAGCCTCATGAAGTAAAATCTTGACTTCATCTTTTCACTGTCCACTAATATCTTTCTATACTTATTTTGTACAAAGTGCTTACTTCTTATATGCCAGGGTCAATCTCCATAGAACCTGATGATCGATCTATTATCGCCTTAAAATATTCTGGATTTTTGCAGTTGGCCTTCTGGTTAAGACAGGTTATTACAACAAAACCATATTTCTATACAAATTATATTTACTACCCAGCCTCAATTTAGATAAAAATAGATTTCATCTGCCCATTTTTCTTTCCTTATTTTCTTAAATCAACTTAAGATTTGATTATCAAGTCCATTGCAATTAATACAACTACTCCATATAAGGAATTAGATACAAGATGGTTTACATTTCTTAAGATTTATATTGTCCACAATAAAAAACTGAAGTTTTTTCTAAATATTGACTGAAAATCTTGATTTTCAATTTATTATTGTAGGTTTATCTACAAATTAGATAAGGAGTGTGGATAGGGAAAGTCTATGTGCATTAAAAGAGACAAAAGTTGAGAAATGATTAAATTGGATGAACTAAGTTTTTCCGAGCAAGTTTATTAATATTATATAATAATATTAATGACTAATGGACAAAATAAACCCATGTAGCGTTAATTAACATAAATAAGAAATTAATATGTGTTTAAACCATATAACTATTAAGAATAGCATACTTATGTTATAAATACTTCTTATGACTTCTTATCATTTCATTTCTGCCATATGAAGAGACAACAGGCTTCTGTATATTGGAAGAATTCAGTCATTTAATTTTTAATTATAAGAAAAAATCAGGCAAAGTGTTTTACAGAGCACCTTCTTAGTTAGACCTGCAAGGGTGACTGTCTGAACTCTTATTTTCATCAAGGACTGCTTAAAAACTGACAAACGTAAACCAAACAGAACACTCCACTTCATAAAATATAGGGCAAATACCAGGTATGTGATGTAAAAAGAAATAAATTATTCTTTATCTGACTGTAAAAGACCAGTATGATTACCTTCATAACAGCAACAGCAAAAAGCAACCTCTTGCATGGCATTTTTCTTTTACCTGATGCTGCCTGCAGTGGTGCATTTTTTTCCTTCCTGGCACAGTCACTGAACTGCTGTGTTTAAAAAAAAATACACGTATCTGGACAGGCAGACACAATTTTACACTATTAGTTTACTCTAAAATACAGTGCATGGAATGCAGCTGACTCCATATCCTAAAATATCAAGTTTTTTCTTCATCAGAAGCAACCATGATTAAACTGATGGAAAAAAAAATCAATAAAGAGAGCTTCCCCCTCCTTTTGCAGCAAAGAGAATTGACAGTTCACATGGAAATGTAACAAGAGAGGCAACCCCCTACATGTGCCACCTGCCAGATTCCTCAATAAATAATCCCATAGAGCAGCACAACAGCAGCTCCTTGTATTGTGATATTCCCAGCAGTTCCCAGAGATTAGTAAGAAAAGCAAATAGCCATATAAAATCATCTCAGTTCCCAAACACATTCCACCTCTTTTCGGCACAGCCTTTAAAACTCAAAAAATAAACCTGGGAGTTTATGCAGATTCCTAAAACCAGCAGATTCAGAGTCACTTAAAAGATTACTTCTGCTTTGGGGATATAGGGAGCAAAGGCTTCCAACTGCTTTCTCTGGAGACTATATCATACTATCGCAATTACATGGAGGCATGGAATACCAAAAAGAAGAAGAATCAACCAACTTTACACTACCATTCCTTGCAAAGAGATGATACCGTGTGTCTACATGGTATCACAAGGTCACAACTGTTTCTTAATTAGAGAGCATAGAGAGATTGAGACACATTTTTGGACTCAGACAACATGATGGTGGGAAGAGGGGCAAATGCCAACCATCCTGAAGAAAACATGGAGAAGTTGCTGGTGCTCGCTGACCTCATTTGAAGCCTCCAGAAGCAAACTAGATGGTTGTTAACACTCAAGGATGCTTCATCCTGACACATTTGGATTTCTAACTGTTATATTCTCCCGTTGCCTGTGGGAGGGAAGGAGAAACAGGCAGCAAAAGGACCCTCCAACCACATACTCAAACACTGCAGCCATAAAGACACCGCACACACACAGAGACACACTCATACATCCATTATCCTTATTGCACATTCCAGCACCACAGCCACATTCTCGAAGGAACAAGAAGGATCAACGGAATCCTTCCCTGGATTCCTTAATAGACATTACTGTTCACCACTTACCACAATTTTACAGAGGTAAAAGAGATAGTGTTGGAAGCTAGAAATAAGCTGCCTTGCTTTCTACTTCTTATTTAACAGCCACCTTACACGTTTCTTCCATTGTAATATCTGCATTTCACTTACTGGGTCAATATCAGTGTCAAGGGAACATAAATTAGGAAAAAAAACCAGAATAAATAATGCAAAAACAAAGAACTGAGGGAAACAAGAGGCTTCGAGAATGCCCTACAGTATATATTATAGGTTATGGCGGGAGGAGAGGGGGATCCAATATTTCACTTTGCTCATCTTTAAGACAAGCCACACTTCTATAGTCTTATTGTCTGTGCCCTCCTTCCCCCCCCCCCCATTTTGAGCTTTTATCCTCCTGGGATGATGTTGCAGTGCACACGTTGTTCACCTCACTGCATTCCCCTTCTCACTTTCCTAGACCTATTTGATGGGGTGAAAAAGAGTGGCAAAAGGGGAAGGTTGCAAGGAGTTGAAAGGGAGAATGGGAGCCTCCAAAGGGAGGGAGGGAGGGAGGGCACGAGGGAGAGACTATTAAGGGCGGGCAGGAAAGGATTAATGTTTGTGCAGCACTTTAAGGACGGAAAGCGCTACCCAAGTGGGGCTTCTGTTGAATACAACGCGGGAGGGTGAAGGGATGAAAGAAATAGGCAAAAAGGAAGAGAGAGAGAGAGAGAGAGAAAACCAGGAGAAGGCAAAGGAACCCCACAGCTAAAGATACCAGGCATGTGGGAGAGGGAGACGTGGGTAGGAGGGGAGAGCAGAGAAGCAAGAGACGAAGACAAACGAGGAACAGGTTGAGGGCAAAGCTCCAGGGGGGAGAGGAAATAAGGTCAACGGAGGAATCCTTATGAAGCAGCTGTGGCCTCTTCAGCCCTACCGATTCCCCCCCCCCACCTTCGGACGCACATCATATCCCTAAGTTGGAAGAGAGCGGGGGCCAACGAGGGAGACGGGCGGGGGTGGTACCTTGTATAAGGATCCCGCAGAGGCTGTATAAGCGCAAGACGACGCTCGGTTTCAGCCGCATCCTGGAGGTTTCCCTCCGGCTGGCTGGACGTGAAAGCAAGAGAATCCCGCGGCGGCTGCGGCGGCGGCGGCTGCTGCTTCTGCTGCTGCTACTGCTGCTCCCCACCGCAGCTTCCTCCTCTTCTTCTTCCTCCTCTTCTCACCCGGCTCGTCGTTCCCTCGGCAAAAACCGCCGCCGCCGCCGCAGTGTCTCCCTCAACCTATCCAACGGATAACCACGAGAACCAGGCTCGCGCGGGTGTGCAGCGGGGAAGAAGTGCTGTTGGTTGGCTTTCCTCTTCCCATTAATTCGTCCTCCAGCCCTGTCCTTTTTTTTTTTTCTTTTTCTCCCGGATGGGCACAATTGCACCCCACACACAGAGAGAGAGAGAAAGACGCACACCTCCTTTCTTTCGCGGAGCCGTCTATCCGTTCCTTGCAATGTGACAAGAGCTGCTTTTTCCTCTTCGCCGGTCAATCCGACTAACAAGACGGGGTGGCGGCAGTTGCCCTGGTCCTCCTTACAGCTTCGCACGCTCTCTCTCTCTCTCTCTCTCTCTCACCTCGGCTCGCAGGGAGAGTGCTCCGCTACCCAAGCCGCTTTTCCAGCTCGAGACACAAGGGCAATCTCAGCGCGCGCACCTCCTCCTCCTCCTCCTCCTCTCTTTCTCTCTCTCTCCCTCCCCCCTCCTTTCTCTTCCAAGTCGCCACCCCCTTCCAAACCACGCTTTCCTTTCTGAATAGCCACACCTCTAGATTTCCAAGACCACGCCTCTCCCAGGGATTTTGATATATTTCCCCCCTCCCCGTCCGCCCCCGTTTGCATAGCCATGCTCTCCTTGACAACCGCCCCTTTTCGTGCTTAGTACGTGACAGACAGTAGCACCTATCCAATAAAAAGGACACACTCTGTACATTCTGCCTGTTAAAGGAAAGCAATAAGAATAAGAATAAAAGCATAAGAATAAGACGAGGAGCAGGAGGAGGAAGAGGATCTTAAATATTTGAAGGAGAAGAGAATTATTGCTGAGAGTTACCAGCTTCCCTGCCTCTACTCCGGACTGGGAAGTACTTAAGCCAATTAAAATTACAACTAGACATTACTTACAAGCCAATGGAACAACAGACAAAAGAATAAAAGGTGGGGAAGATCGGAAGTAGTAGAGACGCTGTGCAAAGGTAATCCTGAAAGTGGCTGGCTTTTCCTTCCCCGCCCCCCCCTCATTTATTTATTCATTCATTATTAACTTGACAGGTTGGAACGAAGCAAGTGCCCAAAGGCCTGAAACAGCGCCCGTTTGAGAGCTATTGAGAAGCAGAGAGGGAACAAGCGAGCGAGTCTGGGAAAATGGGTCACTGCGCAGGCAGCCGCGCAACTGAAACTAAAAAGCACGATTTGCTATGTATGTAGTCTAAGAAAAGGGGATGGGAAGATTATCGAACAATGATTGAGGGAGAAGAATGCATGAGGAAGGAGGCAGTGACAGGTGACCTAAAATAATAGGTGCATGCGGAATAATCATTGAAAGAAGAAAATTCAAGTAAGTTTCATGAAAAAAAAGTGTAGGATTTAAATTAAGCTGCTTTTTCACATCTCAGTTGTGTTCATTTTTTTTCCTTTTCAGATTAAGGACATAGCCACTATCACTACAGTGCAATATCACAACCGTACCTGCTCCTGCATAATGTGACTGCATGACTCCACCTGCTCCCTGTGGTTTGCCCATTTATAAGAAATCCTAGTCTAGTGGCTCATTGTGCCTTTTGACATAGCAAGATTGGGCATCCAGTCACCGTGTAGCATACTGGGCCAACTGAAGATAAAATCTCGTTTTAGGAAAACCCCTTTTCATCTGCATTTCGGCTACAGAGCTATCCACTTATTCAGTATTTGCCCACTTGAGAATCAGACCATTCTGGTTTTTTTTTAACTCTTGTAACTGGCCCAGCAATTATAATGCCCTGTTC
Organism: Ahaetulla prasina; assembly: GCF_028640845.1. Classification (NCBI taxonomy): domain Eukaryota; kingdom Metazoa; phylum Chordata; class Lepidosauria; order Squamata; family Colubridae; genus Ahaetulla; species Ahaetulla prasina. Next base: position 44,977,032 of record NC_080543.1, read on the forward strand.
ACAAATGTATTTTCAGCCATCACATTCTAGTTCCCAAGGGATGACAATTTAATTCCCAAAGCTTGTGGCAGAAGGCTACAGGTCATCATAACACTAGATAAACTAAGCATTCAAAGGTACTTCGGGTAAGCTTTGACCAATAATCTGTTATACATGCTTTTTTTCCCTATTTTTAGCTGTGGCAGTTTATTTGTGCAAGACTTTATACCTAAGAACTTATATTTGGAGTTACAATGCTTTTATAGCTTTAAGCCTCTTTGGGGAAGTACAAACCAATAAAATTAAAATGTGGGAAGAACTAAAAGTGTCCACTGAACACCATTTTATTGAGTAATTCCTAAAAGTCAACAGCTATGGTGTTTTTGATCTACCAATGTAGTGGTCAGTTTTCTAGTTGGTGGTTTGTGAAAACTACCATTGGTGAACCAGGATTTTCTGGTTTTCTCCATATATTTCCCCCTCATTTCCCCCTATGGTTCAGTTGCTCTATAACTGCATGATCCAAGGTTCATATTCAAGTCCCATATGAGGCAATGGCTGGTGCAGTGATAATCCCAGCAAAGTGTTGCTGTGAAATTATATGGTGGACAAACCAAACCATTATTCTCCTGGGCTCTAGGACAAAGCCAAAGTCCGGAAGAAATTCCAGCGTAAGCTTCAATACACTGATATGCGTGACCATATGGCATAAAATGAAGGCTAGGGGCTTTCCACACTTGGTAAGAGCATAGAACAAAATCAAATGTAATCAACTGGGTATAGGTCTGGAAATGACTATACATTACATCCCATACAGAGTGTCTTCAAAGAGGTTGGGACACAGCATCCATGGCCACTGCAATTGTTTCCAGAGTTTGCTTCCATGAAAACAATAATTAATTATTGCTGGCTTTTCAAACATCTCCAGAGCTCAATGAAAAATTCTTCTCAGAATACAGAAGTTGGTCATGAGAGAACTTTAAACAATATCCCATTAGATGGGCAGAGGATTGCCTGATACACACTATCCTGATGCTACAAAGTTTAGCACTGGAATATATTCCTTTTTAGTTTTATGTTACCAGTTTTATGTTACCATTTGACCAGTTAGTTGTGTAGCAATCCCAGATTATCTATGGCTGAATTTAATATACAAGCAGTCACAATTGTAATCTGGTGCACACAAGGGGAGTGTGCAGAAGCGATGGGCAGCCACTGTTGTCAAGTGCTGAGCAGATTTGTGATTATAAAAGTGATTGAATCAATGGCATAATCCACTTAAGGCTGTATTATCAGAAGATGTTTGAGAAATGTTTGTGTTGGTCCTGATTGGCCATGAAATGTGTGGAAGGGAAATACAATAGCAAATGCTGGCATGCTAAGATGTATGACTATCATAAGAGGAACACTAAGCTTATGTACTTTGAATAGGCCATGTCAACTGTTCAAAGTGGCAGAAAGTTGAAATCAGAATTTTCTACCCTGACCAGCACTGGAATGCATGGCTAAATGAATTGCTCCAAAATTTTATGATATTATGATCTTACAGTCACAATGTTACATTATAGTGAAATTTAGAGGCATCCACAGCAAATGGAACAAATTTCAGCAGAATTACAAAATATATTCTGATGCTACCATGATAAATTCGTACAAATTCATGTAAGTATGCAATTCACATGCAAACAGATCAAAGTTCATGTCATAATGCTGCAATGCACATTTTTAAAAATTTGTTCCCTTGCCTTTTCCCAATGGATTGCATGGTGATCTTTGCAACGCCGAACATTTTAAGCCAGGATATTTATAAACATTGCAAATAAGATTAATACTAGATTTCTAGTACTAATTTCCTTTTACCAAGTACTGTTCAGCCTAGCAAATAATAAAATATAAATCCAAAGAAAAGGTAAATGTCAATAAAGAATTAAATGGGATCAATTATTGCATGATTGGCCTCATAAACAACCAAAGAAGCATGTTTTCCATTAAATTAACAACAGTATAGGAAACCATGTGATTTTAAAAAAAAATATGCAAATCCCAATTAATTATATTCACATATAAGGGATAATAAATCTAGACCATAATATAGAATATATTTTTTTTGTTTTTGGTATCCTGAGCCAGCATACAGAACCTCTTTGTCATCATAGCATACATTTCCTTGTTTATTCATAAATGACACCATGATAACTATTTGGTTTGGGGTTTTGTTTTGGGACTTCTATTTTTGTTTTTATAAAATCCAATAAAAATGGTAATTTCAGCTGGTGCAAGTAGTCTGCTGAGTTGACCCACTATCTACAGATAGGGGAAAATAAAAGTAAATGAAGTCAAGCAGGCTCCCAGTCTGATTTCTCTTTCCTCAAAGCTTAGTTATAGACAAAAGGAACAGCAGCTGAAGATATGTGGAGGTAGAATTTATATGAGCAGAGAAAATAATAGGCCTGCTGTTATACAGAAGTCATATGGTCCAAGAAATATATCCGAAACTATCAAAAATTAGTGTTATTCTTAGAAGGGTAATTTGGCTTTCTGGGAATAGCATCATGGGTCCTTTAAGATTAGCCATAGATTTTTTTCGATAGTGTATACTAAGGATAAAACTCTGTTTCAAAGAGGCCTCCTTTGTATATTTCCGTTGGATTTTCCTTTCATTCTAATTTATGGTGCATCAAAAAGACAGTAGTTTTATTTATATATTACTATATCTACAGCCTTTGTTCCACTCAAATCCTGCTATGTTGTCTTGGGATAATATGCCCCAAGTGTCATACCCTGATGCATGCCACAAGTACAAACTTATCCAAAGTTTGAAGGTTGTCCCAGCTGTCCAGATAAAGTAAGTAGTGATACAGGAAGAGGTGGAATTGAATGATCAGTGATCACTTTAGTAATATCAGCAAAGATATGTGTCATTTTATGTGCCAGAAAGTGGTAATAAAGCACATGTATAAATAAAATAAAGTATTTGTTGCCATAGCATTGAATGATGGGCCCTTCATTTATTAATGAAGAGACAATGATATTAATATCATTATAAAATGATATTAAATAAATACCCAGATTGTTGGGGGGGCAATAAGTTGACTTTGTAAATATACAAATAGAATGAGACTATTGCCTTACACACTGTAAGCCGCCCTGAGTCTTCGGAGAAGGGCGGGATATAAATGTAAATAAAAAATAAAAAAAAAATATGCAACAAGATTAAAGGCTATGGATTATCTAGTTACTGATAACTAGATAAGCAGAACAAGGATATCCAACAATTTCTTAACAGTTTCCACACAACCAAAATTCCTATATGTATGAACATCACAAGTTGGAGTACACAGAAACAAAGTATACTATATAATTGGTACAAGGAGATGGAAGAGTTTAGTTATGGCAAGAACTGTAGCCTAGGTCTGACTGATCATGAATTGGTCATGTGCAAGTTCCAACTCAATCTAAACCGTTTTCAAGTTAAATAGTAGAAATTGATTTGAAGTTCTGAACTGACTGATAGGAAACCAGAACTAGAGAATGAACTTAAGAAGTTATTAAGGAGGAATGCCAAAATAGACTTACCCAGATCAAGAAACAGAATATATAAATTTTAACATTAGAACAAACCATGGAAATTGGGTAGAAGAGAAGAAAAGACAAGCCAAAGGTCAAAAATCTCAAGTAAAATGAAGATTTTCAAAGAGATGTTAGACGAGTCAAGGAGCAGTATTACAACCATGACAGAGCATGATAAATTGGCTGTTGGCCAGCAAAAGAATAAGACAACACTTTACAATATCTCCATATTTAGTCAGTTGATATGCTGAAAATATATTAAAGTTTGGATTGGAACAAGATGAACAAGGTTTTTAAAATGGACGCAGAAGTATCAATAACTCATGTGATGCTCTCAATACTATTATGTTAACTGAAAATACAAATAAGCTACAAACTGAAAGCACAGTGAAAAAATGCATCTGGGATTACCCATAAAAAAGACCAAACTAATGGCAACAGGTACAACAGCCAACATTGGAACTGGAAATGAAGATATTGCAATGGTAATTAGCTTCTGCCTTTTAAGATCAACTATCAATATTAAAGGAACTAGAAGCCAAGAAATATACAACAGCTTAGCACTTGGTAGGGCAGCAATTATGTCCTTGGAAAAGATATTTGGATGCTACAAAACATATATTACTACAAATATCAGATTTGTGTAAGCAATGTTTTTCCTTATGACACTTTATGAAAGTCAACATTGAATTTTGAAGAAGCAGAATAGAAAGTGTATTTACATTTTTGAGTTTGGTGTTAGAAAACAACCCAAGATAATTAATAAATCAATCACAAAATAAATCAATCTAGAAATTAATTTGAAGTACAACTAACCTGACTCACTGTTATATTTTAAACATGTTAGACTAAGACCTAATTTAGGGAAACATGGAAGGAAAGAAAAGAGTGGCACAGACTCAATTATAGCAACTGAGTTGAAAAAGTGACTTGAAAGAGTGTGTTTGGCATAGACCATCCTGGAGTGGTACTATCTGTACAATAGCCAAAAACTGACACAGCCTTGATGCCACATAAGTACTCCCTCAACAGCTCTTATGCATAGTCTCAGTGCTACAGTAAACAGTCCTAGTTCTTGCTCCAATATCCTACTTCTAAGTTTTCATAACTACCCATGTTAAGTATAGAAACTGGGTTGTTCTATAATAAATTTTCTCCACAAATATTTTGTGGACCTTAAATTATTGAACTCTGTCCTCCGTAGTATCTTCCATTCAAATTATTTGTACAGCCTTAGCATGGGAAGTTGATAATGAAAGTAACCCTGAAGACTAGTTTTAGGAACAAGTCCAAAAATGCAGATCCATACTTGCAACTACAATAATCACTTTACACTTGACTGCATAGAGCTAGTATTTCAAATAAAATTACTGCAGCTTAACATACCTATCTGAAGTGAGATAGCAATCAACAGATGTACTTTACATACTATATGTGAAATGGATAATGGTGCCACAAAAGGCATTTGTAAATACCTTACTCAATGAATTATTATTGTGCATGACTATTACCTAGATGCAAACCTTTATCTACTGCACATTGTGATTTATTTTATTATTTATTTTATTTTATTTGATTTTTATACCGCCCTTCTCCCGAAGGACTCAGGGCGGTGTACAGGCATAATAAAAAACCGACAATACAATATACAGATTTAAAATACGATTTAAAAAACTTATTTAAATTAGCCCAGTGATTAAAATTTACCATACTAAAACCCCGTTTAAAATTAATAAATTTAACATTAAAATCCCGATTTAAGCCAGCCCCGCGTGGATAAAAAGATGAGTCTTGAGTTCGCGACGAAATGTCCGAAGGTCAGGTATTTGGCGAAACCCGGGGAAGCTCGTTCAAGAGTGTGGGAGCCCCCCCAGAGAGGGCCCTTCCCGTGGGGGCCGCCAGCCGACATTGTTTGGCGGACGGCACCCTGAGAAGTCCCTCTCTGTGGGAGCGTACGGGTCGGTGGGAGGCGTATGGTAACAGCAGGCGGTCCCGTAAGTACCCAGGTCCTAAGCCATGGAGCGCTTTAAAGGTCATAACCAACACCTTAAGTGCACCCGAAGGCCACAGGCAGCCAGTGCAGTCTGCGCAGGAGCGGTGTTACATGGGAGCTACGTGTAGCTCCTCTATCACCCGCGCAGCTGCATTCTGACTAACTGAAGCCTCCGAGTGCACTTCAGGGGGAGCCCCATGTAGAGAGCATTACAGTAATCCAAGCGAGAGGTAACGAGCGCATGAGTGACTGTGCATAAGGCATCCCGATCAAGGAAGGGGCGCAACTGCCGAACCAGGCGAACCTGGTGGAAGGCCCTCCTGGAGACGGCCGTCAAATGGTCTTCAAACGACAGCCGATCATCCAGAAGGACACCCAAGTTGCGCACCCTATCCTTTGGGGCCAGTAACTCGCCTCCAACAGCCAGCTGCGGCTGCAGCTGACTGAATCGGGGTGCCGGCATCCACAGCCACTCCGTCTTGGAGGGATTAAGCTTGAGCCTGTTTCTCCCCATCCAGACCCGTACAGCCTCCAAACACCGGGACAGCACTTCAACAACTTCATTGGGGTGGTCCGGGGTGGAAAAGTACAGCTGGGTGTCGTCAGCGTACTGCTGGTATCTCACCCCGAAACCACTGATGATCTCACCCAACGGCTTCATGTAGATGTTGAACAGCAGGGGCGAGAGAATCGACCCCTGTGGGACCCCACAAGTGAGGCCCCTCGCGGTCGACCTCTGCCCCCCTGTCAACACCGTCTGCGACCGGTCGGAGAGATAGGAGGAGAACCACCGGTATACGGTGCCTCCCACTCCCAATCCCCCCAACCGGCGCAGCAGGATACCATGATCGATGGTATCGAACGCCGCTGAGAGGTCTAATAGGACCAGGGCAGAGGAATATCCCCTGTCCCTGGCCCTCCAGAGATCATCCACCAATGCGACCAAAGCTGTCTCCGTGCTGTATCCGGGTCGGAAGCCGGACTGGAACGGGTCTAGATAGACATACTTATCTAACACTCAAGAGACTAACCAGTACCAATAAAGGAGAATATTTATAGCTCAGGGTTGAAATGGGAGTCCTTGGGGTTCTCTGAGCTTGTTTGTTTTCTTGCAGATGTTTGATCACCCTAACTAGGTAACATCATCAGTACTAGTAAGGAGTGCGGTTTGCTGTCAGTTTATATTCTGGTGTCTTGCCAGTAGGTGGGTGGGGACTGTCTAAGGGATTCTTTGATTGGACTGTTACTAATGGCTCTTTGGCAGTTTCTTGACTGGGGTATTGCTTACATGATTGTTGGTCTGAAGTTGACCTTGGAGTTAATCTATGCTGATCTGAGTGCCGATTACTGGTGGAGAGAAGCTGGAGTCTCTTTCTCTTTAGGGCTGGTTGATTGTCTCTTTTGTATAGTCTATAGGTGTTTTTAATGTTTATATGTCTATTGATGGCTGATTTGTCAGACTGCCAGGCTTTTAGAAATTTCCTGGCATTTTTTAATTTGGCCTGGTCTAGGATTGTCACATTTTCCCAATTGAAACTATGGTTAAATCTGTCTAAATGTTGTAAAATTAAAGAATTTTCATCATGTCTTCTGAGTGCCAGTTGGTGTTCATAGACTAATTGCCAGTATGCAGAATACCATTTGATTTATTATTTATTTATTTATTTATTTATTGCATTTTTATACTGCCCTTCTCCCGAAGGATTCAGGGCAGTTAACAGCCAATTTAAAAGATACAATAAATATACAATAAAAACAAAACTAAAATTTATATAAATAGTGGCCAAAATTAAAAACTAAGTAATATAAAAACTAAAACCCCATTTAAAATTACTTAATCAGGCTAGCCCAGCTTGACGGAATAAAAGAGTCTTCAGTTCACGGCGGAAAGTCCGAAGGTCGGGGAGTTGGCGAAGCCCCGGAGGCATCTTGTTCCAGAGGGCAGGAGCCCCCACAGAGAAGGCCCTACCCTTGGGGGTCGCCAGATGACATTGTTTCACCGATATCTCAAACTTTGCCTACACCAGTTATTGTCTTTAGCTTTACATAAAAGACCATTTTAAAAATTGCTAAGATGTACTGCTCATGCATTTTCTCATAATAAAATTGATTATGAGTTAAGCCTTGTAGCATGCATTCTAGGCAGTGGTGGGTTTCAAATTTTTTTACTACCGATACTGTGGTGGTGGATGTGGCATGGCTTGGTGGGTGTGGCTTGGTGGGCATGGCAGGAGAAGGATACTGTAAAATCTCCATTCCCACCCCACTCCAGGGGAAGGAGACTGTAAAATCCCATTCCCACCCCACTCTAGGGGAAGGATATTGCAAAATCCCTATTTCCTCACGATCAGCTGGGACTCGGGAGGCAGAGAATAGATGGGAGCGGGGCCAGTCAGAATTTTTACTACCGATTCTCCGAACTACTCAAAATTTCTACTATCAGTTCTCCAGAACTGGTCAGAACCTACTGAAACCCACCTCTGATTCTAGGCCCTAACTGATGTCAATTTTCTCTGAACAATATAACTGTATCAAAATCATGGATCTTCTCTTTTTAAAAAAGAGAGGTCCAATGAAAATATTTCAGTAAATATGAAGAATGGTCATCTGCAATTTGAGTGTCCATTTGATAGCTCAGAAAGTTGAAGTGAGAGCTAGTAAATAACTGATATTCCTAATATGAATAGTTGAGGAACAAAGTTATTTCTCTATGGATCAGTCTTTCTGCACTGTAAAATTATGGCCTGCTGGTTCCTTGGAAGATACAATTAATTTGAATCATATTTCCTCTAATGCTAAAGTGTCTCATTCTGGATCAACAGGAACTGCTGCAAGTGTCATATTTGCACTTGAACTTGTACTGGAACTGCAGGAGCCATTTTTCACAGATTGCTCTGCCAAGTCAGTAGAGCCAGATGCTCTTATTATTTGCCAAGTCTTCCCACTCATTGATGACAACTCAAGACACATTTATAGATGCCTTTATGGGGATTTCAGATGACCTCTTTTTTCTTAGCATTCAATATTTTATCTTTATATGTATGTGAATTAAATACCTTGCATTCTAGATACATGATCAGATCAAACAATCCTAATTTGAGTATAATTAAGAATCACAGTATAGATTGGACTTTAAATTAATAGTAGTGATAATAAGCTAGTTTTGATATTGTTGTACATATTATATATTAGACCCTCTAAAAACAGCAGCATAACTTATTTATTATTTAGCTGCCTTCTGAATTCCATGCTTTGCACTATAAATCCTATTGTAATTAAATTAATCACACAATAGGATGATTTAATTTTAGGATAACAGGCTAAAAATTACGTTGAATTCCTATGCAGTGTGAATTTTGTAACAAATATAATTCCAAATACAAACTTCATCAAACCATTACACTCGATAGTTCTTAATTGATTGATTTAGACTTATATAGCCACTCTTTTTCTACAGCTGAATTCCTTATATCCTGCATGTATGCATGTGGGGGCTCCGACCCTGTGGAACAAACTTCCCCTCGGGCTTCGACAACTATCTGACCTTAGGACCTTTCGCCGCAAACTTAAAACCTATTTATTTCGTATGGCTGGACTAGCTTGATTTTTATCTTTAAATTTTAACTGAATTTGATGGGTTTTTAAATTTTTGTAATTTTATGGGGATGTATGTTATTTTAATTTTTGGGCAAATTTAAATCAGTTTTTTAAGGGTTGTTTTAACTATTGTGTATGTCTGTATTTTACCTGCCTGTTCACCACCCTGAGTCCTTCGGGAGAAGGGCGGTATACAAATTAAAACATCATCATTATTATTATTATTTATTATTATTATTATTATTATTATGATGATGATGATGATGATGATGATGATGATGTTTTTATTGTATTCTTTTTTTACTATAAATTTTGTAGAAACACAAGGCTCCTTTTTTTTTACTCATACTCTGAGGTTTTCATTTTCTATATTATTTAGCTAAAGAACTACAAAATGAAAAAAGAAAACAAAAATCACCTGATTGTTACAAATAATAAATTTAAACATTTAATTAATAATTCCTATAATCTTTGATTTCTGCAGAAGATATTCTTATAAGAGTTATAGACTTAAGAGACCCCTAATGTTTAGAAATAACATCTACCGTATATACTCGAGTATAAGCCGAGTTTTTCAGCACGTTTTTTGTGCTGAAAAACGTCCCCTCGGCTTATACTCGGGTCTATACAGCTTATACTCGAGTTTGTTTTTTTTTAAGCCCCTCGGCTTATACTCGAGTATATACGGCTTATACTCGAGGTTTTTTTTTTTTTCTCTTTTTTTCACATTTTACCGGACGGCGCGGGGAAGCCCTGCCGGTGCAGTGAGAGGGCGGGGCGGGGGAGCCGCCAGCCTTCTCAGCTGAGGGAGGGAGGGTTTCCCCAACCGGTAGGTGCCTCATTTCCCACCCTCGGCTTATACTCGAGTCCCCAGTTTACCCCAGTTTTTGGGGTAAAATTGGGGACCTCGGCTTATACTCGGATCGGCTTATATTCGAGTATATACGGTATGTCCTTAGCTGCCAACTGTCTGATTTTTAATCAAAATTTGCTTGGGTTAAATAGCATGCTAACATTATAACAATTTCCAATCATGTATCAATAAAGGATCAAAATAAATTATACAATTAAAAGAATTTATAGTGGTGGTCACAGAGAATTTTATTTTTTAGTTTCAAAGTGTATGATATGTTCACTACAGCACCATCTCAAATTTAGCAAAGATGTTCACTAGAGATCACATAATCTGAAGCACTGCAATTAGGAAACAATAAAAGCCCTCCCCTCCAATAATGTGAGAGAAAAGGCAGCATAAGAAAGTGATATGCCAACAATCAAAGTTATGCTATTTTATTTTAAAATATTTCTTTAAAATGAAATGAACATTGAATTGATAACCATAAATTAGCTTCAAAGTATGGTTGTTCATAAAATAATAATGATGTAGTGTGAATCTAATAACCTTTCCCTTTTCAGTGCCCGGAAAATTAATGTTAGATTGGTTGAGTTTACTGCTAGTGAACTTTGGAAAGAAAGTTTCCAAAGAGAGAAAGTACTGTCTGTCTGTCTGTCTGTCTGTCTGTCTGTCTGTCTGTCTCTCTCTCTCTCTCTCTCTCTCTCTCTCTCTCTCTCTCTCTCTCTCTCTCTCTCTGCTTATCATCTATCTTTCTCATCTTATCATCTATCTAGCCAGAATAAGATTTATCCACTTTGTATTATAGCCCTTTTCACTGCATCTTGTCTGTAGAAGTGAATAAGTTCCATCGCTTGCAATCTAAACTGACTTAGAATAATAGTGGCTCTGAAATGCACTTTATAAAGTATTTGAGTTGCAGGGCTGGGATAATCCACAAATAAAATGTTATGTAGCCAGTATAAATGTAGTAGTAGTAAACACAACTATGTGCAATGCTAGTAATAAAATTAGAATGTTTGGAATATCCATCTATTTAACAATGCTTTGTGTTACCATAGGTAGGTGTTGTAGTAGATGGTGCCAGGGGTGAAATCTAAAAATTTTCCCTACCGGTTCTGTGGTGGGCATGGCTTGGTGGTCAGATGACTGGGTGGGCATGGCCAATAACAATAAATAATAAAAATAATAAAGTATACAAAACAATAAGAGGTACCAAAAACCAACTTTCACACTTTACACACACACAACATAACACAACTGACTCACACACAATGTAAAAGCAGTTGCACTTCACCCAAAATGTCCCCTGCAACAAGCAGGAACCTCACACAGCCACAAAAAGCTCAAAAACCAACTTTCACACTTTACATACACACAACACAACTGACTCACACAATGTAAAAGCAGCTGCATTTCACCCAAAATGGCCCCTGCAACATGCAGGAACCTCACACAGCCACAAAAAACTCAAAAACCAACTTTCACATTTTACACACACACAACACAACACAACTGACTCACACACACACACACACACACACACACAAAATGCCACATACAGCTTTGTGAGATTTTGTGTGTTTTTGTAGTTAGAGTGAAACACTACAAAAACACACCAAATCTCAGAAAGCTGCACAAATATTTTATTTTATTTTATTTATTTTATTTATATTTTTTAGATCAGGGCTCTCCAACCTTAGTAACTTTAAGGTTTGTGGACTTCAATTCCCAGAGTTCCTCAGGCAGCAAAGCAGGCATATTCAGTTGCTGACTGAGGAGATAGATTTCAGGCAGACAGATTCAGTTGCTAGCTGATGCAACTGATGTAAAGCATGGCTTTCCCAGCCCGAAAGGTGCACTTAATTAGGTAAGTGCCTTAACACAGCCCAGAACCTCTTAAAAGGAAGTTTTCTACAAGCTCTTCGGCTAAAGAGTTTGTAGAAAACATGTTTTTTAAGGTTCTGGTGATGAGGAACTCAGCTGGGATCGCCAGAGGAGCCTTTTAAAACCTTTTTTTTTTAGCAACCTCTTCGGCCAAAGAGCTAAAAAAAACTTTTAAAGAGTTCTGACGATCTCAGCTGAGCCACGGGATCATCAAAGGCTTTTTTTTTACTTTTAAAGGCATGTTTTCGGCTGAAGAAAAACTGCTTTTAAAAGAAAAAAAACTGATGATCGCGCGGCTCAGCAGAGGCAGGGGGCGGGGCCAGGGATTTTTGCTACCGGTTCTCTGAACCAACAGCCGCCATCGCTACTGGATTGGGCGAGCCGGTCTGAACCGGGAGCATTTCACCCCTAGATGGTGCCTACTCCTAAAAGATAGTAAAAATTTTCCTCTAGCTGCCTCCCTAGTTTTCTGGGTAGAAAGCTAGATAACACAGTTTAACATAGAAGGCAGACAGTTCTGAGAATCAGATCAATAGTTAACACCCAACCCTTTCTTCTGCTTATTTGCTTGCTATTATTTCAGAATTCTTTTATTTGTGATACAATTCAGATTCAATAAAGCAGGATTTTTTTTAACTGTGCCAAGTAGTGAAAAAAATGTAGCATGAATAGAAAATTCAAAATCTAGTTTTTACAACTGTTCATCCCTGGAAGAGTGTTTTTGCATTCTTGTCTCCTCTGCTGGCCAAATCTGATCTGTCTTTTGTTTTAATACTTATCACATTTCAGAAAGAGTAAAGTAGGTTAATTAAATAATTATAAATCTTCACAACAGCTGTTTATTATGAAAAAAGTAATCTGAACCAAATAAGAGACTATAATCACTTCTTTTACTAAGTCTCATGTAGTTTCAGAGGATACGTGATGCAGACCGTTTGTCAATAATTCATGTTTTGCCTTAGAATTCTGGACTTTTCAATGTCTTTTAAATGTGATTAGATGCACTCACATCTACATAAGTATGTAAAACAAAGCTAGAATGGCTATACTTGCATCTTTTGCATTATTGAACTTTCCTTCTTTAATATGTATAATATTTATTTATTCTTTTAATTTTTAATTTAGTTTGTTAATTGTTAATTTGTTTGTGTCTCTTCGTGTTTATATTCCACTTTTTGCTTCTGTCTTGCAAATGCATAGCTAAATAATGAAGAAAAGGTATAAAATAAATATGAATATCATTAAATCATTTGTGGAGTAAAAGAAAAAAGGAAAAAAAAACTTCTTCAAACAAAACTCCTTTATTAATTGTTAATTTGTTAATGTTTTGTCTGTATTTGTATTCTACCTTTTGCTTGTATCTTGTAAATTTAATAGATAAATGCCTAGCTAAATAATTTAAAAAATATATAAACGTGGCTATTATTAAGTTATTTGAGGGGTAAAAGAAAAAAGAAAACAGCAGAACATTTCTTCAAACAGAATGACTTTATTAATTGTTAATTTATTAATGTTTGTGTCTATGAGTGTCTTTATTTCACTTTTACTTTTGCCTTGCAAATTCAATAGATAAATGCACAGTGAACTAATTAGGAAAAGATATAAAATAAACATAGTTATTAAATAATTTGTGGAGTAAAGAAGTAAAGAAAACAGCAAAAAATAAATCTTCAAACAAAAATCCTTTATTAGAAAAACAATGTATTCTTCTACCATTCCCATGTCAACAAAGATTGCATGATGTTCTTTGGGAAGTCAGGATAATTTTCTAATTACTGTGTTACTCTTACAAATCTACTACTAATTTTCGAAGAACTCAGAAGAGGCTTTGGAGGTGCATGTGAAACTTAAGATAGGCTAGTTCCATACTGCTGTCTGAACTTGGTTATTTTTTTGACATTTCATTACCAAACTAAGTAAAATTAACAATGCAAATTTAATTTATTTGTTTATTTATTTATTTATATCGCACCATTATTATTTTTTACAGATAACTCAAGGCTCTGAAGATATCCATAACCCTTTCTCCTCTTATTTTCCTCTACAGCAATAATCCTGTGAAGGGAGTTAGGCTGAGAGAAAGCGACTAGCCTGAAGTTATCTAGCTGGTTTTCATGGCTAAGGCAGAATTTGAACTCATGGCCTTGTGCTAAGTTAATGTTGAGTTTATATATAATTACATATGGCAGAGAGGGAAACTGTATATATTTAATATAGGGCAAAAAAACCCAAGCTGATAGAACACCAATTTCCAAATATTAGGAGTGCTCGAAAGTTGTAACATGCCTTGGGGATTATAAGGATATTTTTTTTACATTAATATAATTTAGATGTGATTTATAACTACATAAATATTGTAATTTTTTAACATTTTGTTTGTGTCACACAATTCAACAAAAGACTTCACACTCTTTCTTCCATTGGATATTTTATTATTTTATTTTATTTTATAAAAGTTCTTATCTTATGGCCTAATACTATCAATAATAGTACCTTTAAAAAGGTAAAGGTTCCCCTCACACATATGTGCTAGTCGTTCCCATCTCTAGGGGGCGGTGCTCATCTCCATTTCAAGCTGAAGAGCCAGCACTGTCCGAAGATGTTTCTGTGGTCATGTGGCCAGCATGACTAAATGCCAAAGGTGCACGGAATGCTGTTACCTTCCCACCAAATATGGTCCCTATTTTTCTATTTGCATTTTTTACGTGCTTGCAAACTACTAGGTTGGCAGAAGCTGGAACAAGTAATAGGAGCTCACCTCATTATGCGGCACTAGGTATTCAAACTGCTAAACTGCCGACCTGTCAATTGACAAGCATAGCATCTTAGCTACTGAACCACCGCATCCCTTTAGTACCTTTAGAATGAAAATAATATTTAGATGCTTTAATAGATCAATATGTTTAATATGTTCTATTAAAACATAGAAATTAATTATGAACTATATTTAAACTGAACTGACTATTTTAATACTTTATTTTTTCTTTCCAAACTAAATGCCATCATAACAAGAATTGAAACAAATTGCTGCTGGTTCAATAAGGTTAACCATTATGACAAAACTTTTCTCTCACATTCCCATAAAACAACCTCTTCCAAAATTGGGTCAAATGAGATGATCTTTGAGGTTTACTGTAGCCTAGAAACAGGTTTATATGGCACTTGCTGTAGAGCTAAATTATTGAAGGCTTTTAGGGAGCTATCAGTACCTTGACTTTATCCTGATGTAAAATAGAAGTTAGTATACCAGTAGTTAACCTAAAATATATGGTTTACAAATGTACATGAAGGCATCATTCAGGCTGCTAGGTTTTTGATATTGTTTCCTTTTCAGTTTACTTTCAGCTCTGACTACTCATAAAATGAACTTCAATCATCTACCTGGAAGTTAACCCAGTTGGATACCCTAAGGCCTTATCAATTACACTGATAAAGAAAGAGTAATCTGTGTATACATGCATTCAATTAGTATTACAAACAAGGCACTTTATTTTACACATAATTCATCATAATTCATTTTCTAAGTCTTTTCAAAATGTGTATATACATCTAAATATGTCTCATATGCACATTTATTGGAGAAAAATATTTTCAAATGAGATACCTTGATAAATTTTATAATTATATTGGTGTTTAATGTTCCTTTTCAGGGTAGAGAATAAATTTAAATTTTAAAAAATTTAAATGATTTTTCTTTTGTAGAAATACATTGATTATTTTTTCAGTACATTATTCATTCAATTTTTTTTTAGATTGATATCATTGCCCATCTCAAATACATGATTCTGGGTGGCTAACCTAAAAGTTAAAAAAAAAACCTATGTACAGAAATTGTAGAACACACAGAAGCTAGGAAAAATTGCAAAAACATCACTTAATCATTCAGCACAATCAAGAAACAGGTTTCATCCAAAGTCTCAGGTTCAAGCATAGAGCCAAGTATCCAAAGCCTTAGAGAAGGCCAACAGAAACAAGACCAAACTAATCTTTGGAGAAAGATTATTCTAGAGGAGAAAATACGAGAGATATTCATATTCATGAGAGAAAATTCGGCTCTTAACTGACACTCCTTAGCAAAGGCATGCCCCTCCTGCTGGGACAGATGGGACAGATAGAGATAATTAGAAAGAAATAGTTCCATAAGAAAACTGGCCTCAAATTATGAAGAGTTTCAGCTCTCTGAATTACATGCAAAAATATGTTCATAGGCAAGTAACTTGTGGAGTAGTCGTTTTGTATGCACTGAAAAGCAGCTATTGCTAACTGCCGCATTATGTACCATCTGAAGCTTTCAAATGGCCTTCAAGGGTTGTCCCATGTATCACACTTACATGATCAAGAAAAGATGTAATTTATTTGTCCAAAAAGAAAATTATGTTAAATTTCATACATCTATCTTTGTTTTGATTTATAAACATGTTCTGTTGGATATTTTTGGGATTTGCCTTTTCAAGACTGCCATCGATATTTCCTTGTTGGATCCCTATTTGACTTTGTAAACTGGACTGTGTTGCTTCCTTGGGTTTAGTGACTAATAGGAAGTGGTTGAACTGGTCTGAACTAGCAACAGGCGGGAAGCTGGAAAACAAAGCTAACACTGGCATAAAAGATATCCTAATGCCTAAAGAACTTGGCTGTTTTCAGGTATAGTAGGTTACAAATTAGAAGATTCAATATCTAATCTAGTCAATTTTTCTACCCAGAATGTGGGAAAAGACAAGCACTTCCTTAATGAGACAGTGATATAATAGAGAATCACAGGAGTTAATTTCTTAGTGCTTTACTATAGTACTATTAGAAATTACTCAATCCGTATGTTGTTTGTAGAAGTCCTGTTTGTGTACATCCCAGCTACTAGATGGCATCAAGAAAACTTCTATAGGTCTTCTTGGCTGAACAGTGTGCTCTGTATTATGAATGCATATACTATACATTCTGAGGATTGCTTTAAACATTGATTGATTTGAGTGTGTTAAGTCTATATTTATTTAATGCCAAATAATGTATCACATTTAAGTTAAATTTCTTAACTTTTTAGATTTAATCTGCTCATTTCTACACTCTAGATTTCTTGTCAAGTATATATGTTTCTGGATCTAACTTTGCAATTGTGATAGAGGTAGGGGGAAATTTTGTCCATAAAGTGTCAACTACATATATCCAGCCAAGTTTCTAGAATAGCCGATCAGCATGAATTGGATATTATATTCTCAACAACTCTGGAAATTGGAGAAAAAAATGCAGGAAGGACATAATATCTTGCAAGCTTCCATGAAATAGGGCAAAAGGTTAAACATCTTCTCAGACTCTCCCTCTCTATATATATATATTAAAAAAACTAGTAACTGATTCATACTGGACTTGTGTAGGCAGCAGCACTTTGATTTAGCAAAGCATTTTATGCTATAATGTGAGAGACTTCTGTTGTTTTGTTTCAGACAGATGCAGTTACTAACTGGAAAAGTCAGATAGTGAGAGTTAAACGCATGTTCTACTCCTGATGTAGATGTAGAACTTGTAGAAGTTCTAGTAGATGTAAAACTTGGTATGACACAAAAGCAGTTCAGCTGAGATTTGCTTTTAGAAACCAGGACAGTGAAATTATGCAGACTCTCAAAGTGGCTTGAAAAGTGTGCTTTGCAGAAATGCATGTCAATGCAAATGATTCCTTCACAGTCCTAATTAATATGCAACATGCTTGCTGTTTTCATGTGAGGATTTGGTGGTCTAGGGAGCCATTGGGTTTCCTGTAGACTAAGACATCTAGGAAGAGAAATTGGTTGTTAACTTCTGTTTCCATGGTGAACTGTATTTTGGGGTATAGGCCATTGAGGTGTGTGAGGAAGTTGTCAAGTTTTTCTTTCCCGTGTGGCCAGATTATGAAGGTGTCATCTACGTATCTGAGCCAGAGTTTGGGTTTGTGATCAGATTTTTCTAGTGCTTGGGTTTCAAAGTGTTCCATGTAGAGGTTGGCAATGACAGGTGATAGGGGTAATCCCATGTGTGCTCCTTCTATTTGTTTGTATTTTTGTCCATTATAGATGAAGTATGTGTTGGATAGGCAGTGGTTGGTCAGATCTAGGATGTGCTTGGGGGGGTTATATTTGTTTTGGATAGCTGTCAAGGCTTCTTTGATTGGCACTTGGGTGAAGAGGGATATGACATCAAAGCTCACGAGTAAACAAAACTTACAGCCCAGTTACCTACTCATGAGCTTTGATGTCTTTATGATCTCTATGAACTGGAATGAGTTTTTACGTGTGAGGCGATGGATTCTGCATAGGGCTGTAGTTGTTTGGCGAGAAATTTGGCTAGGTTTTGTAGAGGTGAGCCTATGGAGCTGACTATGGGTCTGAGTGGGGTTCCTTCTTTGTGTATCTTGGGAGGCCAGAGCTTAGGGCATCTGGATGATTTCTCTCTGGGAATGATTCTTTGTTGGATTTCTTCGCTGATGGGGAGGCTTTTATTTTGGATCTAGTGGACAAACAAACATACATACATACATACATACATACATACATACATACATACATACATATATATATATATATATATATATATATATATATATATATATATATATGCAGGTTCTGGTATGTTCGGGTCTTTTCCCGTGTAAGATTGGAAATATTTAGGCTAAATACTAAATACTAAATACTTCTAATCTTACACGGAAAAGACCTGAACATACCAAAACCTGCATACATATACCCGTGAAAACCTACGAAAACAAATATATATATATATATATATTTGTTTTCTGAGGTTTTCGCGGGTGTTTGTATGTAGAGCTTTGGTTATTTGGGTTTTCTCCCACGTAAAATTGGAAGTGTCTTGGTGACGTTTCGATGAAGTCTCATTCATCATCGTCAGGCTGGGTGTTTTACGCGGGAGAATTTTACGCATGAGAAAACCCGAATAACCAAAGACAAATATATATATATATATATATATATATATATATGTTTTCTGAGGTTTTCACGGGTGTTTGTATATAGGTCTTTGGTTGTTCGGGTTTTCTCCCGTGTAAAATTGGAAGTGTCTTGGCGACGTTTCGACGAAGTCTCATTCGTCATCTTCAGGCTTCAGCTTCGTGCTTCTGGGAGCAATGTGTGATCGCAGCTGTTTCTTCCTTTTAACTGCTAGTGGGGGTTTGAACTGATTGGGTGGGAGCTTGGCTGTGCTCTGATTGGATGGGGTTTTCTGTGCTCTGATTGGCTGGGGTGTGTCCTGTGTTGGTGGGGGCTTGGTTGTGCTCAGTCTAATCTGTGCTGCAGGGGGATTTGAGCTGGTGAGCTGCACTGCTGCTGTTTGGCTTCGTGTTCGTGGTCGTGCTACATCTTCGTAGTGGGTGTCAGTCTGCTGCATGTATGGATTGGAGGGGTTTGAAGTGGCTAATGTTGCAGCTGCGGTCTGGCTTCTGGTCCTTGGTCGTGCTTCCTGATCAGTGTGGGTTTGGGTGTGCTTTCTGGGTGGATGTGGTGGTGACATCCTGTGTGGACCTCGTGAGTGTGGGTCTGGTGTCATTCCTCGTGTTAGGGACACGTTTGTCAATAAGGGCAGGTTTCCAAATGGCTGGTAGGCGGGAGGTATCATCTCGTTTGTTCATGCTGTGTGGGCGTTTTTCTATCTCGATGGCTTCTCTGATTATTCTGTTGTTAAAGTGTTCAGTTTTGGCGATAGTTCTGGTCTTTTTAAAGTCAATATCGTGTCCTGTGACTTTAAAGTGTTGGACCAGGGAAGAAGTTGGTTCCTCTTTTTTGAATGAGTTCTTGTGTTCTTCAATGCGTGCACTTATTCTTCTGTTGGTTTGTCCAATGTATGTGGTGGGGCAGGCGGTGCATGGGATTTCATATACTCCTTGATTTTCTAACTCAATTTTGTCTTTGGGGTTGAAACAGGGTCAAGATTGGCATCACAATAGCTCTCTCACCAGGAATTTATATGTAGAGCTGGATACCATTAGCACAATAATGATACCTCAACCTGTGCCTACAAACAACTTCAGGTAGCAGTTTCACATGTGTGTTAAATAAGAAGAAGAAACGTTTGGAGCCCTGTTATTCCATAAAGAATAACTGAAATTTGGGGGACATTTCCCATAAGTGCTATGTAGGATAACATACTTTTCCAAGGGGAACCATCACCATATGCACCACCCAAGCCTGTGTTATCTCTATGGAATAAAGCTGCTCCTCATGAATAGACCATGGAAACTGTCATTCTATGGTTGGGTCATGAATTGAATGACTGGGAGTTGGAATACACTCAAAACTAATGTTTATGGTCATCAAGCTCAAGCAGCTTATATCTTAATAACTCTTATGGATATTTTTTACTTGAATATTGGATAGATTAAGACGCTTTGCACTGGCAAAGTTTTACTGTATTCTTTGGGTGCGTTTTCACCTCAGGCTATCATGCAAATTTGATTTTAAATTGTAACAATTCTATCTCTCTCACTCACTCACTTACTCTCTCTTTGACTATGCAAGCAAAAGGGTCATAATATATGCATTATGAAAAGTTAATAGTGGATTAAGGGACAGAGGATTATAATTCTGAATTATTTAGAAGAGATTTTCTCATGGGAAATGAAGATTGCTTTCCTTTTTTGTTTTTTATTTTATTTTTTGAAAAGGAGATATTGAACATTAGAATCACAGTTTAAAGTGTGTGTGTTTAGGTGTGTATGAGTGTGTGTGTATTCTTAACTGTCCATCTTCTTCATAGAGGGGCTCTATGTACTTAATTTTTAGTGCAAACTTCTGAATACCTCCAGGCCAACTTTTTGGACAGAATGGATCAACCGTTTGATAAAATTGACATAGCATATTCTAATGAATTTGTGAATTAAGAACAAGCTGTTATGGATATTTATGAAATTAATTTGAAGGGGGATGTAAATATAGCACAGATATATTTGATGTATGACTTATTCCCTAAAGAAGACAAATAGATACTCAAACAGGAAACTGATTTGGATATTTTTCCCCTTCTGGATAGATGTAGCTCTGCTATGATTTGAAAATACTTTTTTAGAAGTGGAAAACAAAAGACTAAATTTTACTTACTGATATAAAATAAATCCGTTAAAATTCTGAAGGACTTTTGCTTTGAAACAGAGATGACCAACAAACTACCATTTTTTTTGAAAGGGTTAAAGCAGTGGTAGTCAACCTGGTCCCTACCGCCCACTAGTGGGCGTTCCAGCTTTCATGGTGGGCGGTAGAGTTTTTGTCCGATACTAAAGCACTTTCCTTTTTTAAATTTATTTGACTTTTTAAAAAATTTTCATAGCATTATTTAAAAACATATTCATTAGGTTTTCATAAAATTCCCCATGACAATTTAAATTTCTGAAAATGTACTATTTGTATCACCCACGCATAAGTTTAGTTCATGTTACGTAAGTGAAACTAAATGGCGCTATAGTGCAAACGCAAACAAAAGAGCCTCATTCCAAAATAGCTCGCGCCTCTCCCCCCACACCACCCAGCTGTAACAAACAAGCAGAGCTGATAGCCAGCGCCCCCCAAACCCAATCCATGATGCGTGAGAGGCATGCGCAGATGATGATACACGGCGCATTACTGTGGAACCTGTGGGCGGTTAGAAAATTTTACTACTAACAGAGTATTTTTACTACTTAAATTTTACTACTTTTTACTTTTTACTACTACTACTACTAAAATTTAAATTTTACTACTAACAGTGGGTGGTAGGTATAAAAAGGTTGACTACCCGTGGGTTAAAGAATAATTTAACTGCTCTACTCAAGTTTATAACATTGGCTGTTTGAATAGGATTAAAACAGGGGTAAAATCTACTTACCTTCCTTACTGGTTCGAAAGTGCATGCACCAGGTGTGTGCACATGCTTCGCTTCTGTGTGCACATCACATGCACGTGCAGACCTTCTGCGCACATGCAAAACCTTCTGCACATGCACAGAATGTAAAAAACAGATTACTTCCAGGTTAAAAACAGGAAGTAATGACACCTGCGTGGGTGGGTGGGCAGAGCTTTGCTTCGCCATCGCTACTGGATCGCCGAACCACCGGCCACGATCACTACCGGATCGTGCGATCCAGTCCAATCCAAGAGCATTTCACCCTTGGGTTAAAAACAAAAAATGATTTGTAGACAAAAATAGACTGATATAGTATATAATAATAATAATAATAATAATAATAATAATAATAATAATAATAATAATAATAATAATAATAATAATAATAATAATAATAATAATAATAATAATAATAATATTTTAATTTGTATACCGCCCTTCTCCCGAAGAACTCAGGGTGATGCACAGCCAAAATAAAATACAAAAAATAACACATACAATACTAAGAACAACCCTTAAAAAACATATTCAATAGTTTACACAAGCACAGAATTTAAGGGAAAATTTTTATAAGATGTTTTATAGATGGCACTTAGATCCCAAAAAATTATCACGTATGTATCCTAATATCCAAGCGAAATGTTGGAGGTGTGATTGTGATGACGCTATATATTTTCATATTTGGTGGACTTGCAAGAAAATTAAGGTCTTTTGGATAAGAATTTGGTGGATTATTCAAAATGTACTGAAGAAGAAGATAAAGTTCCTGCCACAATTTTTCCTTTTGGGAATTATAATGGATTGTACAGGGATTGAGACTAAACTGATTCTGAATTTAATAACAGCAGCAAGACTGTTGATTGGACAATACTGGAAGAAAGAAGAGGTACCTACAATAGAAGAATGGATACTGAAAGTCATTAATTTGGCTGAGATGGCTAAAATCTCAGCTTTTTAAAAGACAATACGCAGGAAAGATATTTAATTGAATGGAAAAATGGATTGATTATCTACAAAACAGATATCAGATTAAGAAATATCAGATTGCCTTTGAATAATTAGAAAGTTATTTTATGTAATGGGGAGGGGTTGGGAGATGAAAAGCTTTGGATGTGGTTAATTGGATTGGAAGGAAAATTTTATTCTACGTTTGGTTTATGTATAACAATACCTTGTGATTGACCCGGGAAGCTGGGGGGGGGGGGAAGGGAGGGGGGAAGGGGGTTTTTTGGGAGGAAGGGGGGAAAAAAGGGGGGAAAATGTCTTTGTTTTTTTTAAAAACTCTTTCAATAAAAAAAAACACATATTCAATTGGCCACATTTAAAATACAATATCCCCTATAAAATTTACAAAAATTTAAAACCCATAAAATCAATTTAAAATTTTAAAAATTCAAGCCAGTCCAACAAGGCGGAATAAATAGGTTTTAAGTTCGCGGCGAAAGGTCCTGAGGTCAGGTAATTGTCGAAGTCCAGGGGGAAGTTCGTTCCACAGGGTAGGAGCCCCCACAGAGAAGGCCCTCCCCCTGGGGGCCGCCAGTTGACATTGCTTGGCTGACGGCACCCTAAGGAGTCCCTCTCTGTGAGAACGCACCGGTCGCTGGGAAATAGAAGATGGCAGTAGACGATCCCATAGATATCCCGGTCCTAAGCCGGTCCTAAGCCATGGACCTTTAACCTAAAAGATGAGCTATAGGGAAAAGAGATTATGTTTTATTTAGAAACAGTGATTTATTATTAAATTTGTTTTACCTGCTTGGATGAAAGAGAGGGTTAGTTCTTCTTTTTCCTTTCCTTTTCATTTCCCCTTTATTCTTGTTCTTGTATTTTTTCTTCTATTTTTTATAATTTGTATTGACTTTTTATTCTTTTCATATATATATAGCTAGTAAAAATTATTCATACGGAATAACCTTTTGTCCATTTTTCTTTCAGATCTAATTAAGATACTAACTTCTCCATTCCTATCAAACCAAGTCTTTACCTTTCCATCTTCTTTCCTTCCAAGTCAAAGTTCTCACATTCAATTCTACTTCCTAATAGAAATGTATTAAAGTTTTTCCTTTCCTTTTTTCATTTATTTTTTATTTTGCAATGTTTTTCTGAATATCTAGTAGCTTTTCCATGTTTAGATTATTTTTTTGTTCAGTGAAGCGATATAATAATATGTAGTCCTGGGTCTTATTAGACACCTGGAACTTCTGCTGGATTGTTAACTGTGTTTTGAGCAGCTTCTTTAGCTTGATGGGCTTGCAGTACGGCTACAGCTTCATCAACCTTTGAACGAAGAGATTCAGGAAATTCAAGCATGTGAAGAAGTTCAGAGTTGTCAATTTCTAGCAACATATTAGTTATTTTACCTGCCAAAGTAGAGTGCATGGCTTGGATATGAGGGAACAGATGTTCTCCCAACATCTTCTTTTGTTCTTGTGGGGGGGCGGAAACCAACATGGAAGCAGTCACTGGTTCCTAACCTTGAACATGGACAGCAGGCTGCTGCATAGCAACCTGAGCCTGTGTGTTAAGATGCTGCTGAGGATTTTGAACACCTGCAGGATATTTATACTGTGGAACAGTGCATATAGTTGGAGTGACTGCAGCATCTGCTGCTGCTGGACATGGACCCATGGTCTGTGTTGATGTGTTTGCAACATGCTGTGTTGACATAACTTGTGTAACTTGTGAAGCTGGCCTCATGGTACTAAATGGTGGTCTGGGAGCTGTAGGACGGATGGCACCTGGCATATTCTGGAAAGTATGAGATCTGGCATCCTGAGCAGCCCAGCAAGGCCTTGGTCTAAGTTGAGTAATCTGGCTAGTAGGGTAGTAGGCTGCATGGTTTTGTGTCTGCAGGATAGCTGCCATGAAATAACCTGAAGGACATGCTGGTTGGTAAGGTTTGATGACATGATTGGGCACTTCTCTAACACTTACCATTCTTTGCATATATTGGTTGGTGATGTGAGCCTGGCGTTCCTCTTTACATTGAGCTAAGGCCGCACATAGTAGTTTGGTGGCCACAATTATATCATTCATTTTTGTTACTGCTTTGGTTGCTTCTTCTCATGGAGAAAAACAGACAAACCCACGTTCTTTACTGCAGCCTCTTTCCATCATGACCTTTGCACTAATTATTGTGCATTTCACCAAATGGTGAAAATTATTTACACAGACATTCATCATCAATTCCATCATCTACATTTTTCACATGTAGATTTACATCCTATCCTTCTTCATTTGTTCAAATTTGCGTTTAAGCTCCGTTTGTCTTTCAATTTTTTTTCTGAGCTCTTCCAACATATACAGTATTTGTTTCCCATTGAGTTCCTTTCCATTCATTTCATTATCTCAGCTTTTTGGGCATTCTTTTTTTAGCCAAAGCCTTTGGATTTTCCCACTTTCATCAGTCATAACTTTCACACTCAAGGCAGGTCCAAACTTGCCAAAGAGTTCTTTCATGTCTTCTCCAAAATTCTTGATGTAAACATTAGTGAATTCTTTAGCATGAGCTCCAAGCTCTGCTTCTTGTTCTTTGCATGATTTAAACCTTCCAACAAATACTTTACGATCATTAAGCAGCATTCCATTCGTTTTTTCAATAGCTCTTTCTGCAGCTTCTTGTATTTTAAAATGTACAAACCCATAGCCTTTGGATCCATTCTCATGACATACAACCTTACAAGAAAGGATGTTTTCGAAAGCTGAAAATGTACAATTCAAAGCTTTATTATCAATTGATTTATCCAAGTTTTTAATGAAAATGTTGCCAACACCACTTTTTCAAAGAGATGGATCACACTGAGACCACATGATATGCACTGGCTTGCCTTTGATGATGTCAAAATTCACAGTATTTAAAGCTTGTTCAGCATCGGCAGGCTGTTGAAAGTTGACATAGGCATAGACCAGTGCGTGCTGGGTGATTATGTCCCTGGATTGAGACGATGGGCCTGGCGGGACTGAACATCTTATAGAGCATGGTCTTGGTGACATCACGGTACAGGTTGCCCACGTAGAGCAAGGCCATCAGGTATCTGGGAGCACTGGGGTTCATGCTGGCAGGAGATGGGGAGAGGGAAGAAGCAGCTGGGTAGATCTGCAAGCACCATGGCCATGATGGGCCGGCGGGTTCTAAACTTAATGGCTCTGTGGTAGTGATTGGCCACTTTCTCAAGCGCTCAGGGCTGTTGGTGAGTGGAAGAGCAGGTGGTCCTGTTGCTGCTGGTGGGTCTTCTTCCTGCTGCTGCTGCTGCATGGATGAAGATGGTTTCAGAAATTTATTAAAGTCTTGAAGTTGCCAGCATTAGAGTAAATCTTAAATTCAGTGGGGCTTATTTCCCTGTTGTCATTTTCACAGCACTGAAAGTTGCCTTCACCAAAGCTGCAGTTGTCTTATCATTTAGAAGTTTTTTCTACAGAGTTTCTAATACTCTGGTTTCTCTTCAGTTTGTATAAATCTTTTGCCCTGATACTGGTTTTGCAGAAAAAGATTTTCTTTTGTGGTACAATACCAGAAAGACTGGGATTTTGCATTCCAGCCAGGTTTGCCCTACTTTCCAGTTTCCAGCTCACTGCCATCCTTTAGATTTTCCCTTCAAGATTGACACATGTCACCATCTGATCCCAGCTAAACACTGTCCCAGTATCTTCTAGCTTCTTTGATCTTTGCACAAGATTCTCAAATGTAAACTTCACTGCTGCCAACATCTGTTCATACTTTCAGCTAACCACCTTCAAGTTACCTTTATACTCACGATCACTTCACATTCATTTTCATCTCCATGGTATATTCACATTCACTTTCCATCCATCTACTTAATTCATTACATTTTACTATCTCTAAACATACCTTCTGCACCGTACAATTTTCTCTCTTACTCTTATATACATTTCTGTGAATTTCCAAAGACAAATTTAGAAATAAGATAAGATAAATTAATTAATACATCTCTTATTAGTGTTGGCTGTTTTACTAATGTAATTTCATGTTATATGTCTTTAATAGCATAAAAGTGAAAATAAAAATTCTAAACAGTATTATGTAAAAATACAGGAACTGTAAGTTATATGTAAAAAGTGGATCTGAATAAAGCAGCCTGAATTGTTTAAAATAAGTGCAGTTCTGTACAAACCATACACATTTTATATTCTAGTAAAAATGTTAGGATGCTGTGTGAATTTTATGAACATTTATGGTATTTTGAAAGACATTGAGAAATCATTTGCAAAGCTGTGATGTCAAACTCAACTTTTGCATTCTCATTATCCTTTTAAACCTGTTGTAAACATTTGGCTGATGTAATTTAGTTCATTTATGTGTGATACAGGGATGGAGAAATTATTATTAGATATCATGTCTCACCATCCCCATAGTTACAAATGTTAAGTTTTTTTCAGATGGCAAACAATGAACTTTCAAATGGAAGTCTATTTATTCACAGGAAGAGAGCTAAAAACACATTGCAATTGGTACACAGAAAAAAACAATAAATGCATCCTATCCTTGAAAAGGGTACAGTCAGTATATACAGTAATTTAATTGGATCTATAGGATCTTCAAACAGCATCTGTTGACTGACAACTCTCCTTAAAGGCCTAATATGCATGCCACAGTCTCTTGTCCCTTTCGAATAGTGGCTTTATAGTTTTTGCAGTCATCACCGGAATTCTAGGAAATGTCTTACCTAATATTCTCCCCATTGTGTTTGTCATGTGACAAACGCATGTGAGAAATGGGGCTTTGCACTCTGCATCATTCTGACAATTGCTGTGTAAAATTAATTTGTTAAAAAAGCAACATAATTGGTACTGTGTGACCTCTGTTTGTATAGCATGTTAAACACATAGCTACTAGCCCTTTTTTCCTTAAAAATAAACAAATGTCAAAGTTCTTATTTAGAAACCCCTTTTAGTTTTAAACATTGAAATTCAGATATGTACTATTGAGAGAAAAGATAATTTTCAGAGCTGCCAATTTTACATGGAAACAACAGCTTCCAGAGAGTTAAAAGGCATTGTTCCCATCAGATCACCAAATAGTAAATGGCCTGCTAAATAGGAGTGAATTCAGCATTTCAACTGATGTTAGCAATTACCAAAAAAGAAAAAAAAACACTTTTAAGCAATCAAAACCTGTTACAGAGTTGGGAAATAATAGAAGTACTTTCAAGAGCCTTAAGAATGCAAGCTGAATGTTCAATTTTCAACTTTCAACTTTTGAAAATTCATCTGTTTTGCAAACAGTACACTCAAGAGGCAAAGAATCTAAACTAGCATATGCACAATACAGGAATTAAAATTGTTATCTCACTTTTTCCTATTTCTATAGAGAATAGACTGTCTTTGAATAAGGTTTTTTTTTTTTCAATTGTTACCCTGGAAATTCCATTTAAATCAAAACCTGAAGATTTGTATATCAAAAATATACAAATAGAATGAGACTATTGCCTTATACACTGTAAGCCGCCCTGAGTCTTCGGAGAAGGGCGGGGTATAAATGTAAACAAAAAAAAAAAAAAAGATTTAGAAAGCTCCTTTAGTTTGTCTTTTCTTTGACATATCTTCTGCTTCCTTTGTACCAAAAATTTCCCAGTACTTTCCTGGGATCAGCTTCTTGGGTAAACCAGACAGGTAACAAAACCAGCTGAACTAATTCTACTTTACTGTATGGCTACATTAACAGAACCTTGTAAGTCTGAAAGTATAATTTGCCTGTGGTCTTCTTAACAGCCTGAGAACAGGAAGAGGAAGGGAGGGAGTTAGGTCCATTCTGAGCATTTTTCTCTGCCTGTTAAGCAGCTATGATCCTGTCTTATATGACCCCAGGAAGCATCTCTTCAAGGACATTCTTCTACCAATTCATTCCCATTTGCAATTACATCTTGCTTTTTGGTGTTCATTTTAAATTCTTAAAGATTATAATGATACATATTCATTTTCTTATATTAAGGATTGAAGGCACTTATCTAACTGCTTGGTCTAAAAATTGGCAGCTCCAAATTTCAACCAGCAAATGCTCAGTCTTACATATTGGAAAAAAGAACCCAAACACTAAGTACATACTAGATGGACATTACCTTACTGACGACCCCCATCCCGTTAAAGACCTTGGAGTTTTCATGTCAAATGATCTAAGTGCCAAAGCTCACTGCAACTACATAGCAAAAAAAGCTCTAAGAGTTGTAAACCTAATCTTGCGTAGCTTCTTTTCCAAAAACACCACACTACTAACCAGAGCATATAAAACATTTGCTAGACCAATTCTAGAATACAGCTCACCTGTTTGGAACCCTCACCACATCTCTGACATCAATACAATTGAACGTGTCCAGAAATATTTTACAAGAAGAGTTCTCCATTCCTCTGAAAACAACAAAATACCTTATCCCACCAGACTTGAAATCCTAGGCTTAGAAAGCTTGGAACTCCGTCGCCTCCAACAAGACCTAAGTTTAACTCACAGAATCATCTATTGTAATGTCCTTCCTGTTAAAGACTACTTCAGCTTTAATTGCAATAATACTAGAGCAACTAATAGATTTAAACTAAATGTCAACCGCTTTAATCTAGATTGCAGAAAATATGACTTCTGTAACAGAATCATCAGTGCTTGGAATACTTTACCTGACTCTGTGGTCTCTTCCCATAATCCTAAAAGCTTTAACCAAAAACTTTCTACTATTGACCTCACCCCATTCCTAAGAGGACCATAAGGGGCGTGCATAAGCGCACAAACGTGCCTACCGTTCCTGTCCTATTGTTTTTCTTTTCTTCTTCCTATATATATATATGCTTATACCTCCTAATATTTACTCATATATGTGTTTATATGCTATATAATCTTTTTGTATGATACCTACATATATTGTTGTGACAAAATAAATAAATAAAATAAATAAAAAATCTGGTGTTCCCAGCCTTCTCATTTTGAAGGTGTTTAACTTGTTCAAAATAGTTAACAGGCAATTTCCAAAAGTGATTAGCAAAGTAAGTGTGAACTTAGATGTTCTTTGAAAGGCTCTATTTTCAGATTTCCTTGGTTTCCAGTTCATTCACCCTTTGGAGAGCGTTGATTGTATTCTCCTCGTGAGAAGCAGCTAAATGAAGCACAGCTTGACTGATCTTGCATTCTCTTTTTTTCTAAAGAGGGTCCAAACTATTTGTCAGCTCCCTATTCTTAACTGTAAACATTAACTCCACTTTTCACAGAACCATCTTCAGTCTGCCATTCTTCCCTGGAAATGCCAGAGTTACAAATGTTATTACAAATCTTATTTTTATAGAAACTCTGTTAATAGTTTAACCTGTGTTTGGTTTTCCCATTATTGCTGAAAGCGTATCTATTTCAGGAAGCCATCTTCTACATTCTGCTCCACATATAAGCAGGATTGCTTTCTAATTATCTATTATGTCTTAGTTGTGAACCAATTGTTTCCCCAATAGTCATACTAACAAAATACATGTCAGGAAAATGCATAACCATATAGTATATTGCTAAACATAAAAAGAAATGCAAATTGAGGTAAACACAGAGATGAAGATTTTCAGCAAGCTTAGCATTATCAAGGATTGGACATTATAGGAGTTTCCTAAGTGTTTACTACCTTTGGCTTAATGTATCCTTTGTACTGTTGTTTCCAGTTTTGAAGACTAAATATTATATGTTAGGAATGGATCAAATTGCCTATCATTTTTTCTAGTTTCTATTGGGAATCATTGTCCATTTTAATCTCAGATGATTGTATGGAAATGATTCTTAAACTCTTACTTTTGCTTACAACATAAATGTAACTTGTAAAAGAATTAGGACAAGTGAAAAAAATCTTAAAACAATTCAAAATGTAAATACATGTAAAATCTATCTAATACTAAGGTAAAAGCATCCAATGTACAACACAGGTGGAAAATTTGTAGCTCTGCAAATATTGTCAGATTACAAGTATCAACTTTCCTTAAATTCACTTTGCAGTTGCATCTGTTGGGAGTTGTGGTTCAGCAATGTCTACATGTTTCTCACCACTAGCTACCACCACCTTTAACTTAAGAAGTCAATTTAAAATTACAGTATTATGTTGTTTCTTCATGGAATTCAGAGCAATATTCATTTATCACATCATATTCGATCTCTCCACTAAGGAACTTAAGATGGCATAGCCTTTAGTTTCATGACCCATTAGGTTCTGTTAAGCTAAGATAATGACTCCCTCAAATGAAGCCAATGAGCTCCATCACAAATAGGGATTGTACTGAGTTTTCCCAGCTGCAGGCTGAACCCTGTGGATATTGCAGTGCATTAATTTTTACCTTGCAGATGTTCCTGTTCATAATCACAGCTCAAACAAAGGAAAAACAAAAGATTGTATTTATTATGAGCTACTATGCAAAACAGACATATTCTATGCAAAACAGGAACATATTCTACTCTTTGCCTGAAATCATTCAAGGATTCAAATGGATATTCAGAGTTAGATACTTAGCTACTTTGCCAAACGAAGCTATTAGGAAGTATTTCTAGATGGATGAGCTTATTGAGTTGAGTTATTAAGTTGAGGCAAAGGTAGGTTAGTAATTAGTGGGATGAATAAAATATGGAATTGACATCAGTTTCTATACTATTGGAATAATTTTGTCCCTTCCTTCACCATAATATGGTTGTCTTATTTCAAGGCACTACTTTTACTCAAAAGAGAAACTTTTCAGGAACAAAGGCATTCAGAGTGTAACTCTCTCACAAAGCCCAGCTTCCTTCTACTGTTGTTTGCTTTTTGGAATGCAAAAATGCCTTGTTTTTAACCTCCAGGCACCCAGCTCTTCTGAATGCTAATATGGAAACAAGAAAACATGCCTTTATGTGATGTACTTAACTCAAAAATTGTCAATGGAATCAACAAGCTATGAGTATGATTGCTCTGTAAATAGCACAGTCTCACTACATGTTGTCTGATCTTTTATATTTCATATTATAGAGAAGATTGGGATATGTTTAATACATAAAGAAAATTGGAAGTTAGTCATTAGTGGTACAATTATAGTTAATGTTGAATGTTTCCATTTACAGTGTCTTAACACCACCTACCTTTAACTACCAAAGTGAATTTTTAAACGCTTTAGCTTGGCTTTTTTGTATATATACAAACAATACATATGCACATACTAGTGTAGAGAAATCATGTTATATATTACATAAACCTTATAAAATAATAGAAATCTGATAACTAATTAATACTAAGAAATGTCCTTGACATTTATACTATGAGTTTCTGATTCACACTCAAGTTGTTAAAAGCTACTATTCAACTAATTTTGACATGAAATTGAATATTTTTATTGCAATTATTAGCTCAATTATCAGTCTAGTAAGAAAAAGTGTAAGTGTAACTTGGAAGCTGGGCTGTTGGAAAAAAAATGTGCTGTAGTTAGTATATTCTCAGTTATTTGGTAGAATCTGAGAGTCTTGAGGAAATAGACAGTTTATTTATTGAAGAAATAAATAGGAACCTTTGTTATCTTTACTACTTCTTGACCCTTGCTCTCCTGCCTAGCTGGTGAAGGAGCAGATATTGTCCTCTGATAGTGACAGGCTATAATCAATATTCCTCGAAAGGAGCATTAGACTACTTCTTTTCTTAAAATGCCTATAAGGTATATGAAAGAATTTAAAGTTAAAATCACTTATTATCAACAATATGATTTAATGAAACAATAGCGCTTGATGCTGGTATAATAAAAACAGCCTGGTTTTAAATGTAGGAAAAACAAAAGAGACCATTGTCAATCCCAGAAAAGGCAGGCAAAACCATACACCTCTATGTACTAACGATTCAACTGTGAAGGTGGTATCAAGTTCTGGATGTGCAGCTGATGAACAAGTTAGCTTGGGTGCTCAGCAATGAGACTGGTGACGTGGGCACAACAGTACCTGCATTTTCTGCATCGTATAAGAAGAGCACATTATTCTTGTCCTATCCTTATCTTTTTCTATAGAGAAATGAATGAAAGTATTGTATTGCTGTATGGTTTGGAAGTATTACTGTTTTGGACAGGAAGCTGTTCAGAGAGAGTGGTAAGGACAGCAGAAAAGATTATTGGAAGTTCACTTCCTTCTAACTAGGACATAGTATACTGTATAAGTGATGCTTGACCAGGGTCTTCAGTATTGTCAGGAGCCCCACTTATCCTCTCCATGACTGGGTTTTTTTGTTTTTGTTTTTGTTTTTTGTTTTTTTGTTACCTTCTGGCAGGAGGTTTCACAATACCTGAAACAGAACAACTAGATTCTGCAATAGCTTTGTACCATATAGGATCAATCTTATTAACTCTCAAGACTCTTTTTTCTGCTATGTGTTCTAAATGGACTGTGATTAATATGTATAATTAATATGTATCTCTCTGTGTGTATCTTGTATATTTGCATGTATGGATATGGGTACATACATACATATATGAGAATTGGCATCAGAATTTCAGATAGATAGGTAAATAGGTAGATAGATAGATAGGTAGATAGATAGATAGATAGATAGATAGATAGATAGATAGAGATATATGCGTCAGAATTTCATTTTTTAAAATATGTGCCAGTGTGTTCACAGAAAAATGTGACAATAAAGGTTATCTTATCTTATCCTATGATACATAATAAGAAAGGCATTTGGGATAATGGTTAAGGTACAGGCCTATAAAACAGGAGACTGTGAGTTCTATGCATGAAAGCTATCTAGGGTGACTTTGGGCCAGTTACTCCTAACTTAATCTACTTCACTAAGGTTATTTTTGTGTAGGTTTAAGGAAAAGAAGAGGCAGGAATTTTAGGTATATTCCTATAATAATTATCACCTTGAGTTGATTCCCCTGAAATCATATTTTATATTTGATTAAACCTAATAATAAAGTAAAATAAAAATAATATAGTTTAATAATAAAAATTAAGTATATCATGAGAAGCACAAATGATTTTAAAATGTTGCAATTTTTAGATATTTGTGGGAATTTATACATTCTGTAAGGACGCGGTGGCTCAGGGGCTAGGACGTTGAGCTTGTTGATCAAAAGGTCGGCAGCTCAGCGGTTCGAATCCCTAATGCTGCTGTGTAACGGGGTGAGCTCCCGTTACTTGTCCCAGCTTCTGCCAACCTAGCACGTAAAAATGCAAGTAGAAAAAATAGGGACCACCTTGGTGGGAAGGTAACAGCGTTCCGTGCACCTTTGCCGTTGAGTCATGCCAGCCACATGACTACGGAGACGTCTTCAGACAGTGCTGGCTCTTCAGCTTTGAAATGGAGATGAGCACCGCTCCCTAGAGTCGGCAACGACTAGCATGTATGTGCGAGGGGAACCTTTACCTTTACCTTTATACATTCTGTAAATTATCTACATAGGAGACTACATTGTTCACTGGCTTATATCTACCAAGATCCTTTGTACTCTTCTAAAACATCACTTGCACAAACTTAGGGATCAAGTAGTTATATAACATGAAGGATAAAGTAGGACACAAGGAACAAGTGATACATCATTAAAGTAAAGACACTATTAAGATTAGAAAATCAGTTCCTTTAAAATAAATGTTCTTGTTACACACACACACACACACACACACCAGTGTGTGTGTGTGTGTGTGTGTGTATGTATGTATGTATGCATGCAGTGGGGAAATTCAATTTTTTTTTTACTACCGGTTCTGTGGGTGGGCATGGTGGGCATGGTGTGACTTAGTGGGCATGGCTTGGTGGGCTTGGCAGGGGAAGGATACTGCAAAATCTCCATTTCTACCCTACTCCAGGAGAAGGATACTGCAAAATTGCCATTCCCTCCCACTCCTTGGGAAAGGATATTGCAAAATCTCCATTCCCACTCTGGGACCAGTTAGAGGTACTATTTGCCGGTTCTCCAAACTACTCAAAATTTTCGCTACTGGTTCTTCAGAACCTGTCAGAACCTGCTGGATTTCACCCCTGTGTGTGTGTGTGTGTGTTTGTGTGTGTACATACATACATACATATATACTTTTGCTGGTATATATATAATCATCCAGAAAGAGCATAATCCACATTTGAATTACGAATCATATGTAACATATAACATTATATAACATATAAAGAAGAAATAGATCAGAATATCAGGATGCTTTGTATGAATATGTTAATTTTTAAAATAATTTTGATATCACATATGCTTAATTATCCAAGTAAATTTTAAATGTTAAAAAAGAGAGAAGAAAGCACCAAACCTTTTGTTTTTGCCAATCACAAAAGCACCCTTTGGTTGGATTTCTCCCCCTAACAACTTATTCTAAAGGAAGGAAGAGAACCAGAACAAATAATGTCACCCACCCCCACTCCTGAACCTGATCCAGATAGATACTGTGGTCAATGATGCTGAAGGCTGTTGAGAGTTCAAAAAGAACCAGAATGAATGCACTACCCTCATCCCACTCCTGCTGGTATTATCCAAGAATGTAAACAATGCATCATAGATCTCATACTCAAGCCTGAACTCTGACTAAAAGAAGTTCAGATAATTTTCTGTATTTTTTATGTAGCCTTGCTGCCTTTTCTTCAACTTCTCCTAAAAAAAGGAACGCTGGAGACTAAATAAAGTTGTCTAGAATGGTAGGCTCCTATAGTGGTCTTTTTAATCAATGCTCCTTCAGAGATGATGGCATCATGTCTTTAATCAGAGAGGAATTAACAATCATCCAGACCTAACTACCTGATCCATTATCAGATGGCCTTAACCAACTGAGAGGGATATGGGTCAGCATAGTGTTAATTGAACTGCAAACCATGAGAACCTTTTCCACTACCTCTGATCCAACAATATCAGACTCTGTCCAGATAATTAAACCAAGCCTAGATTCCTCAAGTCTCCACATGACTGGCTTTAGACCAAAGTCCAACTAGAGGAGACCCATCAGATACCAAGCATATTTCTCACAATAACCCTAAAGATGGATCCCCAAATTTCCTCCCAATAGGGCTTTGGGCAACCAAGGTACCACTGGGTGGCCATCTGCAGATGCAATAAGGTTGAAAAAATACTGACATTTTGCCACCTTTACCATCACAAGGTAGTCCATAATAGCATGTCTTGCCCATGTTTGATCAAGTTCACTTCTTGTCATTTTCTAGTGATGGTGTACTGTAGGCATCTTTTCTCCCACATAAGGATGGTACAGTAGCAACAGTCACAACTGAATTCTAAAGTCCAATTTAACAGTCTTGCACCCAGCAATCTATACAGCAGTACCTCTGGAATGTTTCCAAGTATTTTAGAACAACAAAGTGGATAGCCACAAAGTGGATACCACTACCAACAACTACACACCACTATTTTCTTTGGATCATGATGGATGTCACATCTGAAACCTAGCTAGGTGAAGCTCTGAGAAAGGAACTATCTTTTGGGGATAGCCAGGTTTTGGTGATGCATACCATCCATAACCAAATTACAAATCAAGACAGCTTTATTTGTTTATTTATTTTTTGTATTTCATCAAGCATGTATTTGATAACAGATACAAGTGTAAACATAATCATGAATACACGAAATGAATACAAATAAAAGGAAACAGGACAGGGATAGTAGGCATGCTGGTGCGCTTAAGGATGCCCGTTAAAGACCTCTTAGGAATGGGGTGAGGTCTACAGTAGACAGTCTAAGGTTAAAGTTTTGAGTGTTTGGAGAAGAAATCACAGTCAGGTAGTACATTCCAGGCATTTATAATTCTGTTACTGAAGTCATATTTTCTGCAATCTTGTTTGGATCAGTTCACCATGAGTTTGTATCTATTGTGTGCTCTTGTATTGTTTTGGTTGAAACTGAAGTATTCATTGGCTGATAGGACATTGTAGCAGATGTATATGTTTCGGTCAGACTGAAGACGGTGAAGTTCTAAATTGTCTAAGCCCAAAATGTCAAGTCTGGTGGCATACGGTATTTTTTTGCAAGCAGAGGAGTTGAGCACTCTTCTCGTGAAATATCTCTGGACATTCGATTGGATTAATGTCCGATATGCAGTGTGGGTTCCAGACAGATAAGCTGTATTCAAGAATTGGTCTGGCAAAAGTTTTGTATGCCCTAGTTTGCAGTTCAATGTTACCAGAAAGCTATGAAAGATTAGGTTAACAACTCTTAATGCTTTTTTAGCAATGTTGTTACAGTGAGTTCTGGTACTTAGATCACTTGAGATGAGTACTTCAGAGTGAGGGTCATTTGCTAGGTTGTATCCACCTGGCTTGTATTTTGTGTTCTGATTTTTTTTTTTTTTGCCAATGTGTAAGATAGAGCATTTGTTGGTTGAGATTTGGAGTTGCCAATTGTTTGACTATTCTGACACATAGTCAAAGTCTTTTTGCAGAGTAGCAGCATTGCCAGTGGTGTTGAATAGTTTTAAATCATCAGCAAAGAGAATGCAGTTGCCTATAATATGATTGCAAAGATCATTTATATAAAGTATAAAGAGTGTGGGTCCTAAAATGCTGCCTTGGGGAACACCGCTCTTAACAGATGCAGGGTTAGATAAGGCATTCCCTATTTTGACTACTTGTTGCCTGTTTGATAGGAAAGCAGCTATCCACTTATGCAGGAATCCAGAAATGCCATAAGATTTTAGTTTTAGAAGTAGCTTGTCGTGTACCACTGAACTGAAGGCTTTACAGAAGTCTATATAAATTGCATCTTGATTTACCCTGGTCGAGTTTTGAAGTCCATATGTTTTTGCAGATTGCAGGACATTTTTTTTCTAAAGCAAAATTGCTTGTTAGTAGGTTGTTAGTCTCTGAGTAGAGGGTAATGGATTGGTTTATGACTGATTCCATGACTTTTCAGGTGACACAACCTAATCAGTTTGATCTGTAATTATCAACTATGCTGGGTCACCCATTTTGAAGATGGGGATGACGGTGGCTAGTGACCATAAATTAGGTAAGGAGCTGGTTCTGAAAGATATTTTGTAGATTATGGTAAATGGTTATCCTATGGTGGTTGAGAGCTTCTTTAGGAAGTAGGCACATAATCCATCAGGGCCAATAAATAGAGATGGTTTTAGCTTGCGTTGTGCCTTTTCAATGGCATCTTTTGTGAAATAAACATGCAGTAGATAGTTGTGATTATCTACCATTAGTTGTGGTACGATTGCGAAATGAGGGGCATGAGTCATTGCTGTTTACAAAGACTGAACTGAAGAATGTGTTGAAAAGGTTGGCCTTAAAGGTTTCATAATTACAGTCTTTCCCATTTGGTCCTTTTAGTGGTGGGATGGATCTTGAGTCTTTAAGTTTGTTTTAAGTTGTAGATGGGCCCAGTGGATTAAATGCGCATTAGGTTTTCCTCTTGTTAGCTGTGATAACTGATGCATTCTGCCTTTATCTGTTGGCATAAGGTTTTGTAGCAACTTTTGAAGTTAGCTACGTAGCCAGTTTCGTTTTTGCGCCAAAGAGGGTTTTTTTTGTCTGAAGCTTCCTTATTGTTATGGGTAATTTATTTTTCCTGGTTTTGGCAGTTATTAGTGTATGTATAGTTTGGTGATTCTTTTGACTTCTTGCAAAAAAATGTTATAATGGTCTTTGGCAGTGATGCAGCCAGTGAATAGAGTTTGCCAATCAAGAGATAAAGGTCATCAGTTATGAGATCATAGTTGGCTTTTCTAAAGTTATACTTTGGGATTCCGTCTTTATGATCATCTATGTGAAGACATAAGTTGAGATAAAAATCTATCATGCTATGGTCACTGTTGGAAAAGGGTTCTTTTATCTGTAGTCCATAAATTGAATTTAAACTGTTGCAGAAGATTAAATCAAGGCAGTTGTTGAGTCTAGGGTTATTAGTTACTAATTGATCAATTATTACAGACCAACATGACATTGGGAATGCTGTTGGGGAAAGTTAAAGGAAGGAAAATTGGAAGATGACCAGCAGCAAAATATATGTATTTGATTATGACATCAATAAATGTTTTACTGAAAAACTTAATGTAGTCATGTAAACATTCTTAAGAGAATTTTCCTATATGGTCATCTACTAGGTGTTGAGCTTTTACAGTCCAAATATGGTAGGTGTAATTGTATAATTATAGGAACAACATTCATATTGAATCAGACCATATTATTCCTGATTCAATAGTCAGGATAGTTAAGATAATATATCTTAACCTTAACAAGAGCATGACGTAGTTTATGTAATTGATCAGAAGTTATGTTTGTAGAACTTCTTCAGTATTATTCAACCTACTGTATTAAATTTCATGCACTTTATATAGGCAATATATTCAAAATCATAGATATGTTCTGTATTCATCCAGTTACTTTCTTTCATATTTGGAAAATAACTAACTTTTCATTTTACATTGATTAATTCTTGCATCATGATTTGTAATTTTATCTTTGCAATAAACTGAAACTGTTTACAAGACATTACAGATAATATACTTTCTACTTTTTAGTTTTGCAGAAGAAATGTCTGTTGTCTTATATTTATTTATGGACTCCACAATATTGCATGTGTTTGCAATTCAAATAAGCTGTGCTGATTTCTAATATTTTTTGTACATATTGTCTTCAGATTTATTATTTTACACTCTGAACATGGAACTACATAACCTAGTTACCTGTCCTTATATATATAGCTTTAAAGCTTCCTGAATTGCATTGTATCATCTCTCTGTTGACTGACCTTTCCCTTATCCCCTTTTGTATATTGTGCCATCAGCAAATTTCATCAGTGTCCCTCACAATATAATATCAATTGAAGAAAATTGCCTGTAGTACCCTTGTGTCATGCCTGTAGTCACCTCTCTTCAATCCAAACAGCTCCTTCAATATATATTCATTCAAATCCTGCACATTTTCAGCAATACAATCTCTTGAAGCAAAACAAACTTAGATACATTCTGTGCTCAAGAAAGGGAAAATGTTTGAAATGTATTAAGACATTAATTCTTCCATATGGTTTTGATTTTTTTTTAAAAAATAAGCTAAGAGACAGTTATGATCCACTCATAATTTACGGTGGCATAAATTATATTCTCCTACATTGAAAAATTACATCCTATTAATATCAATGCTAATATAAATAAAACAGGAAATAAAATAATATAATGCATGAATTGGAAAGGACTGTACAGTCATTTAATCTACCTCCTTGCCCAGTTCAACTCTCCATTAATTTATACACTGTCGGCCACCCAAGTCCTATTTTTAAACTTGTTTTAAGCAGATGGTTGTATTACTTAACAGCATTGACCATTACAAAATCCATCCTGAATGTCTTTATATTTTCAAACCAGTATTCCTTATCAATTTCTTAGTGTGAGAACAGATCTTCCCCTTCTTGCTTGTGATAACTTTTCAATATTTCTAGACCAATGTCATATCTCCTCACAGTCTCCTCTTTATAAACTAAACACCCCCAGTGTGTTAAACCTTTTTTTATTTAAACCTTATGTTATACAGATAAAATTAATACAACAGAATAAAAATATGGAAAATATAAAAATTAAAGTGAAGAAAAAGAATAAAAAGAAGGAAAATAAGAAACCTCTCCCTTCATCCGCAGCAAGTATAATCAACATTAAGAGGTTATTACCATCTCTTAAAATAAAAGCAACCATCTCTTCATAGATTCTCTTACTCCTTCTCTACAAACCAATTGTTCAAATCTCATCACTCCATCTTAATCAGCAAAATACCATTAATTCCATCAGAAAGGATAACATAATTATTACTATCTAATAAATCAAGTTAGAATCATTCCTTTTATATTTTTATCTGCTTTTCTATTTAAAGCAATAGTCCCATCTCCTTTCTTAAAATAAATAACAAACAAAACAAACAAAAACAACAAAGATAATGACTTTAGTCAACCTAAAGTCATTAAACATTACTGAAGATAGCATCCCATTTATTTTAACCTTAATCAAATAAACCAATTTTAAATTTGTTCTTCTTTCTCCTAACATTCTTTAGTCTCTTCAAACAATCCTAACATCTATTTTTTCCCCATACTCAATTTGTGTCTTCTGTCAGAATCATTAGCATTTTTAACATCCTTTTTGTAATTGCAGTATAAAAACTTCAGTTTTCACTATTCATATTGTCACAGTCTCTTCTCATGAAATTTTCGACAAGTTCAACAAGTCCTTTTTGTAAATACAATGTATAAATGTTATTAACATTACTCTCCTGGTTTTGTGTGTGTGTGTGTGTGTGTGTGTGTGTGTGTGAATGAGAAAGAGTTATAATTATTAAATCATCAGTCAATTTAATTT
Source organism: Ahaetulla prasina (assembly GCF_028640845.1). NCBI lineage: Eukaryota > Metazoa > Chordata > Lepidosauria > Squamata > Colubridae > Ahaetulla > Ahaetulla prasina. The sequence goes on from NC_080543.1 coordinate 45,018,027, forward strand.
GTAAATCTAGCATTTCATCTTTTTGCATATCTGCTCTTTTATTTTTTCTCTATATCTTTCTTGTAGGCTGTTATTTTTAAATCATATTCAAATTGATTTAAATTTTCTTCAATGGGAACTTGTATGTCTTAATAGCACTAGTTTTTCCATGAAATAAAATAATTTAAAATTATTTTTGAAACATTAATGAATCAGTTGATGTATTTATTTCCTCCTGTTGACTTCTAGTGACAAACCTTCAAAGATATCTTATCATTTCCAGATGTATGAATGCGGCTGCGCGGGTGATAGAGGGAGCACCTCGTGGCTCCCGTGTGACACCTCTCCTGCGCAGTCTGCACTGGCTCCCGGTGGTCTTCCGGGTTCAATTCAAGGTACTTGTCATCACCTTCAAAGCGTTCCATGGCTTAGGACCGGGGTACTTACGGGACCGCCTACTGCCACCAGTAGCCTCACACCGACCAGTGTGCTCTCACAGAGAGGGCCTCCTCTGGATACCGTCAGCCAAACAATGTTGGCTGGCGACCTCCAGGGGGAGGGCCTTCTCTGTGGGGACTCCCGCCCTCTGGAACGAACTGCCTCTGGGGCTTCGTCAACTTCCTGACCTCCGGACCTTCCGCCGCGAGCTGAAGACGCTGTTGTTTCAACGTGCAGGACTAGCTTGAACATAGTTTTAAATCAGGGTTTTGAATTAGGGGTTTTAAACGGGGTTTTAATTGTATTTAAAAAATTTTAGGCCATTAATCGAATCAGTTTTTTATATTGTTTTTAATTTGTATTATATGTATTTTGTTTTTACTGGCTGTGAACTGCCCTGAGTCCTTTGGGAGAAGGGCGGTATACAAATATAATAAATAAATAAATAAATAAATAAATAAATAAATAAATAAATAAATAAATAAATAAATAAATAAATGTAAGCATATAGTATATCTCATGGAAAGGATTCTTATAATTATTTCCAAGTCCTAAATTCAAGTCAATTTTGGCACTCAATCTGTTTAAAAATATCTAAAGCCAGTACTATAACTACTCTTTTGCTATATATCCCCCTTTTATGCAAAACATTAAACTCATAATTAAAACTTTTTTTCTTCTTCAAAGATTGAAGAAAAACTTACCAAATCAAATTGTGGTTCTGAAGGTTCTCAATCTCAAGCTCACTCTAGTTTTTTCATGAATACTTTAAAGTATGATTCCTAGAAATAGATCTGCTGTTCCAAATGTTGTTGAACTAGTACAAAATTCAGTGGAACTATTATATCCTGTAATCTTGACAGAATGGCTTTGTTAATGCATCCCGATGATGTTAGTGCATCATCGACTTGTGAATCCTTTGTGCTCTCTGTGCTTAGTTATTTACAGTGCCACTTTTGGTGTAGTTTTTTTCTTGGTGGTTCCTTGTTTAAAGTATTATTTTCTGCTTGATTATTTGATGTTAATTTTTGCTTATTTGGGTGTTGGTTGCTGGAGAAGATGTGTTCTTCTGTTAGTTCTTTCTTAGTGTTTTTATTACCTTTTTTTTAAAATGACAAGCTTCCGAAAATTAAATAATGATTTTGTATTTAGCTTGATCTAGGATGCTTACAATTTCCCAGTTGAAGCTTTTGTAAAATCTGTCCATGTGTTGTTGGATTAAGGAGTTTGCACTATATCTTCTGACTGCTGGTTAGTATTATTGGATGTGTCCTGCTACTCTTAGTCTATTTATCCTCCATAGTGGCACATAAACTCCTTTTATTATATATTGAAGATGACTCCCTTTTTCCTGGGCTACTGGATCTTTTGGTTTAATTATTTAAATTAATTAAGTTAATTAAGTTTTAGCGGGATTTAGTTGGTTTGTGTTGTACAGTGATACCATGTGGTTGTAATAATGTGTGGTTATTTCTGAAATATTTTCATGTATGGTAGTTTATCTTTTTCATAACTTGAATTGATTTTTTTATTTTGCTTTTAGTTTCTTTTGCATGCCCACTGGCTCCATTTTCACTGGCAGAGGGCTAGCAATAGAAACTAAAAGCAAAACAAAACAAAAGGAGAACTGTTTCCCCTTTTGCATTTGAACATCCAAGAAGGGACAGAAAAGCAGAAAGGGAAATAAGAAAGAAAAAGAAAAAGAAGGAAAGATGGGAAGAGAGCAAGAAAGGAAAAATAAAGAAAGAGGCAAAGGAAGAAGAAAGGAGAAGGAAAAGGGAAGGAAAAAGAAGAAAAGGAAGGAAGGAGAGGGAGGGAGGGTCTGAGGGAAGTCCTGCCTTAGTAGTTGGCCACCACAGGTGGCCAATGATGTCTAGCTGGCCATGCCACCCTGGCCATGCCCACCCCAGCTATACCCACCCAGGCCACTCCCAACCCTGGCCCCCTGAAGTCAAACACAACCTTGATGTGGGCCGCAATGAAATTGGGTATAAGGCAATCACTTAGCTTGGTACCATTGTCAAAGTCATTAAGCAATATTTCCATTGCATCATCTAGGCATTTTAGGACTAGACTTAAGATGTAGATAGCGACTGGCTCAAGGGCATTCAACTGACTCTGTGCCTAAGGTTGGACTAGAAATTAGACCTTAGAACTTAGATCTCCCAAATTTTGTATTGCATTCAGTATGAAATTTCCACAAATTCTATTCCTATATTACTGAACAGGTTCATGTAAACCACTGTAATGGAAAACAGCAAGGTACACATTTAAAACATCCTGGAATATACCAGGGATTTCATAACGTTTTTCTCATCATTTTTGCCTAGGCTGCTTGCTCACCTTTTCATTATCTCCTCATACTGAGAATATAAGAGAACTGAGAGATGTTGCCTAGGGATGGGAAAGTAAGTTGTGGCTTTTCTCTGCCTGGTACCAATTATTTGTTACCTTAAGTGCAAGAGATTATTGTATCTATAAGGGAACTGGTAATGAAATAAATATATACAGAAATAGCTTATTATGGAAAGTGTTGTCTAGACAAATGCCATAAGAATATTTAGCAAGGATATATTTGCTGTTGTAGCAAAATATATTGTGGAAGTATTTAGTATACATCCACAGTATATTAATCCTTTTCTACCATTATCAGCCGTCTTCTTAATATCTCAGGAAGTACACTTATGCTACAGGTATGTGCTGAGTGGTGAAAACTTTAAATATTAATATGTGCTGCTCTTTAAAACAAACATTCTACCATTAATGGGACATTACAGACCATTTTCAGTTCAGTGGAGGCTCCAGTCAGCCTATAACCTGCTTTCTGCCAGTATACAGGATGATTGTATGTTCGGTCCTACATAAATATTTTAATTCCTCATCACTTAGCAGACACTTAACATTTAGAGAACAGTGAGAAAATAACAAGGTGATGGACCTGGAGATAAGGAAGTTTGAAAGATGTTGAATAAAATCTGTTTCTCTGGAAAATGCTGAAACACTTTCACATATTTGCATTGTCTGTTATTCAAAATATTTTGGCAAATATTTCTGCCTTTATTAAGAGTATTCTCAGCATTTTAACTTTTCTTATAATCGTTCATTAACTTTTTCATTTTGCAACATCTCATTCAATCTCCATCTAAAACAGCCATTTTTACTTAAAATAGTTAAAAAGAGTCTGTGGTCTGAAAAAGTCTTTCATAATTTTTCCACTTTATGAACATTAGTACCCAAAGTATTCTAGATCCAGATCATATCTATGTATTTTTGAAAAAAATCTACACTTTAAAAAAATATACTCTGCTGAGTCACAATTTTTACATCTCCATGCATCTAAGGTCCAAATAGTCCATTAAATCAAAGAAAACCTTTGGTAATTTGCCATATATTTCTAATATTTGATTATAAGTTTTGTCTTATAACTACCCCTTGGGTCTTCCAGAAGACACAAGTTTTCATTTAGAATGTCTAAGGATTTTTCCATTATTCTTGACAAAGTGCACAAGGAAATCCATTGGAGTGTTTTTAACTTTACAAATCATGTATTGACCATATAAACCTTATGTTTCCTCTGATATCTCCCACATGTTCATCTGGAATTAGTCGAAATCTTAAATAAAAAAACACTTTTCTCTTACTTCCAGTAATGCCAACTTATCCAAATCTTTATCTATCTCTCTACTTATAACTTCTGTCTTATTTTCCAAAATTTACATTTTGTCAGTTATTTATTTTTACATCTCCAGCCAATTTTCCTATAGAAGAATAAACCTTCTTAACTTCTTCTTTCATGTCTGTTTTATTTTTGCACATGCTTCTTTTTTTTTCTTGTCAAAAACATGTAAACTGTTGACAACAGTCAGATTCATCTTTTTGCCAAATTCATCAGACATTTTCTGCAATAAATTAGGTGAAATATCCTTATCTGTAAGTGGTTCTAGTGAACTTCTATTTTTGCTGTTTTTCTTGTGGTTGCCATAAGATAAAAGTGAAAGTATATCAATTATTAGATAAAATTAAAAGACAATTTTTTTCTTTTTTCCAGCTTTGCTTTTGTCTGTCTTTAGTCTCAGTTAGCTCTTTGTAGCTAGGATTTCTCAATAGATAGATAGATAGATAGATAGATAGATAGATAGATAGATAGATAGATAGATAGATAGATATAGTATGTGTGTGTATACTAGAAAATTTTAACTTTGAAATGTTCTTAAATTAAAAGTAAAATTAAATTAAAATTTATTTAAATTAAAATATTGTTAAGATTTTTTTCTTTTAAATTAAATTCATTTAAGAAAATTTTTTTCTTAACTCCAAAAAGAAGGTAATTCATCAAGTGTCTTTGCTTCTTCCATTCAGAAGATCTCTCTTACATTATAAATTAATTGTATACAAAAGAGTTTAAGAAAATAAGGTTTTCTGTGAGTCATATGTCCATAACAGCCCTAAGGTGATTTTGAGCACAATAATACTCCTTCAGGTCCCAAGGTTCACTACTTATGATTAACTAAAAAAACCTTATTGTGGTCTCTTGCAAGAAGTTCCTATCAAGAACAGAAGTGCATGATCTCCTAATCTTTTGTTCTCTAGAGAGAATTCTGTTGGCCAGGATTTGCCATCTGGCTACCAATCTTTGCCATAGTGCTTTCGCCAGTCAGAGAGATATTCACAGGGATGTCAAAAATACCATAGGTCCTTGCCCAGAACCTGTTTCTCTGGAAAATGCTATTTTTATTAAAAAAATATATTTGATATGTCAGATGCCGCAAAAGTTTGAAGCTTTTTTTCCTTTTTCTTATAGATGAAACATTCTGCAAATGTTTTGGATTTTTTTTGTCATGGTTATATACTTTCTTATATTGAACAGAAACTTCAAAATTAAGAAGTTAAGCATGAATATAAAATCTGTAGAAAAAGGAAAAGATCCTTTGAGTACATATTCGAGAGTGCTATATCAGAATAATATAAAAATTTTATGTGTGTTGAAACTAACTTAATTCCCTTTATGCACTTGAAACAAAATATTAATTGAATCATATAAAGCAAAGATATTGGGAACTAGATGAAAGACTGTTAAATTATTAGTCTCTTGGCTGAAACAATTACAGCAATATCACACCACTTCTACAACCAAAAATACCCAAGACCAAATATGTAATGATTCTGATCTAATATTTATTTTTATCGCTTCAATGTATAAAAAAGTAAATTAAAAAAGATTAGGTAAGCAAAATAAGAACAACACAATATCTCAAAATACCACAAAAACAATCAGAAAAAAAAATTCAATTTTTTAATCTCTGAATTTTTAGACCTCTAATTTAACCTGATAACTTGATTAACCTTTTTATTGCATCAGTAAAAAACCCAGCTTATTGACAGAAAGGAAACAAGTGTGAGTAATTTTTACTATAAACCTTTGATTGAACTGTCTTTCCAATATGAATAAGGCAATCGTTTATAGCAGCATCCATGCTCAGGAAATTACTCAACTGGTGTTAATTTTAATTTTTTATTAATCCTATCATTTTGGGAAAAGATGCAAGTAATATTATATTTAATTATCCATTGTACAAGATCTACTTTTATAAAAAGTTGCCAAGTGTATCATAACTTATTAACATTGTATTTGTATGTGTGTCCCTGTTTATCTCTGTGTGGGTCTCTGCGTGTGTGTGTGAAAATAGTAACTGCAAAGATCCCTTTGATACATAAATTTGTGAAACATTTTTGATGGAAATATGAATTATGTCTTATTTAATTTTATTTTATGTGACACTTTATGCCCATTATTAGGACTATTAGACAGGGAACTATCCCTTTATGTACTAAACATTTAATGTCACTCATATTGACATATTTTTAATCTGGAACTACTGATCTGCTTTATTAGGCAAAGGGTTAGGGTTTCAGTTATAACAGTGGTTGGAACTAAACACAAACTGTTAATATGTACTGATGATATATTACGACATATTTATTCTCTATACCAAAATGTATATTTATTTTGTAACAATTTTGTAATTTTCAGGTTATTCAGTTAAACTGATGTATTCTTATATACTTTCTTAGGGGCCTAATGAAAATGTATACTTATTGGCATTTTAATTGTTAAATATCTATGAAGATTTTCAATCATTCAGATCCTGGTTGTCCCAAAGCTGCTTTTCAAAAGGCAACTAAGCTTTCTTGGTTTTTTTCCTTGAAAACATTTCACTTCCCAGCCAAGAAGCTTCCTCGGTTCTGGCTGAATGGTGAGCACTGGAAAGATTTATATTCCTTAGCAGTAATCTGATCATCAGCACTCTAATGATTGGTCCAGCTCTTTGAGAGTTGAGTTATTGGTTGCTGAATTAACTCTCAGAAAGCTAACGACTGAGCTTCAGAATGCTTCAGAGATGATTTCCAAGGAAAATAAATTTTCCATTCCTCACCATTCAGCCAGAACTAAGGAAGTTTATAGGATGAGAAGTGAAATGTTTTCAAGGAAAAAAATCAAGAAAGTCCAATTGACTTTTAAAAAGGACTTTTGAGATCTCAATTGTTACTTGCATTATTTTATTTATAGTTATTTAAAAAAAAATTCTAGCTCACTATCACTTTTTAAATTTAGATACAAAATAACACAAGTAGATGATTAAAATCTCACATTATTATAAATGATATTTTTTTAAAAAAATAAACATTACTTCAAGACTGATAACTTGGCAATAATCCTATCTAAATATTTTTAAATTATTTTAAATTGACTGCTCAGACATATCCTGAATATTACTACCAGGTATATTTATTATGTAATGATAGGGAGTGGTAACTTGTGATTTAGAACTTTACTAGATAACCTATGGCTCACATTGGGTCATGTTTTCTTACCTGAACAGAGGCAGAAGGATCATTACTATGTTTTGATTTAAAAAACAGAAATGAAAACATCATTTTATTAAATAAAAGAGATGTGTACAGTGGTGAAATCTGAACCAGTTTGCTACTGGTTCGCTGGCCGCGTATGCATGTTGCATGCACACTGCATACCAAATATGCACTGCATGGGCATGCGCAATACACACCAAACATGTGCTCTGCATGCGTGCAAGCATAATATGCACCAAAAGGAGGTTTAGGAAGGTAAGTAGAACAGCTAGGGTGGATCATCTGTGCTGCACAATTTATATTCACTAGAAAGCAGGATTTCCTGCTTTCTAGTGATTTTAAATTGCACGGCACAGTTGATTGTTGGCAATACCAGTTCAGAGTAACCGGTAGCTTTTTTTTACTACTGGTTCTCCCGAACTGGTGAGAACTGGTAGCATTTCACCACTGGATGTGCAGCGAGACAGATTTAGATGCTTACACCAGCAGTAATAATATATCATGCAAGTCATTAATTTTGCCTTGCTGTGTCTTGTTGTTGAGACTGGATATGGTCACGCTGAAGAACTCTTGCAGAAATTAATGTTTGCCACATATTCTTGAGTTCATCTTCCTTTTCATCTCCATCTTTTCTTTTCTCCTCATTTTGTACCTCTCTTTGTGGTTCTGGAGGCATGCAGCCCTTTCATCCTTCATTTCTTTATTTCTATTTTCTGGGCAAAGAGTTGGGTATAATGGCTGATGTATCTGATTGACACTGGAATGATCCCCTTCTACACCATCTGCGGCCACAGCAGTTCATTTGGTAACTTTCAGCCCAACCTACCTTATGTTAGTTGAGGAAATGTAGAAGAGTACATTATCTATGTAGCTTCAGTTCCTGAACAAAGATAGGATATAGATATATGCAGTGGTGGGATTCAGCCAGGTCGCACCACTTCGGGAGAACCGGTTGTTAACTTTCTGAGCAGTTTGGCAAACTGGTTGTTGGAAGAAATCATTAGGGCAGAGAACCGGTTGTTAAATTACTTGAATCCCACCACTGAATATATGTGCAGGTTTTTGTGTCAGAAAAGGGTACACAAAGCAGTATAAATATCCAGGCCTTTTTTAAAAAGTGCATCTTAGTTGTTGCTTCTTAAGAGACATGAGCCAATTCCTTCCTGCTGGGTGAGGGAAGGAGGGAGGGATTGTGAGACTGGCTGAGAGACTGTCATGGAACTTTACAAATTAATATCACATGAGTACGGCAGCAACCAGCAGCATAGCTGCAGCCAATAGCACTAAAGCAGTCACAACTTCCCGAAATTTCATTCCCTTGAGAGTCATGGGTTACAGATTTTAAATGCATTCTGTAAGTTAGTTCATTTGGTTCAAAAAAATGTTGCCTTGTAATGCACTGCTTCACTCAAATTAAGGTCATGGCAGTGAGAGTGTTAGTAGAATATAGATCACAAAACATAAACTTTGATTTTAGTTTCTTTATGAAACAAAAGTGATTGAGAAAAGAAGCCATTACGGGCACAAGTTAAAAGCTATTATGTGGCTTCTTTGGCATCACAGTTGGCCTTGTTCCAGTTTTAGCCATAGATTTATTATATTTATTAAAGGCACATTTAGGAACTATTGAAGTAGAAGTATAATTCTGACTCTTATTCTCATGAGAAACATGCCCTGGGAAATCCCAATTTGAAAATTGCAAACATTATATACAATATTAATTACACAATATATAATTTTTATTCATTATATTATTTGGCTGAGGAGGTTATGGGGAAGTAGGAATAGAATACTTTAAATCATATTATTTGCAATCAAGTTTTTAAATAATCAGATTTATTCCAAGAAAAAAATGAATTACCTGAAATCAACAAACGGAAGTATATTCCATTAAATCTTTCTTGATTTCATAATTTGCGTTTAAAACTCTCTGTTGACTAGTGTTCTGGTAAGCCATTTATGTACATGGGTATCAAGTAATAAATAATTGTAAATTCAGTATCAAAATACAAATATTAGATGCCTCAAAGGACTAGGAACCTAGATTATTTACATCTGGCCCTTTAAATTACCAGGGACTGAGCTTTAAAACACATTTGTGGCATAACTTTTGGATTATTCTTGATTGACAGTTTTTATTAAAAGAAACTTAGAATATTTCTAAAATAGATATTATTTACAAGATTTGAAATGCCTTACATTAAAAAAATCAGTAATAATGCTCTTACATATTAAGTCCTGCATGTTTCCTCTGATCTTAAGATGAAACTAGTTCAACAAAAGATTCATTTCCACATTTACTGCTTACCCCAGAGAATGTTTTAAAAGGGTTAGCTGTTAATCTCATTATGGTATAAGTATAAAATAGGTGGGGGAACACTTATTCATATGATATAGGTTTATCTGACTATTTCCCTATCTGCCCATCTCCATAAATTCTTTAATATGGTGGTATCAAGCTCAGTGAGATTAAAGAATTGAAAAGAATGTTGAATTATATATGAATTGTTGAATTTACAACTATAGGAAGAAGGAGGGATTTATTGAACTGAATATTGGTGGGAGGGATTTGTACGCATGTGTGTTTTCTTTCTTTTGTTCCCCTTTCTTATGTAAGTAATAAAATAAACAACAAAAATGGAATCATTAACTGCAGGAAGGGAAAGTGTTAGCTGAAACATTGTGCTTTTCTGATTATGCTATTTAGCATCAGCATAGATTGAAAAGTCTTCTGGGAACAGAATTGCTGTAATTAGCAAAAATATAAATCTTTCTCACTAGGCCTGCTTTGATTCCTCTGAATGTCTCCAAGGTCAAAGAAACAGCTTGGTTAGAACAGTGGCAATCTTTCAGTGAGCAAAGCACCTCTCTGGTTTATTTGTGAATCAGTATGGCTGCATCATAAGGCCTGAGATCATATGGACATGCAGAGTAATGAAGGAGATTTGAATGACAGTTGAGTGTTAGTGAGGGCTACAAAGAGGGTGCACTTTGTTTCCTTTACTGAAACACTGAATAGCCACCCAACAGAGCTTTTGGGAGTGTATGGGGATTAGTGTCATTTACCCCAGAAAATATTGTTTTTCAAGCCACAGAACTCTACTGTGAGAAATTTGCTGCTTAGTGTTTGGCAGTGATATGGAAGTAGTCTTTCTTTGCAGTGATAGTCATGCCTTGAACTGACTCCCTCCCCCAAACCCCTCCCCCCAGTCTCCTGCAGGATACCAGGCCTCATTGCTTGTTGTCTCAAGCATTCCTTTAAACCTGTTTTATGTTTGCTTTCCTAGCAACACAAATCTGCCCAGAGTTTTGTCTGCTTTTACTTTATTTTTATTTTTTTTGCCTTCTTTCTTGTCTGCTTTCATCATTTTGTTTTAATTCTGGAAAGTTTCTATGGTTATCGTCAATGTTTTGTTACTAGAAAATAATACAAAAATACTTGGATAGATAGGGAGATGGATAGTGAGAATAACTAATAATAACTACATAAATAATTATGCAATAACAAAATGAATGCCAAATAAATTGAGTCGAAGAATAATACTTATATAAAAGGAAAAGGGAAAAAAGGTCGATGCAGAATCAATGAAGTTGTTTAGTACATATATAAAGCTATATCAGATGTTATATTCTAATATTAAAGACCTTTTTCTAAAAAAACAAACAAACCAAGAAATAACTGACATATATTGGATATCTTTCTTTTAATTTTTCAGTATCACAAGAAAGCATGGAATGTAGGTATATAGTACAGTTTTTATTTGAAATTCAAGCCAAATATATTCCAATGTAATTCTATATAGTAGCATAGTTTTGAGTTTGCACATCATTTGTATAATCCTTCTTTTCAACATATAATAACAACTTATGATACAATATATATGAACATATAAGAACTATTTTTATATTTTATTTTTTTTCTGCAAGTAATCCATCTGTAGGTATCCTTTAATATGAGACATTCATGATACACTGAAGGTTGTCACAAATAGGACATTAATAGTTTTCCCTTACATTGGACAGTATTATATTATGATAACTTAGTATCCTTTCATACTTCTAAGAACTATCAATTCAGCAATAATGATAGAAAAATCTTACCCTTTAAAAGGGCTATTAGTTGGGAAAAAAGGGTAAAGGTTAGTTAGCATTAGGGAACATGGTGACTCACCTGTTAAGGACACTAAGTCAGAAGACCATTGAGAGGTCAACAGCTCAGCAGTTCAAAACTCAGATTGACCTCTCAATGGTCTTCTGACTTAGTGTCCTTAACAGGTGAGTCACTAATGCTATGTAACCTTTACCCTTTTTCCCCTCAGGTTTTGGAGTGCAAGTTGTGTGACGGAATGAGTACCCATCAATTTGTCCCAGCTCTTGCCAACCTAGCAGTTCGAAAACATGCAAATGTGAGTAAATAGGAACCATTTCAGTGGAAAAATACCAGGGACATGAAGGGAGCCTCCTCAGGCATTCCCTGCACAATGGTGATGTCACTAGCTAATACTTTCAACTTGGAAGCACCTTAGTAGGTCCTTCTTAGACAAATAGTAGATAGCATTGAAAAGCTAAGAAAAATTAACTTGGTTAATATATATATATAAGCATGCATGTATATGCATTTAAATAATTCTTTTTTTTTTTCAAATAAAATCAAAGAGAATCTGAAAACAGATAAAGATGAACAGTAGCCCTCCAGCAGAAAAGACAGGGCCAGGAAGTGTGTTTATATAGAACTGGAATTAGAATGAGGGTTTCAGTAGTGTTTCTGTGTAAAAGACTTGCTTTTGAAAAACAGCAGTCACCTAGCCTTTCTCTACTAAATCCAGTCTAGTGTAGAGCATGAAATCTAACATTTCTACTATTCCAGAATGTGATAAACCATGAAAAATAAGATGCACAGTAAATATGTACATTTACCTAGCATAATCAAAGACCTTGACCAAGCACCTTGGTCTGCCTTTGATGCATTTTGGTCTGCAATATCAAACCTGGGAAACTAAGCTTCATATAAAGATTCTGGTTAGACAGGGCCCAACTCTTCTGTAGATTGAACATCAGGAACTCTGGTCCTGATTTATTTTGTCTTAGCCAACATATTAACAATGCACACTGTCATTTTATAAGAATAAAACACACATACTGAAAATTGAGATTCCAAATATATACAATTCAGATCTGCCATATAAGTTGCAGTGTGAAACCTGCTGTTAAGGCTTCTTTGTAACAACTATATAAAATTTCCCCTCTCCAGTGTTTTCCACCAGTGCCACCATCTGGACATAATAAGCCTTATTGGCTATTCTGAAATGTCTGTCTTGAGGTTTTCTTCACTAAAGTTTTATTTTAGCATTTAAGCATATCCTGTAGTTCCAAGATTCTTGTTACCATCCACTTTAACATAGATATAGATTATTCTGTATTGTTAGAGATATCACTTTATTTTCTATGTTTTATTTTTTTAGTACCAAAATCAGCTTGCTCAAGATATTTAAAAGTTAACATAAGCCAAATTATTGGGAAAAGTCCAAAATTTACATTAGGAATTGAAACTAAATATATGCTGATTTTTTGTTGTTTAGACTCTGAATCTTGGCATCATCAGGATGGTTGAATTTTAATTTTAGATTGGAAGTATAAATGCTCACATTATAATTTCATTGATATCTGAAAGTCTGATTTATTGCATGAAATGCAAATAAAACTAATCTGGTTTCGAGGATAACTGACTAGTAACAATATAATTTGTGTTTTATAGTGATTTACAATAGTTTTATTTCTCAGTTACATGATCACTTTCTGAGATTTTAGATTTTTTTTAACCGATATTGACTATCAGATATTCTGTGAAATGTTTGAAAAATTGGCATACATATTTGTACCGTTCCAAATATATTTACCCAATATATTACTTTTACCTACTCTTTTTGTGAAAGAAAATTTAGAAACTATTAATACTCAAAGAGATTTTGCCATTCCCTTATTTATGTAGAATAAATAAATAAAACTAACTGGTACATGTGATAAGAGAATAACAGAATTTTCAGAATCCAAATAGTTTCTTATTTAGTTAGCATTTTAAAATTGTATTTCATTATAGTTATTAATTGACAATTTATTATTACAATTGTAGGAAATCCAACAATAGGAATTAAAATTTTATGAAATACTAAACAGTCAGGATATTTTGCTGAAGAGTAGATTATGTTTTCAAGACTAATCTGCAGGTGAATATATAAAAAAGCAAGTTTGTATTTTCTTTTCTATCAGTTTTTCCATTCCAATTTTCTATTCATTAAAATTTGGTAAGTAGATGTTAGCTTCCACCTGAGATTTTCACTCTTAGTGCAGCTGAAATAAAGACTCATGCTGCTTGAAAGGCTGACCCAGGCAGCCGTGTCACAACATGAACCATAGCGGGGAGCAATAAAGGTTCTGAATAGCTAACACACATTTCAGTGAGCAAATATATTTGTGGTGACATTTATAAGTAGACAATAGTCACTATGAATGACTTCCAGCTAAGTTAATAATAGGCCAGCAAACCTTGAAAAATAGTTTTAAACATTATATGTATATTCATAAAAACTAACTCTTGTCAATTTACCTCATTCCACAGATTATTATTAGAAAATATTATAATACTTCTTATAAAAATTTTCCCCTTTTTTAGGGCAGGTAATAAAAGTGTAACACTAATATTGATTAATAAATTATTAATTATGATATTTAGTTTATTAAACAACTAAGCTTTCATAAGGTCTCCTAGTAATTGATAAGATAGTATCTAGCTCTATCAAGTGGCAGACTCTATATTAATTTAAATTAAGGATGTTAATTAGGTATTTAGTAAATGAAGATCCTAAAGCTGTGGTGATGCTGTAAACTGCAAAATTTCAGTGTACATGCTATACATTTGACATAACTAATCCCCATACCTTTTACCGTAAACCGTCTACTGTGGACCTTTGATGTTTTTTAAGAGGTCCCTAAGGGGGCGTGCATAAGCATGCGTACTGTCCCTGTCCTACTGTTCCCAATTATATGTAATCGTTCTATGTGTTTATGGCTATGTTTTACCAATTTATATCCTTTTTTTTGTGCCAAAATTTTTTCATTTGTCCATGTTTGTGTCTTCTCTGTTACTTGTTAAATGCTGTACAATCAGGCCTGAAATGCACTAACAAGGGAGATCAGAGCAGCAAAAAGAAGCTACTCTGAAAAGCTAAAGAATCAGTTTTCAGCAAATGAACCAGCAAACATGTGGAAAACTCTTAAAAATATCACCAGCTATGGCAAACCTTCTTCCCAGGCTGAAGGTAATCAACAACTGGCAGATGACCTAAATGAGTTACGGCAGGTTTGAAAGGAAACTACAGCCACCTATCTCCACAACCCCTATCACAGACACACCAACAACAGCCAAGCCTCCTACAACTGACCCCATCCCATTGGGTTCATAGCCCCTAGTGATCACAGAAAAGGAAGTGCAGGACCTATTTCACAGACAAAAGCCAGGAAAAGCTCCAGGCCCAGACAAGATAACTCCTTCTTGCTTAAAAGTCTGTGCTGACCAATTGGCCCCCATCTTCACCCATATTTTCAATAAATCACTAGAGATGTGCTATGTTCCTTCTTGCTTCAAACGCTCTACCATCATCCCAGTGCCGAAGAAGCTCAGCTACAGGTACCGGAACAGACTTGTAAATGGATCACAAGCTTCCTAACAAACAGGAAGCAGCAGGTGAAGCTAAGCAAGATCACATCAAATACCTGTACAATTAGCACAGCCCCCCCCCAAGGCTGTGTGCTCTCCCCACTTCTCTTCTCTCTGTATACCAATGACTGCATCTCCAACGATCCATCTGTTAAGCTACTGAAGTTTGCAGATGACACAACAGTGATTGGTCTCATTCGAGACAATGACGAATCCGCATATAGATGAGGGGTCAAACGACTAGCCTTGTGGTGCGACCAAAACAATCTGGAACTGAACACACTCAAAACTGTAGAAATGGTGGTAGACTTTAGGAGAAACCCTTCCATACTTCCACCTCTCACAATACTAGACAACACAGTATCAACAGTAGAAACCTTCAAATTTCTAGGTTCTATCATATCGCAAGATCTCAAATGGACAGCTAACATCAAAAACATCATCAAAAAAGGACAACAAAGAATGTTCTTTCTGCGCCAACTCAGTAAGCTCAAACTGCCCAAGGAGCTACTGATTCAGTTCTACAGAGGAATTATTGAGTCTGTCATTTGCACCTCTATAACTGTCTGGTTCGGTTCTGCAACCCAACAAGAAAGACACAGACTTCAGAGGATAATTAGAACTGCAGAAAAAATAATTGCTACCAACCTGCCTTCCATTGAGGACTTGTATACTGCACGAATCATGAAGAGGGCCGTGAAAATATTTACAGATCCCTCACATCCTGGACATAAACTGTTTCCACTACTACGCTATAGAACACTGCATACCAGAACAACTAGACACAAGAACAGTTTTTTCCCAAAGGCCATTACTCTGCTAAACAAATAATTCCCTCAACACTGTCAAACCATTTACTAAATATGCACTACTATTAATCTTCTCATTGTTCCCATCACCAGTCTCTTTCCACTTATGACTGTATGACTGTAACTTTGTTGCTGGTAATCCTTATGATTTATATTGATATATTTGACCATCATTTGTGTTGTAAATGTTGTACCTTGATGAAGGTGTCTTTTCTTTTATGTACACTGAGAGCATATGCACCAAGACAAATTCCTTGTGTGTCCAATCACACTTGGCCAATAAAAAATTCTATTCTATTCTATTCTATTCTATTCTATTCTATTCTATTCTATTCTATTCTATTCTATTCTATTATTTGTTGATAAATAAATAAATAAATAAATACACATTAATTTCTCTCTCTCTCTCCCCCTGAAGAATATAGATGTATCAATATAGCTATATCATGTTTCTAAAGATCCCTTTATAGATAGCGACTGTGCATGATGAAAAACCTGTATGGTTGAAACCTCTCAATACATCTTGACAAAACAGATATTATTTTATAATTATTATTTGCACAAAATAGTTACTTGTAAAGCATTATTTTAGGTTTTTTCTTCTGCTTCTTTTGCTGAAGAGTGGTGCATGAATCTGTCCAAGTTAATTCAGTTGAACGGTTCAACAATTCAGTTGAAAAACTGTTCTCAATTTTCAAATGAAATTGATCAGGGCTTTGAGATAGTTTAATATAATGTAAATTTTCAAACAAAATAATTCTGGATTAACAAACTTTCTTTTGGAAAAGAGAAACTCTTCACTTCTCCCAAACACACCAGTTGGGACTTCATTATTTTTTTTAAAAAAAACACAAAGAACCTTTAAACCAAAGGTTGCTAAGTTTTCTTTAAGTAACTAAGTTATTTATTTTTATAAACTTTTATTCTATTCATCCATCTCTCTCTCTCTCTCTCTCTCTCTCTCTCTCTCTCTCTCTCTCTCTCTCTCTCCCTCCCTCCCTCCCTCCTTCCCTCCCTCCCTATACTAAAATGCATTTTGGAAGGGATCTGTGACTCTGGGTCAATTAATAGAGATAAAGAAAATTATAGTCTATTAGAATTTGATTGGTGCAAGTCCCATCAGCTATTCTGGCAATCATTACTGTTTTACAGGGTTTATTTTTGCTACTGATATAACATTATATGTCTGATATTTTTGTTTTTCTTATTTATTACAAAAAGTAATATAATTATGCAGCATTATAAACAAATGCTTTATTATTATTAGACTACATCCAAAGTATTTCTTTTAAAATGATAGGGATGTTATTTTATGTTCCATGCTTGAGAACAAATTACTTCTCTATGTTTTTTCTTGTTCTTCCTATCTTTTTTGGTTCTTTCTGAGGTAAAGAATGCTGAACTGTATTATATACTTTTTATTTTATTTTTATCTAGCTTGATACAAAATCTTTTTTTCAGAGTACCCAATTTGATCTAATATTATTGATTTGTCCCCTTCAATTCATCTTCATGCTGTACTTACAGCAACTCTCCTAATCATATTTTTATCGTGCTGCTTTTTATAGCACCATAAATTGGAATATCTTCAGTTATGACACCCACTCTGTGTGGAGCCTTCTAACACCTCATGTGCTTTCTTTGGAAAAACTTTTGTGCAAATGAGATCCCAAAAGGCATTTGCAAGAGTCACCATCTGCCAAATAACATGTAGAAAGTTGGCAACTTGTTCCTTTCTTCATCTGATTCCTTTTGTCACTGTATCAACTGGGGATATATGCAGCATGAATGTACACAGAATCAAGTAGTCTTTCACACATGTACTTTTTAAAATATTTTTTAACCTTTCTACTAGATTAGTTTGATATTACAATTAAATATACTACAGTCAAAGTTAAACAAATTGCTTAGTTTTTAATATGAATTTATTCATGTTACTCAGAATGTTAGAGTGGCAGTTATTTATCAACAAATGTCCATTGGTTTAAAGTCTTAGACTATGTCTCATTCCATAAATGATAGGTATATTTATAAAGTTAATCTGGTGGTGATATACTATATGGTAGGCTTGTCTAGAGAATAGAATAGAATAGAATAGAATAGAATAGAATAGAATAGAATAGAATAGAATTTTTTATTGGCTAAGTGTGATTGGACACACAAGGAATTTGTCTTGGTGCATATGCTCTCAGTGTACGTAAAAGAAAAGAGACCTTCATCAAGTTCAACATTTACAACACCAATGATGGTCATAGGGTACAATTTAACACTTAATGATACAACACTTAATGATAAGCATAAGGTCAAATAAGCAATCAAGAACAATCAATAGCAATATAAATCATAAGGATTACCAGCAACAAAGTTAAAGTCATACAGTCATAAGTGGAAAGAGATTGGTGATGGGAACGATGAGACGATTAATAGTAGTGCAGATTTAGTAAATATTTTGACAGTGTTGAGGGAATTATTTATTTAGCAGAGTGATGGCGTTTGGGAAGAAACTGTTCTTGTGCTAGTTCTGGTGTGCAGTGCTCTATAGCGTCGTTTTGAGGGTAGGAGTTGAAACAGTTTATGTCCAGGATGTGAGGGAACTGTGCATGAAATCAATTCTGTAAGAACATTCCTCCTGAATTAGTAAACTATAATATATAAAGTCACAGAATAACATGTCAGTACACTTATAGAATGTACTGCCTACTTATATGTTTTTGATTCTATATGCTTGCCTACTTATATGTTTTTGATTCATGACAAGAAACATCAATACAAAAGCCAGGAAGACTGGAAATTTAAGAAAGGCAGACAAAAAAAAAGAAAGAAAGAAAGAAAAGGAAGAAAAGGAAGAAAAGAAAGAAAAGAAAGAAAGAAAGGAAGGAAGGAAGGAAGAAAGGAAGAAAGTAAGTAAGTAAGTAAGTCTGGGTAACAAAAAACAAGATAACCAATAAAATATACATTTTGCTACTTAGGAGAAAGAAAAAAAATAGAAAAGACATTAAAAATTACATGCATTTTCTACAAGTTAGTATTCTATAACTCATTTCCTTTTTATCCTGTACAGCTGAAGGTAGGCTTGATAAAAAAAAATCATTAATGTTATCATTATCTAAACTATGATTTCTCTGCCTCTCTGAGATGCATCAGAAATTAGGATACTCACAGAATATATATTCTACCTTCCATTCTGCATGAAAGTCTTTTCAATTGATGCCATTTTAAAAATAATTTGGGATTTTTTATTTGGAAACTTATCATCTGGAACAACAGACCATAAATTTATTCCAATTAGGTATCAGATTTTTCAAATATTATGGCATTCTTCATAATGATTTAGTTTCCAAGCCCACATCTAAGACTTGCTTCCCACCTCTAGATATTTTCAGGGGATTATCCATTGCTCTATTTACCAGGCATTATGTAACATCTGCTAAGACAGGTGTTCCATAACCTAGATTTGTATATATATTACTATTTGAAGATATTTTTCATTTATTTCAGTACATAATTATGGACAATTTTGTTCCAACTCTTTAGCCAGTCAATATCATCTGGAATCCTACATGTTTTTACTAAAGTAACTACCTTTACTTGTAAGTATTAGTCAGTCATGTTCTATTTAGCACATTCTATTTTATAATCTTTGGGTGTTCTAGTTATCAGTCTCAATTAAAGCTTGCCTCTCCTGCAAAAAAAGAAAAGAAAAAAGAAAAAGACTAGAAATATTTTTTTATTTGGAGATAAAATTTGCTAACCAAATATGAAAGCTCTACCAACAGATTTTGAAACATTCAGGAGAGGCAACTAATGTCCTAATAAAAGTCAATGGCCAAAGTTTAATTTTTGTGGAGGTGGATGAAGGAAAAGATTAAACGTTTACACCCAGCTGTAATTCCCTAGATTATTTCTTCCAAACTGTCTTTAATTGGAAAACCTGAATTGCAGTGGGGCAATAGGTAAATCACATATGCAGTACTCTCTACAAATGACCCCTAACCTTTCATAACCTTTATAAAAAATTGTTTTTAAAGAAATCTACTGAAATCAATGAAAGTTTTTTTTCTAAACCAAAATGCATAATTGGGATTATGGGTGTTGTACAGTTTATTGTCCATGTGCCAGATGTTTCCATGTTCTTATATAACTCTTGTGCTCTTGTGGGTTTGGTGAAAATTGTATCTATGCATGTATGAATAAAAGAAGAAATGTCTATTACAGCTCTATCTACTCTCAGTGCCACCCAAAATCTACTTTGACTTTGGCTGTTCTCATTGGCATTCACCCTGAACCTTATTGCTACCTATGAGAATGTTCAGGGAAGACAGGTTTTTCAGAAAAATGCCATAGCTGTAACTTTTAAAGGGCACACATATTTTTTCCAAGAAACATTAGACATTTGGAACAGATTTGGCTTCTTCACTGCACTATTTATTCTGTTGCTGTTCTTATTCTACTTTCCACTCTGATCCTGGGAATTCTATATGGCTCTAAACTGGAGCAGAATTGTATGTATTCCTAGTTGCTTTTAAGCATTTTTCCATTATTTCCTGCAGATTTTTATTCTCCTGAACCATTTATTTTCTCTGTTGAACATAATTTTACACTAGAGGTTTTATGCAACTTTCTGGAAATTAACTCGCAAATAAATTTGCTGATGTTCCAACATCTATAATGAGAGTTGTGGGAGTGGCTGTATAGTTAAAGCATAAAACTTTTTCCGTTGTGACAATGTGAAAATTCCATTGCTTATAAAAACAAAATAATGATTTGTCTCATCAGTATAAATCTTCATCACCGAAGAGTAGAAACTGTCTAAATTTGAGAAAAGATTACTAATAGAATTTCAGAATTTGAGGCAGCAGAAAGTTTTGTTTTAAGTCTCCTTCCCCATTTGCTACTATTATTACTGAATAGTATAGAACAAAACTAAAAATAATATATTAAAATATTTATATGGTTGTCCATATTGTGAAACATAACGTTAAGCAATGCATTGAACAATAAAACTGGATGCCCAATCCAATATTTGTATTTATTAGCTATACTATCCACACCCTTTCTATACCAGTGTCTGCAGGAAAAGTAAGTTCTTAATGACTTTGCAGATTGATAAAGTGGGTGGAAGCCTGACACATCTTAAACGGGAGGTTATTCCACAGGACAAGGGCTACTATGGAAACAGCATGCTTCCTACATCCTGCTAGGTGGCAACATTTGAAGGACAGGACCTGGAGTATGCCCACTCTATCTGGCATATTTATGGACAGATACCCACTGAAACAGGGAGTCCTACCCATTACCTGACTCCATGCCATTTAAAGCTTTAAAAGTGATAAACAACACCTTGAGTTGCACCTGGAAAGAAATTGGAGCCAGTGCAGTTCACACAGCAATGGTGTAATATGAATAAACAAAAAGGTGCCTAGTACCACACAAACTGCTGTATTATGGATTATGCAATTTACTGGGATGTCCTTAAGGATACCACCAATAGTCCAATTGAGAAGTGATGAAGGAATGAGTGATTTTGAGCAAGACTTCCCATCCAGAATAGGGGAATTGGCACACAATACATATCTGAGAAAAACACACCCTAGCCATAGCTGCCACTAGCTCCTAAGGAGCTATGGCAGGAGCTGTGACTTCATGAGGATCCTCAAATTGTAACTAGGTCTTATGCAATTAAGAGCTTAATAGGTAACAACCAGCACCTTGAAATGCCCTTAGAGGCTGACTGGCAACCAATCTAGTTAACAAAGCAGCAATGACACATGGAATTGAAAAGAAGTTTCTATTTTTGCTTGCAACAAATGATTTTGAATCAGTTGTGGCATCTGGATGGTCTTTAAGGGCAGCCCATGCAGAATGAATTACAAAAGTTCAGTCATGAGGTGACCAGTCTTAATGACCTCCTGGTTAAGAAGGGAACATGAACCCTCTTGGCTACAGCTGCAATTTGCTCAATGAATGGTAGCTGAGAGTCCAGGATGCTCCAAGGGTGCACACTAATCTTGTATAGATCATGAAATTCCATTCAAGCCGCATGGTGGAAACATCCCCAAATCTAGTGTGATTAAATATACACAATCATTTAAAGATATTTTTCATTGTAAGCATTGTCTTTTAAATTAATGTATTTTTGAATATTACTGGCCATAAATTACTCAAAATAAACATTTGTCTTTGCCTTATTAGGCACTTGTTAGATCTTTCTACTTAAGCTCTTATACTTTTATATATTATATATCTGCATATTTAGATAACATTTTATCAATACATTTAGTACAGTTTCCCTTTTCTCTCCATTTTAAAATATTTAAGACAATTAAGAAACAGCAGAATAATTAAAACATAATTTGAAAAAAATAACTGCCACTGATAAGATAAAACAATGAAGATATGTTTTGTAATAGACATCCTTTATCAGCAATTTTTAAACTCAAAAAATTTAAAATGTGTGAACTTCCAATCTCAGAATTCCCGTGCTGTTGACCAGCCATAATGGGAATTCTGGGAATTGAAATTCACCACAACTCCACTAGCACTAATGATGTTACCTAGTTTGATAATGAAACATCTGCAAGAAAATAGCCAAGCTCAGAAACAGCTGAAGACCCCACAATTCAATCCTGAGCTACAAGCATTCTATTGACCCACACATCTTAAAAATTCCTGAGATTGAGAAATACTATTCTATATTCCTCTGTATCAGATTCAAAATCCTTCATGAAATTCTTCTTCCAGGATCCAGCTGAGAGTGATTGTATTGCAGACAGAACACCTATGTTCCCCAGAAGAGAAAATAAAATAAATATGAGGAATTTGACAGGATCTATATATCTTTCACTTGTGTTCAAATCACTATTGGTTATCCTAATTCTGGTTGGGGAAATCTTGGAGGATAATAAGAGTGAATCATACTTGCTTCTGGCAAATGACACTGGAGTCTTCCAAGTCAAAAGGGGCAATGAGGAAAGTGTCCAAATAGGACTATGCAGAGAAGAAAATCACACTACATATAGAATCAGATGTCTTTAGACATCTGGAGCTAATTGGCTTTCATAATTATGCGGTAATATTGCTTGTAAAAAAATTATTTGGCTAAGCATACCTATATAGAGCTGTCTGTCTAGAAACATGAAGGGTCTATGGTCTGACAACTGTCTCACTGAAGAATAGGTGAAATAAAGAACAAAAAACTCATGAGGGAAATGTTGTTTTTAATGCTAATGGCTGGACTCTTTTTCTTTATTCATGCTCCCGAATCTGAAATGAGAGAGAATGGATTATTACAAGGCAGGTTGGGTTCCTTCCAGACCTGGGGATTCAGCCACAAAGGATTTGGGGCACTTTTTGTACAATCCTTATACATTAATCATGCTCTACATACAACCCCCCCCCCCTTTGTACATCACAGCATGTGGCTTTTATTTACCTTTCCACCCAACTACATGCTTTAAGAATTGTGTTTTATGGTTCCATTACTGTTTAAATTCTTTAGGGAAATCTGAGTAACTATAGATTTTGTTGTAATTATCTCACTGGCAATAATTACAGATACTACAGTAATCTCATTAACAGGGCAATCTTATGTATTTTATTCTGGGACAATCCCTGTCACTCCTAACTAGTCATATGTGTGAATGAAACCTAAATTCTTTATTAAGTTTTCAGTTTTATTATTTGTATTTTTTTATCTTTAGAGTTGGCCCCCAGCAATGCCTTTCACATTCTGGAAGCTTTTTGAATGGTAAATAGTTATATTTGGACTCAACAATACATTTTTCTCCTTTTCATAATGCTGGGTAATTTATGTATATTATTGTTTCTTCTTCGCTTGCTCCTGCTGTCATCTTCTGCCTTAATAGTATGGTTATGGGGATGGATGCTATTATTAGTCTCACATGCTTAAATTGCAGGGAGCCATTTTAATCTCAGTGGAAAACAGAAGCTGAGTAGTTCAATTAAAATTTTAAGAAGAAACTTATGAGTCACATTCTTTACATACTAACTTTTTTGTTTTTATTTTTAATGTTTAACCTGCATTTTTAGTAGTTTCTTTTAAAACAAACCTTCATTTTAAATTTGCTTCATTTAATGAAAGCTTTATTGTGTGTTCTTTATTGAGTACTGCAGGGCCAAGCTGTTGCTTAACTTCTATATCCTAAATGATCTAGTTCTGAAACAATTCTATATCAAGAACCTTAAGATTAGCAATAAAAAAATACAAAAGTATTTCTTTGTATGCGAAAGCAGCTGTTTGTTTAGTCTTATATGTTATTCTTAAAAGAGCCAACCAATTTGATGTTTATAGTAATTTACCTTCTCAATGTCATTTGTAGAATATTTCCAGTTATAAATCATTTCAGTACAAGTATATCTCTCTATATTCTCTTCTTTTATGCTCAATTTACTTTTTATGTTTTACCTTTTTCTCAGGTAGCTCTCTGCTTCTTTTCTACAGAATAAGAAGTAAAAGAGAGTCTGGCAGCATGATGCTTACCTCACCCCATTATAATGCTCAGGTTATAATCTGGGGAGAGACAGATGCCACTTTGATATCATTTTGATTTTATAAATATTTAGCCTTATTTTTTATTTTTTTAATTTATTTTTATTTATTTGTCAAAAACAACAATATATATAAGTATAACCATGAAATAACCATACGAATTGGTTACAACCAAAGGGAAAATTAGGATAGGAACGGTAGGCACGCTGGTGCTCTTATGCACACACCTTACAGACCTCTTAGGAATGGGGTGAGGTCAATAGTAGACAGTCTTTGGTTAAAGCTTTGGGGATTTTGGGAAGAGACCACGGAGTCAGGTAGTGCATTCCAGGCATTAACAACTCTGTTACTGAAGTCATATTTTCTACAATCAAGATTGGAGCGGTTTACTTTAAGTTTAAATCTATTGTGTGCTTGTGTAATATTGCGATTGAAGCTGAAGTAGTCTTCAACAGGAAGGATATTGTAACAGATTATTCTATGAGTCAAACTCAGGTCATGTCGAAGGCGGCGTAGTTCTAAATTTTCTAAACCCAGGATTTCAAGTCTGGTGGCATAAGGTTTTTTTTAATTTTTTTATTTATTTATTGTTCACACTTTTATACCGCCCTATCTTCCTAGGGACTCAGGGCAGTTTACAGCCATATAAAAACATATGTATATATACAGAGTAAAACATTAATTTAAAAAATTTATGACATAAGGCCGAATATTTAAAATAGAGATATAAATAATAAAACCCCATTAAAACCAGATTTAAAATTTAAACCTTTAAAAATTTAAAAATTCTAGTCCAGTCCTGCGCAAATAAATAGATGTGTCTTAAGCTCGCAGTGGAAGGTTCGAAGGTCAGGAAGTTGGCGAAGTCCTGGGGGAAGCTCATTCCAGAGGGTGAGAGCCCCCACAGAAAAGGCCCTTCCCCTGGCACTGTCTGGCCGACGGCACCCTGAGGAGTCCCTCTCTGTGAGAGTGCACGGGTCGGTGAGAGGCATTCGGTGGCAGCAGACGGTCCCGTAAGTAGCCCGGCCCTATGCCATGGAGCGCTTTGAAGATCATTACCAAAACCTTGAAGCGCACCCGGAAGGCCACAGGCAGCCAGTGCAGTCTGCGCAGGAGAGGTGTTACGTGGGAGCCACGAGGGGCTCCCTCTATCACCCTCGCAGCCGCATTCTGAACTACCTGGAGTCTCCGGGTGCTCCTCAAGGGCAGCCCCATGTAGAGAGCATTGCAGTAATCCAGATGAGATGTCACGAGAGCATGAGTGACCATGCATAGGGCATCTCGATCTAGAAAGGAGAGCAACTGGTGAACCAGGCGAACCTGGTAAAAAGATCTCCTGGAGACGGCCATCAAATGGTCTTCAAAAGACAGCCGTCCATCCAGTAGGTTGCCCAAGTTGCGCACCCTCTCCATTGGGGCCAATGACTCGCCCCCAACAGTCAGCCGCGGCTGACCTCTGGCATGGACTTCGTTCCAATGCCTGAACTCCCTGTGCAACCCCCCACTTCCGTTTCCCTAACGGACTGGATGAATTCGTTAAAAAATGGTTGGGAAAATACAAAAAAGGCCTTAGCTGTAACAGCTCGGAATTACAAAGCCCAAGCTGACAGACACCGTTCCCTTCAACCCCCTTTTCGCATTGGAGATAAAGTCTTTTTATCTACAAAGTATCTGAGGTTGAGAATACCCAGCAGGAAATTCAGTCCAAAATTTTTGGGTCCTTTCCCCATTGTAAAAATTATTAATCCCATTACCGTCCAACTCAAACTCCCTCGAATGTTGGGGAAAGTACACCCGGTATTCCATACCAGCTTATTAAAACCTGCTAGACATTCTGGTCTGAGACCTCAACCTGCCGCTCCCCCACCACCCTTGATAATCCAAGGTGAAACCCACTATGAAATCAAGAAAATCCTTGACTCTAGACTATACAGAGGTCAATTACAATATTTAGTCCACTGGAAGGGATATCCATTATCTGAATCTACTTGGGTCAAAAGTTGGAAAGTAAATGCAGACGATTTGATTAAACAATTTCATGACACTTTCCCTGACAAACCTAAAAAACCTCTTGGAGAGGGGAGGGGGGGTGTAGAAGGGAAGTGTAGACCATTGACACTCTTCTTTATCAACTCTTTGTTTTCTTTCCTACGATATGGCTTCTTTTCCAAGGGGGGACGTCTGTCAGGCCTGGAAACCATACTAGACTTTAGGTTTCCAGATGCTGCCACATTTTTCCCCTGAGGGGAAGAAGGGGGGCTGAGGGGTATGGTAACATTCTTCAGACAGTCAAGGTCGGATGGTATTCACATCTGCAGGAAGAGTGGCAAGAGGATATTCGAATGAACTGGGAGAACGTGGGACCATGTGACCATCAAAGGGGTCAGGGGGATGGGACTCTTGGGGGTTTCAGGGAGGTCTAATAGGGACTGGGATTTCAGGGGGTTTCTCAGGTCCCAATCCAGTGACTCTCCCGCTTCTCCGGGTTTTACTGTCCTCCAGTGAGGTTGAGAAGAGGGAGGGGGCTCTCCATTCCGCCCCGGGGAAATGTTTTCTCCCGGACGACAGCTTACCCATGAATCAGAGTCTTTGGGCCGTGCTCCAAGCTGACAAGCAGGCTCTACCACTTCGGGTTTTGGAGTCATATCTTCCGACGGGAAGTAGGTGATTTCAACTAAATTGTCAGATTCAACCTTCTCTGCTATTTCTACATTTTCAGCTTGCTGCTCTTCCATCTTCACTGGGTCTTTGCACCGCTGTGGAGGTTGCGGAGGCTGGGGCCCAGCAACCCCCTAACGGGCCCCCTCTGAGCGGAGGAGAGGGTACCGTTAGCAAAAGAAAATTAGGAGTTTTGGAATAATGTCAAGGTTCCAGAAAAACCTCTTCTGCATAAAGAAAACTCAGAAGCCATTGTCTTTAAGAGTTCTTTACTAGCATGAGGAAACTGGCACACGATGAGTGAAATTCCAAAACTGAACTTCTGGATTCTTTTCCCAGTTATACAACCCCCAAGAGTCCCACCCCCCTGACCCCTTTGATGGTCACATGGTCCCACGTTCTCCCAGTTCATTCGAATATCCTCTCGCCACTCTTCCTGCAGATGTGAACACCATCCGATCTTGACCGTCTGAAGAATGTTACCATACCCCTCAGCCCCCCTTCTTCCCCTCAGGGGAAAAATGTGGCAGCGTCTGGAAACCTAAAGTCTAGTATGGTTTCCAGGCCTGACAACCGGGATGCCGGCATCCACAGCCACTCCGTCTTGGAGGGATTGAGCTTGAGCCTGTTTCGCCCCATCCAGACCCGTATGGCTTCCAGACACCGGGACAACACTTCGATAGCTTTGTTGGGGTGTTCCAGTGTGGAAAAGTACAGCTGAGTGTCATCAGCATACAGCTGGTACCTCACACCGAAACCACTGATGATCTCACCCAGCGGCTTCATGTAGATGTTGAACAAGAGGGGCGAGAGAATCGACCCCTGAGGCACCCCACAAGTGAGGCGTCTCGGGGCCGACCTCTGCCCCCCCGTCAACACCGTCTGCGACCGATCAGAGAGATAGGAGGAGAACCACCGATGAACGGTGCCTCCCACTCCCAATCCCTCCAACCGGTGCAGCAGGATACCATGGTCGATGGTATCAAAAGCCGCTGAGAGGTCTAATAGGACCAAGGCAGAGGAATAACCCCTATCCCTGGCCCTCCAGAGATCATCCACCAACGCGACCAAAGCCGTCTCAGTGCTGTATCCGGGCCGAAAATCGGACTGGAACGGGTCTAGATAGATGGTTTCCTCCAGGTACTGGGGTAGCTGACATGCCACCACACTCTCTACAACCTTTGCCGCGAAGCGAAGGTTGGAGACCGGACGATAATTACCTAAAACAGCTGGGTCCAGGGAAGGCTTCTTGAGGAGAGGCCTCACCACCGCTTCTTTCAAGGCAGCCGGAAAGACCCCCTCCAACAAAGAAGCATTCGTAAACCCCTGGAGCCAGCCTTGTGTCACCTCCTGTGCGGCCAGCACCAACCAGGAGGGACACGGGTCCAGTAAACATGTGGTGGTGTTCAACCTACCCAGCAACCTGTCCATGTCCTCGGGAGCCACAGGGTCAAATTCATCCCAAATAGTCTCAACAAGACGGCTCTCTGACATCTCGCCTGGATCTACCCAATTTTGGTCCAGGCTGTCCCGAAGCTGAACAATTTTGTCGTATAGATAGCCACTAAACTCCTCGGCATGTCCCTGCAAATTCCCCCTGTTGAAGGAGAGAGCGAGTTACCCGAAACAGGGCGGCCGGGCGGTTATCTGCCGACGCAATGAGGGAGGAGACGTAGTAACATCTCGCTTCCCTCATTGCCACTAGGTAGGTCCTAGTATAGGACCTAACTAGTGTCCGATCAGCCTCGGAACGACTGGACCTCCAAGAACTCTCTAGGCGTCTTCTCCGGCGTTTCATCCCCCTCAGCTCCTCGGAGAACCAGGGAGCTGGTTGAGACCTACGCCGGGTCAGAGGCCGCAAAGGCACGACACGGTCCAAGGCCCCCGCCGTGGCCCGTTCCCAAGACGCGACAAGTTCCTCGGCCGTGCTGTGAGCCAGACCCTCAGGAAACGGCCCAAGCTCCATCTGGAACCTCTCCGGGTCCATCAGGTGCCTGGGACGGAACTAACATATTGGTTCCATCTCCCTGCGGTGTTGAGTGGCAGTCAGAAAGTCCAGGCGAAGGAGGAAGTGATCTGACCATGACAAAGGTTCGATGACTAAATCCCTCAAATCCAGATCCTTCAACCACTGACCAGAGATGAAAATCAAATCCAGTGTGCCACCCCCACTGTGAGTAGGGCCATCAACTACTTGAGTCAGGTCCAAGGCCGTCATGGAAGCCGTGAACTCCCGAGCAACTGTCGATGACATGCCGGTTGATGGCAAGTTAAAGTCCCCCATGACTATAAGTCTGGGGGTCTCCACCACCACTCCAGCAACCACCTTCAGGAGCTCGGGCAGGCCTGCTGTCACGCCGCAAGGAGCCAGGTACGTGACAAACAAGCCCATCTGACATCTATGACCCCACCTCACAAAGAGGGATTCACACCCGGCAATCTGAGGTACAGTGGTCTCCTCGGCTCCAGACTCTCTCTAATCACAACCGCCACCCCCCACCCCTACCCTGGGCCCTCAGCTGTTGTAATGCTTGGAAACCCGGTGGGCACATTTGAAGAAGGGCACGCCCCCTTCTGCGCCCAACCAGGTCTCCGTAACGCCCATAAGGTCCGCGGCACCCCCCTGGATAAGATCATAAATTAGGGGGGCCTTATTGACCACGGACCGTGCGTTGCACAGCATCAGCCGAAGGCCCGGGCTCTGAGGGTCTTGACCATCCGGGAAACGGGAGAAGTCTGAGGGCTCGGGGCGCGCGATCGCCTGCAAACATCGAGCGCGCGCCCCCATAGAACGATGTGGGCCCCCACTTCTGCCATATCTGCCCCTCCCACTTACCGTACAAATAAGACCACCCTCAACAGGCGGAACGCAATCCCCCCCATGACCCTCGAACCTATTAACTTACCGCCGCGAGCACACGCAGGAACTGGACCCCCTCCCGACGGGCTTCCCCCAACACCCGCCCTTACCCTCCCACCCCTTAAAAATGCCCTATCTAAAAACCCCCAAAGGCTCTTTCTCTTCGCATGCCACCTCTGTGGGTCCCAAGACCCGTCATTGAGGCCGGCCCTTAGTAATGAAGTGGGCCATTCCTGTGAGGCGGGGGCACCTCGCAGGCGCAAGAGTTCTGGCACTGAATATCGCATAAATGAATAAAATGAAGACAGAAGTCGACGAGAGGTGAGACTGTCCCAGGATGGCAGAATATTACACAAAGTTCATCAGATGGATAACCATTATCTGGTGACACTTCAAATGGTGGCTGGCTTAGAGATGGAAGGTGATATAAAATAGGCAGATAGCATCCATGATAGCAAAGGTATTGCTATTCCGCCCAGAGCTCAGTCCTAAAATCCATAAGATGAAAAGGTGGCGCTTCTATCACCACCAGCGGTGTCCACAGATATTTCCAAGTAGTTCTTTCCAAATAGGTCTTTCAAAGTAGATCTTTCCAAGTAGGTCCAAGTAGGTCCCCCAGCAGATCACAAGCTGGTTTCCAACATCTTCCATAGCAGTTCCAAGAACCCTCATGGCCGAAGAGTCCCATAATGGCCAAACAGAATGCAGATGATGATGCAAACATTACAATCAAAGGAAGAAGCAGGCCAAATTAGGCCAAACTAGGCCAGGGAGCCTCCACGCCCACCATGCCCACCACGCCACTGCTTTCAGCCAGAATAGTCCAAAAAATAGTCCAAAAAACTAGGAACCTCTCCAGGCCAGCTATCCACTCCTAAAGCTCCTAAGGCTCCAGGTCCTGTCCAAGGTCTGCCCACTCCCCAGGGCCAGACCTTTCCAGAGAGCCAAGCCCAACACTTCCAAAGCAGGCCTACACGCCTGCATGATGTAAAAATGCCACCGATCTCACTGCGGCAAGGAGCTGAGCCTCTCATCCTGGCCGAGGGTCTCAAACAGAGAGGCCCCTAGAGGGACCATTCACAGCCCTTCGCTCCCACACCACTCCAAAGAAGGCCAGGGGAAGGGCGGAATAGGCGAAAGTAGCCAGGAACACCGCAGAATAGTCCAGCAAGGAAAGAAAATAAGCCGCGGCCTCATCTCTCCACAACAGACGAGCCGCGGCCTCACCTCACGCCCAGTAAGATGGATGCCGCTCCACACTTGCCCTCGTCCTCCGGTCTCATCCTCAGCAGCCGTGAGTCCGAGAAAGTCTGTGGACCTCTCCCACGGCTGCTGGGGGGATCACACAACCGACCGGGGGGCGCAAACGGCTCAGCACGCCGTCTGGGCACCGCATTCTGCCGCAGATTCTCCATCGTCGACTCTGCTCATTCTACTGGGCCGCCATCTTGCGCATGCGCAGAGCCTAACCCTCTAGATTTTTAAATCTACTTTCAAATCTTATTTTATTGTATTCAGAGGAGTGGAGAACTCTTCTTGTAAAATATTTCTGGACACGTTCAATTGTACTGATGTCAGAAATGTGGTATGGGTTCCAGACAGTTGAGCTGTATTCAAGAATTGGTCTAGCAAATGTTTTATATGCTCTGGTTAGTAGTGTAGTGTTTTTGGAGAAGAAGCTTTGTAAGATTAGGTTTACAACTCTTAAAGCCTTTTTGGCGATGTAGTTGCAGTGGGCTTTGGCACTTAGATTGTTTGATATGAAAACTCCAAGGTCTTTGATGGAGTGAGGGTCATCTACAAGGTCATGTCCATCAAGCTTGTATTTAGTGTTCTGATTCTTTTTTCCAATGTGTAAGACAGAGCATTTGTTGGTTGAGATTTGGAGTTGCCAAATTTTTTACCATTCCGACACAAAGTCAAGGTCTTTTTGAAGGATAGCCACATTGTTGGTAGTGTTAAATAGTTTAACATCATCGGCAAAGAGAACACAATTACTTATAATATGGTCACAGAGGTCGTTAATCTTTAATATGAAGAGTTTTGGTCCTAGAACGCTGCCTTGGGGGACACCGCTATTAACAGGAGCAGGATTTGATAGGGCACTGCCTATTTTGATCATTTGTTGCCTGTTTGACAGGAACGGAATTATCCAATTATGGAGGGGTCCGGAGATGCCGTAGGATTTTAGTTTTAGAAGAAGTTTGTCATGTACCAGTGAGTCAAAAGCTTTACAGAAGTCTATGTAAATTGCATCTATTGCTTTTCCCTGATCAAGATTTGCAGTCCATATGTTTTTGCAGTGAAGAAGTTGTAAATTACACGATAATTTTTTTCTGAAACCAAATTGTTTATCAGAGAGTAGGTTGTTTGTTTCTAGGTGGAGGGTGATGGATTGGTTGATGATTGATTCCATTACTTTGTAGGTGACGCAGCATAAAGAAATTGGTCTGTAATTTTGAACTAGGCTGGGGTCTCCTTTTTTGAAGACAGGGATGACTGTGGCTAGTGACCATAGTTTGGGAAGGGAGCTGGTCCTAAAAGATTTTTCAAAGATTATGCTTAGGGGTTCTGCTATAACAGTAGAAGCTTTTTTAAGAAGTATGCACATAGACCATCAGGTCCAATAGATAGAGATGGTTTCAGTCTGCGAAGTGCCTTTTCAACATTATTGTATTAATTAATACATTAATTACAAGTACTAATTAATAATTAATGTACTTATTAATAATTAATGTACTTAGTACTAATGCACTAAGGCATGATTTCACACACAAAGAAAAAGAACCAAACACTCCCAGTACAGTCTGCTAGAAATGAACACTTTTGAGCAAATTGAAATATGGCTTTCATCATACCTAACTGCCTGATTATAGAATTAACAATGTCCTTATCTGTATAAAGGTGAATAAAGGCTAAATTTTCACGGAATTAATTATTCATATGAGGAGGAGGAAGAGATGGAGATCAGCAAATATAAAGCTAAAATTGTACACCAGAGACAAAAATCTTCAAATTCAGTCAAGTCAGAAACATTTCTATCAATCCAACAACAGAGAGGTTGCAATGAACCAGTTAGCACCTGACAAAGAAGAAAGGGTGCAGTTTATATAAGAACCATAGGACAATCTGAAGAAATATAACAAGAATGCATCTAGGATAAAGGAAGTTAAGAAACAAAAAAAGAAAATAAACTAAAAACTGAAAATAAATGAAATGACTAATAATAACAGCAGAAATGATGCAGAAAAGGGCAACGGAGATCATGAATTGGTCAGCACCAGGTGAAGAAACAGCAGGAATTTAGTTGAATCATATGACTCATTGCCAAGCAGTATAATAATATATTACAAGAAGATGGAATTGAAGATTGGTTAACGTCTGGCAAAACCTACCTGATAATGAAAGGGGCAACACCAGGCAAGTACTTGCTTAACGATAACTGTCAAATTGCTAAATGGTGTGATAACTAATGTAATCCAACAGCACCTATCTGAAAATAAACTTTTCAGTCTGAGCAGAAAGGAAACCACCCAGGCAGCAAAGGAGATAAAGGATCAACTAATTGACAACTGATTTTAGAAGATCAACTTGAATGTAGCTTTCATTGATTACAAGAAGACATTTGATTCCCTACCACATGACTGGATAATCAAGCACATAGAAACAACAGTAGAAGCATCAGAAGTGTTATGCCAAGATAAATGGCACAATGGAAGCCATGGATACTGGTCAATGGTGATATACTGGGAGAGGTTAACATCAAGTGAGAAATATTTCAAGATGACTCGCTTTCACCACTATTATTTCTCATTTCATTGATTTCATTGTCAATAGTACTAAATGAATCAGGTCATGGCTCTCAAATATCAAAAACATCTGCCAGGGACCCAATGCACTACATCAATAATCTGCAGCTGTATGGAAAAACAGCATTTAAGTGATTCTGAAATAGAATAACTGCTCAACTCTGCCTGAATATATAGTCAAATATTGCAATGGAATTTCAACTAGACAAATATGCCACCTTTACTATCAACAGAGGAAAAAGAGCCAACTGAAATAATATCAAGAGCCTGGATTAAGACTCTGGCCTCCTTCCAGTTGATAATATCAAACACACTGAAGTCAAGAAGAAGGCTACTAATGAATCAGAAAAACCAAGAACCTCTCACTTTTTAATTCTCTACTTCTTGAACCAACTACAGATCTTAACTTCATTTTCATTTATGCCACTGGAAGACTACATTTCTGCCCTTTATCTGTTAATAAAAAATAGGAATACCACTCAACTCTTAACACTGAGAAAATGAGCTCAAGGCCAAAAAGACCAATATGTACTCTCAGATCAATTCTTACTTTTCTATTCTTCGTAATTGGGGTAGGTTAAAGTTTCTTGAAAATATGAATTAATACTACAATAACAATTACAGCTTTTGCTCCAAATGTTTTCTGCTTTGAGAAACAGGCAAGCGGCGGAGATTTACATGTGGGCCAAGTGTCTCACATATTTAGAGTCACTTTAATGCAGGGATGTCAAACTCAAGGCTGTGGGCTCGATCTGGTTAGGTGGTTAGATCTGGCCCAGGGGGTGGTGAGATCCAGCCCATGAGGTGGTTATATCTGGTCCACAAGGTGGTAAGATCTGGCCCATGGGGCCACCCAAGAAACAGCGAAGGATTGGCCCGTGTGACCACCACTCAGCCTAAACTGGATATTGATCTGCAACCTGGTGGCAATCATCCAGGCCAGCCCGCAGCTAGCCTTAGATCTGTGGCACAGCCTCAGCCTCGCCCCTTGTGCATGCACAAAGGAGGCAAGGAGTGCATGGGGCCTGGCACCCCTGGGGACTGCATTCTGAGTGCTATCCTTTCACCCAGGATGCCAGCTCTCGTGCACTTTCTGCCTCCTATGTACACATCTGGGGGCAGAGACAAGGTGATCCCATGGATCTAAGGCTGGCTTCGGTCTGGATGGATGCCACCAGGTTGCAGTTCAGTGCCACATCTGCACCAGCATCTCCATGCCCCATTTGCCGGCCTTTCACATGTGTGTGTGTGTGCATGCAGGTGGGTGAAGTATCTAGCAACAGCAGTTCCACAGCAAGCTCCACTCCCTCCAAGAAGCAGGCATGCTGGCAATGGCACCAGCAGCAGGCAGAGTTGGGAGTAGGCACATGATGCAGACTACTGGACATGCCTGCTCCAGACTGCGTGCCTCCCCCTGTGCCTTTGCATCTGGCTACTACCACCACCATGGGCCAAGACACTTGGGTGAACAGGGGGTGGTGCAGCTGCTGCTGGTTACTGCTGGTCATCTCCTCAGCCCCATCGCGAGTCTTACCCTTGGCCTCTGAGTAGAGTGTGTTCCCCTCATGCAACTGACAAACTTCGGCACTGCTGTAGGCCACTGCTACCAGCGAGGTTGCCAGCAGCTCATGCAGGGCCATTAGGCCGTTGCCATTGCCACATGGAGCACCAGGCCCACCTACCATGAAGGAGGTGAAGCAGAAAGCTAGAAAGGCTGAGTAGAGGTGGTAGAGAAAATTCAGGCCCAGCAGGCAAAAGGCAACCACTGTGAGCCAAATCCCCATCGGTGCCATGGCCGTTCAGGCTCAGCAAGGATCACATGCCTTGCCCCCATCTGCTGGTAGTGGGCAGCCATGGTGCCGATTGAGATCCAGCTTTCCCCACTCAGGGTGGCTGCCTTTTATGTGCTGGGCCTCGACATGCTCTACCACCTCTACTCGGCCTTTCTAGCTGGCTGCCTTGCCTCCTTTGGGCTGGGTGGGTCTGCCAAGCAGCAGCGGTGGCAGCCCACAATGGGCCTGAGGTGTATTGAGTGATGAGTGAGGGGAATGCACTCCATGTGGCAAGAAGGTCAAGGGAAAGAATAGCTCTCCAACCACAGCAAAAGCAGACATTGGGTCCTGTTCTGCCCTAGGCTTCCTTAGAAAGTATAAAGCACAATCTTAGTCTGGCAAAACCTCTTTTATTTACACAACTGTAAATTACTTTCATTTACAGTCCACAAGGTTTGATAAACAGTCTTTCAGAGGAAGGTTATCAACACCCACGTATCTCACGTGGAACACTGCCAGAGAGCTAATTTTTAGATGCGGGGCAAGGCCAAACTTTGCACAGCGTCACAACAAAATTTTCAAATCTTGAATTGGCCAGATGAACTAATTGCTTCCTGCAAAAGCTCATGTCCCGTTCACTTTTCTTTTATGTCTTATGAGAGGGGCCAATCATCTCCAAGCCTTACTCCCAAGTTGAACCCGTTTTCTTAATTGTTCTTGTTGTCTGGCAGCTCTGTGCATGCACACACTGGGAATAGGCTCCTGCTGTTCTTCTGCCTCGCTACTATTAGACTCCGGAGGCTGCACATAACTATCAGATGGCCTTGGCCCCCACTCTTCCTCTGATGCAGAGCCCTGATCCGGGTTTTCCCCCCAGGACTGGCCCAAGTTCCTACCCAAGCTCCTCACTCTCCAACTCTGCTGCCAACTCTGCTGACCATCGGTTGGCCACAACAGGTCCACATCATGTGCCTCCCCTCCCCACATCCACCTGCTGTTTGGACAGCTAGCCCAGTGGTGGCACTGGGCTCCAGAGCTGCAGAGTGTGCCAGCTGAGGCCGACAGTTTCTGGCTGCAGCTGCCCCACCCTCTGCCTCGCCTCACCTCATCCCATGGGATGAGCCTCCCATCCACCACACCACCCACTAGAAACCTCTGAATTCCCTCTCCAACTCCACCCAACCCCTACAAGCACCTTTCACAATGTTGACCTGGCCATGTCCAGTCAGCTTCAACCACCCTGGCCATACCCCTCCCCCTGGCCCCCAGAGGACAACCACAATGCTAATCTGGCCCTCAATGAAATCAAGTTTGACATCCCTGCTTTAATGGCACCTAAGAAAAAGCAGTGATGAGAGGCAGCATATTTATACCATCTTATTCAGTATATCAGCGAATATGATTTTGTGTCATGCATATCCGACAATCCAAAAAGACCATGAGAAAATAAAACTTATGTTATTTTTATTTTAATTCATGGCCATTGTTTCAGCTAACTTTCTTGATATGCTTTTTGCTTTTCTTATTCATACAAACTCAGCCTTAAGGGTAACACTTCAAAAATTTATTGTGATGAAATCCTTAAAGCTATGTAGCTGAAAGTTAGTAGGGTGAATGTCTTCTACAGGGTCTACCATCTCTGCTATTTTTATCAGCCCCAGATGAAACACATTTCATTCTATAAGAAAAATGAAGGCATTTTGAAGCTTCCCCATTATAGATTTTGGATAATTCTTTCTTTAAAATTGAATCTTGAAGGTGCTTAAATGAAATAGGTTTGCCCTTGAATCATGCGTTTGAGTCAAATCCTGGGCCTTTTGAATCTCAGATCTCCAATCTAAATCAAAATAGGGGTGATTCATATAGACCTAATCCCTTTGAAGGAATGCTTGTTATGCAGTTTGAGAAAAGCTGAACCTTGAATGCAGAGAAGGGAAAAAAGATTACGATAAGCTTTTGTTTCTCCATAAAATGCTCAGACTGAAGAAATGGGGAGATAGGGATGAATTCAGGTGATTAAACATTTACTGTACATTGGAATATTTTAGAAATAATTTGACAAACAAGGCATTTGTCATAAGTAACTACTAATAGTAATTGTTTCTATTGTAGAAACATAGTTTTAAAAAAAATAAAAATGGCCTAAATTTTTCATTTTTACAATAGTAACCTGAGTTATTTCCACTTTTGGTGGAAAGTCATTATAAGTCACCTTGATCTTCAGGAAGGCAGATTTTATTTAACATTTTATTTAACAATTGGACAATATATAGAGCTTGAAATCCTAAATAATAAATAAACTAGAAATATCCCCAAAGTGCTTTTTCTGGACTTTCTTTGTTTTTTCCTGTAAGACGTTTCACTTCTCATCCAAGAAGCATCCTCAATTCTGACTGAATGCTGGAGAATGGATGGATTTATATTCTTTGTAGTCATCTGATTGTTAGCAGTTGTCATTAACCCTGAGAGTCTTTGAGGTTCCTTGTACCTCAGGTCACCTGAATTAGAGTGATAATAGGTATGGAGTCTTCCTGGAACTCTAAAAAGACTGTATTGTAAACAGATAGGTGGTGGTATATCCCTCCCCCTCTGTTGACAAAGGACTGTTCAATTTTAATATAGATGGCCTTTTTTACCCTTCTTTCAAACCAGTGATACTGTCTGTCTGGTATGTGGACTTTGCTGCCTTCAAAAGACTGGGCTTTGCCTTTCAAATGCAGATGAACTGTTGAATCTTGTCCTGATGGGTTTGTTCTCCTGTGTTATGCCATGGATTTGTGAAATGATTGTTTTGTTTCTCCAATGTACAGATCTGGACACATCTCACTGAATT
The DNA here is from genome assembly GCF_028640845.1 of Ahaetulla prasina. Taxonomy (NCBI): domain Eukaryota; kingdom Metazoa; phylum Chordata; class Lepidosauria; order Squamata; family Colubridae; genus Ahaetulla; species Ahaetulla prasina. The sequence goes on from NC_080543.1 coordinate 45,056,278, forward strand.
GTACTGCATAAACCACTATTTTCAGTTTGTGTCTGGGTGTTTTATCCTGGCGGGTGCGGGTGGGGAGAGAAGCCTCTGCCTTAGTGTATTCTTGTGTTTAAAGTGTACATGTATTTTATGTTGGTTGAAAATCCTCCTGAGGTTTTCAGATATTTCTGCAACGTATGGAATGACAACATTGTTTCATCTGTTATGGAAGAGCTCCTGCTGGGACTTTTTTTTTTAGATTTTATGAAGGACCATTTGAGATAGCCACAAGTCTGAGGGCTTGCTTCATATTGTGGCTATCGCAACTGAGCTGTCATCAAATCCAATATAAGTAAGTAAATAAAGTAAGCTATTGGATATAAGTAAATAAAGGATATAAGTAAATAAAGTAAGCTATTGATCTATTGTGAAGGGAAGAAAGGAAATTGATGATGAATTTTTTAAAAATGCAACTCACATTTATTTTCCTTAGGGTTCAGACTCATATTTCTCCAACTGCAATATGAAGATGCCCTACTGACCATTTATAAGGGACATATTTTCATGATGTTGCTTTCATTTCATTCCCAGACTGTGGATGAAACTTAAATTCATTCAGATTTTAAGGCAGTATTTTCCATCTTTTTCTAATAAAATGTTGGCTGTGCATAAAATAAGTTATGCCTTCTCATTAATATGGCTGAGGACATAGAAAGCAAGGGTCAGAAATTACTTTAATATTATTCTGATAAAGCAATAGATTTCTGTTTTGTTTGTTTAAAAGACTAATGGGATTTTTTTGAGAGTATATAAATCCTGGGTTGCATAACAGCAGACATAGATAATAGTTATTGAGATAATTTGTTTTATTTTTTGCTCAGCAGCTTACTACCTGGAGCTAAACTTATTATGCTCTATTTCCCTTTTCTTTTCTTGCATTCTACCTTCTTCTTGGTGAAACATCATATGCATTCCTCTTTTTCTCCAGTGTCTGTGTGCTTGAAAGCATCAGTAGGTAAAGATGACAGCTTTTTCCACTTTATTTGCCAATTCCATGCCAAGATACCTACAATAAGACCGAGGATGATTTCTAGAATCCCTTCCTTTCCTTTGATTTTAGAGCTACTATATGATTATCAAAGCAGCACAGCAAATAGCCTTTTTCCTACTACATACTGGAAGGGAATGTGAAGGGAAGAATACAGTAGACAAAGAATATCCACCACGCGGCACATTATGTCCTACATGTATCTGCATTTTTTCCTTACAGAAAGTTAACTTCTTCAGGATTTAAACAAAGCAGGATAGAGAAGAATAACACACAATCCATATTCTTAATAAACCAATGCAGACAGGGTTAGTTCTTTCACAGATCTTAAACCAAATGCTAGTAAACAGCTACTCAGTCATATTTTTATGATATCTATAGGGATGAAAGTCCTGTTTATTTTATCACCACTTCCTTTTTTTTTCTTCCAAGATGGCGCCGACGAAGACTGCCTCGGTGAAATGCTATTCCTCCACTGCAAGAACCTTCTCATACATTGTTGCCCTTATCCATATATTTTAAGTTCATTTTAGAAGTATGACCTATGAATTATTGTATTTTTTTTAGTTAGAAGTAAATTATTTTCTCCATTCTTTAGACAAGATGATAATCTTGTATTTACTTAATATGGGAGAAGTAGTAGGGGCGGCACCTTGCTGTGAGTGACATCGAGTTGGCCATGCCCACTCAGTCACTTGACTGATGCTGCAGAGACAGGGTGATTTCCTACGTACGTCCCCCCTTTGGGCTGACAAAATAAAAGCCTGCCTGCTGAGCAGCTTGAACTGGAAAACAGGGGTGACCCTCTTCATGTCTAGAAAAACAGCCTTTCTGTCGTGTCCCACTCCTCCTCTGTCGGCCAGGTCTGGGAAGTCTGTATCAAGCGTGGCCACGAAGCCTCTGCAGCTCTGTCAAATTCCTGTCAGAGTTCTCAGGGCAGGCAGGAATCCAAGGTGTGACTTCAGCAACCAGAAGCAGATCCTTTATATAGGCCATGGGGTGTGGCTCCATGACTCAGCACTTATCCAGGCCTGCCCCTCCCTTCCTTCTGCTGACGTCGCCTCTCCATCCTCTGGAAGTGGGGATCTGTCTACTGTGTCTTTTCGTCCTCCTGCTCAGCTGCCGGCAATTCTAGCTCGTGGCTGGCTTCGTGCTCACACGCTGTAGGGAGGTTTGTTTGCTCAGTCTGTCCGGGCATGGTGCCAGGGCTGAGGGCTGGAGGCATGCCAGGCCATTCTTCTTCACTATCAGTCTCTGGCTCAGATAGCAGGAGATGGGAGGGGCCTGGCTGAGGAGAGGAGGGTGGGCGAGGCACAACACTTTCTGTTAATCACCTCATCAACCACAAAGTCCTCCAATCAGGGCTTCAGTCTCTGAATAATGGCTGAAATGCCTTCCCTGCATTTGGAAGGCTGCCGTCTCTTGTATCTCTCGCAAGGCGGACAAAACCTCACCTGGCCCAGATGTTGCTGTCTGTAGTTTGGGAGGTGAAGACGGACCAAGCTTTTCCCGTCACCCACTGCAACTTCCCTACAAAAAGAATATTGCAACTTCCCTACAAAAAATATTGGGGTGGGGAGGTCTGGGAGTTAAGGGGCCTCAGTGCAGCCATTGACAAAGGCAGAAAGGTGTCTTTTCAGTCCCGGGGCTGGGGGGGCGGACAGTGCCCCTTGGCTGCACTTTCACAGACTTCTTGGCTAGCAGCTGCCAGGCAGGAGGACCACCGCTGTAGGAATGCCAGGTTGAACTAAGAGTGGGTAAGTGAATAAGGGGGGAGAGAGCGACAAAGCCCCCTTTATGTGGATGCACGTAAAAAAGGAATGGAATTTTGACAAACTTCCCCCCCAGGACCAAGAAGAGATTTGCTTCCCTCTCGCCCTCCCCCCACCACTTCCAAGAGCCTCCAACTTTGCAGCTGCTGCTGCTCCTCACCTCTCCTGTCCCGGAAGTGGAACCAGGTGCTGTTTCCTCCCCACCTGATGGCTGCAATCTCAGAGGGAAAGAGGTAGTGGTGAAGCCCTGTCACCCGGGAGAGGACCGTGGAAGGACACGTCACACGTCCATCGCCCTCACTGCCGCTTGTTTTGCTGTCAGCTTCTTGCTGCTTTTAAAGTTGATCGTGAAGCGTTGGAAGACGTCTTCTTAGATCTCTGATGCTCCAACAATGACTTGGGGGAGAATATAAGGAAACGTCTTCCACATCTTCACGATTGTCTTTAAGAGCACCGAGAAGCCGACAACAAAAGAAACGGCAGCGGAGGCGACAGCAGCTTGTGTGTGTGTGTGTGTCCCTACGTGATCCTCTCCCGGGGGATAGCCAGGGCTTTGCCACCTCCTCTTTTCCTCATAGGGGCTGCCTCTAAGTCCTTGTGAAGGGTAACACACACACACACACACACACACACACACACACACACACACCCTGCCCTGTCGCCTCCCCTGCCGCTTCTTTTGCTGTTGGTTTCTTGCTACTCTTTAAGTCAATTGTGAAAAGCTATAAGAGATTTTCTTAGATCTTTGATGCTCCAACAATGACTTGGGGAGATTTAAGGAAACATCTTCCAGCTCTTCACAATTGACTTTAAGAGTGCTGAGAGGCCGACAGCAAAAGTAGCGGCAGTGGGGGCAACAGGTGTGTGTGTGTGTGTATGTGTGTGTGACATCCGTCCACCTTCCCCCAGCACCACTGCTGCCTCAGCCTCTCTCACCTCCAGAACAGAGCTCTGTCTCCCCGAAGAGCCGCCCGCTTACCCATTGGCTTGGCCGGAAGGTAGGCAAGCATGGCAGGGCCACGGGGAAGAGAACTAGCTAGCTGGGCACCTCCAACATGCTTGCCTGCTTTCCTGGTGGTCTCTGTGGCCAGGCCTGCTTGCGTGCCTTCCTCCCCCACCACTGGGTTTTTTTTTGGCTGCTTATCTTCCATGGTGGTTGGTCCAGAGTCAGGAAGGCAAGCTGACCCGAATTTTTGGCAGCTCACAGCCAGCTGCCACTACTGGAAAGCAGCTGGCCAGGAAGCCTCCAAAAAGGCTTTTTTGCCAGCCACTTTCTCCACAGGCTGCCAAAAAGTAGCAGCGGAAAAAGCATCTGCCATCAGCGCCATGTTCTTTGTGCATGCACATCCCATTGGACTTGCAAGGCAATGGGATGCGCATGCACAGAGAACATGGTGGCGATGAACATAATGGCCGGGGTGAGTGAGTGGCGACCAGGGAAACAGTTCGGGGGCATGGCCAGCCAGCCATTACTACTGGTTCTCTGACTGATGATAGATTTTTACTACTGATTCTCCTGAACCTGTGCAAACCGGGAGCAACCCACCACTGGTTCAGAAACTAAATAGTGGTGAACTGTTCGGTGTCAAGATGGGATATTTCCAGAATGGTGGCCAGTTGAAAAAAATAATCCTAGAAAAAAGGCAACTGTAAATCCTTTCTCTATTGTTGACAAAAACACTAAATAAATGGGTTTGTGAAATCAACAGAAATGAAAATTTATTTTGTTTCTAATGCCCACAACTGAATATCAAGCAGCACAGTGAGAAGAGAATTTGGCAGATGTCACATAATTGGTTAGAGTATATAATATCTTGTTAGTCAAAAATAAGGTTCAATATTATATTGATTGAAAATGGTTGCACATTACAGAGACAAATTTCTAAGTTCTTCACCTAGGCTACAAAATCAAATTGATGGAAATAAGTTGGAAAAAAGTACTTCTGAAAACAAAACTTTGGAATAATGGTTGACGGCAAACCAAAGATGAGCTAATAATGTGAAGTTGCAGTAAAGAAAGCAATTTTAGGCTAAATAAATAGACGTATTGCTTTAACATCACTAAAATAATGGTTCCACCTTATTCTCCTTTGTTCATATTCCATTGCAAGTATTGTGTCCTCACCTTAGCAGTATACAAAGAAATTAAAATAGATTCAGACAAGAGCAGTCAGGATGAACAAGGGACTAAAACTGAGTTCAATGAAATGAGTCTCAAAGAAACTAGGTAGGCTTATTCTTGGGGAAAAATCAATGAGGAAAAGTATGATAACAATTTTAAATATAAGAATAAATATCAGGCTAAGAAAATGTGATATTAAAAAAGGACATGTTCTCTCTGAGATTTAAGCCTGTAAGAAGTGAACTCATAGTTTTACAGTGGATATAAAAAGTTGACACACCCCTTTTAAAATGCCAGGTTTTTGAGATGTAAAAAATCAAACCAAATTAAATCACTTCAGAATTTTTTCCACCTTTAATATAAAGTATAAGCTGTATAATTCAATCGAAAAATAAAGTGAATTTTTAAAGGGGAAAATTATAATTAAAAAATAGAATAACATGGCTGCATAAGTGTGCACCCCTTCTTATAAGCAGGGATGTGGCTCTGCTCAGAATTCACAAATCATATTCAAACTAATTTTAAATACATCTGTCATCAATTAAAGTGACACTGTTCAAGGCAGTGGTGAAATCCGATTTTTTTACTACCAGTTCTGTGGGTGTGGCTTGGTGGGCATGGTGTGGCTTGGTGAGCTTGGCAGAGAAAGGATACTGCAAAATCTCCATTCCCACCCCACTCCAGGGGAAGGATACTGCAAAATCTCCATTCCCACTCCACTCCAGGGGAAGAATACTGCAAAATCCCCATTCCCTCCCCACTCCTAAAGGAAAGATATTGCAAAATCTCCATTCCCACCCCACTCTGGGACCAGCCAAAGGTGGTATTTGCCGGTTCTCTGAACTACTCAAAACTTCCGCTACCGGTTCTCTGAACTACTCAAAATTTCCGCTACTGGTTCTCTGAACTACTCAAAATTTCCGCTACCAATTCTCCAGAACCTGTCAGAACTTGCTGGATTTCATCCCGGTTCAAGGCCATATAAAGTTGAGGAATTTTTTGTGACATTTGCTCAGTTGCCTCTTACAGTAAAATCCATGGTCTGCAGAGAATTTACAAAGCATCAAAAGAATCTCATTGTTGGAAAATATTAGTCAGGAGAAGGATACAATTGTTTTTCCAAAGCATTGGATGTGCCATAGAACACAGTGAAAACTATCAACAACAAGTGGATAAAATATGGCACAACGGTGACATTACCAAGAACTAGATGTCCCTCCAAAATTGATGAAAAAAACATGAAGAAAATTGGTCTGAGATACTGCCAAGATGGCTACCACAACATTAAAGGAGCTGTAGGAATTTCTAACAAGTAATGGTTATATGCTACATGTGACCACTATCTTCCATATTCTTACAAAGAAAAACATCAAAGCTCAGCTACATTTATACCTACATCAATCCTGACAAAAGCATGTGCGAAAAAGTGTTATTGTACGATGAGACCAAAGCTGAACATTTTGGCCATAATTCCAAAAATTAAGTTTGGATCAAAAACCACACTTCATCACCAAGTGTACATCATACCCATAAGTGAAGAATGATGATGGTAAGATTGTGCTTTGGGGCTGTTTTTCTTCAGCTAGAACTGGGGCTGAGGTGAGGTGAGGGGAATTATGAATACTTTCAAATATCAGACAATTTTTGGCACAAAACCTTCAATTCTCTGCTAATTTCCTAATCGCAAAGAAATGGCTTTACCGGAAAAAGATCAAAGTTTTGAAATGGCCCAGTCAGAGCCCGGAACTGAATCCAATTTGAAATCTATAGGCTGATTTGAAGAAAGTTGTGCACTTGAGATGCCCTTACAATTTGACATATTTGAAACACCTTTGCAAGGAAGAGTGGACAAAGATTCCCAAGGCAAAATGTGCCATGCTGATAGGCTCCTATCGCAAACTAAATATCATCATAAAAATCAAAAAGTGCTTCAAAAAGTATTATGCTAAGGGGTACATCTTTATGCACCATATTATTTTAAATTTTTTATTATTTTTCTCCTTAAAAATCCCATTTTTTCCTCATTTAAATTGTACAGCAATTTAGGTTATATTAAGCAATTTATATTATGTACAACAGTATATGTTATATTAAATGTGAAAGAATTCTGAAGTGATTTATCTTGGTTTTTTCAACATTTAAAAAACTTAACATTTTAACAGGGATGTGTGGACTTTTTATATCCTCTGTAGGTTACCAGGAGGCAGAATTTGAATGAATATGAAAAGAAAAAAAATACTAATATTAAGAACAGTTTTACAGTGGAACCAATTACCCAAAGGGATGGTAAGCTCTCCTTCACTAGATGCATTCAACCTGATGCTAGGAAGTCATCTGTCAAGAATACTTTAAATTGGATTCCTGCATTGAGCATAGAATTGGTCTTGATACCCTATGTGGCTCCTTCCAATTCTAGGATTCTGTCGTTTTTTGCCAAATAAGTTATGAACTCCTTTTATGCAGTAGATCAAGTTTCATTACAATTCACTATAACAGTAATTTGTTCTTATTGCAGACATAACAAAACACTATATTTTCCATGTGCAGGGTCCCATTTGGGTACTGTTAGCGTGTGGATAAGATAAAAGTTTGAATTTGTAAAACACTGGGATACTTTAGGGACAGCCAGGTGTGTACAAAATGAGGATGGTATCAGATTATGGCATGTACTATCATAAAGGTAGTAGGGAAGCTGATATCTATTCCAAGTGAAAAGCTAAGAAGAAATAAGGACTATCCATTTTGAGAAAAAATATCACCCTTAGAAAAAATAGTGTAAAAATGGGTACAAAGAGAGTCTTTCTATAAAGAGAGACAAAGTAGATTTAGGAAATGAAATTTGTCCTTGAATAAAGACCACAGGGATTTCTGCATGTGGCACAGAAAAGGCAAGGATAAGATTGTATATGTGATTACATGCAAATTAATAAAGTTTTAATCTAAGTGGAAGAATTGTACAGCATGATGCTAGAAGAAAACATACAACAGATACATTGCTAAGGAAACCTGGCAGAAGTTACAGAACAGGGTTATGTTAACAAGATAAGGAAGGATGCACTGAGGTGAAGTTTGTATGTCAAGCACAGCATACACTTGCGTAAAGTAGAACTCATAAATGGAACAAGCTGCTTCTTTTGAGATGCAATGGAAAAGCAGGTTTATTTATTTATTTATTTATAATTACATTTTTATACCGCACCATCTCCCGAAGGACTCAGGGCGGTGTACAACCAATATTAAAATACACATAACACTATGATATAAATATAATAAATAAACACTATTTAAAAAACAATTTAAAAACAAATATTTAGTGGCCGAATCACTAAAACGGTCAAAGACCGATTAAAAACCCATTAAAATTTTGCTAAAATACATTCTAAGGCTAGTCCCGCTCAGTGAAATAATAAAGTCTTTAGTTCACGCTTGAAGGCCCAGAGGTCGGGGAGTTGGCGTAACCCCAGAGGTAACTCGTTCCATAGGGCTGGTGCTACCACAGAGAAGGCCCTCCCCCTGGGGCCCGCCAACCTACATTGTTTGGTCGACGGCACCCTGAGGAGGCCCGCTCTGTGGGAGCGCACAGGTCGTTGGGAGGCAATCGGTGGCAGAAGGCGGTCTTGCAGATACCCCGGTCCTAAGCCATGGAGCGCTTTAAAGGTGATAACCAGCACCTTGAATTGCACCCGGAAAGCTACCGGCAGTCAGTGCAGGCCGCGCAGGATGGGTGTTATATGGAAGCAACGTGGTGCCCTCTCTATCACCCATGCGGCCGTATTCTGGACTAGCTGGAGCCTCCCGGTGCTCTTCAAGGGGAGCCCCATGTAGAGAGCATTGCAATAGTCCAGGCGGGAAGTGACGAGGGCATGAGTGACCATGCGTAAGGAGTCCCGATCAAGGAAGGGGCGCAACTGGCGAATCAGGTGAACCTGATAAAATGCTCCCCTGGCGACGGTCGTCAAGTGTTCTTCTAAGGACAGCCGATCATCCAGAAGAACGCCTAAGTTGCGCACCCTTCCCCGGGGGTCAGTATTCCCCCCCCCACAGTCAACAATGGCGTAAGCTGACTGTACTGGGATGCCAGAACCCATAGCCACTCAGTCTTGGAAGGGTTGAGCTGGAGCCTGTTCCTCCCCATCCAGACTCGCATGGCCTCAAGACACCGGCCCATCACCGGTTCGTTGAGGTGGTTCGGGGTGGAAATGTACAGCTGCGTATCATCAGCGTACAGATGATAATCCACCCTGAAACCATGGATAACCTCACCCAGCAGCTTCATATAGATGTTGAACAGGTTAGTTAACACAAAAGGCTGGTGTTATCTTCTCATGATAAAAAAATGTGATCAACTTGAAAATGAAATTGGAATATCAACTTGAAAATAAATAATCACAGAATTAGATTTGTGCAAAATATTAAAACAATATTTCACTTCTATTTCTTTATTAAGTTTTTATACAGCTATTGCCCCTATAAGGTGATTCTGGGCAACAAAGAAAAACTCCCTTTTTATGATTCATGGTAGACTTGGAGTGACTGGATGGAGCCGAGTGTTTACTGGCAGATAGCCTTCCTGAGGCCTAGGTAGAGTTAGCCACAGATATTTTTTTCTTTGTGCCATAAGAGAGAAACATTTGCTACTACCTAGGATTGAACTCTTAAGCTTCTAAGTGGGAGGTGAGCATCTTCAACACTAAACCACCATACTGTTCTATTCTGGGCAGCAAAGAATTTTTTAAAACAAATTTTTGAACAAAGTGTTCTCTCAAAGTTTCTTCGTAAAGTGGTCCCAATCTTTTCAAGGTAAAACAAGCAGTGGTGGGTTGCTTCCAGTTCTGTCTGGTTCTTGACAACTGGTAGTAAAAACAGCAGGAGGCTCTGCCCATCCGCCCTAACATCATATTTGGTGATCTGCGCATGCGCAGAAGCTTCTGTGCTTGTGCGCGTGCTCCCGTTGCGAATCGGTAATAAAGAAAAGTAGAACCCACCCCTGAAAACAAGGTAATGCGAGGTAAAACAACATGTTACCTTGCTTCCCACTATTTCACAGTCCCTCTTTATAGAACTAATGTTGTGAGAAAAAACTGAGAGGAGTGTTATTCAACAAGTATCATGGGAAAATTCTGAATGACACTCTCTCCCATGGCACTAACTCTCTCCTATGATACTAACTGAAGTGCTTCCAGATAGGATAGCTTCAGCAAATGCTGTGATCAGCTTAACAACTCTTGCTGGTGAAAAAGCAAAAATAATTCTGTAGAAGAATGAATGTTATTGAAAAGTGAGATTCTACAAAAAACAAGTCTTGTCTCCCTAATCAAGACTAATCTCTTATTTTGTTCCAATTTGTCTGTAGAAAGATAAAATAGGGAAATAGGGAAGGAACTTAACAGTTCCTGAAGTTCATTAAAACGATATTGAACATTTCTTGGGTAGGGTTACTTTCCTTAAATGATATTTATTTAAACTTTTTATTTAAAATATTTATTTAAAAGGTATTTCATGAATGGAAATTTAATGCATTTAATTTACATAGTGCCACCTGCTGGCCTGGATACAAAAAGAGCAACCATTTCAGTTAGCTAGGGCATTACTCAAATCCAACTTTAGAATGAAGAAGGCATGGATTTAAAGCAGATGACCCAAATTTATGAAATAATACAGTGATATGGGTGGTGGCTAAAAGTCCCAGGATATGACAACAAAATGGAGTCGTGTGATATGATCAGTCCTTGTTCAGAGCAAATATTGCAGTCCTTGCAATATGATCAGTCCTTGATTCGGAACAACTTAGCCATGCTTTATCCAAATTACAAATAACAAAAAAAATAAATAAATAAAAATGACTTAGTCTTACTTAATTCAGTTGTTTTAATCTTGAGTGGTTTAGTTAGTGATTACTGATTATATCAGAGTTATTTCATTTGTAAACAGTGCCATTATGGATTTCTGTACCCTTGTAGAAAATTATATTATGGTTTGTTTGACTGTTTTCTGTCAGAAATTGACAGAATAGCATGACAAGTTAAAATTAAATAAGAATGTTTAGTAAAATAAAATATGGTTTATAACATTTTGCCAAATTATGCTCGATAAATAGGTATCTAAAGAGCAAATATTTTACTTTACTAAGCTGACCTTGGCATGACTTAAGAAAAGCTTTAGCCAATATTTGTGCAAGTTGAAGCTCACTAATAGCTTCCTCTAGATGTAAACTACAATGGTCTACAGAATTTCTAACGTTAACTTTTGCAAAGCGTTTGGAATTTAATTCAGCCTCGGGATAGCTGAAAGTTCATTGTCTTTGCTAGAGATTTATTTTATGATACCCTAGAAGGCACTCTATGGTTAAATGAACTTCTGTTTGTGAAATTCATGTATGATTATTTCCCACTTCTATATTTTGCTGATTTCTAATATCAGGACATTCTCATTACTGAGTGTTATGTATTATTAAGGTGCTGGATAAGTATATATGAATTCATGCCTGCAAAAAAAATGAAAGCGATTTGCTCACAATATACTGTAATTAAGAGGATTAAAAGGAATCTAAGATCTTAATTTTTTTGTGTTTAATATTACAAACGTATTGTAGAAGGAACCATGAAATGAGTCTATAAAAAGTTTGTTTTATTAAATATGTAGATAGAAATAGCAATAAATCATACAAATGGTTGCAATATGCCTATCTTGGAAATACAGAACCAAGAGGTCAGCTATACTGCTTGGATTGTTACATTGAAAAAAAAATGGAACTAGTGAAGAGACAAATGTAGAAAAAGCATGGTTTCATCCTATGTCCATTCACTGAACCAGAAAATAGAAATTATATATTTCTCTAGCAGTCTACAATGCATCATTCCTAACAGAGAAGTTTATCCTCTATGACCATATGTTTGTTTCCTCTTATTTTCAGTGGTGATCAACTTCAGAAGGTGAGCACAACGATAATGCTGTTTTTTTACACGTGTAAACTATATGTTTTCAGGTGTACATTATGAAAGGATTAATATTACACAGAAGTTGATGGAAGGATCATACATATATATATTCATCAAACAAATTTTATAAGAACAGTTACTTAATGTTAGAAATTAGCCATCTAAGAAGAGAAGCTACAGTATCTACTTGTTCCTAGTAAGGTTCCTAGGATAGTCCATCAAAATTAATTTGCAGAAAATAAAGATTATTTCTATTAACCTAGAACAAACAATTGGCTAATTCATGATAATATATAATTGTTTTAAATATCTGGGTAGCTTTTCATGCTTCATGCAAGAACAAAGCTCAGATTTATCATACATCATTGTCAGTAATGCTGCAGCAATCCTAAAGTTCTTCTACTAAAGAGGAGTGTTGTTCTTGCTATTTTAAAATATTTGTGATCAAGCCTTTGATGCAACTTTTCCATGGAGCACATCTCTGCCTATATTTCAAACACCCTTTTCTGGCATTTAAGATTCACAGTTATTTGCTACAATCAATTCTGCAACTGCAGGTTGCACTGACTAACATGAATATTTGAGCACGGTAGCAATTTTCAATTCCGGCTAAGCAGAACCTCTGCCAATAGTCTCAGTATCCCTTACAATCTTTGATAAATATTAGATAAACCAAAAGAAAGCCTCATACGTACGGTCGTAATACTCTTTCATCAAAGCTCTTGACTTTATGATATATGAACATAATAGATCAAGCTTTAAACTACAAATGGCAAAACAATCTAAATCTAATTTCCAATTAACTTAATTTGGAAACTGGATATTAGTATAAAGTTGGCTAACTAGCTCACTATCTTGGGACTGCCAAGATATCACAGAGGCTTCTCTTGGGTCCACTTTAATGCACTGCCATCTGCCTTGCTATAGAGCTGGTTTAATAAGATTCCCTATGAGGAGGAAAGATGTCTATGTAGGTCAAGTGTATTTAAAAAAGCTAGTCATGTCTTACTTTCCAGTGAGCATTATAGTGACATATGTAGTAAGCTAATTTTACTGCTTATTGAATCAAATCTTCCAAGTTACCCGATTGCTGTGATTCCTTTTTTACTATCTGATTGGCACTCAAGCATTCTACTCCACATACTGTAGTTATGTGGCTGAATTCTGTTTAGTAGAATGTAAGCTCAATATGAAATAATACTGAATTTCATATAATATTCTTATGAAATTAGTGAATGATGAAACACGAAAGCTTGATTTTATTTTTCAAACGTGATATGCTTTGATGAGCATAAATAACTTCAGAAGCATATCTGATATAATTATGGACAGAAACAAAATGATATTCTAACCAGTTTATGACAATCCAGATCTTCTGCCGCCTTAAAGAAAAAAATATGTTATTATATCACTAATTGATTCTGCTCTGATATTAGATATTAAATATTAAAAACTGAACATAAAGGATATTCAGTTTTCATGAAATGGCTCAATTTATATTTAAGCCATATAGTTGTTGTTGTTTTTTAAAAAAAATTTATTTCTAAATTAAGAATAAGAGATAATGATTTATTTTTTTACATGCAAACTGAAATACCTTAGTTATAGATGCATGAATTTTGTAAGTGCTACAGGTGCTAAATTTAATTTAATTTTTATTACCGGTATATTTTAAGAAAATCTGTTTTATGGCTTTCTGTATTGGTAGTTTACAATGAAAACTTTTTTAAAAATCTAGTTGCTCTCCTGTCCTTAGTTAAGTTACGTTTATAACTCATTTCCCCCTGACTATTTAGGTCTATTTTTCACACTGTCCTTTTCAATCTTTGTCATTTTAAATAAGTATCGTAGTTGCATGGCTGGTTCAACAGATTTAGCCATTTGAAAGAAATAAATTTACTGAGATTTGATATTGTGATTAGAACTCTGTAAAAGGAGAACACTAATGACAAGTAGGTTTTTAAAATAACAATAGCAAATATCAGCATATTGCCCCAGCAATCTGGATCCTAATTTTGCTGACCTAGGAAGGATGTAAGACTGAGTCAACCTTGAGCCTGTCAGGATTGAATAATACTGTGCCATCCAGGCTTAATTTAATTTAATTATAAATAAGCAAGCAACAAGCAAGGCATCCAGAGTCAGGGGAGATGGGTTTCATAGAAATTTAACAAATAAATAAAAAATAAATAATAATATGGGGAAAATGTTTTTAATCCTATTGAAAAAGATATATTTTTAGTTTCATATTCTACAGTGAGAAGTGATCCACTCTGATTAAATATAAATTATATTTTAATTGTATGACATTAAGGCAATGTAATCACCATCAAGCATGCTTTCATTTTTAATGTGTTCACGTCAAAATTCACTTCCTTATAAAATTTTAAGGGATTTAGAAGTTAGAAGTCTTCAGCCACTTACCCATATTGTGGGCATTCTCATTTGTTGCTTGGATGGGGTCAATGACCAGTCACATTGAGATGAATCACAGCCTTCTCTTTGAAACTTCAGCTGGTTTAATCTATGTGAACCAAACATGATTGTCCTAATTAACAAACAAACAAACAAACAAAAGTCTCACAATTATTTCTCATTATTTGGAGCATATTAAATGATATCACATTATTGCCAGACTCTCAACTGAGTATGTTTTAAAAAATTTGTGTGCTGTTGTAGTTGGGGATTTGATTTGTGTGTGTTGCTTTCCTGTGAACTTCATTTTCTAGTATGCCATTGTTTTTTCCGCTGATGAGGCTGTCAAAAAAGTTTAAAACTGGTGTCATCTTCTTTTGTAAGAAGATTCCATAAAATATGGAATTGATTAGTTCTTTTGTTCTGATTGTTCTTTTGTTATGTGTGTTCTGATTGTTTTCTTAGCAAAAATGTCATTTACACAGTAGGTCCATATTTATGGCTATATTTTTGAAAGGTCTACACTTTCTAGTCATTTCATTACTGCTTCTATATCATGAGATAGGGAATTCCACTAAACTATCTTTAGATTTGTTGATCATCTTGAAAGTATGTGGCGAGGCATTAATCAATTATAAATTATGTAAGTTCAGATATCTGATTTTTGTGTATCTAGGTTTCGCAAATTGGATAATTTTGTACTTGATTGGCTATTTTGGATTAACTGATGTCAAGAAATCAGTGATAGGTAATAATATTTCATCATTTTATATTGTTAAGTTTTTATTTTCTCATGACATTGTAGCAATGAGCTGATGGAAAATTTACAGCCATCTACCTGATTCTTTGGATAAGAGTATTTCAGAGTCTTTGTGAATGACTTTTTGACAGGTGTTCTGATTTGCCAGAATTGCCTATAATAAGACTAATTCTATTGCATATTATAAGACAGTCTTGTTTATAATATTATGAAGACCTGGATGAATGAGAAATCTACCAATTTAAGGTATGCTATTGGATGGTATGGTATTAGATCAATTATATCACCCATAGACTGTATACCTGGCCTTCCCAGTGTGTGAAAGCTTTCAATGAGGCTAAAGAAAGCTGGTTCAAAGCAGGTAAATACCGGTACATCCTTTTATGAATAATTGGTCTCACTTGCTTTGCAGTAAGCAATGAAGTGTGCTTTCTTTATGAAACAATTACTCAACACGGCAAATTTGAATTACTACTGGCCAGGGTTTAACCTTGACTTTAAGAGAACAGTTAACAGTTGTTGAAGTAGGGCTTGACACACTCCCCACTCTTATTAAACATCTGTATAAGGTCATAGGCTGAAGCCATCAGTTGGCAAAAAGGGAAAAACAATTGCTAAATTGTTGTAAAACATAATTAGCAATTAAATTGTGATTAAATTTAAAAACAAATGATTCATCTAGAGGTCACACCTAGAATTTGGTGGAGGGAAAAGTTTTTTTCATGTTCTTTTGATTTTAAATTCTGTTAAGTTTTTTTTAAAGAGACTACATTACAAATTGGAATATTTCTATAATTCTTATAAAGGGGACACAGTGGCTCAGTAGCTAAGATGCTGAGCTTGTCAATTGAAAGGTCGGCAGTTCACTGGTTCAAATCCCTAGTGCTGCGTAACAGGTGAGCTCCTGTTACTTGTCCCAGGTTTTGCCAACCTAGCAGTTTGAAAGCACATAAAAAATGCAAGTAGAAAAATAGGGACCACCTTTGGTGGGAAGGTAACAGTGTTCCATATGCCTTTGACATTTAGTCATGCTGGCCACATGATCACAGAAATGTCTTCGGACAGTTCTGGCTCTTCAGCTTTGAAACGAAGATGAGCACCGCCCCCTAGAGTTGGGAATGACTAGCACATATGTGTGAGGGGAACCTTTACCTTTATATAATTCTTATGTTTATCAGTTATGAGAAGCGGAAATTTCAGCTATCTAAAAGTCTGCCTTTAACTGGGTCTCAAGTTGGTTGGAGAGCTCCAAGAACACATCTTTCTCTTTCTTTCTCTCATACCCACACACTTTACAAACAAACATATACTTCACACACAGATCAACTTTAAACTCACCAATAAGCTATAACCCTATCCATTTTTGCCTGTTTTATATCAAGTGTGTCTCCTTAAAAAAGAGAAAAAGAAAAAGAGGAAAGCTCACAATGAACGAGGCTAGTGACAAAAGTAAAAAATAACAAAAAAAGCTTCTTCCAACATGTTAAAAACAAGAAAAAAGTCAAGGAAACAATTGGCCCATTGCTGGGAGAAAGTGGCAAGAAGATGACAAGCAACAGGGAGAAAGCAGATCTACTTAACTCATATTTTGCATCTGTCTTTACACAAAAGGAAAAAACAATCCAACCTATCAAAAACAGCACTACAAAAAACAGATTAGAAACACAAGTTAAAATAGGGAAGAAAATGGTAAGTGAACACCTGTCTACCCTAGACGAGTTCAAATCACCAGGACCGGATGGATTACACCCCAAGGTTCTGAAGGAACTGGCAGACGTGATCTCAGAACCACTGAACTATATCTTTCAAAGATCCTGGAGCACAGGGGAGCTGCCAGAGGACTGGAAAAGAGCTGATGTAGTTCCCATCTTCAAAAAAGGAAAAAAAAAAACAGATCCAGGAAACTACAGACCTATCAGCCTGACCTCAATACTGGGGAAGATTCTGGAAAAGATTATCAAGCAACAAATCACCGAACACCTAGAAGCAAACAAAGTAATAACCAAAAAGCAGCATGGATTTGTCAAAAACAGATCATGCCAGACTAATCTTATCGCATTCTTTGACAAAATGACAAAATTAGTGGCCCAGAGGAATGCTGTTGATATAATTTACTTGGACTTCAGTAAAATAGACCATAACCTACTACTAGATAAAGTAGAAAAATGTGGGTTAGACAGCACCACCACCAGATGGATTCGTAACTGGCTGACCAACCGCACTCAACGTGTAGTCCTCAACGGAACTACATCCTCATGGAGGGAAGTATGCAGTGGAGTACCCCAAGGCTCTGTTTTAGGCCCAGTACTCTTCAACATCTTCATCAATGACTTGGATGAGGGGATAGATGGGGAACTCATCAAATTTGCAGATGACACCAAGCTGGCAGGAATAGCCAACACTCCAGAAGATAGGCTCAAGTTACAGAAAGATCTTGACAGACTTGAACATTGGGCTATCTAACAAAATGAAATTCAACAGTGAAAAAGTAAGGTTCTACATTTAGGCCAAAAAACAAAATGCACAGGTACCAGATATGTGGTACCTTGCTCAATAGTAGTACCTGTGAGAGGGATCTTGGAGTCCTAGTGGATAACCATTTAGATATGAGCCAGCAGTGTGCAGCAGCTGCGAAAAAGCCAACATGGGTTTGTCAAAACAGATCATGCCAGACTAATCTTATCGCATTCTTTGACAAAATGACAAAATTAGTGGCCCAGAGGAATGCTGTTGATATAATTTACTTGGACTTCAGTAAAATAGACCATAACCTACTACTAGATAAAGTAGAAAAATGTGGGTTAGACAGCACCACCACCAGATGGATTCGTAACTGGCTGACCAACCGCACTCAACGTGTAGTCCTCAACGGAACTACATCCTCATGGAGGGAAGTATGCAGTGGAGTACCCCAAGGCTCTGTTTTAGGCCCAGTACTCTTCAACATCTTCATCAATGACTTGGATGAGGGGATAGATGGGGAACTCATCAAATTTGCAGATGACACCAAGCTGGCAGGAATAGCCAACACTCCAGAAGATAGGCTCAAGTTACAGAAAGATCTTGACAGACTTGAACATTGGGCGCTATCTAACAAAATGAAATTCAACAGTGAAAAAAGTAAGGTTCTACATTTAGGCCAAAAAAACAAAATGCACAGGTACCAGATATGTGGTACCTTGTTCAGTAGTAGTACCTGTGAGAGGGATCTTGGAGTCCTAGTGGACAACCATTTAGATATGAGCCAGCAGTGTGCAGCAGCTGCGAAAAAAGCCAACACAGTTCTGGGCTGCATAAACAGAGGGATAGAATCAAGATCACGTGAAGTGTTAGTACCCCTTTATAATGCCTTGGTAAGGCCACACTTGGAATATTGCATCCAGTTTTGGTCGCCACGATGTAAAAAAGATGTTGAGACTCTAGAAAGAGTGCAGAGAAGAGCAACAAAGATGATTAGGGGACTGGAGGCTAAAACATATGAAGAATGGTTGCAGGAACTGGGTATGTCTAGTTTAATAAAAAGAAGGACTAGGGGAGACATGATAGCTGTGTTCCAATATCTCAGGGGTTGCCACAAAGAAGAGGGAGTCGGGCCGTTCTCCAAAGCACCTGAGGGTAGAACAAGAAGCAATGGGTGGAAACTGATCAAAGAAAGAAGCAACTTAGAACTAAGGAGAAATTTCCTGACAGTTAGAACAATTAATAAGTGGAACGACTTGCCTGCAGAAGTTGTGAATGCTCCAACACTGGAAATTTTAAGAAAATGTTGGATAACCATCTGACTGAGATGGTGTAGGGTTTCCTGCCTGGGCAGGGGGTTGGACTAGAAGGCCTCCAAGGTCTCTTCCAACTCTGTTGTTATGTTATGTTATGTTAAAAGTTTCAATACATAGTCTAGGGATCAAGGCATATTATAAATCTATTTTAATTTAGACATCTATTGTCAAGGTTTGCCGCCATATCTTATAACATGAGAACAGCTCTTAACACATAATCTGAAATGCTTTTATTTTGCTCATTCTTTCAGATATTTCAATGTTCTACAACAGGTATAACTTACTCTTCAAAACCTTGTTTATTTTCAATATGTTTTTAAGAAACCAAACTGATGGTCACACTTGCTTTTATGTTCTATTGAAAGTCTTTCCCCAAGCATGTTAAATGTTTCTCTACAGCAGTAGACTGCTTTTTAAATTGTTTATCCTTGAAAGTACTTGATCCAATTTTATGCCCATAGCTGCAATTGTGCTTTAGTCTCAACTCATCAGGCTAAAGTATTTTTTTTTTCTCCCAAGGTTATAAAATAGTTTAGCCTTGCTGAGGCAAGTATGGTGTTTGAAATATCAGCATTTTATCTTTCATTACTGATCTCTCCAGTTTTTCTCATTCCAGAACATGTTTTCTGCATTATTTATTTATTTATTACAAAATGATAGTCTTTGCAAGAAGTATAATGAGAGGTTCCAGCCTTTAGCCAAAATTGCAGCTTTACTGTGTTCTGTACATTAAAAAGAACTGTGAAGTTCAGTCAGAATATTTTCATCTTTTCCCCTATGGGGTTACTTTTCTCATATTAACTTTTATTATCTGACAGTAGAAGCAAAAAGTTTATCGGTAGTCTTGGAAGAAGATTCTAGATGGATTACCATTTTGTGAATTCTGATAATAGTCATGTTGATATGAATACTATTAATAATGTGAAATTTTGCCAATTCCTTAGGCTAGGAGAAAAAGTTCAAAGACCGAATATAGATAAATATTTTTATTTTAAAAAAATTAAACTGTAAGTTCAGTCTGCTAAAAGTAGTTCTGAAAGTGTGCATTACTGAAATTTATTAAGCATTACAAATAGGGATTGTTTGAAATAATCAGATATAAATAATATACAGCTGAGGTATACCTCAGGAAACTCTATGAGTAAGTCATATTTTCTGCTCCAGTTTGTCAAAGTATTTCTCCTATTTTATTAAATTTGTTATTGCAATATGAATATTGGAAATGTCTAAGGATTAGTTTAAATTAAATAAAGTGACAATTGTATGGCTAAAAGAATTCATTGAAAAAATGTGTGTATGGTGTGGCATTTTACCCATTTAAAATCTCCATTGTACATCAAAGTCTTTCTAATAGTTTACCTAGCCCTATTGTATTATAAGTATGTATTGCAGCTATTTTGTTTAAAAAGTATGGCTAACCTCTGTTCTAAAATATGCTAATCTCAGAAGGAAATTGTATCACGTCCACTGAAGGTTAATGCTAAACCTTCCATTATTTCAAGGTTCATGGGATAAGTTGTTTCCAAGCCTTGATTTAAAAAAATCCTAATAGAACAATTTAATTAATCCAAAGAGGAATAGGACTTATTTAGGTACATATTTTGATAAGAGCAAAACTATATATTGGTGGACTAAACTGGTTGAAAGATGGGATATAAATCTTTAAAACAAAAAAGTAAAGTTACTGTTTACTTGAAAGCTTATAAACTGTTCCTAGTTGTGAGGGTATCAATAAAGGACAATATTGTAGCTCAGGATTGGAATTAGCTATAACCTTGAGATACAAATATTCTCATGGTTCTATTATTTCTAGTTCTAGTATAAATTCCCCAAGTCTTATATATAAAAACATATGTTCAAAGGAAATGTGAGTGTTGCAAAAAATAATAAGTAGAATAATACTATTCACATATTGATGTAGATGATCAAATACTTTAGTACTATAAACAGATATAGAGAAAACATTTACTTGTCTTAGAGGATACAGAAAAAAAAAATCAGGTTTACTGAAAATATATGTTAATGATATAGTTTTGAACCAGGTGCACATTTTGTCAGCCCCAAGTTTCAGTAATAAAACTAATAAGTTTTTCTTTTTTAGTATACTTATAAATAAAATGATAAAATTCTGTGTGTTGAGTAGGAAAGTGGTAAAATAAAATTAAGTAATAACATGTAGCAAAAACACAAATCAAGGTATTCCCATTTTACAAGTGCACTCATATTAAATTTAGTAGTGACTAATAAGCTATTGAACTGCATCTATATAACCTTATATTGGATTTAAGAAGCATCAGCATGCAGTACTTACTTTAAGAATAAAAAAGGAATTTCAATGGTATTCTTTCTTAAAGAAGTAAGGTTCCATTTTACAATTTGGTAATCCAAAGCATAAACTGTATTAGAACTCAAACAGTGCAGTAGAACTGACCAAAATGACAAAGGACTTAAGCCCTGTAGCAACAACAATGACACTTTATTATTAGGTGTTTCAAGTTTTACTATAAACAAAACATTAAATCTAAGTAATGTCTCTTATAGACATTAAACTGACTGGTGCAATATGTCTTTCTTCCTTTCACCTTCTCTGCCCTTCAACTCTACTTTGATTCCTCCATTCTTATAATGTTTAATATTGTCATGATGCTCACCATGTGTTCATCTCATTGTTGCTAAGTATTTTATGAATTATATGTTACAATTTCCTCTGAAAACAATAAAATACCCTATCCCACCAGACTTGAAATCCTAGGCTTAGAAAACTTGGAACTCTGTCGCCTTCGACAAGACCTAAGTTTAACTCACAGAATCATCTATTGTAATGTCCTTCCTGTTAAAGACTACTTCAGCTTTAATTGCAATAATACTAGAGCAACTAATAGATTTAAACTTAATGTCAACCGCTTTAATCTAGATTGCAGAAAATATGACTTCTGTAACAGAATCATCAGTGCTTGGAACACTTTACCTGACTCTGTGGTCTCTTCCCATAATCCTAAAAGCTTTATCCAAAAACTTTCTACTATTGACCTCACCCCATTCCTAAGAGGACCATAAGGGGCGTGCATAAGCGCACAAACGTGCCTACCGTTCCTGTCCTATTGTTTTTCTTTTCTTCTTTCTATATATATGCTTATACCTCCTTATATTTACCCATATATGTTTATATACTATATAATCTTTTGTATGATTCCTACATATATTGTTGTGACAAAATAAATAAATAAATAAAATAAAAATAAAAATAAATTGAATACATTAAAATGTTTTCCATCAAGAAAACATGCTAAGTGCAAAATCAGTGCTCAACCACCTATTCAAAGATCAACCATTGATAGGTGCTTTTTCATTTATTTGTTCTTTTCAGTCTTTCAATCCATTAGGCCAAACAACTTGGGGGTTTAACAGTTTATTGGGTATTTTCTTACTAGCACTGATGAATATAAATATTTAAATTTGTTGTTATGATCCACTATTGTTCTACTTCAGAAAGACAAAATAATTTTACTAGCTTTTTCTAAATGTGTTCTTCAATAGTTGATAAGGAGAAAACCTTATACTTACATTCTAGAAGATCTCTGGATTCATACACTGTTGATATAGGATATGTTATTTGAACTTGTTATTCAAAGATTACAGCTACATTAAGATTATAGTTTACTGAAATAACTGGTTTCTTTTAAATCAGCAACATTTTCTGACTTTTTGATTTAATAATAGTAACAATAGGACAGATTTTTTTTTTAAGTTAAGCTGGTAAAGAAAATACAGTATAGGCCAAGCTCAAATTTTTGTACTGAAAACAATTCTATAGTTGAATGTACAGTATATGATAAGCCTAAGTATATGATATATACATATATATATATATATATATATATATATATATATATATATATATATATATATATATATATATATATGATATAGATATATATATATATATGTAGGTCTTTGGTTATTCGGGTTTTCTCCCACGTAAAATTGGAGGTGTCTTGGCGACGTTTCAACGAAGTCCCATTCGTCATTTTCAGGCTTCAGCTTCGTGCTTCTGGGAGCATAATGAAGCTGAAGCCTGAAGATGACGAATGAGACTTTGTTGAAAGTCGCAGACACCTCAGAAAATATATATATAAAACCCTTCCACATCCAAGCTGTTATTCACAGTGCTGATATTGTTTCCATGCTAGACTGTAATTCCTGAAATGGACAATTATCTGTGACAGTCCCAAATTTACTCATGGAGTTGTTCATAACAAGATCATGTATATCTCATTCTTAATTCATCATTTGTTTCTCACAATGGATGAATAGGATACTTCACCCCAAAAGAGAAAAAGATGCCCGTCTCTTGCCATTATTATATATTCCTGGCATTTGAAGCTTTCCCCAAACCCAAAGAAAAAGAAAACTCTTTAATAGTAAAGGTGCCTAGTAGATCAATTTTCCATTCATTCCTCTTTAGTTCCCCTCAAGTTACTGATTATCAACATGTTTTATGTACAATTTTATACATCTTAATGATATCCCATTCTAGTCCTTCTTTAAATTGAGTAGTTCCAAAACACTATAATCTTTCATATGCTATAAAGTATATGAAGTTCATTTTCATGTTCTGGTACTGGAAACTTTTAATTCTTAATCAAGTAGAAAATCGATGTATTTAATTACAACTTCCTGTTAACCAAAGTTAGCAACCATGTTATATTATGTTACTCAAGATCAAAGTATTGAGACAAATTATAAAACATAATTGAAATAAAATATATAAAACCCTTCCACATCAAGCTGTTATTCACAGTGCTGATATTGTTTCCATGCTAGACTGTAATTCCTGAAATGGACAATTATCTGTGACAGTCCCAAATTTACTCATGGCAATTTCATGGATATAGCCATGTATTTGTTGCACTATAAGTATTGAAGCAGTTGACATTGTCTCCTTCCACAATGTGTACTGACTTCCCAGTCAATGGTAATCCACGGCTCTAAATATGTTCATAAGACAGTATTGCATCACAATATGCCATTTTTTGGACATATAGGCAATGTTGCAATGAATGTTCAAAAGGGGATATGTTGTAGCATATTTTTGCCCTACTGACCAGTGTGATAGTCCTGCTGCCCTTCCTGCCATATATTTTGCTACCTCAGTCTAATCTAAAATTTTCTTGCAGATCCCAATCCGAAAAAAAATCAGATCTGACTGCTTATGTTGCTATCCTTCTTGGGTTCTTCTTACCATATCAAAAAGTTATTCCACTAACCATTCTTAAAAGATGTATCTTCATGATATCATCATCACTAGTCTAGTGAGAAGACATCTTATGTTTGGATTTAGCTGTTCCAATGTTAAAATAATCTTGACCCTCTTTTTCCAAAACATCTGCCAAATTAATGATCCATGATATCTCATTATATGGTTGATAAAGGAGTAAGGAACCAAGAGTTGCTTAATTCCACTGCCTGTGGTGGGCTCACCTCCTGTTCCTTCAAACCATAGGCCATGGGTGTCAAACTCAATCGTGTTACGTGATGTGCCTGCAAAAACGTTTGTGATTGCAAAAACATATGGACTTCAAAACTCGACCAAGGTAAATCAATAGATGCAATTTTTATAGACTTGTATAAAGGCTTTGATTCAGTGGTACACTACAAACTACTTCTAAAACTAAAATCTTATGGCATTTCTAGATTCCTGCACAGTGGATAGCTGTGTTCCTATCAAAAGGCAACAAGTAGTCAAAATAGGGAATGCCTTATCTAACCCTGCATCTGTTAACAGCGATGTCCCCCAAGGTAGTGTTTTAGATCCCACACTCTTTATACTTTACATAAATGACCTTTGCGATCATATTATAAGCAACTGCGTTCTCTTCATTGATGATGTAAAACTATTCAACACCACTGACAATGCTGCTACTCTCAAAAAGACCTTGGCTATGTGTCAGAATGGTCACACAATTGGCAACTCCAAATCTCAACCAACAAATGCTGTCTTACACATTGGCAAAAAAAAAATCAGATCTGACTGCTTATGTTGCTATCCTTCTTGGGTTCTTCTTACCATATCAAAAAGTTATTCCACTAACCATTCTTAAAAGATGTATCTTCATGATATCATCATCACTAGTCTAGTGAGAAGACATCTTATGTTTGGATTTAGCTGTTCCAATGTTAAAATAATCTTGACCCTCTTTTTCCAAAACATCTGCCAAATTAATGATCCATGATATCTCATTATATGGTTGATAAAGGAGTAAGGAACCAAGAGTTGCTTAATTCCACTGCCTGTGGTGGGCTCACCTCCTGTTCCTTCAAACCATAGGCCATGGGTGTCAAACTCAATCGTGTTACGTGATGTGCCTGCAAAAACGTTTGTGATTGCAAAAACATATGGACTTCAAAACTCGACCAAGGTAAATCAATAGATGCAATTTTTATAGACTTGTATAAAGGCTTTGATTCAGTGGTACACTACAAACTACTTCTAAAACTAAAATCTTATGGCATTTCTAGATTCCTGCACAGTGGATAGCTGTGTTCCTATCAAAAGGCAACAAGTAGTCAAAATAGGGAATGCCTTATCTAACCCTGCATCTGTTAACAGCGATGTCCCCCAAGGTAGTGTTTTAGATCCCACACTCTTTATACTTTACATAAATGACCTTTGCGATCATATTATAAGCAACTGCGTTCTCTTCATTGATGATGTAAAACTATTCAACACCACTGACAATGCTGCTACTCTCAAAAAGACCTTGGCTATGTGTCAGAATGGTCACACAATTGGCAACTCCAAATCTCAACCAACAAATGCTGTCTTACACATTGGCAAAAAAAAAATCAGATCTGACTGCTTATGTTGCTATCCTTCTTGGGTTCTTCTTACCATATCAAAAAGTTATTCCACTAACCATTCTTAAAAGATGTATCTTCATGATATCATCATCACTAGTCTAGTGAGAAGACATCTTATGTTTGGATTTAGCTGTTCCAATGTTAAAATAATCTTGACCCTCTTTTTCCAAAACATCTGCCAAATTAATGATCCATGATATCTCATTATATGGTTGATAAAGGAGTAAGGAACCAAGAGTTGCTTAATTCCACTGCCTGTGGTGGGCTCACCTCCTGTTCCTTCAAACCATAGGCCATGGGTGTCAAACTCAATCGTGTTACGTGATGTGCCTGCAAAAACGTTTGTGATTGCAAAAACATATGGACTTCAAAACTCGACCAAGGTAAATCAATAGATGCAATTTTTATAGACTTGTATAAAGGCTTTGATTCAGTGGTACACTACAAACTACTTCTAAAACTAAAATCTTATGGCATTTCTAGATTCCTGCACAGTGGATAGCTGTGTTCCTATCAAAAGGCAACAAGTAGTCAAAATAGGGAATGCCTTATCTAACCCTGCATCTGTTAACAGCGATGTCCCCCAAGGTAGTGTTTTAGATCCCACACTCTTTATACTTTACATAAATGACCTTTGCGATCATATTATAAGCAACTGCGTTCTCTTCATTGATGATGTAAAACTATTCAACACCACTGACAATGCTGCTACTCTCAAAAAGACCTTGGCTATGTGTCAGAATGGTCACACAATTGGCAACTCCAAATCTCAACCAACAAATGCTGTCTTACACATTGGCAAAAATAAATAAATCAGAACACAAAATACAAGCTGGTATTGTATTGAGCTCACTGTAACAGCACTGCTAAAAAAGCATTAAGAGTTGTTAACCTAATCTTGTGTAGCTTCTTCTCCAGTATAATATTGAACTGCAAACTAGGGCATACAAAACTTTTGCCAGACCAGTTCTTGAATACAGCTCATCTATCTGGAGCCCACATTGCATATTGGACATTAATACAATTGAACGAATCCAGAGATATTTCACGAGAAGAGTTCGCCACTTCTCTGCTTGCAAAAAAATACCTTATGCCACCAGACATGAAATTTTGGGCTTAGACAATTTAGAACTTCACTGTCTTCAGTCTGACCTAAACATAGTAAATCTGCTACAATGTCCTATCAGCCAATGAACACTTCAGCTTCAACCAAAACAATACAAGAGCACACAATAGATACAAACTCATGGTGAACTGATCCAAACTACATTGCAGAAAATATGACTTCAGTAACAGAATTATCAACACCTGGAATGCACTATCTGACTCTGTGGTTTCTTCCCAAACTCCCCAAACTTTAACCTTAGACTGTCTACTGAAGACCTCACCCCATTCCTAAGAGGTCTTTGAGGGGTGTGCTTAAGCACATCAGTGTGCTTATTGTCCCTGTCCTAACATTTTCTTTTATTCGTATCCATTTCATATATTCATAATTATGTTTACACTTGTATCTGTAATCAAATACATGCTTGATTAAAATAATAAATAAATAAATAAATAAATAAATAAATAAATAAAATGTATCGTGATATCTTTCGCCTTTGTGGAGCTGGGATGGGCGTGGCCTACGCATGATGCATCTGGCCCATGGGCCACCAGCTTGAGAGGCCTGCTATAGGCAATGCTTTCAGGAACCAGGAAATTACAGTTCTTTGAAATTTGGCTCCCCTCCAAAAAAAGCATCATATGTTTTACTCTTCCTGACACCTGTGTCAGAAGTGGTAATAATTTTCCAACTTTAAAGAACTCAGAGGAGTGCCAGAGCAGTGCCATACACTGTTGACATATTAAAACAGACCAAATTCCATTCAGTTCATGATTCCCATACCACCTATCATGTGTTTTTCAAGCTACATTTTAACACAGATTTAATTTCAGAAATGGAACAGCTTCTAAAGCAATATAACACAACTCTAACTCAACTCCAGAGCAGTGCTTAATCTGTAGTAGGCATTGAACTATACAGTAAGGCAGCTCCAACCAATCCATGGAGATCTGGTGCTGCAGCTGTCTGGCAAAGCAGTGTACAGGTGTAGGGAACACAGTAGTTATGATATGAAATAGAGTACTCTTTTTTAAGGGACGCGGTGGCTCAGGGGCTAGGACGTTGAACTTGTCAATCGAAAGGTCAGCAGCTCAGCGGTTCGAATCCCTAGTGCTGCCATGTAACGGGGTGAGCTCCCGTTACTTGTCCCAGCTTCTGCCAACCTAGCAGTTTCGAAAGCATGTAAAAATGCAAGTAGAAAAAATAGGGACCACCTTTGGTGGGAAGGTAACAGCGTTCCGTGCGCCTTTGGCGTTGAGTCATGCCGACCACATGACCACGGAGACATTTTCGGACAGCGCTGGCTCTTCGGCTTTGAAACGGAGATGAGCACCGCCCCCTAGAGTCAGCAACAACTAGCACGTATGTGCGAGGGGAACCTTTACCTTTACCTTTACTCTTTATTATGTCACTTAGCAAACTACTACTGCCATCAGCTACTTATGTGGGCTACTTTTAAGTGTGGTTTATTACTCTTTTAGAGAAGTACTATTTCAGAATAGCTAAAAACCTGTGATCAGAACAAACCCATATGTCAGCTATCAGCATCTGAGTGCATCTATGCAAAACATTTCTGCAAAATCATAGCCAATATTAACAGTTAAGTAAACCTTAGTAAACAAGCCACCTATAAAAAAACCATTGCCTCCTCATTCATATCTCCATCCCCTGTTAAGGCAGGAACTGGTAGATACTTCTCCTGCCATCTATTGAAATCTAAAACTACTTTCATCTAAATAAAAGTAGGGGAATCCACCAGTTGTTTCTTGGCTTCCTCATGATACACAATAAGGCTAAGCAACGAGTGCAGTAAAATTGATGCCAGCATTGTTTTCTATTGGTTCAAAATTGTGAAAAATGCACATTAACATGGCTGTGAGAACGGGCCCTTTGTCTGAGACAGACAGAAATATATCATATTTGCACTTCATTAAAAATAAAACTTCTTCTCACTTCCGGTATGGCTCCGCTTCGTGGAGAAGCAGCTTTGATTAGGCTGCTAACTCCCTAGTCTGTAGAGCTGTCAGGACATCATAAATCTGGTCCAACAGCTTGGAATTCTCTCCCTCGGGCAAAGAGGGAGAGATGAGCATTCAGGCTGAAGTTGAGACACCCAAATATAGCCACAGAAGCTTCTGAGGCTTGCCGGGAGTTCTCCTTCCATAGCCTGATAAGCTCCTGGCTGGGGGAGGCATCTGCCTTTATGGCAGACAAACGAAGCGTCCAATTTCCACGGCAGGAATTGATTTATGATGGATTGTAACGTGGACGGAGCAGAAACTGGAGTTCTAGCACTTGTTTGTAAGAAGACTGCAAGCCCCTGAGGATATATTTGCTGCGAAGATAGGAGAGAAGAAAGCAAATGGCGGTTTTGTGGAATGTGTGTACTGAAAACGAAAGTTAAAGAAATGCTTATTAACAGCTAGTGTCAAAATAGAAGATATATAGGAAGATCCTGACTAAATGGAAGAAACGAGAATTTTATGATTTATATTTTTTCTTCTTCTTTGGGATTATAGTGATTTAGAAGAAAAGTTTTTTGAATTTTTCTTTTTGAATTTTTTTTTCTTGGTCCGTTATTAAGTTATATTTTTTTTAAAAATGGCTTTTAAGCAAATAGTGCCAAAAGTCATTAAAAACTTTGAAATTTCTTCAGTTCAGATTCAAAAATTAAAAGAAAAAATCAAAAAGGAATTAAGAAATTCTTTATAGGAGTTTTTGGAGAGTCATTTTTTAGAAATAGATCAAAAATTTGATGAAATAGAGAAAGAGATGTTGGATTTTAAGGAAGTGGTGGAAGAGCAGAAGAGGGAAATGAAAATGGTAAAGGATGCAATTGCGCAAATATTAAGCTCTTGTATTCAGATGGAGGATGATCTTGCAGAAATTAATAAAGCTAATTTAGAGTTGCAAAGGAAAATAGAGGAAATTCAAAAAAATCAAAACAATTGGAACTTAGATAATAAGATGGAAGATATACAGGCAAAGGTAGATAGGGCAGATGAAGAAAGAGTAATATTACAATATAGATTAATGGAATATGCTATAAGGGTGAGGGGTTTGAAGCAAAATAGGAAGGAAAATTTAAAAGAGATTTTTACGCAAGCCTTTGCTCAGATAAAGGGTGTGGAGCCGGAAGATTTTGAGATTAATATTGAAAGAATTTATCGTGTTAATTCTTGGTGGGCAAGACAAAATAGAGTACCGAGGGATGTGGTTATTTATTTTACAACTAAAAAGGTTAGGTATGAAATTTTGCAAGCCTTTTATAAAAATAAATTTCAAATATTGGGACAAGATATAAAAATGATGAAGGAAATTCCTCCTAAAATGTTAAGAAAGAGAAGAGAATTTGCTTTTTTAGTGGATGAGTTTAAGAAACATCAGATATATTTTAGATGGGAAGTTCCAATGGGTTTGTCAGTGAATTTTAGAGGCAGAAAGTATTTTCTTAATTCAGTTATGAAAGCGAGACATTTTTATATTAATGTTTTAAAGAGTGGGAATCCTTTGTTGTTAGATGCTAAGTTAATTGGTTTGGAAATGATGGAAAATAGAATGGGAGAGGGGAGGAATGTTTAAGATGTGAATATGATGATTATGGTTAATTTTTGGAATTGATTTGTTTAGGATATAAATTATAGGATTTTTATTATTTGCTATTTGTATGGTATAAATCTGTGGGATGATATTATTTAATTGTGATGGATGGAAAGTGAAATTTATGAATTTAGATAATGTGGATGTAATGATTTTAACTGTTTACTGTTATATTGTGGATGTAGTTTAAATGATTATTGTTTTAATTGAGTAGTATTGGAAGATTGGATATTAAATGTTATGACAATTGAAGAAATATATAAGTGATGAAAATTTGAATTTTAGAAGCTGGATTGTAATTTAAGAAATGGACTTATGAAATTTGAAGGAATATACAAGTGGGTGAAAAAAAGAATTGAATTTTAGAAGATGGACTAATTTTTAAAATGGACTCTAAGAAGAACGGACATTAAATGTTATGGCAACTGAAGAAATATATAAGTGATGAAAATTTGAGTTTGAGAAGATGGACTGTAATTTGAGAAATGGACTTATGAAATTTGAAGGAATACACAAGTGGAAAAAAAATTGAATTTGAGAAGATGGATTAGTTTTAAAAATGGACTGTAAGAAGAAATAATATGTGAAGTTGGTATTGGTTCTTTTCTTTTTTTTCTTTTTATTATTCTTTCCTATCTTTTTATTTTTATTGTGAGGGGATCTAAAGTTTTAAATTTTTAAAGGTGGGAAGTTATGTATATTTTGTATGCTTTAGCTTGTGATTGTTGGTCATAATACCCGGTATTTGCTCTGGGAAGTCTGGGGGGGGGGAAGGGGGAGGAGGGGGGGCGAAGGGGGAGAAAATGATACATGGATTGATTATTAATGTACAGTAATTTTTGAAGATATGAAAATAAAATTTAAAATGATATTGGGGATGCTCGACTGCATTTCAGAAAGAAAAGGAGAGAGAAGTAGAAGGAGGGAAGAAAGTAGGTAGGAAAGAGTAGAGAAGGAGGAGGGGAATAAGAAGGTTAGATAGGGTAAGAAGGGAGGAGTGGAGAAGAGGAGAGGAAGTAGTAAAGCGAAGGAGATGAAGGATGTGAAAGTAGTAGAGGATAGAGAGGGAGGTTGTGAAGAAAGGAAGTGGCAATCGGGCAGGCCTGAATCAGTAATAAATGAAAATTAATGATTAATGATGGATAATAGTTTGCACATAAATATGATGTTGGAAAATGGAAATAAAAATTATTTGTAAAAAAAAAAAAAACTTCTTAAATTTAGTGGGACATAGTCCTGAATTGTAATATATAAGTTTAGGTGGTTATAGTACTATTTTCTTGCATATGGGATCACATCCTGATTTTCTCAAAATGTTTAGGTAAATTGTCCTTGAGTGCCTTTTGCAAGGAAAAGGACTAGATATTGTGGTTTTCTTCCCTTTTAGGAGAGTGACTAAGGGAAGGAAACCTACAATGATTATTTTTGCATTTATATTTTAAAAGATGTGAAACAGCATGAGCCAGCATATGCTGACTTTAGTCATTGCAGTAAATCTAAAAATGAAAGAAATTAAAACTATTTCGGGAAAAGAGAAAACAAGCCCACACACACAGAGAAAAGGACCAGCAAACTGAATAATCATAACAGAGTGAGATGGTGTGTCATTGTTTGTATCTGAGTCATCCAGTATTGTTGTTCATTTGATCAAAAAATTAAATGCATAGCCAAGGCAATTTTTCCTCCTTAGTATGCTAAAATATTTTAACCCTCATTTGGCAATATCGATGCTCAATTAAAGTACTACTCTGTCCCACTGGTGGTCCTGTTTATACCAGGAGTCTGCCAAAAGAAATGGTGTGGTCTTAATGAGGCTGAGATTCAGGAAGCTCTAAAATCTATGATAGGCAAGTCATTACTCTCACAATACTTGACAACACAGTATCAACAGTAGAAACCTTCAAATTTTTGGGTTCTATCATATCGCAAGATCTCAAATGGACAGCTAACATCAAAAACATCATTAAAAAAGGACAACAAAGAATGTTCTTTCTGCGCCAACTCAGTAAGCTCAAACTGCCCAAGGAGCTGCTGATCCAGTTCTACAGAGGAATTATTGAGTCTGTCATTTGCACCTCTATAACTGTCTGGTTCGGTTCTGCAACCCAACAAGAAAAACACAGACTTCAGAGGATAATTAGAACTGCAGAAAAAATAATTGCTACCAACTTGCCTTCCATTGAGGACCTGTATACTGCACGAATCAAGAAGAGGGCCGTGAAAATATTTACAGACCCCTCGCATCCTGGACATAAACTGTTTCAACTCCTACCCTCAAAACGACGCTATAGAGCACTGCACACCAGAACAACTAGACACAAGAACAGTTTTTTCCCGAAGGCCATCACTCTGCTAAACAAATAATTCCCTCAACACTGTCAGACTATTTACTGAATCTGCACTACTATTAATCGTTTCATAGTTCCCATCACCAATCTCTTTCCACTTATGACTGTATGACTATAACTTGTTGCTGGCAATCCTTATGATTTATATTGATATATTGATCATCAATTGTGTTGTAAATGTTGTACCTTGATGAACGTATCTTTTCTTTTATGTACACTGAGAGCATATGCACCAAGACAAATTCCTTGTGTGTCCAATCACACTTGGCCAATAAAATTCTATTCTATTCTATTCTATTCTATTCTATTATAATTTTCAAATATACACCATCTAGCATTTTCTCTCATGCACAAATTCATACTTATCTTGAAAGAGCAATTTCAATTTGTTGAATTTTGGCCACTTGGCATGATCTGCAGACCTGAACTCACCAGAATGTTTTGTTCTAGAAAAAAATTTGTATGCAGAATGATTTTTTTCTGAAATTTCTCTTTTCTTTATGAATGATGGTGGTGATCATATAGTGCAAAAATATATGCTTATATAACAAGAGCAAAAATAGAATTTCTATTAATTGTTCAGTTCTGCTGGAGCTTGCATTCTTAGAAGGTGGTGGGTTCGAGACTGAAAAATGGATGGAGCCTAAAATAGCAGAACAAATACGGATTGGATAAAAATCACACCTGTATATCACTATTATTATTTTAATTTTCATTATTGATCATTATTACTAGATTATATAAGCTGCAATAATCTTATAATATTTTAAACATGAATGAGACTGACTACACTGTTGTCAGACATTTTAAATATCTGTTAATCCATAGTTGTGCACAGTTCCAAAACAGTAGCAATACTGTTATTTCACACCAACCATGCCAATTTTAAAAATTTCCATTTAACTCTTTAGGAGCAACTTCTACTTTCATTTCAGAGATTCCCAATTATGATTTCTTTGTGAATTCAACGAGCTCTACCATCCCTTATTTTTGCTTGGCATTTATTGTCGTCTTATTTCCTCTTATTTACCAAAGCATCCTGTTTCCTTTGTGTTGATTCTTTCCAATTACAACCTGTGCAAGTATATTTTTAGCACTCAAGTTAAAAATAGTGTAAACTATATTCCTTCATTTTCCACTTAAATATATTTAGCTCTTTTTTTCATTTATTTTATATCAAGAACATAACTGTATACAATCTCTATGTATGATTTTTTCCATGAGACAATTTTTAAAGTAATAATAATAAAAAATAATAATAAATAAATAATAAAAAATCCTGTAACCAAAAAGTCATGGGAACATAAAGTTGAAAAAGTTATAGAAAATGAGAAGGTGAAGAATTTATGGGACTTTCAAATACAGGCGGATCGTCATTTGTAACATAACACGCCAGATATGACAGTTGTCAAAAACTGAAACGTACAATTTATTGACATTGCGGTACCAGGAGATGCCAGAGTCGAAGAAAAAGAACTGGAAAAAATCATGAAGTATCGCCACCTGGCCATCGAAACTACACGGCTATGGATGAAACAGGTAACAGTGATACTCATTGTCATCGGGACACTTGGTACCATGTCCAAGAATTTTATAAGATATATCAACAAATTGTAGCTTCCTGCAATAACACCACCGGCGGAACTACTTGGAACATCGTACTTGGAACATCGTACATCTTAAGAAGGTACTTTGTTGATACCTAGGATGCTGGCAGCAACCTGTATTAATCATTAGCACTAGACAATGGTATTTGTGATGCATTTTTGAATGCTCAGTTGACTGAGTTTCATGTTTAATGAATACTACTACTACTACTACTAATAATAATAACAACAATAATAATCTATATTTTAAATAATCCTTCATTAACAACACACATTTTTAGGTTACATGATCATATTTTTTTCAGTAGGAAAAAAACAAATAAAAGTGTCCCTAATGTAGTTGGTGTTATTTCAGAATAAGAAACCCCCTAAAGACATCAGCTTCATAGAAGTTTTGGAATTCAGAGCTGAATATTGGTATATTCTACATCAAAAATATTTCTGTTTCCATTGATTTGGACAGGCAAATTATCTACATTTGTATTTCTTTTGCCAAAATGATAATGTTGCTCTCTGTAAATCAGCAGGCTACAGTGATACAATAACAAAGGCATTCCAGACACAGATTTTATAAACAGTAGATGATATGAAGTAGTAATAAAACTGCTGCTGGGCAGTGACAGATGGTGAAAATATCTATTTGGGCCTTAGTGCCTAGTGACAAGTGCTTTGTCCCAGTGTGACCTATGCAGATGCTGCATGCCATTCTTGGTAAGTCATGCTGAGTTGTCATGCTCCAAACATCTGTTCTTCATGTCCTAGTAAAGACCTTAAAATGGTGTTTTTTAGCTTTCAGCTTTGAACGGTTCACAGACTCATGAAATTATAAGAGTGATTTATATATTATGAAAAATTTCATAGGTGGTAATGTGTCTCTTTTTCTTTAATCTTACGTGAACAGTGAAAGAAAAGTTTAACTAAATATGGCCAGTGTCATACGTCTGTGTCATCAACACTATAGATGAATAATCCTACCAAGCATCAGCAGTATCCTCAATCCTTTCCCAGAAATACTTTAGCTATTATTACTGTATCTTATAAAAATTAAAGGTTTGCCATGGAAGTAACAGAAACATATTTACTGTATCTTATAAAAATTAGAGGTTTGCCATGGAAGTAACAGAAACATATTTACTTCATTATTATAAGACATAGATTAAACAGGTTACCAAAATTTATGAGTTATTATTATATTTGTTCTTCACCCCTTACTCCTTTAAAATATTAGCTTCTATATGTCTGATTTTTGGTATATTTGTGTGTGTATGTGTGTGTGTGTGTGTGTGTTTGATATTATATGAATGGATACAGGGAATGAGATAATAATACAGAATAGGAATGACCCAAATTGGTAACTGCTAAGCATCCACTTAAAAGTCTGCTTCAAATACATGTTTTAATAAGTCTATCATTTACAGTACACATATTATAAAAAAATGAACATCTGAAAGCCTGAGCAATTGGATCATTTATGATGAAAGACTGAGAAAATGAAGAATGCAAGATTGATAAGAGGTCCCAAGTGTGCAGCAGGATGTAGATAGATTGCCTACAGAATGTAAGAGAATTAAATGTAGAAAGTAGAATTCCTATAGAAAGAAGATATATGAATTGTGTATGAAAAAACATTAGGATTAAGATTAGATTAATATCCCAAAAGAATGAATAGAAAGTAAAATAATAAAGTGTATGTGAAAGCTGGTTAGAACAGAGTGAAATAAATTATATTACAAAGTGCCACAGAAGAATGTGGAGTAAGGCTGATGGATTTTTTTTTTTTAAAAAAGGATGGTTAGTGAAATGATGATATGAAAGAGGTAGTGAGGGAGAAATAATGAAATTAAGATTACTGAAAAATAAGGATAAGAAAAGAGAACAAGATTTAAAAAAGCACAGAAGATGCTTAGTGATTTAGAAATAAAGAATTGTTGTAGGGGTACAACACATTTCCAGTAGAGTCAATGGAATCAAGGATAAAAAAGATTAAATTTGGTATGAAATTAAACTTCAGTGATCACTAGATTTGTATAGAAATAACAACAATAATCCAAGAATTAAACCAAAATGAATGCAGCTGCATAAATATAATTTAACAGAAATGTGGAAGAAAGAACACATATGCTCTGAGAATGTTGAAAAAAAAATAGAAAGATTGGAGGGGTCAATGATATATCTGAAAAATATTAAATATTTATGTATATACAAAAACGTCAACTTTACCTGTGAATGGAAAGAATATCATTACTATTCTGTTATACAAAGGGAAAGGTACAAGATTGAAGGAAAAGATTACAGGGAGGTTAGTTTGTTAACTCTGCCTGGAGGCTGTTTTAAAGAATTTGATAGGAAGTACAAAGAACTGACAGTAAGTAAAATACTGAAAATGTTTAGGGAAGCACAAATCAATATTTCCTCTTTACTAGGCCTTTGAAAAATGTATTAATGTCAGGCAGTATATAGTAAAATGTATATGGTAAAATTAAACAAAACATTTTGTACAATATGGAAATGAAAGTTTTCTTCCTGATTGTGAAAGTGATAGATAGAAGGAAAGCATAAATGATAGAGCATAAATATTTTAGTCCACGGTTCAACAATGAGCAGGGAATGAAACATAACGTGTGATGATCTGTTGGTTGAATGAAAGTAGAAGAAATGCTTGTGATGGTATTAAAGGGTGTTGATTGGACCATGAATGCATGAATATTGTTACAGTCATATGAAACTGTTCTTATGTGAGAATCAAATGATTTGAAGCGAACATTAAATAAATTGCAAGGAGCATGGTTTTGGTTTTGGTTTTGGTTTTCTTTTCTTTTTTGTGAGGTGGGAGAAGAGGAGTTTGGTATTTTCAAGTCAGTCTTGACTTCTGGTAACTTCCTGAATTATTTTGAATTATTGAATTGAATTGCTAGACCAATTTTTGAATACAGCTCGACTGTTTAGAACCCATACCACATTTCTGACATCAATACAATTGAACGTGTCCAGAAATATTTTACAAGAAGAGTTCTCCACTCCTCTGAATACAATAAAATACCTTATGCCACCAGACTTGAAATCCTGGGTTTAGAAAATTTAGAACTACGCCACCTTCGACATGACCTGAGTTTAACTCATAGAATCATCTATTACAAAGTCCTTCCTGTCGAAGACTACTTCAGCTTCAATTGCAACAATACACGAGCACACAATAGATTTAAGCTTAATGTTAACCGCTCCAATCTTGATTGCAGAAAATATGACTTCAGTAATAGAATTGTTAATGCTTACAATACACTACCTGACTCTGTGGTCTCTTCCCAAAATTCCCAAAGCTTCAACCAAAAACTGTCTGCTATTGACCTCACCCCATTCTTAAGAGGTCTGTAAGGGGCGTGCATAAGAGCACAAACGTGCCTATCGTTCCTGTCCTATTGTTTCCTTTTGTTACATACAATTAATTTAGTTATTACATACTCATACTCATATACATGCTTATATATTGTATAGTTATTTCATACTTATGCTTATATATACTGTGTGACAAAATAAATAAATAAATAAATAAAACAATCTCTGAAATTTTTTCAGCAAGATTTTTCAAGTGTGCTTTGCTCTTCCTAAAATCAGGTAGCTGTATTTTATTGAGAAAGTTGAATGAATGATTCCAAGTTGTATACAGGGAAAGATATTAGAGCTTATTTTGCTTAAGTATACTGTTTGGATCTTGAAATGTTTTATTTGCAAACAGATGTACTGTAAATGTATGATGTACTTGATTTAATTAAATACATTTATATTATATATGGATCATAGATAAGTTTCATTGATATAATTATTAATTATATCACATTATCACATTAATTTATTTTTTTGTAACAAAATAGTATAACAAAATTAATTTATTTTTCTGTAACAAAAGAGTGAATGTTGAAGGTCTCATTCATAAATCTTGAGAATGGCTCCCATTTCCTAAGAGACCAGGCACCTCAAGGATATTAAATGGCCTGCACATTTTTTAATACACAACCTCCCTAATGAAGGATAAAAATTACATACCAAAGGCCTTTTTATTGTATCTTCACAGTCAGGATTTAGGGGCTCATCAGGAAATTGCTATCTCACTGTTACCAAGCAACAACCTATGTTACTGTCAAAGGTGTTTCTGCAAATGTCTTACATGGGGTGTGCGTGTGTGTGTGTGTGCGCGCACACACATACTATATATTCATAGTAACCTTGTATTGGGCTTTTTGTTTCAAAAACAGTATCTAGTAAGTATTCATTAGTATGATTGTTTGGACGCCTTCCAATTGTTTTGGCAAATTATATGATTTCCACTATATAAAAATGGTGAAAAAAAAGCCATAGATGTATTTGATAGAATATTTATCGAAGGTGAGAAAATGGATGGAGAAATTTAAAGGCGTAAATGCTGGCAGAAAGATAGTGGGTATTATGTGGCTTGTTGTTTATCAAAAGAAGTAAAAATGCCATTGTTTAACAGCATGCTTTTGCTCACTTTTTAAAATGAGTCTTGGGTACAGTATGTCAGAGAAAACATAAAAGTAAGCTGAATGCAGTGGGAGTGAGATGCTTAAGAAAGCATCTCTCTTAAGATGCTTTGTGGTAAAACTAGAAGAGGTAAATAAGACTGAATGAGTCAGGGTGAATGTGAGTGGAATACAAAAGTCAGTGATCGAGATTAAACAATGATATTGAGTTAGTGAAATAGAAAGATGTAAAGGTGAAATCACAAAAAATATAGAAATATAAAATATAGAAAGGAAAAGTAAATAAGGACAGAGATGATGGATGGATGAATTGAGGAGAACTTGAAAAAAATGGTGAAAAAAAGCCATAGATGTATTTGATAGAATATTTATCAAGGTGAGAAAATGGATGGAGAAATTTAAAGGCGTAAATGCTGGCAGAAAGATAGTGGGTATTATGTGGCTTGTTGTTTATCAAAAGAAGTAAAAATGCCATTGTTTAACAGCATGCTTTTGCTCACTTTTTAAAATGAGTCTTGGGTACAGTATGTCAGAGAAAACATAAAAGTAAGCTGAATGCAGTGGGAGTGAGATGCTTAAGAAAGCATCTCTCTTAAGATGCTTTGTGGTAAAACTAGAAGAGGTAAATAAGACTGAATGAGTCAGGGTGAATGTGAGTGGAATACAAAAGTCAGTGATCGAGATTAAACAATGATATTGAGTTAGTGAAATAGAAAGATGTAAAGGTGAAATCACAAAAAATATAGAAATATAAAATATAGAAAGGAAAAGTAAATAAGGACAGAGATGATGGATGGATGAATTGAGGAGAACTTGAAAAAAAAATGGGTGAAAAGTTTAATGAACAATGCATCAAGTGATATATGAATGTGACAGTGGTAAAAACAGCTTGCAAGGATACAAAAATGTGCAGCAATATAATGAATACTTTGGTGAAAATTCAGATGAATATGCTTTCTTTCTTTTTTCTTTTCTTTTGCCTTTCAATTCTTCTTCCCACTCCTCTTTCTTTCCCTGTAACATTGCATACTTGAAAAGGAATAGGGTCATGAGTTTGTAGGTATGTATTATTGGCTCTGGTGAGCCACATTTGCTTACAATATCCTAAGCTATACTTTGCTTCTACTTTCTTTCATCATGTCAGCAGTGCAGAATCACCTAGACACTCTTATCATTCAATAATAGCCAACAACAAGGGGAATAGATCGGTGTGGCAGATAGCAGCCTCATGCAGTATTTGTTAGAAATACAATCCAGATAATTGAATGACTCCAGTACAGAAGTTCATCATGCTAAATACTGCTTGGTTCACATAGCTTGGAGCAAGAGTAAGAGTTTTACTGAAAATCAGCAACTTGTGGAATTTTTTTTTCCTTATGTCCCTATAAATCTACCAGATCACCTGAC
The DNA here is from genome assembly GCF_028640845.1 of Ahaetulla prasina. Lineage (NCBI taxonomy): Eukaryota > Metazoa > Chordata > Lepidosauria > Squamata > Colubridae > Ahaetulla > Ahaetulla prasina. Next base: position 45,096,500 of record NC_080543.1, read on the forward strand.
ACTATGAATACTTAGAAGATTTTCATTTCATACATTGGATGGGAGAACAGCTTATTGGGGGGGGGGGTAATGCTCCAATTTTCATTCATGTACCTTAAAGAACTAACCCTAAATTGAAAATACTTATGTCTGTAAGACATCTTGTTATGTTTGTAAGACATCATTGAATACCCCAGTTCTAAAACTATTATGATTATTCTCATTATGATCATTATTTGTAACTTATTCTTGTCTCTTTTTCTGTCCGAGACCTTTGGTTGAAAGATAGAATCAACTTATCTTAAATAGCAAAAGGTGATGCCTGAGGTAGTTAAATTTCCTTATTATGAAAAAGGTAGCAAAGGAACAATTATTTGATTTATTAATGTTGCTTTTTGTTGTTAGGATTAGAAAGAAGCATTTGGGCTTTTTTTCTCGTATGTCAATTTGGAGAGATGAAAGCCCTTTGCCATTTGCTTTTTTACCTAAAACTTTTAAAATGCTCTTAAATGCAATTTAAAGCAAGGCTTCCTCCCTTTAAACTAAATACTCATCAATACTTTTTTTAAAAAAGGGGGGGATTGTATCTAGCCCTGTGTTATATTACATATGCTTGTATATTAATTCTCTAATACGGAACTGACTTTTGCTTTTCACAGTAACATGGAATAACATGCCTTTGTAAAGTATTTCCCTTGGTAATGCTAAAAAAAAATTAATAATTTGCAATAAAAATGCAATAAAATTCAAAAAATGTGGGAAATAGGGGGCTTCATGTAAAAAGCAGTTACTAATATTGTTTCATAGTATTTAGAATTAGATAGACAATCATTCATAATGATATTGTATTAATCAAATGCTATTTGTAAGGATTGGCCAAAAACATCAATATTCTTTTTCTTCTTGTAAACCATATTGATCATTCATATGATTTAAATAGAAGATAAACATGTTAGTGAAGAAGGGGTAAACAAATAAATTAATGTGCTGGGCCAACTTCAAAGGCATTTATGGAAGAGAACACAAAGACAATATATTTTTCATATTCTTTTTAAGTAACATCAAATAATCTGATAGTACAATTTATAATCCATGTTCAACCATAGATAAAAAATAACTATCTTTCAGAGTACTTATAATTTTATTATGTCACTTGCAAATGATTACAAATGGCTCTTTATAACCATTGTAGGATCACATATGGTTTGTGCATAGCCCATGATATCAAGAAATTACTGTAACATATATTCTTTATTAACATTTAAATATAAAATAATTTTATAAATTTTAAAGATAAAACTAAAACACTAATTGATCAACAAACTGAAAAGAAAGATTAGAGAAAGGAATAACAGATAGAAATGCAGCTAAATAAAAATATGTAGAAAGAAGCAGAAAAACAAACAAAAAAGATTTCAAATTTCTTTTATGGCAGATATAAGTAAAACTTACATTCAACTCTTGCTCTATGCTTACAACATAGCATAAATTTTAAAAAATTATCTATGAATATTATTAGTCCACAAACCAATTTTTCTAGTTTCATATTTTTTCTGTGTGTGCAAAAAATCCAAAAGGGTCTTTCAGCTAGTATTAATGTTTTTTCTCTAATCAAAGCCATCAGTTTTGTCATTTAGCCAGATCCATCAGCTTTACCAACCATTCTTCCACTGTAAGTGTTTCCTGTCTTTTCACCATGGACATGTAAAGGTTTTGTTGTCATCCTCATCATATATAAGAACAAGAAACCAATCAAAGTTTTCCAAATTTTTATCCATCAACCCTAGCAGAATTGTCTTAATTGCATATTGACCTTCAAAATTTTATTTATAAATAAATTTAAAAATTGGCTTAATATAAGTGACTATAAATGTGTGTGTGTGTGTGTGTGTGTGTGTGTGTGTGTGTGTGTGTGTGTGTGTGTGTGTAGAGAGAGAGAGAGACAGACTTATATTAAGGCAAATTTTGTGCTAAACATAATATTAAAATACTAATAAATGCTAAGCTGAAGGAAAACTTTTAAATAACAGTGCTCAAAACATTATCTAGTTGGTTCATTAACTATTCTGACAAATTCTATTTCAATTGTGGAGCCTCCCCCACAAAAACATGTTTATTTTTAATGTAGTGTGTCTGATCCCTCTTCGTCCAGTCATAAGAAGGATGGCAAATAAGTTGAATAATATTGTCCCTCTGCATGATATAAATAAAATGAGGCTTTTTCTGTTCCCAACTATTATTGATCAGTTATCAGCTTAGATACAGCATCATTATTTAAAACATGAATTATATGGTGTGTTTTTTCCCCTGACCATTGTTATAGTAAAGGCTTACCAGGTTTTCTGTTGAGATCTACTGAGGTATGTTTCTGCCCAAATGACAGAAGTTTAACAGCTGCAGCAATTTTATGGTGGACCACTAGAGACTGCAGACTATAAAGAATGTTTTTCCCCTTAGAAATGCAACATAAAATACAGAAAGAAGTTAAGCATTTTTTTTTTAACCAAACAATCCTTACCAAAGATTTAGACTGCATGTTTACAGGATCTTTCCTGAAAATCCAATTCCAAAATTTCCTTTTGTTTTGGATATTAGGCAAAGTAAAACAAAGTTGGCTGTTAATAGCCCCACTTATGCCTTTGTGGCAAGAAACAAAACAGAGAAATAAATACACACACATAGAAGTTGGGACTAGAAAACCAAGACATGATTGGCACGGCAGTTTCTTCTGTAGTAAGATTATAAAATACAGTTTAAAATTTATGAAGTTCAAAGTCCACTTGACTATCCCTGCCGCCCCCCCCCCCTATTAAAAATGTTCTAACAATGTAATACAAGAAACAATAATAGGGTGGAGTGATTAACGTTTTCTTTTCACAAAAGTATTTTGCAGTTTTTTTGGTAGTTCTTTCAGTTGTTAAATCACAGACTGCATAACCACATGACATCACCTTAAGTTTAATTTAGAGTGCCCACAGCATTATGTAGGCATTGCCACATAGCTATGCCACAAAAATGTTGATTGATAAGCTTTAGGTTGCAGATGGCTGCAGATGGGTTGACACACACAAAAATCCCAATTGTGCATTGTATGGAAGTGTACATCCTGCATGCTGATTGGTTGATCTGACTTTCACTTCTGTGCTTTGCTGTTTAAAAGTCCCCTAGCCAGAATGTTACATTTGCAGGTATATCAGCATTCAATACCATCATTCCGGACATTCTTCTAACTAAGCTAAACCAGCTACAGGTACCGGAACAGACTTGTAAGTGGATCACAAGCTTCCTAACAAACAGGAAGCAGCAGGTGAAGCTAAGCAAGATCACATCAAATACCTGTACAATTAGCACAGGGGCCCCCCAAGGCTGTGTGCTCTCCCCACTTCTCTTCTCTCTGTATACCAATGACTGCATCTCCAATGATCCATCTGTTAAGCTACTGAAGTTCGCAGATGACACAACAGTGATTGGTCTCATTCGAGACAATGACGAATCTGCATATAGACAAGAGGTCGAACGGCTAGCCTTGTGGTGCAACCAAAACAATCTGGAACTGAACACACTCAAAACCGTAGAAATGGTGGTAGACTTTAGGAGAAACCCTTCCATACTTCTACCTCTCACAATACTTGACAACACAGTATCAACAGTAGAAACCTTCAAATTTCTGGGTTCTATCATATCGCAAGATCTCAAATGGACAGCTAACATCAAAAACATCATTAAAAAAGGACAACAAAGAATGTTCTTTCTGCGCCAACTCAGTAAGCTCAAACTGCCCAAGGAGCTGCTGATCCAGTTCTACAGAGGAATTATTGAGTCTGTCATTTGCATCTCTATAACAGTCTGGTTCGGTTCTGCAACCCAACAAGAAAAACACAGACTTCAGAGGATAATTAGAACTGCAGAAAAAATAATTGCTACCAACCTGCCTTCCATTGAGGACCTGTATACTGCACGAATCAAGAAGAGGGCCGTGAAAATATTTACAGATCCCTCACATCCAGGACATAAACTGTTTCAACTCCTACCCTCAAAACGACGCTATAGAGCACTGCACACCAGAACAACTAGACACAAGAACAGTTTTTTCCCGAAGGCCATCACTCTGCTAAACAAATAATTCCATCAACACTGTCAGACTATTTACTGAATCTGCACTACTATTAATCGTTTCATAGTTCCCATCACCAATCTCTTTCCACTTATGACTGTATGACTATAACTTGTTGCTGGCAATCCTTATGATTTATATTGATATATTGACCATCAATTGTGTTGTAAATGTTGTACCTTGATGAACGTATCTTTTCTTTTATGTACACTGAGAGCATATGCACCAAGACAAATTCCTTGTGTGTCCAATCACACTTGGCCAATAAAAAAAAATCTATTCTATTCTATATAACACCTATACAACTGGCTCCGAATGGACACTCGGTGCTGAAGAAATCTGTTAGATTTTTATGTGATCACTATATATGATTCTCTTAGAATTCTCAACAATATATGTACAGAAGCACAGGATAACTTAATAGTACTATTTTGTCTAAGTATTATTTTAACATGGATACAATAATGGCACAAATGATATTTTAATTCCTGCCTCACACACATATAAACACAGTTAAAAAAACCACAAATAAAATCCATCCAGTTGTGTAACGCTGACTTGTATGCAATTTCATTGTATGAATGATACTCTTTCTGAGTCTTTCCATTTTCCTGCACAGTCTGTATTTGTTTCCTCCACTCTTCTGATTATTTGGAGCCTTGTTGCAATATTGCTATCACAAAGGGTGAAGAGCACTGCTTGTTGTATTATCCTTCTTTTGTGACAAAATTGCTGGTAATTGTGGCCATATTTGTGAGCCATTGCTGGTTTTTACCTATCAGAAATCACTGACACATAGTAGACATGCTAGTCTTTTGATAGTTTGAAACTCTGTTGCTTTCGCTACTACACCAATCTTTTGTAGGCTGAAGACTGAATAGATATCCGCAGTTCAAATAATCTGTCTTTTCATATTTTTCTGACTCAAAAAAGGAAAGAAAACTAAGCTTCACCTCAGACATTTGTACTTCAAAAATCTTTAAGTGGACTTCATTAGCAATAATTTAATATGATAAAAATAAAAAAATTAATATCACATCATAGTGGAAGCCAATCAAACATTATTTTCTCACTACAAGTTAAAGCATATTACTCCATATTTCAGGTATTCAAGAATCAGTTAGATGAGATGGACAGTGTAGAAATATGATGAATGAGTGAATGAATGAAATCATTCTTATCTTTCTATCTTAATAGAATAATTTAATATTATTAAATATAATAATTTAATATGGTGCATAAAAAGGTTTAAAAATAGCACAACTTAAATGCAATACCTATGAGTAAATAAAAACTTTTGTTTCTAAAATCATTTTGGCATTATTTTTGGAACTCCAAGATCTATCTCAATATATGTTTTAGCAACAGCAGGTTTATTTATTTATTCAAGTGGGACTGGCTTAGAAGTTTTACTAATTTTAACTGGGGTTATTTATATTTAGTATTTTAAATTGTTTTAAATTCTGGCCATTTTGTAATATGTTTTGTTTTAGTTTGGTTTTAAAGTGTATATTGTTGATTTTTTATTTGGCTGCACACCGCCCTGAGTCCTTTGGGAGAAGGGCGGTATAAAAATCGAATAAAATAAAAAAATAAAATAAAAAAATATACACATATTAGATATTGGATAATGTTGTTATATGTGATTTAAACTATATTTTAAAATATTATTTTATTTAAAATAAAAATATTTTGAAATGGAAGCACATTTATAAAAACTAAAAGGAATTAGTTATTTCTTTTTAATAATAAACAGAAATAAATTCTGTTTATTATTAAAAAGAAATAATTAATTCCTTTTCAAGGAATGCTTACTTTGTTTATATTCAAGCTTTATGTGGGTTATTTGTCCCATTCATAAAAAGTCTATAGATTAAAAACACTATTTTAATCTTTTTTGTCCTTTTTTGGGTGTGAAGGAGATTGGCACCCCAGTTTCCGTATATGTTTAGATTATTTTTGATTGCATAGAAATTTGGCTTGGATAGGTGGTTACCTATCAACATCATCCCAAGGCCTGGGATAGGCAGATATTTGATAATGTTAAAGGTATCATTACAGGATGTAAGCTGTTCCAAGTAAAGCTGCCTTTTGCAATTGACTAATTTTTTTTTCAACTCCAATGGTGTTCATATGTTATTATTATTAAATTATTAATAATAATTTAATAATAATAATAATTATTAAATGTATAGCTCAACTTTTTGACTTTGAAAGTGCTAAAACCTACTTTACATATTTTTTTATATTAGTCTCAAAAAGGAATTATTGTTCAAGTGGTTCTTGATGCCATGAGACCTGGTTCATCATTTTCTTTTTGCAAATAATTTTATTAATAATAATAATAACAGAGTTGGAAGGGACCTTGGAGGTCTTCTAGTCCAACCTCCTGCCCAGGCAGGAAACTCTACACCATTTCAGACAAATGGTTATCCAACATTTTCTTTAAAATTTCCAGTGTTGGAGCATTTACAACTTCTGCAGGCAAGTTGTTCCACTAATTAATTGTTCTGTCAGGAAATTTCTCCTTAGTTCTAAGTTGCATCTCTCCTTGATCAGTTTCCACCCATTGCTTCTTTTTCTACCCTCAGGTGCTTTGGAGAATAGTTTGGCTCCCTCTTCTTTGTGGCAACTCCTGAGCTATTGGAACACTGCTATCACTTCCCTAGTCCTTCTTTTCATTAAACTAGAAATGCCCAGCAATAGTGGGTTGTCCCCGGTTCAGACCAGTTTGCAAGAACCAATAGTAAAAACAGGGGGAGGCCCCGCCCACTGACCAGATGTCATCATATAACATTTGATTGCAGGCATCTTTCCTCTGAGTACGTGAACTGCAAGATCTACTATCTGAAAGAACAGCAAGATAAATCATTTCATTTAAAGCTTATCTGGTCTATTCCCCATAAAGCTGTGAAATATTCCCATTTGAAACACAGGGTGACTGCTGTTTAATACTTAATATAATATAGTATAGTATAGTATAGTATAGTATAGTATAGTATAGTATAGTATAGTATAGTATAGTATAGTATAGTATAATATAATATAATATAATATAATATAATATAATATAATATAATATAATATAATATAATATAATATAATATAATATAATATAATATAATATAATATAATATAATCAGAGTTGGAAGGGACCTTGGAGGTCTTCTAGTCCAACCCCCTGCTGAGGCAGGAAATCGTACACTATTTCAGACAAATGGCTATCCAACATTTTCTTAAAAATTTCCAGTGTTGGAGCATTCACAACTTCTGCAGGCAAGTTGTTCCACTTATTGATAGTTCTAACTGTCAGGAAATTTCTCCTTAGTTCTAAGTTGCTTCTCTCCTTGATTAGTTTCCATTGCTTCTTGTTCTACCCTCAGGTACTTTGGAGAATAGTTTGACTCCCTCTTCTTTTTGGCAACCCCTGAGATATTGGAACACTGCTATCATGTCTCCCCTAGTCCTTCTTTTCATTAAACTAGGCATACCGAGTTCTTGCAACCGTTCTTCATATGTTTTAGCCTCCAGTCCCCTAATCATCTTTGTTGCTCTTCTCTGCACTCTTTCTAGAGTCTCAACATCTATTTTACATCGTGACGACCAAAACTGAATGCAATATTCCAAGTGTGGCCTTACCAAGGCATTATAAAGTGGTATTAACACTTCACGGGATCTTGATTCTATCCTTCTGTTTATGCAGCCCAGAACTGTGTTGGCTTTCTTGGCAGCTGCTGCACACTGCTGGCTCATATCTAAATGGTTGTCCACTAGGACTCCAAGATCCCTCTACTACTATTGAGCAAGGTACCACATATATGGTACTTGTGCATTTTGTTTTTTTGGCCTAAATGTAGAACCTTACTTTTTTCACTGTTGAATTTCATTTTGTTAGATAGCGCCCAATGTTCTAATCTGACAAGATCTTTCTGTATCTTAAGCCTATCTTCTGGAGTGTTGGCTATTCCTGCCAGCTTGGTGTCATCTTCAAATTTGATGAGTTCCCCATCTATCCCCTCATCCAAGTCACTGATGATGTTGAAGAGTACTGGGCCTAAAACAGAGCCTTGGGGTACTCCACTGCATACTTCCCTCCATGTGGATGTAGTTCCATTGAGGACTTCATGTTGAGTGCGCTTGGTCAGCCAGTTACGAATCCATCTGGTGGTGGTGCTGTGTAACCCACATTTTTCTACTTTATCTAGTAGTAAGTTATGGTCTACTTTATCAAATGCTTTACTGAAGTCCAAGTAAATTATATCAACAGCATTCCTCTGGGCCACTAATTTTGTCACTTTGTCAAAGAATGCAATAATATTAGTCTGGCATGATCTGTTTTTGACAAACTCATGTTATTACTTGGTTATTACTTAAGCTTTTGGTTATTACTTTGTTTGCTTCTAGGTGTTCAGTGATTCGTTGCTTGATTATCTTTTCCAGAATCTTCCCTGGTATTGAGGTTAGGTTGATAGGTCTGTAATTTCCTGGATCTGGTTTTTTTCCTTTTTTGAAGATGGGAACTACATCAGCTCTTTTCTAGTCGTCTGGCAGTTCCCCTGTGCTCCAGGATCTTTGAAAGATCTATTTCAGTGGTTCTGAGATTTCGTCTGCCAGTTCCTTCAGAACCCTGGGGTGTAACCCATCCGGTCCTGGTGATTTGAACTCGTCTAGGGTAGACAGATGTTCACTTACCATTTTTTCCCCCTATTTTAACTTGTGTTCCTAATCTGTTTTTTGTGGTGCTGTTTTTGATAGGTTGGATTGTTTTTTCCTTTTGTGTAAAGACAGATGCAAAATATGAGTTAAGTAGATCTGTTTTATCCCTGTCCTTGTCACCTTCTTGCCACTTTCTCCCAGCAATGGGCCAATTGTTTCCTTGACTTTTTTCTTGTTTTTAACATGTTGGAAGAAGCTTTTTTTGTTATTTTTTACTTTTGTCGCTAGCCTTTGTTCATTGTGAGTCTTAGCTTTCTTCACTTCATCTTTACAGGCTTGGCTATTTGCTGATATTCTGCCTTAGTTATTTGCCCCTCTTTCCACTTTTTATACTTGTCCTTTTTGTCTTTCAATTTGTCAGATAGTTCTTTATGCATCTATGCTGGTTTCTTTTGAGATCTATTATTTTTCTTCCTCATTGGTATTGTGCTAGACTGGGCTTTTATAATCTCACTTTTCAAAATTTCCCAAGCTTCTTGAGTTGTTTTCCCCTTGAGGATTCTCATCCATGGAATCCTTCTCAAGCTCTCTCTTATTAGCTCTCTTGAAGTCCAAGACTCTAGTTTGACTTTGTTCTACTACTTGTGTTTGCATAATGTTGAATTCCAATATTGCATGATCACTTGCCCCCAGGATTCCTATAGCTTCAACACCTTCTATCATTTCATCTCTGTTAGTGAGAATTAAGTCCAATATGGCTGATCCCCTTGTTCCCTTCTATTTTTTGGGAAACAAAATTGTCTGCTAGGTTTGTTAGGAACCTGTTGGATTTTCCACTTGGTGCAGAGTTTGTCTCCCAGTTGATGTCAGGGTAGTTAAAATCCCCCATTACTACTGTGATGTGCTTCCTACATACCTTAGTTAGCTGACTAGCAAAAAGTTCATCTACTTCCTCTGTTTGGTTGGGTGGCCTATAGTATATACCTATGGCAATATCATTTTCCCTCCCTTTAATATTGACCCAAATGCATTCAAGATAATTTTCATCATCGTTGTGCTCTATTTCTGTAGAGATGTAGTTATTTCTTATATATAATGCAACTCCACCTCCTCTTTTATTTGGTCTATTTCTTTTAAATAATTTATATCCCTCTAGCTGTATGTTCCATTTGTCAGTTTCATCCCACCAAGTTTCCATAAGGGCAACAATATCATCTCTGCCCTCATTTACTTGAATTTCTAATTCACCCTGTTTATTCCTCATACTCTGTGCATTGGTGTATAGACATTTGAGTCCATTTTGATTGACCTTGTGTTTACTGTCTACATAACCTGTGATGTGCCTGACTGCCCCTACTTTCTTGCCACCTGTTTGATTAGTGCACATGGTATGGCACTCACTATTAAATGCTTGGTTTTGCTTGATAGCAGGGCTGATAATCTTATCCGCACAGACATCTATGTTACATGCACTGATAACCCTATTAATTTTGGATTGCTGGGGACAGAAATGTTCTGTATCAATTAATTCTCTGCCCCCATTAAGATGCTCTATAGCTCTCATAAGGGAGGCAATGGCATGAGCTCATGTTACCTTCTCCAGCTCTTGCTAAACTAGCAGTTTGAAAGCATGCAAATGCGAGTAGATAAATAGGTACCACTTTTCTAGGAAGGTAACAATATTCCACCAAAGCACCTCAGCATATAGTCATGCTGGTCATATGACCATATAAATTTCAACATCTTTTTTGTAATGTAGTGACCAAAACTGGATGCAATATTCCAAGTGTCCAACTCTAGGAGCTGTAGTCATCTCCATTTCTTAGCTGAAGGAATCATCATTGTCTGATCTTCAGACAATGATGATTCCTTCAGCTAAGAAATGGAGATGAGTACAGCTCCTAGAGTTGGACACTTGGAATATTGCATCCAGTTTTGGTCACTACATTACAAAAAAGATGTTGAAACTTTGGAAAAAGTGCAAAACGAGCAACTAAGATGATTAAAGGGCTGGAGACAAAAATGTATGAAGAATGGTTGCAGGATTTGGCTTTTGCTAGTCCAGAGAACAGAAGAATTAGGGGGGACATGATAGCAGTATTCTAATATTTGAAAGGTTGCCACAAATTGGAGAGCGTCAACATATTTTACAAAGCACCAGAGGGCAGGCAAGAAACAATGGATGGAAACTAATCAAGGAGAGAAGCAACCTGGAATTAAGGAAAAACTTTCTAACATTGAAAACAATTAACCAGTGGAACAGCTTGCCATCAAAAGTTGTGGGTGTTTCATCACGGGAAGTTTTAAAGAAGAGACTGGACAGTCACTTGTCTGAAATGGTATAGAGTATCATGCTTGAGTAGGGTGTTGAACAAAAAACCTCGAAGGTCCCTTCCAGCTCTGTTCTGATTGATCTTTTTATATCTTTCATAGAGTGATTCCCCCAGTTATCTTCCTTTCTCAAATTTCAGTTCTTCTGGAACTTATGTAGTGGCTGTACGGATCTGGAGATCACTAGATGTCAGCCAAGAGACACTAAAATATGTTAAAGATTTGCTGCCATCCAGTGGTTAACAGATCAAAGAGTTGATCCATAATTTGCAAGCAATTATAATTTTAAAAAGAGCTGAATTGAAGAGGATGTTAAAAAAAGAAGAAAAAAAGGCATGCTTGGAATTAACAGTGGTATGCATGCATATTAGGGGGGTGCATAAGAGCACAAAAGTGCCTACCCTTCCTGTCCTATTGTTCCCTTCATTATATCAAATTAATATAGCTGATGCATATTCTTTACATATATATATATATATTCTTCATGATATGTTTTTTTACTTATGACAATGTTTCTGTATACTGTTGTGACAAAATGAAATAAAAAAAAAATTGGAAACACTTTTTACATCTTGGATGGCTATGGGTAGCACTGAAATTTCCATTAACGGAACATTCAAACATTGTCCTTATGATGTTGGATGTTAAAATTGTATGGCTGGCAGCAGCACAACAAAGCTTTGTTCTGGATATATAGTGCCTAACCAGTAGCCAGCAGGTAATCATGCTGGTCTAAAACTTCACAGTATACTGGTTGGGAAGTAGCTGTGTGGGTGTGATCAATGAAATAATGTATCATATAAAATTGGAACTAATGTTTATTTGTTATTAGTTCTAATAATATTGTCAATTGTTATGAAAACTATTGTCCTCTATATTCAACATGTAGTAGGTAGGGACATTATTTCTAAGCATGAAAAAAAATATTGGAAACAGTGGTTAGGGTTTTATGTGTATTCATCAGAGCAATACGTATGCTTAGTAAAGAATGCTTTGAGCTTTAATTGCCAAAACTTCAAGACAGCTGTGGAATTCAAGTTCATAACAAAATTTTAAGACCCAAATAAGATTTAACAAAATGTTCTTACTTCCTGTAAATTTTTAACCCATAAAATGCAAATAACTAATTCATTCTTCATGGGGTTTAAATGTTCATCTGATGAGGCCCTTTTATTTAGTCCTTTGTTTTATAATAATTCCTGAACTATTATTGCAGGACTTAAAGAAGGAAAATATTTATTTAGTCCTTTGTTTTATAATAATTCCTGAACTACCAATTTCAGTTTTCCTTGTATTATTTACTAAATTTATTGATCTTTGTTCACCTGAGGCATTGGGAGACTAAAAGCTGCTATCAGTTTCTTCAAACTGCTTCTGTGGCTCTATGAGACAAACTGGAATGTCTGTGATAAAGCTCAAACTGCATTGGTACCATCAGGAAGATTCAGATTAATATTTAAAAACATTCTGCAAGCATGTCTATGTTTTATATGAAATCTCAGGTTTTGTCGGTGGGAAAAACATCAAACGATACACAGTACATATATCTAAATATCTGTATAATGTCTAATAAAGATTATTTCTTTGTCATGAATTGATGTACTATCAATCAGGTAATCAACTGAAATATATATTTAACCTCCTATATGAAAATCATATTTGGGTATATAAATTTGATAAATAAATATGCTGACGGATGAAGGTGACATCCATATTCTATGTGCTATTAAAATGTCCATTCTATACAGGTAGTCCTCAGTTTAGGATCACAATCGGGCCCAAAATTTCTTTTGCTAAGTGAAACAGTTGTTAAGTGAGTTTTGCCCCATTTTACAACCTTTTTTGCCACAGTTGTTAAGTGAGTCACTGCAGTTGTTAAATTAGTAACATGGTTGTTAAGTGAATCTGGCTTTCCCATTGACTTTGCTTGTCAGGAGTTGCAAAAATGAACACATGACCCCCAGGACACAGCAACTGTCATAAATAACTTTACCATATGAAAATCAATTAGTGTTTTCTTCATAATTTTGTTTTTAAATTTTTTGGGGGGTTCATATAATGTATATATTTATAATTATGGTATAACTGCTTTATATTTTTAATGTTCTTAGAATAGAATAGAATAGAATAGAATAGAATAGAATAGAATTTTTTATTGGCAAGTGTGATTGGACACACAAGGAATTTGTCTTGGTGCATATGCTCTCAGTGTACATAAAAGAAAAGATACGTTCATCAAGGTAAAACCTTTACAACACAATTGATGGTCAATATATCAATATAAATCATAAGGATTGCCAGCAACAAAGTTACAGTCATACAGTCATAAGTGGAAAGAGATTGGTGATGGGAACGATGAGAAGATTAATAGTAGTGCAGATTTAGTAAATAGTTTGACAGTGTTGAAGGAATTATTTGTTTAGCAGAGTAATGGCCTTCGGGAAAAAACTGTTCTTGTGTCTAGTTGTTCTGGTATGCAGTGCTCTATAGTGTCGTTTTGAGGGTAGGAGTTGAAACAGTTTATGTCCTGGATGTGAGGGATCTGTAAATATTTTCACGGCCCTCTTCTTGATTCGTGCAGTATACAGGTCCTCAATGGAAGGCAGGTTGGTAGCAATTATTTTTTCTGCAGTTCTAATTATCCTCTGAAGTCTGTGTCTTTCTTGTTGGGTTGCAGAACCGAACCAGACAGTTATTCTCCTAGAAGTTTAATTTACTTGTGGTTAAATACATTTATTTACAGTTAATCAATCAATTAATAAAATTATTTATTAAATAAATATTTGCTGATATTATAAGATATTAGGTAATAATATGCTAGTTGGAGATGTAAATATCCACAAAATGTGCATGTTATTTGAAGGCAGAGTACCATATTAGTGATTGATGATTGAAAATAAATCAAGAAAAAAAATTAGACATTTAGATTTACTTTCCTCCATGTGGATATAGTTCCATTATTGACTTCATATTGGGTACAATTTGTCAGATGCAAAACCATCTGATGGTAGTGCTGTTTATCTCATATTTTTTTAACTTGCCAAGAAATAGATTGTGGTCTACTTTAACAAATTCTTTACTGAAATCTAAGTATACTATGTTTAGTGTATTTCTAATTTAGTCAGTTGAAGAATGAAATAAGATTCCTTTGGCAAATCTTTGATCTGTTTTTGATGAAGCCATGCTGGGTTTCCATTAGATGTTCGCAGATTTGTTGCTTGATTATCTTTTCCAAGATCTTCCCAGGTATTGATGTCAGGCTGATTGGCCTGTAATTTCCTGGATGTTTTTTCTTCCTTTTTTGAAGATGGGAACCATATCAGCTCTTTTCCAGTCTTCAGATAGTTCCCCTCTTCGCCAAGAACTTTGAAAGATATGTTTTTGAGATCACATCTGCCACTTTCTCAAGAACTCTGGAATATAGTCCATCAGGACCCAGCAATTTGAATCTACCTAGAGCTGACAGGTGTTCACCTTATTTTTGCATGTTTTAATTTGCATTTCTAACCTATCTTTTGTATATCAGATAGATCAATTTATGTACTGTTTATGTTATTTATTCTGTATTGTCTTTTATGAATCTGCTTATGTTTATTTATGGATATGTTGTATACTTCAATGGAAATGAAAATGGCTATGTAGGAGAGCATACTTCTATCCACTTGCTTATATGGAAATAAAAGTAGATATGTCAAAAGTAACATACAAATATATGGAAATTATATGTTGTATAGCAAGAAAATGTAGAGTCAATAACACACAGATTCAGAATGAATGTAAACTGAATACAAACATGAACAACAAATATGAAAATATTACATTGAAGTGGATATCCCTGTATAGAGAAAATGAATAATCAACCCCCAAAGTAAATAGAATGAACAAATCAAGAGGAAGAAGTTCCATAAAGTCATGTTTATATGAGGTTGAAGTTAACTTGAAAAACATAACTTTAAAGAACAAGTGGTAATGCATGAATTGATATATGGATAAGATAGAAACAAAGACAATTTGCAATGATGGAAAAGTATCCTTAAATGTAATGTATGCTACTGATGTAGGATTTATTTAGATTTCCTTTGTTTCCTATAATTTCTTTTCCCCATTACTGTTATAAAAATGAAGTGCTGGGAAAAATAAATGAATGAAATTTGAACTTGAGAAAAAATATAGACATGCAAAGGGAGGTGAAAAGCAAGGAAACCATAAAACCATCGGTCTGGAATGCCAGTTTGCAATAGCAAGAGCACTTAGACTTCTATACTGATTCAAAGTGCTTTATAATCTTCTCTAAGCATTTTACAGTGTCAGCATATTGGCCCAAACAATCTGGGTCCTCCTTTTACTGACCTCGAGTCAACCTTGAGCCAGTGAGACTTGAACTGCTGAACTGCTGGCAGCTAGTAGTCAGCAGAAGTAGCCTGCAATACTGCATTCTAACCACTGCACAACCACAGTTAAATAAGGCAGTTAACTGCCATGCAGCAAGTCAATTATGACCCAGAAACCTAACATTTCAATAAAAGGATTGATAAGGTAATGGTTGATGAAATGCAATCAACAAAGGATAAAAGGTACAGCTCTACAGATCTCTGTTGAAAGACCCCAATAGTATCATCTATAGGGTGCTTCTGTTTTCCCTAGTATTTACTTGCCCATATTGTAATGAAGAAAATGGGTATGAGTGCATTTGTGTAGTGTGTGTGTGTGTGTGCATGCACATATGTAATGCTTACATAATAAAGGGCTTTTTTAAGAACAAAGAATCTCTGTCTGCTTTTTGTTTCTTTAAATTCATTGTAATTACTTCATAATAATCTGAACTCCATCTCATTTGAAAATATATTAGCATAGCCACAATTCACTCCCTCCCCAAACCACGGGTTTGCATCATAAAGCCTTAGAAAGGATGTGTGACCAAGAGTTGTGTCTGAAAGTAAAAGTAAATCAATTGTAAATGGAGGAAATTGTAGCAGTGCTTCTTATTCTTCTTCTGTCCTTTGTATAATGTTTCTAATCCCAAAATGGAATAGTATAATAGTGTCTATGTGTATAGTTATGTATGCTTTCACTATAAAAATCTCTTCACCTTTCTGTATGTGAGATTTAGCAGGTTATTCCCACAAGAAAGGAATAAAAACAATTTGGATTCAACCTTCTCCCCTATTCCTTTTAAAAACTAAATTTAAGGAATCATACTCTTATAACCTAGTGGACTATATTTACTTGAGAAAAAAGCATTCTAGTATTTTTAGTAACTTGTTAGTTTACTACAGAGACCAATGGGAGCCAGAAATATAATTTTGATTCAAGCTCTAAATCAAATCAGTCAGCTCCTGAACTTTTCCAAGTCAGATCAGCCTATTTTCTGAAGTGACAATTCAGGCTTGAACTGAGTGAAGTGCATATCTGAAGTACATATTCATGTTCATATGCATCCATTCAAAAACCAATGCATGAAAATATTTGCGTATACATATGGCTTAAGATACATTTTCACAACTAGTCACAGGTGGGAGCATCCACTTACATGAATTTCTTTTTGTTTGCAATTTTTCACTTCTTAAATGAAAATAAAAAAGAAATATATAGAAAAATAAACATAAGAAAACATAATCTTCTAAATCAGGGGTATCAAACTGGCGGCCCGTGGGCTGCGTGTGTCATGAGCAGGCCATGCCCACCCAAGCTCCAAGAAGGGGAAAACATTGTGATACATCACGTGATGACAACGTGACCCCGCAAGTTTGACACCCATGTTCTAAATAAAGCAAAGTAAAACCACAAGTGCTAGATATTCTATAATAAAATATTCAATTAAATAATGAAGTAAAAAAAATTAAATGTAATTTTACTCAATAGTATTTTTATATAAAATTAATCAATAATTTTGCTTCTCATAAAGAAATAATGTTGACCTACATCTCAGTAGTGGATTTCAATTTCGGCTGCTACAGGTTTGGTTGTGGGTGCTCACATGCTCATGTGCCTGTGCAATGCTTCTGCTCATGCGCAGAGATGTCTGGGTGGATGGGCGGAGCCTCCTGCCACCGCTGCTACCAGTTTGCCTGATCTGGGGTGAACCCGTAGCAACCTACCACTGCATGAGATCATTTCATATATTTGCAGACTGTAACTACCCACTTCACAGTCTGTTTAGCT
Source organism: Ahaetulla prasina (assembly GCF_028640845.1). Lineage (NCBI taxonomy): Eukaryota > Metazoa > Chordata > Lepidosauria > Squamata > Colubridae > Ahaetulla > Ahaetulla prasina. The sequence continues at coordinate 45,113,742 of NC_080543.1, forward strand.
AAATGTTCTGCATGGGTGTCAGGTTCTGGGATTTGGGGGCAATGAACCTGCAAATGTGTTGAAAGTAAAAAGCAATTTGTTGAATAATTAAAGCAAATAAAAATTATTTAAAATTAATGTGTTAAAAGAAAATGATACAGAGCAACAGATGGAATCTTACGTTCCATAATCTGTCAGAAATCCTTATTCTCTATTTCAAAGAATGATCCTATAATCATTTGGTGTGCAGCAATATTCTAGGTTCCATTCTGCACTGATGTTTTGCTTCTGAGAAAACATTTACAGTGTACCATTTCAAAATCTTAATTAGGCATTGGGTTAGAGTTTACTTTTATACACCCATACTCCTTCTTCTCTCTAATGGAATGTTCCAAGACAGGCTTTAAAATGTATTTAACAATAAATAAAATGTTTGAGAAATAGAAAGTAACTTGATAACCAACTAATAAGAAAAAGTGAGGGATCCTTGGTGCTCTGTGAGCTTGGTTATTTTCTTGCAGAAGTTTCATTACTTAAACTAGGTAACAACATCAGTGCTATCAATGCCGCTATAAGAAAAATAATTTTACATATCTACTTAATTTCTATACCCAACAACTTGGGTATAGACTCAAAATATCGAAATACATAGAAGAATAACACATAAACACACACACACACAGAGAAAGAGAGACAGACAGACAGAGATAGAGAGACAGACAGAAAGACAGACAGAGAGACAGACAGAATGAGAACACTGGAGCTAATAATTTATATATTGCTACTGTCCTAATACAAGAAAAAATACTCACATCTCAGGGCCTTTCTAAAAACTGACAGGGTCATGATCTGAATCTTGGGAAGGAGAGATAGGGTTCTACAATCAGATACATCAAGTGCAAGAAGCACATTTCTTGAGATCCGTAAGGTAAGATTGAAAGAGTGCAGAGAAGATCAACATAAATGATAAGTCTGGAAATTAAACCATACAGTTAAGGGGAAAAGGTAGCCTAAAGAAGACAAGGAATGGTATAAGGAATCCTGCCTTGGGCAGTTGATTGGACTAGAACACCTCCAACATTCCTTCCAGCCCTATGATTCTATGTTTGATTTGTTTAGATATAATAGTGATGACAATGCCATAAATATCCAGACCCTGTGCCATAATATAACAATAGTATTTTTTATGAATTTCAATTTATAAATTATATCATTTATCTAAATTTCCACTGTTCGCTTATTGCCTTCTTGCTTGCAACCCTATTAAACTGCTGAAGAGTGAATACTAGATATGTTGGTATTATACTTTGCACTCACTCATCTACTTTCTGTTTATTTTTAAACTGATCAAAGTTGTTTTGATAATAATAATTTTGATAATAATATTATAATAAATAATAACGCTATAGAGCACTGCACACCAGAACAACTAGACACAAGAACAGTTTTTTCCCGAAGGCCATCACTCTGCTAAACAAATAATTCCCTCAACACTGTCAGACTATTTACTGAATCTGCACTACTATTAATCGTTTCATAGTTCCCATCGCCAATCTCTTTCCACTTATGACTGTATGACTATAACTTGTTGCTGGCAATCCTTATGATTTATATTGATATATTAATCATCAATTGTGTTGTAAATGTTGTACCTTGATGAACGTATCTTTTCTTTTATGTACACTGAGAGCATATGCACCAAGACAAATTCCTTGTGTGTCCAATCACACTTGGCCAATAAAAAAAAAAAATTCTATTCTAACAAATTTGCTCTGCAAATTTCATAAACACTCTTCTTCATACAAGTAATGCATACAAGTAATGCATAAAGCATAAACTTCTGCATCAAGAACTCTCTGACAAATTGAAAGAAAAGAAGGACAGTATAAAAAGTAGAAAAAGGGGTAAATAAATAAGGCAGAATATCAGCAAATAGCCCAAGCCTGTAAAATTGAAGTGAGGAAAGCTAAGGCTCACAATGAACAAAGGCTTGCGACAAAAGTAAAAAATAACACCAACAAAAAAAGCTTCCAACATGTTAAAAACAAGAAAAAAGTCAAGGAAACAATAGGTCCATTGCTGGGAGAAAGTGGCAAGAAGATGACAAGCAACAGGCAGAAAGCAGAACTACTTAACTCATTTTTTCCATCTGTCTTTACATAAAAGATAAGTAAGGAAGTAAGGAAGTAAGTAAGTACGTAAGTTTATTACAGCCATAGGCCAGAACAAATAAAAAAACACTCAGTAAATAAACAATTAAAAATTCAAGAATAAAATAATACATATCAAATAAAATCTATAATAAAAGCCAGTTATCTGTTACGTAACTTAAAATTAAAATACTACTGACATCAATCATATCTAGTATCATTCTTAAGATTAAAATACATGATCTCAACCAATAGAGTTCCTTCCTAATTTACACGCATGTAGAACTATCAGGTATGTGAGTAAATGTATTTTTCCCATAACTGTTATATATCTCTCCAAAAAGTTGGCGTCAGTTGACATCTATAATTCAGTAACCAATTTTTTTCTTGTGGACATTGCAGTGACAAAATTTTTTGCCACTGCACATGTAGTAGCCGGATTTGAGTCTTGGAGGAGAAAGTCTACATAAAAGTCGTCTGTCCTCCCTGGCAATCTCACTAGTAAGGGAAGAATATATATTGACCTACATACTCTGTATAACTCACAGTACAACAAGACATGTGAGATATCTTCGACTTCTCCGTTACCACATATACCCGTTCTGCTATTGGTGTTTTCTTATACCTACCCTGGAGAAGTGCTGAGGGGAGAATATTAAATCTGGCTCTGACGAAAGCTATTCTTTGTTTTGGGGAGATCAGATCATTCAGATATCCTGCTGATTCCTACACACCCTGTTTGATTTTGTTCCTACTATGGAGAGACAACCTGTTTAATTCTTCTTGGAACTCCATGTCCCTCATTCTTTCAATTACCACTTGCTTTGCTTTGTCAAAGCCTAGGGACATTAAGAATATCGGTGAGAGCCCGTAAGAGCCCAGCTTGTGATCTGTCGCCTGTTTCCAGGGGGAGGGGAAGTTGTCTCTCAGCACTAGTGGGGACAGTCCCTCTGGAAAGAAATGAATCTTTAGCCAATAGATGATCATCACCTTCCAGGCTCTTACCTGAATTTGGGGCATACCTGTCTCAATTCTTAAATAGACATTTGGAGTTCCTTTGGGTACAGCTAAGATGGTTCTCAGGAATTTGGTTTATATAATTTCTAGCAAGTTTCTCTTTACAAGGATTTTTGCTTGTGCCCCATAAAGAATCTGTGCCAATGTTTTGGCCTCAAAATTTTTTAAGGCAGCAGGTACTAATTGACCTCCGCCTGTATAAAAGAAGCTTTACACAAAAGGAAAAAAACAGTCCAACCTATCAAAAACAGCACCACAAAAAATAGATTAGGAACACAAGTTAGAATAGGGAAGAAAATGGAAAGTGAACACCTATCTATCCTAGACGAGTTCAAATCACCAGGACCAGATGGATTATACCCCAAGGTTCTGAAGGAACTGGCAGACAAGATCTCAGAACTATTGAACTATATATTTCAAAGATCTTGGAGCATAGGGGAACTGCCAGAGGACTGGAAAAGAGCTGAAAAGGAAAAAAAAATAGATCCAGAAAACTACAGACCTATCAGCCTGACCTTAATACCAGGGAAGATTCGGGAAAAAATAATAAAGCAACAAATCAGTGAACACCTAGAAGCAAACAAAGTAATAACCAAAAGCTTAAGTAATAACCAAGTAATAACATGGGTTTGTCAAAAACAGATCATGCCAGACTAATATTATTGCATTCTTTGACAAAGTGACAAAAATAGTGGACCAGAGGAATGCTGTCGATATAATTTACTTGGACTTCAGTAAGGCATTTGATAAAGTAGACCATAACTTACTAGTAGAAAATGTGGGTTAGTAGAAAATGTGGGTTAGACAGCATCACCACCAGATGGATTTGTAACTGGCTGACCAACCACACTCAATGTGTAGTCCTCAATGGATCTGTATCTACATGGAGGGAAGTATGCAGTGGAGTACTCCAAGGCTCTGTTTTAGGCCCAACATCTTCATCAATGACTTGGATGAGGGGATAGATGGGGAACTTGTCAAATTTGCAGACACCAAGCTGGCAGGAATAGCCAACACTCCAAAAGATAGGCTTAAGATACAGAGGGCTCTTGACAGACTTGAACATTGGGCGCTATCTAACAAAATGAAATTCAGTGGTGAAAAATGTAAGGTTCTACATTTAGGCAAGAAAAACAAAATGCACAGGCACAGTATATGTGGTACCTCACTCAATAGTAGTAACTATGAGAGGGATCTTTGAGTCCTAGTGGACAACCATTTAAATATGAGCCAGCAATGTGCAGCAGCAGCCAAAAAAGCCACACAGTTATAGGCTGCATAAACAGAGGGATAGAATCAAGATCACGTGAAGCGTTAATACCACTTTATAATGCCTTGGAAAGGCCACACTTGGAATACTGTATTCAGTTTTGGTCGCCATGATGTAAAAAAGATGTGGAAACTCTAGAAAGAGTGCAGAGAAGAGCAACAAAGATGATTATGGGACTGGAGGCTAAAACATATGAAGAACGGTTGCAGGAACTGGGTATCAGGGGTGGGTTCTACTTACCTTTTTTTTTTTAAATTTACATTTATATCCTGCCCTTCTCCGAAGACTCAGGGCGGCTTACAGTGTGTAAGGCAATAGTCTCATTCTATTTGTATATTTACAAAGTCAACTTATTGCCCCCCCCCGCAACAATCCGGGTCCTCATTTTACCTACCTTATAAAGGATGGAAGGCTGAGTCAACCTTGGACCTGGTGGGACTAGAACCTGCAGTAATTGCTGGCAGCTGTGTTTTTTTAATAACAGGCTTCTTACAGCCTGAGCCACCACGGCCCTTTACCTTTACTACCAGTTTGCAATGGGGCCGTGTGCGCATGCGCAATGGCTTCTTGATGACATCTGGGTCAGTGGGCGTGGCCTCCCGCTGTTTTTACTGTTGGTTCTTGCAAACTGGTCTGAACCGGGGACAACCCACTATTGCTGGGCATTTCTAGTTTAATGAAAAGAAGGACTAGGGAAGTGATAGCAGTGTTCCAATAGCTCAGGGGTTGCCACAAAGAAGAGGGAGCCAAACTATTATCCAAAGCACCTGAGGGCAGGACAAGAAGCAATGGGTGGAAACTAATCAAGGAGAGAAGCAACTTAGAACTAAGGAGAAATTTTCTGACAGTTAGAACAATTAATCAGGGGAACAACTTGTCTGCAGAAGTTGTGAATGCTCCAACTCTGGAGGTTTTAAAGAAGACGTTGGATAACCATTTGTCTGAAGTTGTGTAGAGCTTTCTGACTAGGAAGGAGGTTGAACTAGAAGACTTCCAAGGTCCCTTGCATCTCCGTTATTCTATTTCTATTTCTAATTCATCTAAAGTTATTCAAAAGTCTAGAGTTTAGAACTGAATGTTGTTGCATTCCATTACTACCACTTTCCAGTTTGATGAGGAGCCATTATCATTTTGATAGTTTAGTTTTATTTATTTATTTATTTATTTATTATTTATTATTCAAACTTATATACCGCCCTATCTCCCAAAGGACTCAGGGCGGTTTACAGGCATATAAAAACATCAATATACAAATTAAAATAATCATTAAAAGACTTATTCTAATGCCAATAATTAATAATACCAATTATTAAAAATAGAAATATAAATATTAAAATCAATTTAAAACCCCTCTAAATTTAAAATCTAAGCCAGTCCTGCACAGATGAATAAATGTGTCTTGAGCTCGCGACGGAAGGTTCGAAGATCCGGAAGTTGACGGAGTCCTGGGGGGAGTTCGTTCCAGAGGGCGGGAGCCCCCACAGAGAAGGCCCTTCCCCTGGGCGTCGCCAGACGACACTGCCTAGCTGACGGCACCCTGAGGAGTCCCTCTCTGTGAGAGCGCACGGGTCGGTGAGAGGTATCTGGTCGCAGTAGGCGGTCCCAGATAACCCGCCCTATGCCATGGAGCGCTTTAAAGGTGGTCACCAAAACCTTGAAGCGCACCCGAAGGCCACAGGTAGCCAGTGCAGCCTGCGCAGGATGGGTGTTATGCGGGAGCCACGAGGGCTCCATCTATCACCCGCGCAGCCGCATTCTGACTAACTGTAGCCTCCGGATGCCCTTCAAGGAAGCCCCATGTAGAGAGCGTTGCAGTAATCCAGGCGAGACGCCACGAGAGCGTGAGTGACCGTGCATAGGGCCTCCCGTCCAGAAAGGCGCAACTGGCGCACCAGGCGAACCTGGTAGAACGCTTCCTGAGACGGCCACAAATGATCTTCTAGAGACAGCCGCTCATCCAGGAGGACGCTGTTGCACCTTCCATCGGGCCAATGACTCGCCACCGATGGTCAGCCGCGGATTTAGCTGACTGTACCGGGATGCCGCATCCACAGCCACTCTGTCTTGGAGGGATTGAGCTTGAGCCTGTTTCTCCCCATCCAGACCCAGACGGCCTCCAGACACCGGGACAGCACTTCGATAGCTTCGCTGGGGTGGTCCGTGGAAAAGTACAGCTGGGTGTCATCCGCATACAGCTGGTACCTCACACCGAACCCACTGATGATCTCACCCAGCGTTTCATGTAGATGTTGAACAGAAGGGGCGAGAGGATCGATCCCCGCGGCACCCCACAAGTGAGGCGCCCGGGCCGACCTCTGCCCCCTGTCAACACCGACTGCGACCGGTCGGAGAGATAGGAGGAGAACCACCGATAAACGGTGCCTCCCACTCCCAATCCTCCAACCGGCGCAGCAGGATACCATGGTCGATGGTATCAAAAGCCGCTGAGAGGTCTAATAGGACCAGGGCAGAGGAACAACCCTATCCCTGGCCCTCCAGAGATCATCCACCAACGCGACCAAAGCCGCCTCCGTTGTAACCGGGCCGGAAACCGGACTGGAACGGGTCTAGATAGACAGTTTCATCCAGGTGCAAGGGAAACTGATATGCCACCATATTTCTACAACCTTCGCTGCCAAGGTTGAGACCGGACGATAATTACCTAAAACAGCCGGGTCCAGGGAAGGCTTCTTGAGGAGGGCCTCACCACCGCCTCTTTCAAGGCGGCCGGAAAGACACCTCCACCAAGGAAGCGCCAGAATCGCCTGAGCCAGCCTCGTGTCACCTCCTGCGTGGCCAGCACCAACCAGGAGGGCACGGGTCCAGTAAACACGTGGTGGCATTCAGCCTCCCCAACAACCTGTCCATGTCCTCGGAGCGACAGGGTCAAACTCATCCCATAAAATGTCACCAAGACCACCTCAGCCGCCTCACCAGATCACCGCAATCTTGGTCCAAACCATCCCGGTTGAACGATTTTATCGTATAGATAACGTTAAACTCCTCAGCACGCCCTGCATCGGGTCATCCCGCCCCTGGTGTAGGAGGGAGCGGGTCACCCAAACAGGGCGGCTGGGCGGTTATCTGCCGATGCAATGAGGGAGGAGGCGAGCTACCGCTTCCTCAATGCCACTAGGTAAGCCCTAGTATAGGACTTCACTAGTGTCCGATCAGCTTCTGAACGGCTGGACCTCCAGGAACTCTCTAGGCGCCTTCTCCGCGCTCATCCTCTCAGCTCCTCGGAGAACCAAGGAGCCGGTTGGGACCTGCGCCGGGTCAGAGGCCGCAAAGGCACGACACGGTCTAAGGCCCCCGCCGCGGCCCGTTCCCAGGCCGCAACAAGTTCCTCAGCCGAGCCGTGAGCCAGACCCTCAGGAAATGGCCCAAGCTCTGTCCGGAACCCCTCCGGGTCCATCAGGCACCTGGGACGGAACCAACGTGTTGGCTCCGTCTCCCTGCGGTGGTGAATGGCGGTCAGAAAGTCCAGACGAAGGAGAGAGTGATCTGACCATGACAAAGGTTCAGTGACTATTTCCTTTAAGTCCAGATCTTTCGACCACTGACCAGAGACAAAAATCAGGTCCAGAGTGCCACCCCCAATGTGAGTAGGGCCATCAACTACTTGGGTCAGGTCCAAGGCCGTCATGGAAGCCATGAACTCCCGAGCTGCCGTCGATGACGAGCCGGACGATGGCAAGTTAAAGTCCCCCATGACTAAAAGTCTGGGGGTCTCAACTGCCACCCCGGCCAGCATCTCCAGGAGCTCGGGCAGGTCAGCTGTCACGCAGCAAGGAGCCAGGTACGAGATCAGCAAACCCATCTGGCACCTATGACCCCATCTCACAAAGAGGGATTCGCACCCGGCAATCTGAGGTACAGTGGTCTCCCTCGGCTCTAGACTCTCTCTAATCACAACCGCCACCCCCCCACCCCTACCCTGAGCCCTCGGCTGATGGAAGTTTTCCATGGGGCCTACTGATAACTGAGTATACTAAAACAAAAGGTAAGGTATTTTTTTAAAAAAAACAACCCGAGTCATTGCCTGTTGTTTTTAGAAAATTAATGGGTTTTCTATCAGCAAATTAAGGTATTTAAATACCTAGGTAGTTCCTTTGAAATCTTGGCAATCAGGAAACAAAATGTTTGTTTATGTTCAGACCCACAAACTTGGAAAAGTCATTTTGCATTTTGCCAATTGTAATGGTAGCAATTAGCACCCACCGCAATAAAAATCTTCAGAGCAAAAGTAATTAGCCACCTGCTATACAGCACACAGATTTGTAATCACCATGATTCAATCATGTAGAATCACGTCTAGAAGTAGTCCAGTCTACTTCTACATCTTTAAAGTCTTGATCCTGGGGTGTCTCAAACTTTTTGCTATGTATTGGATTTTGTGACTATCAGTTAAATATCTGTCCTTGCCCCTCTTAAGCTGAAATAATAAGTCCTTGATATCAATCTCCAGAGAAACCTCAGAAAAAGTCATTCTGCATGGGATAAGCTTGATAAAAAAGACTGTTTTCCTGTGCTAAAGTTATGTTCATCTAGATTTCACACTTTTTCAGAAACAATGGTCTAACTATATAATTGAAGATGCTTTTATAATGGTTCTGTAGAAGCAGCAGTATAAAATATACCATTCCTGTCTGAGAGGAACAGAGGAGAAGGTAAGTGTTCTGCACTGCCCTTTTTATTTGGCAATTCTATTATTATTCCTCCTAACACTACCAACAATCTGGGGAAAACAATGTGTCCTCCTTTTAGCTTGTAGATCTCCTCTTATCTTCAATTATCCCTGAAAAGAGGGTCTCAAAAATATATAGCTCAAAGCCATGTAGCAACTAGCATTTTAAATTGCACTTGGAAACACTAACAATCAGACACCTATAGCAGTAGTGACAACACCCACAGACACATTTTCCAACTGAGGTTTTTAAGGATAGTCTTTAAGGATAGTCCCATATAGAGAAAATTAAAATAAATTTAAGATTATCCTCAAGGCTTGCAATTGCAGTAAAAGCAAAAGCTGCAATTCATGAACAAACTGAAACTGCTAAAAGCTGACTGGGCTAGTACTGCAATTTGATCCACAATCAAGAATTTTGCATTCATGTAGTATAAAACATGTAATATAAGCTGAGCCTATGCTTTTTTGGAAACAGAAGCCTGTTGAGAGTCAAAATTGGTATCATCCCAGAAATTTTTTTCTGAAATAAAAGCCACACTGCTATAGTTGAATTAGAGATGTCTTCCATGTCCAAGGTCCTGGCAGATGACATTATTTATCCTGGGGTGAATATATAGCTGCTACATTTTTTTCATTTTGGTTATAACTTACCCATAACTGGTAGATTACTACACCCCGTGGTTTCTTTGGATGTAAATAACATGGGAGAGAGGGCTGAGCCCCTGGGGCACTGCATACTTACGTTGAAATATATTTGATGTTTCACTGCAAATCATGATTACATTCTTGATGAGACTTATAACACTTTTTGTGATTCTCTTTGGAAGGTAGCATGATGCTTTCTGCTTTTTTCAGCCAGTTTTCAATTATATTCTACCAATCTATTAATTCTGTCACAGGTTGATTTTCCTACTCTAGAATACGTATAAGAATGTTGAAGCATATAAAAAACAAATTTCAACCTAAATTGCTTTATACTGTATTATATACTTACGCTTAAATGTCTTTTTGATTTGGATACTCCATTTTATTAAAGGTGTTTTTGCTACAGCAGTAATTCGGTCATAATAAAACAGCAAGCAAAATTGATGAGATTTAGCTAGTGACCAGAAATAGCAAAATAAGGAAATTCAGTGCTAATATCAAACTCAACAAAAGCAAAATTTGCAGCTAATTTGAAAGGTGGAATCTAAAACAATTTCTGTGCCTGCATATATTCTTACTGCAATTTACTCTGCTATTTCATATTATCTTAGATATTCATAAGTAGATTTCATGTTGTAGAAATGCTATTTTCATAACATTTACTATTCTTTACTTTTCCTAGACTCAGCATTAAAAAAATCCTTCTGTCAAAAGTCTGCTGATTGTGAAGCTTATATACAAGCTCATAAAAAATTATCTGTGTGGTTTACAATTATTAAAAATGAAAGCAGTACATATGTGAAGCAAATCATCTCTCCAAACTAGCAAATAATAACAAACACTTTTCACAACAATCCAGATATGAAAAGGTATCAGTATGGAAAAGAAAGTGGCACAATTTACTAAGCCATCTAAATATAGTAATGAGTAACTTGTCAATTGACAGTTGGACATATTTTAGGACAGACAAAATGGGTTTTTCTGGATTGATGAACACTGAAGAATCAAGAGCAAGAAGTAATTATGCATAACATAGAAACTCTAAAATAGTCACAAAAGTCTGCACATTGCCTATGTGGCTTTTGTTTATGGTAATAGCCATTCTCATCAAATGCAGTGCTCTTGATGTCTCTGCAGAGAAAATGATTGAATGAAACAGTGCCTCGGATTTAACTTTATGTTTATCTTCGTGGAGCCTAATAGAGAAAAATAAGAAGTGGCAAAAATTGAATTGATACTCTTCTACAGTATGAAGTTATTGTACTAGAAAAGGCAAAATGGTTTCTTTGTCTGTCTGAACACACATACATGTGGGGGGAGATCTCAATGAGGCTGAAACAATCAGGAAGCTACTGTGTTCACTGACTGGGACCTAAAATTCAGAAAAACTACAAACTAAAATGCAGAAAAGAACAGGGGAAAATTGTGTAACTGTGTGTAAAGCCATGTTTTAGCAAGCATATCTGGAAAAATCATAGTGCTAAAGGGGTGGAAAGCTAAGCTGCTGAACCATTGTCTACTCCACTATTATCAAAAGTTACACAGCCCCTTTCCTCTCTTATAGCCAGTCATTCTTGAATGCATGCTGGTGGGTATATCCTCCCTCCGGATACTGTCTTTAAAGCACTGCTATATGAGGTAGCTGGAATATGAATTAGCTAGCTCTGCTGTTAACTCACTTGGAGCATGCTGTTTTCAGAAAGTTTGATCAGCCGCAGGAGAAGCTCACTGATACTCCAGGCCAGCTTATTTACTGAGTAGTTGTACTTAATTTGGTGTGAAGCTTTTAAGACAGTTTTTATGCTACAAATTCATCTTGATACTGTTATTTTACAATTATTCAGTATCATGTGGGAAGCAAATTGGTTGGGGCCCAACTAAAGGCAGAATAGCACTGGAATTATTTTAATCTACTTGGAATAAAACACATGGGAAGAAAATCTGCAGAAAGTTAAAAAAAAAAAGATATCAATCCTTCTTCAAAATCTAAATAAGAAAAAAGTTCCCACAACATATTACTTCCTGTACCTATTTTGACCATATTCTTATCCCTGTGTTTTTTTAATTTGCAACCACTATTATGAAAATATACATTTTCCCCAATATAAACATAATTTTTCCTATCACTGCAGACATTTTTCACTACTTCTTTATCTATTCAATAAATGTGAGACCTATTGAAAAAAAGAGTACAGATTACAAATAATACCATAAATCACATAGTGCTGATCAAACTTTTTGATCAAAGTTCCTTTGATATATTGCTAATCTTTCATTCATCTTTCAATTTTATTATTATTATTATTTTGTAAACCTGATAATTTGCATAGCTAAACAGATAAAGAAATATGCTTATTTATTTCTATCCTTACTTATTTGTATTAATTTTAGGTTTCTTTATCTGTTCTTGATTGGAAAAGAAGTGCAGCAAATCATTCCAGTGCTTTCTTCTATTAGGTTTCTGATTATGCTTTAGAATATTTACTAAAAATATGAGAATATGCACTATACTATAAACAAATCTGTTTAAAATCATGGTTTTTTAAAAGACACTAAATCTTACTTACAGAGAATGGAAAATTCAGACTTCCTTCAATAATGTGATGAATTTTCAAGAAGTTCCCAGAACATGCATTGAAGCTTATTCCAAGAAACAGCTAGCACAAGGATTAAAATATGCCAAAAATGCAGAATCAAATATTAGTACCAGTTCACTGCAAGAAACAAACTAAGTAAGGTACAGAACAGCTGAAGTTATACCTGAATATCTAGGATAAAAATATCATTATCAAAAAGCCAAACAGTAGATTACCAAAATGGAAAATCAGTTCGGAAAGTGAGCAAGCTAAGATCAGATGTATGTAAACTAGAACAGATGAAAGAAAAGAAACTAAGTACAAGAAGACTAAAGAATACCTAATCAAGAAATATCACCTTAGAAACAAGGAAGATCAAGGAAGCACTGGTAATAATAATGCAGCAAAAAATAGCTATAGCCAAGAAGATCAGCAGATACTCAAATAGCAAACTGTAGGCAGAATCTCCAATTTCAATCTATCTAATCAGAAACATTTCTATAAATCTATCAATGGAGAAATGAGAGTGAATCAATGAACATCTGATAAAGAAGAAACAGTTTTTCAGTTTTTGGCTCCAATATAGGATAATCCAAAGAAATACAAGAAGAATGCAGCTAAGTTAAAAAGTATAAAAGCTTGCATTTGGGTATGTGGTGGTTGGTGGGCAATGTTAAAGCTCTGTCTTACAATTATGTAGTAAGCATTGTTGTAGATACCTAGCAATAATAATAATACGTGACCAGGCTTTTTTGAGATTCACCTAAAAATGTTATTTGGGGCATAACTGTGTTTTAATTCTGTCATGGCAAAAATAACAATCCACTATAATTTGAGCCAAAGCAGTGAACCCTGTGCTCCTGCCAAACTTACTATGAGTTATTAATATAGATTTGCAACCAACCAACCTTAGAATAGTTAATGAAGCTAAAGTGGAAAGTATTGATATTAAAGGAACAAGTAGCCAAGAAATATGCCACAAACTATTGTTTGGTAGCGCAGTCATGGAAGCTTTAGAAAAGGTATTCAGATGCCTTGACATGTCTATACCAGGGCTGTCAAACTCACGGCCTGCAGGCCAGCTGTGTCATGCGCTGGCCACGCCTACACCCAGTTTAGCAAAGAGGAAAAAATCAGAATACATTACGTGATGCTCCCATGACGACACAAGTTTGACAACCCTATAAAGATGATAATTTTAAAAAAAGTATTTGTATTCCATGTGATACTCTATGGAAGTGAAAGTTCTTTCTGAGACCCTTTGCTGGATTTGTCCTGAAAATATAAATACGTGCCTTGTTATCTGCCTCCTACTTTTTTCTTGTGGTCAAGGTCACTTTAAGTTACAGCATCTAATGATATTTTGAATCCCAGCAATTTTCTTAGTTGCATGCAATTTTCTACTGACATAATGAAACATAAAATGATTTAAACATAAAATTAAAATCTTAATTAAAAAAACTAATTTGAAAGATTGTTAACTTTGAACTTTACAATTCATGCATGGAAAACACAAATAAAAAAATAAATCTTAAACTGAAACATCCTGTGATCTCTATGATCTGTTCATGTGTGGAAAAACAAACAGCTAGAAAGTATGGAGGCTATTTCTAGATCAGACCTATACTAGGTTTTAAAAGCTTTTTTTTAATGTAAAAACAAATAAACAACTCAGAAAATTCCCTTGATATTTTCTTTTTCCAGCTGCGAAGCAATGATTAGAAAGCTTCTTGGTTATGTATATAGGAAAGAAATGATGGACTGGTGGATAAATTGAAAGTCTTGTTAGCTCTGGAGACCTGGGTTCAGTATCTTTTTCTGATACCAATGAATCATGTGTTGAGTGGAAGATTATTACTTATGAATTTTAAAAAGCAACGTTAAGTGTCAAGTGCCAGTTCCTAAAACTGTACATCAATTAAACACAGGTTCCCTTGTGGTTGGTGCCCAATTGAAGTGTATTTGTTATCTAACCAGCAACTTATTTTTTAGACTGTTTTAGAGCATGCCGTATAAAGTACCTTAGACGGCTGTCACTTTTTCCCCAGGATATGTCTGAAATGAACAATTTCTTTTCTCCTAAAAATAGTACACAAAGAATGAATACATATATTATACATGCACACACTCACACAAAGATTGCAGTCTTTACTGCATTTATTTTCATTGGCTATATTCTCACTGATATTATGTGAACATGACATTTCCCAAAAGGTTATGAAGTTCTCAGAACTCTGACAGCCCCAAAGCTTCAGCTGATCAAAATATCAAACTTCAAATATGTTATTTCACAGTTTCTAAGACTAAGTTTCTAAGTCTTCAATGTCACACCATCCCACACAAGCATGTGTAAGAGTAATACTTTAGTTTTAAACTGTTTTTTTTAATTTACTTATAAATTGGAATATGACACTTTTGCAATCAGTTCAATTCCCACACCCTCACCCACACACACATATATATGCACACAAAATGCATAAATACATATGGCAAAATCTCTGATCTATATATTCATCTATTGAAATTATTAAAACAAGTTGCTGAATTCTGATGAGTTAATGAGTCCAAATGATTTACCATTCCTACAATTTCATCCCATTTACCAGAAATTAGGACAGCTGCAAAGTATTCTGGTGCTTTTCCATATTGAAATCATGAATGAAATCTCTTTTTCACTGAACCTCCAATCATTTGATACATGAAGCTCATTTTCTAAACATTAACTGAATTATTCCCACTTTTTTTTATTTGCATTTATATCCCGCCCTTCTCTGAAGACTCAGGGCGGCTTACACTATGTTAAGCAATAGTCTTCATCCAATTGTATATTATATACAAAGTCAACTTATTGCCCCCAACAATCTGGGTCCTCATTTTACCTATCTTATAAAGGATGGAAGGCTGAGTCAACCTGGGCCTGGTGGGACTTGAACCTGCAGTAATTGCAAGCAGCTGTGTTAATAACAGACTGTCTTAGCAGTCTGAGCCACCAGAGGCCCTTACTTTTGACTTTAATGTCTAACCAGGATTGATTCACATATTGAAAAGATATTTTTTCAGCTTCAGAAGAAAAAAATATGTACATCTCCTGAAGCCTAAGTCACCTAACCAGCTTTCATGTCTAAGGTGGGTTGAGAACTCACAGTCTCCCTGTTTCAAAGCCAATATCTTAATAACTACACCAAACTGGCACTCTATTTGTGTGTGTGTGTGTGTGTGTGTATCTCTGTGTGTATCTCTGCGTGTATCTGTGTGTGTCTGCATGTGCTTTAACATTTGTCATATTTCTAAAGTAGAATTTATATTTGTTTCTTAATTCAAAACTATTTCCTCACATAGACTGATTTCTGTTTACTTTCAACTCCCTTTCACTCATGGCAAATTGGGACTGATTCATAGACAGTAAACAAAAAGATTCAAGTAGAATGGATGCTCTATTCTTTTTTAACTTAAAGTCCCTTTTCACTGTTTTTATGGATTAATCACTGTTCAAAATTTTAAAGACAAAATTTTAAGAGTGTAAACAAATTAAAGTGAATTTTCTTGCTGCTTTCTGAAGGTAACCAAATATTATTGCGTTTGTCAAATTGCCACCTATATTACTAGAAAAGGGTACAATCTTAAAGTAGGAAAAACTGCAATAGCTTTGTTGATATCAGTACTCTTGGCAGCTTCATGGTCCAAGGCCAATTACAGGTGATCATTAAGCATCTATCACACATAATGATTCTTACAGTCTATAATCCCAACTCAACTTTTCCACAAAGAAAAATCTTCCATTTCTGAAACTGGTAAAAATAATGCAATATCTGTAACTGACATTGAAGATGATAAACTAATATTTTATTTGAAACCTGTATCTAATTACATTAAAACAAAATTAAAATTCTCCTTGGCTTGGTGTTGCTTTTTCATACTGCAGTTTTAAATTTATGTAACTGGAAATTAACCAAATGAACTTTGTGAGGCTTACTTCTGAATAAACTATACAGAATTATGTTGTAAATAGTCAATTAATATTATTTGTTCTCCTTACAAAATATTGAGAATTAAAAATTTTGGGAAATTAATACATCCAACTATTTCAAATAAAAGTATTCTGCATTGAGAAACTTCACATTTAGAAAGGTATAAAATAGTGCAATTTATAAAATATACATACAACCTCCCAAACTATGTTTTTACCCAGTAAAAATTTATAAAGGTAACTTCTCTAATCACATTGTATACATACTTAAACATGACATTTATGCAAACTAGATAATTATCTAATAATCTATGCCATTCAATTAAAAAATTTGATTTTTTTAGCCACTTTATTGCTATAGTTAAGATTAACTGCTTTAACTCAAACTTGAATTACTGCTTTATTATATGTTTAATGCTGGAGGATTAACCTGGGCGGAAAAGAACTTGCATTTTTTTTAATATAGTTTGCTGACTATTGCTTTAATATCCAGGTAACCACAGCATGTTAAGCCAAACAAATTACATAACACTATTTAAGTTTTGAGAATAATTGCTATATTGTTGGTGGCAGTGAGGCTTGGAGGCACTCAGCAGCACATCTTTTGGATGGCAGCAGCAGTGAATGTATTGACTTTTTAAAAAAGTCAGTAAGCCTTGCAAGCATGCGATGAGGTTAAATGTGGTCCTTGGGCTATATGATGCACTGGTCTGGTTTTAGTATGTTGTGCAAACATTCCTTTTTAACACTTACATTGTTTCATGAAAGGTTGAAGCACCCAACTGAAAGTGCAAATACTGCATGATTACGGACACGGTAGCTCAGGGGCTAGGACGTTGAGCTTGTCCATCGAAAGGTCGGCAGCTCAGCGGTTCGAATCCCTAGTGCTGCCGTGTAATGGGATGAGCAAATACTGCATGATTACGGACACGGTAGCTCAGGGGCTAGGACGTTGAGCTTGTTGATCAAAAGGTCGGCAGCTCAGCGGTTCGAATCCCTAGTGCTGCCGTGTAATGGGATGAGCAAATACTGCATGATTACGGACACGGTAGCTCAGGGGCTAGGACGTTGAGCTTGTCCATCGAAAGGTCGGCAGCTCAGCGGTTCGAATCCCTAGTGCTGCCATGTAACGGGGTGAGCTCCCGTTACTTGTCCCAGCCTAGCAGTTTAGAAAGCATGTAAAAATGCAAGTACAAAAAACAGTGACCACGTTTGGTGGGAAGGTAACAGCGTTCCGTGTGCCTTTGGCATTGAGTCATCCCGGCCACATGACCACGGAGACGTCTTTGGACAGCGCTGGCTCTTCGGCTTTGAAACGGAGATGAGCACTGCCCCCTACAGTCGGCAACGACTAGCACGTATGTGTGAGGAAACCTTTACCTTTACCTTTATAGATTGGATAGAGGTAATTTGAAGGAAATATGGCCAGTACATTGTATTTACTCATACTAATCTTTTTGAACTCTGAGATAAACATTAAGACACCAAAGTCAACTTTCAAAATGACTTCAGCCGAAACCACGCTTATTTTCACTTTGTTTCTTAGTTGCTACTTTGGGGTGGGGAGAATTAGAAAGGACTAGAATGTGATGCCTTAACCTGCTAGATAAAATATCAAGCAGATGCAACATGAGAATCAAAGTCATCTGCTGAGACCGAGAGGGAAGCTACTACTGAACTGATTGGTTAATGTGTTCCAGGACACCTGAGTGGGATGGGAAGTTTCTATTCTTTTTATTACTCTGAAGTGTGGGAAATACTCAGAGCTAGCTTCACCTTTCTAACTCCCAATACGATGTACTCAATAAAAGGCCTTTCAAGTCTGAATGGAGCTTCCGAGTCCTGATTCAATTGGGTTCATTGCTCGGAACAATGATAACCAACCTCTTAAGATGATGACTATGAAAGAGAAGACTTTGGTAATGTCTTCCATTTTAATATGACCATGTTGTAACTGATATACACTAGATCTCCAGGTGAGCTTTAAAGGCTTACCTTATTCAATTGACCCCTAATTGAGCTATTCAGCCAGCATCACAGACTAAAATATTATACGGTCTTTGGGTTTAACTGCTGCTTGATTAATTAATGATTATTTATCTTCTGTCTGTTTCATGGCATTTTCTAATTTTAATGTTATGAATATGTGTGGCCTCAGAGGATTTATCCATAAGATAGCCCTGTGTGCTGTATCCCAAATACAGAAAATCAAAAAAAGCACCTTAGAAATTATTTATGAAAGAAACAACTTTCCCTTTTCCTTCTGGAGATGAACTGATTAGTCTTTAAGGTTTTCAGAATTCACCATGGCAGCATGTTCTATGTTACAGATGCAACATCACTGTGATGCTGTACATATTTCACATATTGTTCAGTCATTTTTATTTTATAAAATATGACACATATCCTTATTTGTACTAAGTGACTGCAATAAACTCCAATATGCTACCATTAGAATCATCTGCCATAGAAAGTTCTCATTCATTAGTTTCTCAGACCATTTGGTAATCTAGTTTCAAAATACTTGTTTTCCATCTGCTAGTTTCTTGAAGACATGCTGTTGATAAATCACACCTGTCTAAGTAAAAAGATAGTATTTCCTGTGCAAAATTCCAGGTTAGGTAAAATTACATCTTGGGGTAGGAAAATATTTACTGTGTGTTACAAACATTGAAGTATTTTTATATATAGTTCCTGTGGCTAGGGGGAAAGAAAATGTGTACTCATATACAATCATACTACTGTTTTACATTTTGAAAATAGGGGAATGGAGATACATTATATATCTCAACAATGAATATGTTTCTGTATACACACAGAATAAGTATATGCTTGTAGAGAATTAGTGCTTCTTCTGAAGATGAAAAAGAAAGCAATCGCAAAGAACATTTTGTTTTAAATGACTAAAGAAAAAGAATTAGTCTGGGGAATGTTAATATATAGGCATTGTTGACAGTTGGAGGTTACGAATCAGAAAAGGAATTACTATTGCCAGCATCGGGGCAGTGAAAACTATTTCCACAGTGTAGTAAAGGTCTACAAATAAATATCAAAGATTTATGCTGGGTCATTTTAATAATCTCGGGAGTTTTCACTTATCTTTATATGCATACTTAAAAGAGTCTGCAAGAACTATATTGTTTACAAGCAAAATATTATGACAGTATTATTTCCTCCACCTATGTCCAGAGTATGTAACATTTAGCTAATGGGATAATCTGTATAATGAATTATTAGGGCTTTATAATTTATTATATTCCAGTCTCATATTTAACTTTGAACATGGTTGTAAGTAGGTATAAAATTAGTGATCAACTTCTAGCTCAACCTTCTCCAATCTGGTTGTCTCAAGATGTAATAATTTCTTATTTTCTGTAGTCAGCGTGGCCAAGTGAGTTCTAATCAATACTCTTGCAAAATTGAGAAAGGTTGCTGTAGACCAAACCTCTCAGTAGGTTGATATTTTATTTATTCATTTATAAAATTTGTTTGTTGCCCAGTGCCCAACTCACCATGAAGTGGGTTGCTTACAATGTTAAAAGTAATAAAATATAAAACATGTACAGTATATAACAAAACAAAACACTATAAAAATACCAATTTTCAATTATAACTAAAAGATGGAGAGGGCAGGATTAGAATAAATATGGGGAGAGCAGGGATCTGTTATTAATCTATCAACCAGCAGATGCTTCCCATTGGAGCTAGAGGTGGATCTCATATCTGTCTGAGGTAATGCCAGCCCATCCAGAACTAAAAATGTCAAAGTCCCAGATTTAAAGCTCCATGCATCAAAAGCATTGGGTCTTGCAAGGGTTCAGCTGAAGTCTGTTTTCCCCTATCCCTCTCTCAACAGAGATAATCAAGTGCAGTCTCTATCACATGTGGTCCAGACAGTCAATTTCATCCAGCACTCTCTGACACTGCAGGCAATCACCTTTTCCACCACCTTCCTGAGGGCAGATGGGGAACAGGCAGATGGATCAAGTGATTTTTTTTAAAGGTTGGGACAAATCCAGACCTCTTTAAAAGACCTAATCACTGCCTGAACCTACCTGCTAGAGACAGAATTTGTAAAAGAAAGAATCACTTTCCAAAACTCTTAATGTTTAAATTCAAGGACAGATCAAGTCTTCACATAATTTTTGCTATAAATGGAAAGAAAAAGAAAGAAATCCAAAAATTACATATATTCATTTATGTTATGTGTTTATGGGGGCTTTTTTTATATCTTAAATTGTTGTTAACAGTTTAGTTTTATTTTCCCTTCTCTTCTCATAATGCTTATGTGACTGTGGTAAAGAATATTTCATGAATGGTATATAAAATAAAATGTATTTTAAAGGCTCAACAGGGAAAGCCAGATAAGACTGGTAAATCTGACACCACTCAACCAGTGGATAGAACAAAGGGTCAATCTCATCAGAATTTTCATCGTGTGCATTCAAATGACTACAAACGGCCTCAGAAATAATGTCATTCAAGTACAGCTCCCAAAGAAGACACATCAGTACAGCACGATTGTTGTTCTCAACATTTGCTATTGCTCCTAGGAAAAGATGTACCTAACTTCATAGCAGAATATTTCCTTTCCCTGGTTCAGCAAGCTGAATGTTATAATGGGTGTAAAGGAACACATAGATGGCTTGTTCTTTCCCCCTTACATTCCAAACAGATCAGAATCCACTTCAAAAAAACAATGTGATCATTATACTAGCCAATACTCAGCATGAATAAAATTAAAATAAATTACAGGTTTCACAATTTCTAAATAAGCTTATTGAAAGGAATCCAGTAGGTTCTCTAGAAAACAGTAAGTTAGAGCTATTACCTCAAATATTTATTTCGTGGGCAGTGAGACCGAAAAAAATCACAACTCATTTATAATTATAATAATGTGCTACAGTAGCGATATATAGGAATAAAATTGTGAACAATAACAGAATTGAAATCCCAAATTGGCCAAACCATCAGGCATTATCAGGGAAAAGCCTACAAGAATCCAGCATTTTACAATTGGGTAACATCAAGCATAGATAAATTAGAAATAAGATTATTAAAGAATACTTTCAAAGCATGAGAAAAAGTCAAAATTGACCAGTGGTAAAACCATCAGAGCCTTCAGTGCCTAGGCCATGCCTGTGATAAGATGAAATTATTAATTGGACACAAGCTGACCTGGCAGTTTGGACCAAAACTACACTCCCCCCAAGCTACTGACCATTCACTATGCATTACAACCCTGTACTGATATTGGTAAATTAAACCTGCCCACAGAAATGTAGGGAGACATTTACTTCAGGTTATTTAAAAGACAGCCAAGAACAAGCTTTGATGAAAGTTAAAATTTAGAACTTACTGTACAGAAATCAAAACATGAATTATCAAAATGAAATAAAAGCATGAATAGTATGCTGGCAAGGAAAAGCATTACAGAGTCAATTTGTACAAAAGATTAAGGGGAAAGTGGATAAAAATAAAAACTGTCAATGACTTACAATTGGAATAGTAAAAAAGAAGCTGAAGTCTTGATTTTGGCTGCTTAAAAGCAAGCTATTGAAACTAATGCAATGAAAGCCAGAAGTGCAAAATAGGCCTTAGAAATCTATTTCTAGAGATATATATGTATTTTGCAAGTGATTAATATTTTAGGTATGGAAGATTTTTATGGTCATAAAACTATGTATGTGCTGGACATAATTTCAGTATTATTTTAAATTTTTATTAAATCATTCTGTACATATTCACCAGTAGTGTTTAGTTCTCAAAATATTATTGTATCAAGTGTTAGAAATGTTTTGGCTGCAAATTGATCCATGAAAGCTGACAGTATTCCATGCAATATTCAGCAGTGTGTTCCAAGATAATTTGGGGCTACTTTGGCTGCAGAATGCTGAAAAAAGTAGTTTGGGTGCCATCTAGGTGGTTGTCCTGGTTCAGGTTTCAAACTCACACATACACAGTTGCTATGTGAAAATAACAATTTACTCAAAGCTTAATACTTAACTGACATACAAGAAAAGGAATGTCAATCAAAACAGTCTATGAAAGAGATACTTACTTGGGAAGTTTTGCTTTAAGCTGGAATACTATCGAGGGGTTCTTTTAAAAAAAAACACCAATTAAGATTGACCCAGATTCAAAGGAGTGACTCTGGACAACTGTTTTTTTACATCTCCCTATAAGAACTGGGAAGATGTTTTAGTTTGAAAACAAAATATAAAAGTGAAATATGAAACTTATAAAATTGTATGGGAAGAAATTTATTTTCTTGATTCTATTTTACTATTACTTCTACATTACTATACTATTTACTATAACTATTACTATATTGTACTATTATTCAATTACTGTATTTGCTCTATACTATATAGTATATAGTATAATTATTCTATTATTACAACATTTCCTATTTCCTATCATATACTGTACTATATAACATTATATAGCAATGTTTTCTTCATACAAATCTTGTTCCACCTTCTGCTTTAATTCCTTTCTGGGATTTCTTCTGCTTTTATCTTCTGTTAATGGCCACTATGTAGAGTACTTGCACCCTTCCATGTTGTCCTTTGCTGTGCCTCTTCTTTTCTCTCTCGACTATCCATTTCCTTTGAAGGAAAAAAATCACCTTTTATTTGGCTGCAGAGCTTCTGAAACATGCATCTCTTCTCACACCTATTTCAAAGTTGCAGCTTTATAATCAACTCTGCTGTAGTGATGAAAAGGCTCAAATACAGGGTGGAGGAGAAAAATGCAGCACAGTTGCCTACATTTTTTTCAAGCAGTCTCACCGTCCATAAATGCACAGAAAAGAAGTCAAAATCCACTTCAAAGAACCAAATCTGGTTTGTTAGCCAGGCACAGGGGATAAGACAATTGTTTCCAGTGAAGAAACACCCAACTGGATTGCCTCTTAAATCATAATACAGTCAGCTCTCTTCAGCTAAGTAATTCGTTGCTTGTCAAGGAACCTCGCTGAACATCTTTGCTCTTCTCTCTGCTCCACTTACCAAGTACAAGGTCCTGGAGACCATACCTCATTATTTGACTGGTTCAGCTATTCTGATGGGGCCTATGTTTGATCACCTTCAGGTGATTCCTGGCTTAGTATCTCCTGCAGTTGAAATTTTATTAGTTCAGGTGGAGCAACTTTTTCAGAGTCAGAATTTGAGTCCGAAGCCATGATAATTGTCTTCTACCAATGTTTTTTTTTTAAACTAATACTATCTGTGGGGCATGGTAAGAAAAGTAAGCAGTCATATTCAGATTGAGAGAACTTTATAAGAGAGAGAGACTTAAAAGCAGTTTTGAAAGAGAATGGGATGAGTACCCTTCTGAAGAGACTAATCTATAATGGTGGCATACATTTCCTTGATGTTTGGACTTCTGAAAACATTATAGCACCAGAGTATGCAGTAGATGTTATATGTTGTGAAGCTCTTATTGCCCTTTGTGAAGGCTGAAACATTTGGATGAAAGCGACCTGTCTGAAACCATACAAATTGTTGTTTGTATGTTGTGGTTCTCTGCTTTTACTAGTGTTTGTCAGGGTTCCAAGTAACACACCCAACAGAATCAAAACTCCAAGGCAGGCATATTCCTCAAAGTATAGATTTATTAGGGATGTCATTTTGGCACATCTGGGGAAACCAGACTCTAAACCCCTCTTGGATTTTCCCCTAGTTAAAAGTAAAGTTTTGTTTCCCCTGTAAAGTAAAGTAAAGTTTTGTTTCCATCACATGGTCCAATCAAGTCAGAGTCCAAGGGTCTCAGATCCCACCTCCTTGCACCTGGTGGAAAAGAGGAAATAATTTTATTTTGGCTACAATCAGGGGCACTTCCTTTCCTTTACCTCCATGACCTCCCCATGCCTGCGGAGCATCTGGTTCTGCAGTAAGGCAGTCGCAGGAATCGCCAACCCATCAACGGCACCAGGAGCCTGGGGGGGGGGCAAAGCCACACTTACGAGAAGGAGGGCAGTCCTCTCTTCTTTATGCAGCTCGACTTTGCTGGACTCTTCTCTTCTCTTCTCTTCTCTGCCCACTCTTAATGCCGCCGCTGCTGATGCTGCTGGGAAACTGGCTGGACATGGCCGAATGAAACTTGCTGTCCTGCCACAATTAATAGAAAGTGCCTAGGATCCAGGCTACGGTCAGGATCACAACAGCATTAGCCCGGATCCGCCTCACTGCAGGACCTCAGGGCTGCCTGGGAGCTCCGAGTCAGCTGAAAAAAGCTTCAGTTCTTGGGGAGATACTCTATTTTCTCATCTCGTCTTGTGGGGAGATTGGCTGGCAAGAAGGAAGAGATGGAGTAGCAAAGTGGTGGGGGTGGGTGGGGCAGCGTGGCTTGTGCCACAGGTCTTGATATATTTATTCCAGCATTTTTCTAGCAGCTTCCTTCCTTCCTGAAGCCCTGCCATGCTTGCCTGCCTTCCACCGGGGCTCCCACTTGCCTGCCTTCACAAGCTGGCCACCGGGACTGTGGGCCATGGATTGGTTTGGGGGTGTGGCCAGCCAGCCATTGCTCCCGGTTTGGCGAACCAGCCCCAAACTCCGCTACCTACTCGCCCGATCCGGTCTGATCTGCTAGCATTTCACCATTGACTACAATCCCCCACCTATCTTTACCTCCCCCCTCCAGTTCCCACAGCTTGACTCATCTCTGCTGTGGCAGCCCTGAAGGTGCCTGGGGAAAATGGCTCCAGGGATGACAGTATTATCTCTGAATAAATAAATACTATCCATGAAGGAATTGGTTCATGATTTAGGGCAGGGCTGTCAAACTCGTGGCCCATGGGTTTAATAATAATAATAATGATACTGATACTGATGATGATAATAATAATAATAATAATAATAATAATAATAATAATAATAATAGCAACAACAACAACAATAATAATAATAGCAACAACAACAACAATAATAATAATAACAAAAACAATAACAATGATAATAATAATAATAATAGTAGTAGTAGTAATAATAATATCAGAGTTGGAAGGGACCTTGGAGGTCTTCTAGTCCAACCTCCTGCCCAGGCAGGAAACCATACACCATTACAGACAAATGGCTATCCAGCATTTTCTTAAAAATTTCCAGTGTTGGAGCATTTACAACTTCTGCAGGTAAGTTGTTCCACCAATTAATTGTTCTAACTGTCAGGAAATTTCTCCTTAGTTCTAGGTTGCTTCTCTCCTTGATTAGTTTTCACCCATTGCTTCTTTTTCTACCCTCAGGTGCTTTGGAAGATAGTTTGACTCCCTCTTCTTTATGGCAACCCCTGAGATATTGGAACACTGCTATCATGTCTCCCCTAGTCCTTCTTTTCATTAAACAAGGCATACCGAGTTCCTGCAACCGTTCTTCATATGTTTTAGCCTCCAGTCCCCTAATCATCTTTGTTGCTTTTCTCTGCACTCTTTCTAGAGTCTCAACATCCTTTTTGCATCGTGGTGACCAAAACTGAATGCAATATTCCAAGTGTGACCTTACCAAGGCATTATAAAGTGGTATTAACACTTCACGTGATCTTGTTTCTGTCCCTCTGTTTATGCAGCCCAGAACTGTGTTCGCTTTTTTGGCAGCTGCTGCACACTGCTGGCTCATATCTAAATGGTTGTCCACTAGGACTCCAAGATCCTTCTCACAGTTACTACTATTGAGCAAGGTACCACATATCGGGTACCTGTGCATTTTGGTTTTTTTTTGGCCTAAATGTAGAACCTTACTTTTTTCACTGTTGAATTTCATTTTGTTAGATAGTGCCCAATGTTCAAGTCTGTCAAGAACTTTCTGTATCTTGAGCCTATTTTCTGGAGTGTTGGCTATTCCTGCCAGCTTGGTGTCATCTGTAAATTTGATGTGTCATGCACTGGCCACGTTCACGCCCAGTTTAGTGAAAGGGAAAAAAGTTCTGATATGTCACATGATGCTGCCATGATGACACAAGTTTGACATCCCTGATTATATATTGGATTATAACAAGTTATACATTTAGTAAATGAATCAGTCTAGGACCGTGATGGTGAACCTATGGTATGTGTGCCAGAGGTGGCACGTAGAGCCATGTTGCCTGGCACACATAGCAGCACCCGTTCCTCTTCTGGGTTTCTGGCACACACATGCGGACCAGCCAGCTAGTCTTCTGGTTACTGGTGCGCATATGCATGTGACAATCAGCAGGCCTTCACGCATACAGCTGTGCCAGAAACTAGAAGATCAGCTGGCCAGCTGATCATCCTGCATGCATGCTTGCCAGTAACCAGAAGACTAGGTGCGTGCACCGGAAACCGGAAGTTTATTTCCCAGCACGCGCATGCCCACTGGGCAGCTTCTCTTAGCATGCATGCGCACCAGCCATGCCATTAACAGCTGCTGCCCTGGATCCACATTGGAAGCTTTTCGTGCCGGCAAAGCAGTGCTACCTCTTTGCCTGCGCTGATGCCTCTCCTCAGGGTTTGCCTTATGTGGGGGTGAAAGAGGGGAATCCTCTTTGCAGAGACAGCTGTCTCCTCCCCCTGCCAGTTTTGCTGTAAATCTCAGGGTTTGCTTTATCGGGGGGGAAAGGTCCTGGTTGGGGGCAAATCCTCTTTGCAGAGGCAGCAGTGACTCCGACTCCTCCCCCTGCCAGCCTCGCTGTAAATCTCAGGGTTTGCCTTATGGGGGAGAAAGATCCTGGTGGGGGATATCCATGGTGCCAGTGACTGCAGCCACGCTCCTGAGAAGCCCCATTGAAGCACCGATCAGCTGTGTGCAAGGCGGCAGCCAGCGCAAGAAAAGCGGGATGCCAGATGCTCAACTCTACAGCTCCACAGAACCGGTCGGGCAATTTCCAACATGCCAGCAGAGCACAGGACTTGCCTATATAAGTTTGCCAGAGCCACTGCCTCTTTGCTGGCACAAACGGCCTGCCGGCACTGAGTCTTTGCCAGCAAAGTTATGTAGGCAATCCTCATACCCTGCCGGCGCAGGACCTTTCCCCTCCCCTGTAAGACAAACCTCAAGATGTACAGTGAGGCTCGCAGGGGGAGGTTAGAAGCCGCTGCTGCCTCTACAAAAAGGCAGTAGCACAGGCAAAAAGCACTCAGAAGCTGCCAGTGGAGCGCAATGTTAATTAACCATCTTAGAGAGATCTCACCTGCTGCAATTTTTCAAGCCAAAGTCGCTTAGGAGGTGTATGTGCACCAGTAAGGGAAAAGGTGGTTTGGAGAAAGGGGCGAAGGAGCGATGGCCATTATCCCCCTCCCCTCTTTCTGGAAAACAGCCTCCCACTTCTTGCTCTTCTCTGGACCTACATCGCCAGGCAGACGGCTGAACTTCAGGCAGCTTGCAAACGTGCCACAACCAAATGTCGCCGTCTTCCTGACCCCTTTCTTGGCTATTCCCACTTGGGGGTGGGAAGAAGAGGCAAGCAGGCTTTTTAGGGAGTTATCCTAACCCAGCAGCAGCTGAGAGAAGTTACCTATCTGGCCACATCTCCTCCAATGGAATGGGAGTGAGAACTCTCAATCCCTTTCCCACGAAGCGGTCGAGGTGATGGCCCGGTGTCTTGAAGCCGTGCGGGTCTGGATGGGGAGGAACAGGCTCCAACTCAACCCCACCAAGACAGAGTGGCTGTGGGTTCCGGCGTCCCGGTACAGTCAGCTTACACCTTCGCTGACTGTTGGGGGTGAAGTATTGGCCCCCAGGGGAAGGGTGCGCAACTTAGGTGTTCTCCTGGACGATCGGCTGTCTTTAGAAGAACATTTGACGACCATCACCAGGGGAGCATTTTATCAGGTTTGCCTGATCCGCCAGTTGCGCCCCTTCCTTAACCGGGACTCCTTGCACACGGTCACTCACGCCCTCGTTACTTCTCACCTGGACTATTGCAATGGTCTCTACATGGGGTTCCCTTGAAGAGCACCAGGAGGCTCCAGCTAGTCCAGAATGCGGCTGCGCGGGTAATAGAGGGAGCACCACGTTGCTCCCATATAACACCTATCCTGCGTGGCCTGCACTGGCTGCCGGTAGCCTTCCGGGTGCAATTCAAGGTGTTAGTGACCACCTTCAAAGCGCTCCATGGCTTAGGACTGGGCTATTTATGAGACCGCCTACTGCCACCGCTGGCCTTCCAATGACCTGTGCGCTTCCACAGAATGGGCCTGCTCAGGGTGCCGTCGACCAAACAATGTCAGTTGGCGGCCCCCAGGGGCAGAGCCTTCTCTGTGGCAGCACCGGCTCCTTGGAACGAGTTACCTTCGGGGTTACGCCAACTCACCGATCTCCGAACCTTCAAGCGGGAACTGAAGACCTTACTATTTAATCATGCGAGACTAGCCTGAGTGTATTTTAATTAAAATTTTAAATTTTAAGGGTTTTTACGTTGGTCTATGATCATTTTAGTTAAATTAGGCCTATTTAATATTTTGTTTTAAATTTGTTTTAAATTTGTTATTTATATTATGTACTATTTGTGTTTTTTAAAAGGCTGTAAACCGCCCTGAGTCCTTCGGGAGAAGGGCGGTATAGAAATTAAACTATAAATAAATAAATAAATAAATAAATAAATAAATAAATAAATAAATAAATAAATAAATAAATAAATAAATAAGTAGCCAAAGGGAGTGTGTGATTCATACTGCTTGGAATATTTTACCGTAATAGCTTGGGGATGGCTTTGGCTGCCTCTTTTTGGCCTTCCCTCCCACATTGAGTGGGACAAACTTTTTTGGGAAATGAGGATCCAGAGTGGCTCACCATTTCAAGTCAAGGTTGGGTGCTGATCTTCTCCCGTTAGGAGAGAGCCAAAGCCATCCCCATTTTTGGTCCCAGGAGGTTTCAGGGAAGCCTGCTAGCACCAAAATGGTGGTGGTGGTCATGTGTGCATGCCCTGGGGTGGCGCGGGTGCATGCAAAGGGGGTGGGGCAGTGCAGGGGGTTATGCATGAGGGTGGGCAAGGTGCACAGGAAGTGCATTGCATTATGGGTGTGGCCACACATGCATGTGACCCCCCCCCCCACGGTCCCCCTGCTTTTGGCATGTGATGCCAAAAAGGTTTGCCATCACTGGTCTAGGATGTACATGACATGAAATGTACATGAAATCAACCAGGACTAGAGCATGCAACTTTTATCATGTTTTCCTAAACACACTGTTTTGACCTTCCCTATCGTATAACTATTTATTTATTTATTTATTTATCAAATTTATATACCGCCCTATCTCCCGAAGGACTCAGGGCGGTGTACAGGCATTTAAAACACATAAATACAATGTAAGAAATATAAAAACAGTTAAAAAACTTATTCTAAACGCCTATTAATTTAAAATTAAAAATATAAAATAAAAGCCAATTTAAAAACCAGTAATTTAAAATTTAAAA
Source organism: Ahaetulla prasina (assembly GCF_028640845.1). Classification (NCBI taxonomy): domain Eukaryota; kingdom Metazoa; phylum Chordata; class Lepidosauria; order Squamata; family Colubridae; genus Ahaetulla; species Ahaetulla prasina. The sequence goes on from NC_080543.1 coordinate 45,143,407, forward strand.
TTTAGCTCAGCCCTGCACAATTAAATAAATGTGTTTTAAGCCCGCGGCGGAAGGTCCGGAGGTCCGAAAGCTGACGAAGACCGGGGGGTAGTTCATTCCAGAGGGTGGGGGCCCCCACAGAGAAGGTCATATGTAGTTATACATATGACCTTCCCTATAACTATTCACATCCATATTTATTCTACTCTCTGGACATAATGAGTTACTTTTGCTTGCTATTGTTTCTTCCATCATAACAGGCAAAGAGTGAATCTAGCTTTTGGAAGCTACTTTTTCAAAGTACCAGGAATACCCTGAAGTATTCCTGACTGGGCTGTTACCAGTGTGTCAATGTTTTAGGCCTTATAAGGTTGCCTTTGTGAAGGACTATTTTTTTCAACCTTTGAAGTCAGAAACTACCACTTCAAGGCGCTTGTGAAAACCTTAAGCAATGTCTCCTGATTAATCTCTTCAGCCATTGCTATTCTTATAGCATATGTGAGAAACAAGAAAATATTCATTTGAAAATCATTCTCCTGCAATTTTCCTTCATTAAGAGAGTAGATCTCAGTGTGGCCTTTTCCTACATAGAGGCTCTAAGCAAGTAATGTTAAACGAGCATCTTGTACAGATATAGTTAGTGTGGCAAGTTGAAGTGAATAGTCAGTCATCAAAAAGGAGATCAATCAAGAAAAAGACATTATTATAAGGTATTTATTAATTACAAAATTAAAATTTTGAATTTAATCAGAATTTCTTCGCCAGGACTAGATACATGTATCCTTTTTTTAAAAAATTTTCTACTTCCAGCTTTGTTACAATGGAAATGTAGAAATAATTCAAAGTCAAATAGATTTTGGAGGCATAATGCTTTTTTAAAAAGTCTTTACTGTTATTTGTAAATTTTTATATTTATGTAATATTCCCTCAATATTATTTACATATATTTAAAAGGACATATACATTTAATATATTTATTTAATATATACATATATATTAAAAGGACATGCCTAAAACAATGATAAATTAAAATTATTTATTTTTATTCATATTTTAATCTGTTACTTGTATACATAATTCAAAATGTTAAACATATTTAATACTCCTTCCTCCTCCTATATTTCCCACAGCTTTGTGAAGTAAGTTGGGCTGAAAGAAAGTGACTGACCCAAAGTTACTCAGATGGCTTTCGTACCTATGGGATGGACTAGAAGTTGCAGATTATTTGTTTCCAGCCTGGTTTCTAAACCACTAGAGCAAACTGGCAGATTGTTTGAAAAAAAGAGACAGATCCATAACAAGAAAACCTATACCATTTGTATATTACTAAAGTAATACAAGAAAAAGGAAGCATATTCCGGTCAATCTTAAACAGATTATAAATTCAGTTGTTATGTATATTGCTTAGCAATTCAGCTGCTTATCATAATGAAGGAGACAGGGACAGAAGGATTTCAACAAGACACAGAAACTGCCAGAGTGTTATAATGAAATAGCAACAACACATAGACTTATATACCAATTCACAGTGCTTTACAGTTCTCTCAAAGCAGTTTTTACAGAGTCAGCATATTGACCCAACAATCTTGAGTCCTCAATTTGCTGACCTCAGAAGGATGGAAGATTGCGTCAATCTTGAGCCAATTGAACTGCTGGCGGTCAGCAAAAATAGCCTGCAGTACTGCACTCTAACAACTGCTCCACCACAGTTCTTGATAAGTGTTATTTGTTGTAACAGTTTATTTTTTCTTTTAAATGTTTATTGCCTGAAATGTCTTGGGAAATATTATTTAATGGTTGAAAAATATCAATGTAACATTGGTTTACTATTTCACCTTTCACAAAATACAAACACTGGCATTTCAGTTTAGGTTTATTATTCTCAACATCATCCTTTTTTATCTAGACATATTCAGATCACTTTACATTTCTTTTTTTAAAAAATGTCTTATGATAAATGCCAGCATATTATAGGATCCCAGGCTTTGTTTTGGTTATGCACTCGAATATTAGAGAAAGTATATACTTTAAACAGATATATCTTTAATCATATGTCACTAAGCACCAAGACTACAAAATATTTTCAGCATCTTATTCAACTAATAGCATTATATCATGTATGTAGAAATCTGTTGCAAGGCCATGGCCTTTTGAGTTCACTGGGTAATTCATTCAGCAAGGCAATGAGTCTGCACTGCTACTGCTACTTCCCATATTATTCTTCTACACGAATTGCTTTCTAATTATTTGATAATGTATATTAAAACTAAAACCAAACCCAGGAAGTGAGATGGAATCTATTCAGGTCAGAAAATATGTGGACCTGCTATATTATGAATATGGAATAGATATAAATCCAGACTGTGCCAAAAAGTGTATCCATGATTCCCAGCACAAAAAGCATTTTATAAGAAGAAACAGCAGGTAAAGATGTATGGTTAACTTATTGAGGGTTGCTAGAAGAAGAGCATAAAAATTATACAATGAAATCAAAAAGACAAGTGTGTTTTCAATAGTTTTCATATGTACGGTTAAGGAAGATTTAAGGCATATAACAGGACATTTCAAACTCAGCACTAGAAGACACAACTTGATTTAGAAACAAATGCTGACCATCTAATTGACAAAATATATAAATAATAGCTAAAACACGATATATGGAAGATGAGAACATGAAAGAATGTATGGTAAAATGAGCTAAGAATTTTGAACATAATAAATTGTTGGAATAGTGGGGAAACATATAACTGAAATTTATATTATATTATAATCTAAAAGAGTATTTTTCTAAAATGATGTACCATTGTTATGTACAGTAACTCCAGAAAAATTATCTAGAATGTGTAAGATTAGAACTGTGGACCACATAAAAGGTCATTTTATCATGCTTGGTGGACTTGTAAAAAAGCCAGAAAATTTTGAGTTCAAATACATATACTGATATAAGGTAAAATTCAAATACTAAGATTCAAATGAAACTAGTACTTTTTCGTTGGAGTTAATGGACAGACAACTAGGAAAAAGTCATGGCAGATTGTTCTCATATATAATCACTGCTGTAAAATTAACATATGTAAAAAAATGGAAAGATTCTGAAATAGCCACAGAGGAGGAATGGTTAGTGTGGCTGACAAATCTAACAACTATGGCAAAATTAACTTGTTTGCTTAGGGAAAGATCAACTGCAACATTTATTATGGACTCTTGCTAAAAAAAAATAAGATGATTTACACATTTTATGATTAGAAAGGATAGATTGCATGTTACTTTTGAGGGAGTATGCAAAATATAAATGTACTTTTATTCTTGGCCAATAAAGAATTCTAATACAAAGAAAGAGAAAACAGTTTTTAAGAATATATATTAATGCTGATGGCCATATTTACAGTTTTCTCTTTCCTCCATTCTAAGAGCTGACCCTGATAGTTTCCATTCAAATGAATCTCTAGTCCAATCTATGCAATTGTTGAATCTTGAATGAACAAGAATAGGTTAAGTTCATAACAAGACAGAACCAAACAAAACATGTAGTGTCTTAGTGAAGTTGATCCACAAGTTTGTTTTTAACTCCTAGGATTCTCAGCCATCATTATGCTGGTTGGGACTTCTATAAATTGAAGGCTGATGTGTAGAAGGTATTCTGGTTGGGGAAATTCTAGCTTTGCATCATGTGTGAACTCAATCAGTCTTCTAAGCAATCTTTTCTCATTGACTAATTTTCAAATTTATACTCAGGGAACTTATACTTTTGTTCTATGCTTACCACCAATCATTATTCTCACTGTTCTGTTATATCTTAGATACAGCTATTTATTTATTGGTTTATTATTTAGTTTTGAGAAGAGATAGTAGTCTCTCCTTTCTCAAGCTTATAAAATGATGCTTCTTGAGAAAATTATTTGAAATTTGGCATGTATGATCTATTAATAAGTGCAAAATTTTATCGGATAATCTAGACCAACTTTGTTGGATATTAAATCCTATTGGCTATTTGGCAAAAGCCTACTTAGCCTGTAAGCCTAATGTAAATACTTTGTCATCTTATATTTTATATATAATTTATGCATTTTTTCAGAAATCCTTTCATAACCTGAGTATAGTATAACATTATTTTATTTTTCACCATCTGACTATAAAATAAAAAGTAAGAAATATCAGCAAAAACTTTCAAAGACACACTGAAACAGTTTATAGAACAAGAAACAGACCCAACAACAACCTTGGTTCTTATTAGAAGCATTTAAAACTCCTGTTAATTTGTTTAGGACAACTGATTTCTTCCACAAACATCATACGAACAGTGCTTTATCTCTTATTGATTATCTCAGCCAGACAACTGATTGATTAGTTTACAGAATATACTATTACTATTCTTGTTGCTAATTAATTTGTTTTAATGATCTTCCATTCCAATAGGCTATTGCATGTGCTTGTTCTTTCTAGTTTGAGAAACAAATTTTCCTAATTTATTATTTTTTCACCTCCAATGGGAGAAATGTAAAAGAATGTTGTCCAGTGCCAGCAACTAGAACTTTAAACTTGTCATTGAAATAGAACTCTTTTGCCCTGCATTAATTAAATACTGCACTGTACCATGAAGCAGAGCAATATTTATGAAAAGGAAAATATATTTGTGGGTTATTAACTTTGAAGAAATGTCAGGTTTTTTTAAAATGACTCACAATTTTGGCTTACTGAAAATAGATCCGACAGATGAATTAGTGAGCAGACTGAGGTGCTCAAAGATGCATGATAAGTGTGATTTATTATATACTTTTAACTGTGTAATTCATTGGTCCTGAAGTTTATCAAGTTATATTATACTTTCCAAGTCTATGCATGGCTTTGCTTTAGCAAGTTTAAAAGATATAAGTATTTTAAGAAAGCTAACACAATGATCTACAATTGCATTACATTTAAATATTGCAGCAGCCTTGAGATATATAGGAACAATTCCAAATGGATATTGGGTTATTTAAGCATCTGATATATTATAGAACAGGTATTAGGAAGGCATATTGTAGATTGTATTTTATAATTCCTAGTTTCTCATAGATTAGCCTAGAAAATTCAGCATGAATAGAATGCATTTTCACATCAGGTATTATGAAACAAATAATAAATAAACCTTTATTTCAGGTACTTGTATATTAATTCTCATACTGACAAACAAAAATGTCATTTCATAATTTATGTGTAGAACAAACACTTCTTCAAATTTCCTAAGATTTTAGGTAAAGAAAGAAATTAGAATTTCCACACAGTTGGGTGCCCTATACATTAAATAAATAATAAATAAATAAATGGAGTTTAAGAATTAAATTGGAATTAATTTAAACATTATGCAGTCAGTGGCAAAAATGAGAAAACAAAGAAATCCATTCAGAGAAGTTGTTTTTCTCTTTTGGAGAAAAAAGGTAAGGAAAACTATTTACTCATAGAAGACATTGATTGGACTTCTATCACCTGTTATTCTAAAATAAGGAATGATGCACTTAAATTACAATATGAACAGTCCATGGGCAAAGCCAATTATTTGGCCAGTCACAACGTATGCACATTTTTCTTTATTAGAAGCCTTCAAGTAAATGATAAAAAGCTGTTTACTTGTTTACTTTTTAAAAAAAAGATACTTTTGATTTCTTCATTTGTGGAGATTGTACCCCTGTGGTCTATATGAATACTTTACATTCTATTGTTTTATTTATGTATTATTATCTGTGTATTGCACAAAATAAATATGCAATACCCAATTTAAATGGGGTAAAAAACTCCTAAAATAAATTAGCACTAGGATTGCCTAAATTAAAAAAAAAAGTCTAAAAATTACTTAAAGAAAAGACCACATGGAAGACATAAGATGATTTTTTTCTGGGAAAAAATGTGTGCAGTGGGATACTCTGGGCATTTTTACATTCTTCTTTTATCAGGGCTCCTGCTTTTTTTTGAGATTTTTTTTTTAAAAAAAATCTGGCAGTGCATGATTATATTATTTTTGTTAACTATTTCTTTTTCTATTTCATCCTTTATTTCCAATAATCAAAATTACTAATTTGGGTAACTGGGGAAATTCTTCTACTTCAGATGATCAGAAAAGCAATTTGGATTTTTTTAAAAGCACAGAGTAAACAAGAAAGTACAAAGACACTTTTAAAAAAGTAATTAACGTTTTTGTTTTGTTTTAAATCTGTTGGGATTTAAATCAACAATCTTCTATTTACAAAATAAGAGTAGGTAAAATGTATAGAATGGCAACAGGTATATATGTATGTATAGATGTACACATGTATATTTAGGTAGTTATACATTATATGTACCTAGCAGAGGTGGTATATTTGACTGATTCGGGTGAACTAGTAGCGGAAATTTTACCTGGTTCGTCGAACTGGTAAATACCACTTCTGGATGGCCCCGCCCATGCCCGCCTAGTTGCCTGGTCACCACTTGCCCCTTCCAGCTGCTCACCATTCTCCCTTTCTGGCTGCTCACCACTCACCCCTTCCAGCCATTCACCGCTCGCCGCTCGTCCTGCCCACCCCCAACCTATATATGTTGCCTTTGCCACACAGCCCAGTTAATCGCCTTGCCAGTTGCCTCACTGATGCCTGCTCAGCTTACCAAAGGTAAGCAATGCATGCTGCCTGCTTGCCCTTCGCCTTAAGTTAGGAGCTTTATTATTCAAATGTGCCCCCACTGCATCTAAGACTAGCATGTATGTGCAAGGGGAATCTTTATCTTTTACCTTTTTAATAAACAGAATGTATCCATAAAATAAATGTTGCAAACTCCTTTGGGTCTAAATGAGGGACCACAATGAAATCTCATGGAAAATAATGATAGTGTACATGTTTTATATTTGGGCAGAATTAAAATTGTCATATGTATAATAGATATATCCTATTATTTCCTCTAATGAAAGGATCTTATGCTACATATTTTCCTTTTTAGTAATTTCCCATTGATAAAAATAAACGTGGATCTAAAACAGTCTTTTGCTAGAAGTATGACACTTATTCTCATGCCCTTGATTTTGAATCATTATTCAATCTCTTACTCATTGTTGCTTAATTGCCAGATTGTTAAGGCTGAAATAAGGCAAAGTACAAGTGCCAGCACCTACTGCAAGGCTTTTCTTTTTCTCAACAGCTGTTGCTCTTTTCACACTTACTTCATTAGAAGGAAAAGTGGAAAAATAAAAAGAAATAAATGAAAATTATGGGACTCTTGATATTATGCAGTAGCACTGTCTGTTTCCTGTCAATTTAATTGTTGGCATATTGGTGAATAATTTAGCCTTGATTTGGAAATTATATTTGTGTGTACCTGTACCAGACAAGCTTCCTATTTGTCTCGGCTTAATGTTTTATTGCAGGAGCAACAAATTCTTTGTGTTCTATTTATTGCAACATAAAACTTAACTTTTTACCTGTGCCTGAGAGAAATAATACACAAAACAAACAACAAACAACACCCCCCACAGAAGCCACATACAGTTTCTACTCAGAAAGAACAAAGCCCTTTAATTAAAAAAAGTTGAATTGAAATAAAGAATAACTGATCATCTGGAACATCACAAAAACAACAGAGTAACAAGCCTTCACTGAAACTTGTTCCAAATAAAAACTAGTACAAGTATTAAAAGATGCCAATCCTGTAATATTAAATATAAGCACAAGCTCACTGCCAGAGACCAACTATTGTACAGCATGGTTGAAGTTATAATTAAATACCTTGGATGCAAAATCAACACTGAAGAAAAAAAGCCAAAGAAAGTATTCCCAAAAAGGAAGATCAGGCTGTAAAGTTAGATCAGGATGCTAAGATCAGAAGCAAGCAGACTCGAACAGATTAAAGAGAAGAAGCTGAAGAACAAGAAGTCAAAGAATATGTTAATTCCTTATTTCCAAGTCGTATAATTATTGGAAATAATAATGTAATAAATAACAGCTACAGCTAATAAGATGAGCATATATGTAGCTCAAATTCCATACTATAAGCAGAATCTCTAATTTCAGAAACATTTCTATCAATTCATCAATGGACATATGATTCAACATCAGACAAAGAAGAAACAATGTATTTCTAGGTCCAGCTATCGAACAACCAAAGAAATACAACTAGAATGTAGCTTGGATAAAGGAGGTAGATAAGAATTAAAAAAAGCTGAAAGAATTTATATTAACAGCACAAATAGTGGAGAAAATGACACGGAAGCCAATGGTCAGCCCAGTTGACAAATGTTTCAACCAAAACCCATAGACTTTGGTTGAAACATTTAACTCAGAGGTGTCAAACTAGTGGCCCATGGTCCGGATGTGTCATGTGCAGGCCATGCCCACCCCAGCTCCGCAAAGCCAAAAAAGTCACAATATGTCATGTGACCTGATTGAGTCACAATATGTCATGTGACCTGATTGAGTTTGACAGCTGTGATCTAACTGGTGTATACCCACTCATTGCCAAGCAGTGTAGCATCATACTGCAAGGAGGTAGAATTGAAGATTGGTTAACATCTAATAATGTTAATACCTACTTTATAATGAAAGATTCAATAAAAGGGCAGAACTAGTCAACTGCAGGACAATGATGTAATTACCCACAATTTTCAAATTGATAACTGGTGTGATAGCTGATGCAGTCCAACAATATCTACTTAAAAACAAGCTCTTTCCATCTGAGCAGAAAGGAAACCACCAAACAGCAGGAGAACAAAAGATCACCATCTAATTGATAATATGATTCTGGAAAACTGCATGAGAAGCAGAAACAACCTTTAATGTAGCTTGGGTTGATTATAAGAAAGCCTTCAATTCCGTGCTACATGATTAAATAATCAACTGTCTAGAAATTACAGGAATCAGGAGAAATGTGAGAAGCCTTGTGATCAATCGCACAATGCAAGATACAGTTTTTGGTCAATGGTAATAGAATGGGATACGTTGATATGAAGAAATGAATCTTTCAAGGAGTTTCACTCTCACCACTACTGTTTGTCATTGTACTGATTCCCATGTTAGAAATACTGAACAATACAGGACATGGCTATCAGATAAAAGATAGGTGTCAAGCTATCACATCTCCTTTACAAGGACAGTCTGAAACTGTATTTATGAACACCATCTGAAATAAAATTACTGATCAACACTGTCTGCATATAGAGACAAGATTTTGCAGTGGAGCTTGGACTGGGCAAATGTGACACCCTCACAATTAATAGAATAAAAAATAATGAAAACTGAAGGTATCAGATATCCAATAGAAATATTATCAAAAGTCTAGTTGAAGAAGATCACTACAAATAACTGGGCATCCATCAAGCTGACAATGTTAAGTACACTGAAGTCAAGAAGTGAAATTCAGTGGAGAAAATAGCATCAAGGCAATTAACAAGTCATATACACAGCTGGAATAGTGGACTGTATGGTACTGTACAGAATTAAAAGCCCTGGGTAGGATGACTAGAAAAATAGGGAAAATGAATCATGCCCTTCATCCACATAGCATGATATACTCTACCAAGGTAAACAGGTGGGTGTGGAATGTTGAAAGTATACCAGATACTTGAAAGAGGAAAAAAAGGGCATTGGAAGAATATGTGAAAGACTATAGATAGATACACTGAAGCCAGTACACCAAGAAGGTTTATTGACTAGTAAAATCACCAAACTGGGCCACAAGAAAAAACAAATGAAGAATAGAAAAGAAACATGGGAAAGCAAAGTATTACAGGGCACAAAAACAATTAGAAGGACAAGCAGATAACAATAGCTAACAATGGCTATGAGCAAGGAAGTTGAAGAAAAAGACAAAGGCGCTAATTCTGGCTGCATAATCTTAAGAAGAAATACATACAAAGCCAGAATTGAGAAGCAATAGATAGCAAATGCCACTTCTGCAAAGATGATGAAAAAACAGTGGAACCTGCAGTTTGCTTCAAGAAGATTGCACGGACTAACTACAAACAATAGTATTACAAAGTAACAGCAATGGTGTATTGACATATCTGCAAGAAATACTGCTTGTCTGCAAGAATTGGGGGGAAACCACAACATTGACAAAATAAGATACCTTTAATACCATCAAACAATAATATCTGCTTCTTCTAGATGCTTGGAAAAGACTTGATAAACAGACAAAAATGCAAAATACCTTATGCCACCAGACTTGAAATACTGGGTTTAGAAAATTTAGAACTCTGCCGCCTTCAATATGACCTGAGTTTAACTCATAGAATCATCTGTTACAATGTCCTTCCTGTTGAAGACTACTTCAGCTTCAATCACAACAATACATGATCACACAATAGATTTAAGCTTTATGTGAACCGCTCCAATTTTGATTGCAGAAAATATGACTTCAGTAACTTCAGAGTTGTTAATGCCTGGAATGCACTACCTGACTCTGTGGTCTCTTCCCAAAATCCCCAAAGCTTTAACCAAAAACTATCTACTATTGACCTCACCCCATTCCTAAGAGGTCTGTAAGGGGTGAGCATAAGAGCACCAGTGTGCCTACCGTTCCTGTCCCAATGTCCCCTTTGATTGTATCCAATTCATACAGTTATTTTATACTTATGCTTATATATATGCTTATATATCGTATAGTTATTTCATGCTTATGCTTATATATACTGTTGTGACAAATAAATAAATAAATAAAAAATCCTGATTCCTGTCTAAATGTCTGGGCTTACTGAAGTCAATGCCTTTTTTCCCTTTTCCCCCCTTTTACATTAAATTTTCTTTCCCTTTCTCCTCCCCCCCCCCAAATTTCCCATTTCTATTTCTCTTTGTATTTTATATATAGATAAAACAATAAAATCCATAAAAAGTAAACATATGGCTGACTATGTGGCCAAATATAATAAAGCAGAAAGACGGATGATGAACACCAATAGTGCTAATTTTTAAGAATTATCACCATATATTTATTTAGCTATTTTAATTATTTTGTCTGTTTCTTGAAAATGACTTATATCTAGACATCATTAATCTGTGATAAGCCGGTCTTGATGTAATATGATGAATTGAAAAGGGCCTTTCAACTATTACATCCAACTTTCTTTTCTGGGTAGAAACTCAAATTAAATCATCCTACTCTCTCAGTAATTGATTTCACAGTTGAATCTCTTTTGCTCCTAGGAAGGATCCTTTCCTCCTAAAATTCCATTTCAATCTGTTTTCATGTAATTCAAATTCTTTTGCTATCTCTGAAATGTCTTGTAGGGGTTTGCATAATTAGTAGTTAACTTCTCCAATTTATTATATTTAAAAACAGAAAAACAGGACTGATATTTTGCAATGTTGTAATAGAAATAAATCAAATATTCAACCCTTAAAGAATAAATAATGCTGTCATTAAATACAGCTTCAACAAATAATAGCTCCTTTCGGTTTTGATTTAACTTTTGCAGAAATGTTATTGCTTCAGGACCAAGCCCATCTGATACTAGGAAGTTTATCATATCAACATTAATATTTGTCAGGTTAATTCTTGTATACTTAATATGATTATTTATTTATTTATTTATTTATTTATTTATCATATTTGTATACCGCCCTATCTCCCTAGGGACTCAGGTACTGAAACATAGACCACACCAGGAAAAAAATGTATTTATTTTTATTGTGAATGCATTTCAAAGGTTAGCATTTGTACATTATATATCCAAATCTCAGTAAAACTAGGATGTCACTTTAAGTATCACTACTATACTAAATAAATAATCTCACAATGTCACTTTTATTGCAGTTGAAGAAACCGACCTTCCATCCCAGCCCATGCTAGAGTACTTTGTCAATCCATTCTCTATGATTGAAGGATGAAGACTTGATACTTGCTTGAATTTTTAATGCCTGGCTTTTGTCCTGAACACTCAAAATGTTAATGTTACTTATGGTAAACTTGTTTCTCTGTTTATATCTGTCATTGCGCATGCATGTATGCAACCCCAACTCATCCCACAAAGCTCCTGTTAAAAATACTTTATTAGTGCAGTTACTGAGTTTTACAGTTCAAAAGTCACTTCTTGGATTTTCAGCATAGTGAACTAAATGAAGAGAGTGTCTGTCTGTGTGTAGAGAAAGAGAGAAGAAGAAAGAAGGAAAGAGGGAAAACAAAAGAGAGAGCCTGGTCTCTTCTTGGTTTTATGGTTTCCTGATCATTCATTACACTGGTATCAGAGGTGGTATTCTGCCGGTTTATACGAATTCAGGCAAACAGGTAGCGGAGATCACAGGTGAGCCCGCCCCGGCTCTATGACGTCCTATTTAGGCAGGTTTCAAGGCCGGGCACATGTGTGGAAGACACACGAGCAAGCAAAGCCCATTGTTGTGACCCAGGTTCCTGGACCCAGACTCCTGGACTCGGATGATTCAGAAAGTGAGGGAGAAGACCTGGCAAGCCCTGCTTCTCTTGAGCCCTCTCCCTCCCTGGCACCCACTCAAAGGGAGGAGGAGGGGCCGGCAAGGCCTGATTCTCCCGAGCCTTCTTCTGATTTGGCAATGCCCCAAGAACAGTTTTGGAGTGACGCAAGATTACGAAGACATGATCGACGTGCGCAGCAGCGGAAGAGTTGGGACAAAGCCAAGTCATAATTGTCATGCAGTGACATCTGCAGAGACTATAAATAGGAGGCGGGACTTCCTGGTTTTTTGTCTTGGACAAAGTAATGAATTGGCGCGAGCTAACTGTTTCAATGGAGGGAAGAATATATTCGTGAGTAATTCTGGCCTTATCTATAATTTCCTCGTTATCTCCAGAAACTTGGCAGGCCCGTGGGTAGACGTGGCCAGGACATGTATCTATGTAAATAAAAGGAAGGCCTCTGACGGACTCTTTGCTGGGAGTATTGGGGGAAGGGAAACAGAACACCCATGCTCAGAAGGCCAGGGGCATGCGCAGAAAGAACACATGCATGCAAAGCAAGCATGGACACGCGCGGGGTGAACCAGTGGTAAGAATATTGGAAACCCATCACTGACTGGTATGAGGGACTTACGTTTCTAAGTGACAATTTAATACAAATGCTTATTAGGAAAATTTTGATGTCATATTTATTTTTCTCCTTAGAACAGCATGCTATCATAAGTAAATCAATTGAAATGAATAGGTTTACTTAAAAACTAAGTCATCTTGAAGGTAAAAACAATGGACAAAATATACAGGTGAAAAGATCTTAATCTTTTACAGGAAATAGGCTCGTGCTGTAATGTATTCTGCAATCAATAAAGTTCCAACCATTTGAATCATCTGACATACATTTCCCCATTTTTATTCTGATTGACATTATACCTGGCCCAAAGAGCAGACTAAAATCAGAAATAAATTGCTAGTTTGGGTAGAGGAAATTTGAATAGCTTTAAAACTTCTTGTCTGGAAAATACAGTAATAATCAATTAGGACTGACACTGGAAAACTCACACTTCCGCTGCTTTTGTCCTGTGTACATGCTGGTTTGAATTAGCTAGAATCTTTGGTAACTGCTTGCAAGGTACCTAGTCTGGACTACAGAGACCTTACCCTTGTACTTGTTAATCCCTGTCTACTTCTGTCCTCTATTTCAGGCTATGATATCAATGGCTATTATTTGCCTTCCTGTTGCCCCAACATTCTTTTGATTGTACATTATTAAAATGTATGCTTACATCAGTGATGAAATGCACTTACCTTCACTACCAGTTCAGGAGTGTGAGCGTGCGTGCCTCTTCTGCACATGTGCAGAGTCTTTTGCACACGCACACAGAGTGTCATCTTGATGGCAAGATGAAGGTAATTCCAACCTATACATTGACTACTGTGCTGATTGCATAAAAAGAAAAACCTACAATCACTTGCCCAACATCCAACCTTCCATCACCCAAAACATCCAACCATCCGTCGTACAGAACTCTCAACCAGCTGTCATGCAAAACTAGGTACGCACGTCCCTTATTTCTTCTATACCAGCCACTGCTGAACTTAAATGCAAACTGATAAATGCAAGAAGCATTGTAAACAAAATGCCTGGATTTCTCCTCTTGTTAAATACTGGTACATTTGACATTATATTTGTCTGCGAAATATGGCTGAACTCATCCCTCCCTGACTCCATCATTTAAGAAAGAGAATATCATGTTTTCCGGTCGGATCACGAAACCCGCAGGGGAGGTGGAGTGGCTATCTTTTACAAAAAGTCACTGAATCTAAAAATTATTCAAGTTGCACATAAACTCGCTCTTTAAGAAATTATCATCTGTGAGCTGTCCTTTAACATCACACTTCACTTCTTACTATGCTATAGAGCCCCTGACTATGACATTGCACATGCGAACAAGTTAACCACACTGCTAACATGGGCTGCCTCTTGTCCTTATCCTCTCATCTTTCTGGGTGACCTCAACCTACCTCTTATTAATTGGAAAACAAACAAATGTACAACTGAACTCATCCATACTACTCTGTACAATGCTGTTACAAATCTAGGTCTTGATCAACTAGTAACTAACACAAGACTCAACAACCTCCTTGACCTCATCTTCTGCAGCAAGCAAACTCAATTTATGGACCACAAATAAAAGAACCCTTTTCCAGCAGTGACCACAGCATGATAGACTTTTGTCTCAATATACGCCCTTATAAAAATCTCCATAATAATGGTATACCAAACTGCAACTTCAAAAAAGCCAACTATCATCTTATAGACACCGACCTCTCATCTCTTGACTGGCAAATTCTATTCTGTAACTGTACAACTGCTGAAGACCACTAGTGTTTTCCTGCTTGAAGTCAATAGGGTCATTAAACTATATGTACCACAAATCACAACCAAAATCAGAAAAAAATGAATTATCTATAACAATAAAAAAGCTCCAATCCAAAAAAAAATAAAAAAATCCCGCTGGTGAAAAAACAAAACTGGCTATGTAGCTAACTTCAAAAACTTCTACAAAAATATATTCCACCAAATAATGACTGAATGCACCAAATACCACATCAAACAAGAAAAAGACCTTCTGCGCACAAAATCCAATTGCGCTTTCTATAATTTTGTAAACAACAGATTTAAAGACTCAAGATCCATCCCACCCCTAAAAGGATCTAATGGTAAAGAATGCAGTGTTGAAACAGTTAAAGCAAACCTCTTTAACACATTCTTCGGCTCAGTCTTTGTTAACAGTAATGGCTCATACCCAACATTCCCCATTCATACCAACAATAAGTACAACAACCTAACACAAATAGATTTCACAGAAGATAATGTCGAAAAGGCGCTACATAGACTGAAACCATCTCTATCTATTGGACCTGATGGTCTATGTGCATACTTCTTATAAAAAGCTTTCCACTGTTATAGCAGAACCCCTAAGCATAATCTTTGAAAAATCCTTCAGGACCACCTCCCTTCCCAATCTATGGTCTCTAGCCACGGTCATCCCTGTCTTCAAAAAAGGAGATCCCAGCCTAGTTGAAAATTACAGACTAATTTCTTTATGCTGTGTCACCTGCAGAGTAATGGAATCAATCATCAACCAATCCATCCCGCTCCACTTAGACAATTTAGTTTCAGAAAAAAATTATCCTGTAATCTACAACTTCTTCACTGCAAAAACATATGGACTACAAATCTTGATCAGGGCAAAGCAATAGATGCAATTTACATAGACTTATGTAAAGTCTTTGACTCAGTGGTACACAACAAACTTCTTCTAAAACTAAAATCCTACAGCATTGGATAACTGTGTTCCTCTCAAACAGGCAACAAGTGGTCCAAATAGGCAGTGCCCTATCAAATCCTGTTCCTGTTAATAGCAGTGTCCTCCAAGGCAGCGTTCTAGGACCAACACTCTTCATATTATACATTAACAACCTCTGTGACCATATTATAAGTAATTATGTTCTCTTCACCAATGATGTCGACTATTTAACACTACCACTGCTACCCTTCAAAAAGACCTTGACTTTGTGTCAGAATGGTAAAAAATTTGGCAACTCCAAATCTCAATCAACAAATGCTCTCTTTTACACATTGGAAAAAAGAATCAGAACACTAAATACAAGCTTGATGGACATGACCTTGTAGATGACCTTCACTCCATCAAAGACCTTGGAGTTCTTATATCAAATGATCTAAGTGCCAAAGCCCACTGCAACTACATCGCCAAAAAGGCATTAAAGGTTGTAAACCTAATCTTGCATAGTTTCTTCTCCAGAAAGATTACACTACTAACCAGAGCATACAAAACATTTGTTAGACCAATTCTCGATTACAGCTAGCCTGTCTGGAACCCCCATTTCATTTCGGACATTAATACAATTGAACATGTCCAGAAATATTTTACAAGAAGAGTCCTCTTCTCCTCTGATCACAACAAAATACCTTATGCCACCAGACTTGAAATTCTGGATTTAGAAAATTTAGAACTACGGCACCTTCGGCATGACCTGAGCATAACTCATAAAATCATCTGCTACAATGTCCTTTCTGTTGAAGACTACTTCAGCTTCAACCACAACAATACATGAGCACACAATAGATTTAAACTTAAAGGAACCGCTCCAAACTTGATTGTAGAAAATATGAGTTCAGTAACAGAGTTGTTAATGCCTGGAATGCACTACCTGACTCCTTGGGCTCATCCCAAAATCCCCAAAACTTTAACCAAAGACTGTCTACTATTGACCTTACCCCATTCCTAAGAGGTCTGAAAGGTACGTGCATAAGAGCACCAGTGTATCTACCGTTCCTGTCCTAATGTTCCCTTTGGTTGTATTCAATTTGTGTGGTTATTTCATGCTTATACTTATATATATTGTTGTGTTTGACAAAATAAATAAATTAAAATAAAATAAAATAGAGTCAAAAATGGGATGTAATGACGTGCCGGCAGGTGGGTGGAGCCTCCTGCCACCAGCGCTACTGGTTCATGCGAGCTGGATAGATATGGCTGCATTTCACCACTGATTTACATGTATGTGTGTATGTGTGTATGTATGTATATACACACACATAAAGTTAAAGCTGTCTTGTCAGGAAAGGGTTTTTGTTTTCTTTTTTTTTTAACATGGCTGTTAACTTGGCTATTTATAAGTTTGTAGGTCACATCTCTGAGGCTCTAATGATTAAGCAAAATAGCACATAGTGGGTCAGTAGAATTCTATGCAAGACTTCTCAAGAAAACTAAAAAGGTTTTCCTAAACTTTTTATCCGTAAAAAAGGCATAATATTACTTCTATAAGAGGTCGTTTACATTACTTTTTGAACAAGTTAAAAGAATACTGGGCCTGCATCTGTAGTTGTATTTACATTGAAGTCATTCAACTCTTGAAGAATATAGAACAGTAATGGACAATAAAGTCACTCCTAAAATTGCTGCTGAGGTGTAGTTTGTGATCAGACAAAATGATAACATTATCAAAGGCATTGAGAGTAATACATTTAATTGCACATAATTAATTTAATTTTAATTTAGTTAAATATAGCTTTGAATGAAATTAAATCAATTGGTTTCTTTTAGCTATGCTCGTTTCTCAGCTCATCCTAGCATACTGTTCAAAGAACAAGATAGAGTAGTCAACCAAAAACAAACAAACAAACAAAACAACCCTAACATATTCCTGACAGCATTATTTGTTTAGGAGTATCCTGAAATTTCATTCATGCAATGGATTATTGCTAAATAATATTTTACATTGAAGAGCACTTCATAATGATATGTTTTTATCCTGAAATGGCATACAGTTCCTTCCATTAATGAAAAAATGTTGCTGAAATTCTTGGCCACAATCCTAGCATTACCAACTATAATTATGAAGATCAGATGTTTAGGGACAAGAACCATAATCTCTAGCATTGGTCTTGGATGAGGCTAATGCTAATGCATTTGCTATATATTTCTATGCTTTGAGGTCTGTCTTTCATATTCTATCTATCTATCTATCTATCTATCTATCTATCTATCTATCTATCTATCTATCTATCTATCTATCTATCTATCTATCTATTATCTAGCTATCTATCATCTATCTAGTTTTATCTATCTATCTGTCAATCTTTCTATCTATCTATCTATCTATCTATCTATCTATCTATCTATCTATCTATCTATACCTTGTATCAAAAAAGAGACACACATAGAGAGAATATGCATAGAGTGGTTAGGCGAGGTGAAATACACCCCCCCATTTTTAGCCCAGAAGCCAAATGTATAATAGTCCAAGTCATATATCCAACAGTGCACATTGACTGCAGGTCTGAATTTACAAATGGCCATGAAGTCCTTGCAAATGGTATCAAGTGCAGAAGTGTAAAGATAATAGAATGGAATACATGCTGATAATTTTTGCACATTTCCCTATTTTTATCAAATCTCCCACCATTTTCATGCAATATTCAGATTTTCCCCATCTAAATAAGGCAATGGATATTGTGTTTATATCCATCCTTCCAGTGTGCTTTCTGTTTTTGAGAAGAAGAGCCACTTCTTTTTAATATTATTCATTTCATATTTTCTTGAATGCAGCTTTTAGATAACAATGGTAAAATCAGTGTGAATGCTAATAAAAAAAGTTCAGTATACAATTTCTCACTTCTAAAATGTGTGAACCAGATGATAATGGAAACAGAAGAGCAGAAACCTTTTATAATCTATTTGTGGCATAATGCAGACAAAATGTGCCACTTTATTGTAGCTGAATCTTCCTAATTATTAGGCAGAAGGGATTCAAAATTATTAAAACACACTTATACGCATTTTTTTTAAAAAATGTTATGGCAGGATATCAAAAATCTCATGAATTCATGATATTGCAATATATATACTTATGTTCTTGAAAACTAAAGCCATACACATTGTAATGGAATGTGTGACTGACCTTGGGGAAAAAGGGGAAGAAATTATGTCTACAAAACAATCAGACAAGAGATATATAAAAGCCTCCAATAACTTTATTTATTTATTAGATTGTTATTCCACTAGAATTATTTTAAAAGTAACTCAAGGCAATGAACCTTTATAATACTCCCTCTTTCTTTCCCCCCACAATAACCATGTGAGTTAGGTTGGTCTGAAAGAGCATGATTGCCCAAAATCACCCAGTCAGATTTCACACCTAAGGCAGGATTAAAAATTACAGTCTCCTGGCATCTAACCTGGAGCCTTAACTACTAAATCAAACTGAAGTTACTGTCTTCAGACTTTCATCTTTCTGTTAATGTAGTATTACAATATAGTAGAAGTCATTCTTCAAGTTGGGTTTCCTGTCTGATTAATCTGGGAGGACTGATACCAGTGGAGAACAAAGATAAGGAAAATATTTGATATTATGAGCGTGTGTTTTATTATCTCTTTGTCTATCTTTTTCTGCCTGTCTGCCTGCCTCATATCTATCTATCTATCTATCTATCTATCTATCTATCTATCTATCTATCTATCTATCTATCTATCTATCTATCTATCTATCTATCTATCTATCATCTTTCTATTTTCATCATTATCACCATCTCTTATCTCTCTATCTTATATATATCATTGCAACCAGTGGTAGGTTGCTACCAGTTTGCCCCGGATTGGGTAAACCAGTAGCAGCGGGAGCTCTGCCCACCTGCCCAGACGCTTCTGCACATGCACAGAAGTGGCGTGTATGAGTGCATGTGCACCCATGAGCAAACTGGTAGTGATGGATTTTAAAACCCGCCCCGATTGCAACATACATATGCAGTGTGTGTGTGTGTGTGTGTGTGTGTGTGTGTGTGTTTATATATCTGAGTATGAAATATAGTTATTGAAATTCATGAAAACTGATTTTTTTTCACCCTAGCATGGTGTGCTGCATACTGAATCTTCAGCTAATATTTTTGCTTAATACCTTGCCCAGTGTCACTATCTGTACATCCAGAAAATCCTTTCTGTAACAGTGTGGGAAGTGATTCAGTAGACTGTGAGGTAGGCAACTTTCCTCTTCCATTAGATTTATAGTCTTTCAGGTACACTGGCAAGATTCATCTGACCTTAACAAGTCTTGGTTGCTTTCATTTTTATTATGTCTCTTAACATTCTGAAATGGCATTGTTATATGTTGGTCAATAAATTAATTGTTTAGATTAGAGAAAGGGAAGTTGCTGAGCCACAATGCTCCACAATCCCTCAATATTGCCTGGAATTACTGACAACTGCAGTTCAGCAACATCTGGAAATTTAGATCTCTCATTCCTGATTTAGATGTTCCAGATTATATGTCTCCCATAAGGCCTGGCATAAGTAGAATTGCTGTTAGCCTTTACAAACAGTGTGAAGGAATGGAGAACAACATATAGAAAAGACATATAGCAAAAATTTCAGCCTTTCAGGTCTTCTATTCCTTTCATTGAAGCAGTAAATTCTACCTGTTTCCTATTTAACAGCAGTGTTTAGAGTCTGATTTCAGTCCCTTTTCCCACTCCGTGTGATTTAGGTACTGAGAAGGTGCTTTGTTATAGTACTTGCTAAACCTCCAGGGGTGAAGAGCATGGCTTGTACCTCCACATTACTCTCTTGCCAGGTGGTACAGCAGCTTGTTGCAGCAGTTAAAATACACAGCCATATGTCCATTTTTCTATTGCAATTGCTTTGGAGGAAAGGACATTTGGGAAACAAAAAAGAAAAATGAATGGCAAGAAATTTTTTGTTGTTGTTGTTGTTTTGGTAGTCTGGAAAAGCTAATAATCATCAGCTATGTAATAGATAAATGGCACTGATCTAGAAAATCCTGTTGATTTTATCATAATCTGCAAGGATCAACCTTATTGTAATCCTCAATTGGAATTATCTAAAAGTCACAGAGGATATCAGCCTGATTCACAATAACATTAATAGAAAATGTTAGGAAGAGGAAACTAGTTTAACTTTCATCTATGGAACTTGAACAGCTTGTTTCCATATACTTAGGTGACATTTAGAATAGAATAGAGCTGGAAGGGACCCTGGAGATGTTTTAATCCGGCCCACTGCTCAAGCAGGAGACTATACAATTTCAGACAAGTGGCTGTCCAGTCTTTTCTTAAAAACCTCCAGTGATGAAGCACCTATGATTGATGAAGGCAAGTTGTTCCAATAGTTAATTGTTCCCACGGTTAGGAAGTTTCTCCTTAATTTTAGGTTGCTTCTCTCTTGGAATAGTTTTCAACCATTGTTTCTTGTCCTGCCCTCTGGTGCTTTGGAGAATAATTTGACTCCCTCTTTGTGGCAGCCCCTCAAGTATTTGAATACTGCTAATCATCCTTAGTTCTTCTTTTCTCTAGACTAGCCAAATCCAAATCCTGCAACCATTCTTCATATATTTTAGTCTTCAGGCCTTTGATTATCTTAGTTGCTCTTCTCTGAACATTTTCCAAAGATTCAACATCTTTTTTTGTAGTGTGGTGTTCAAAATTGTAGTATTCAATATTCCAGGTGTGGTCTTACTAAGGTTTTATAAAGTGGTACTAGTATTTCATGTTATTTTGATTCTATGCCTCTGTTTACAACCCAGGATTGTATTAGCCTTTTTGGCTGGTGCTGCACACTGCTGGTTCATATTCAAATGATCATCCATTAGGACTCCAAGGTCCCCTCACAGTTACTGTTTTTGAGCTAGGTCTCGCCTAATCTGTACTTATATCTTTCCTAAATGTAAAACTTTTCTCCACATTAAAATTCATTTTGTTGGATAGGCTATTGTTCAAGTCTGTCAAGATCTTTTGGATTCTGAGCTTGTCTTCTGAGGTATTGGGTATTCCTTCCAGTTTAGTGTCATTTGCAAATTTGATGAGTTCCTTTTCTATTTCCTCATTTAAGTCATTTATGAAATATTGAAGCATACTGGGACTAAGATGGAACCTTGTAGTACCCCACAGCTTACTTCCCTTCATGTAGATGTAGTGTCATTAAGGATTACTTCTTGAGTATGGTTTGTCATCCAGCTACAAATCCATCTGGTGGTGATGTTGTCTATTCCACATTTTTCTAGCTTACCAAGAAGTAGGTTGTGATCCACTTTGTCAGATGCCTTACTAAAATCTAAGTATACTATGACCATAACATTTTGCTGGTGTACTAATTTAGTCACTTGGGCCGTGGTGTGGCTCAGGCTGTAAGAAGCCTATTATTAAACACAGCTGCTTGCAATTACTGCAGGCTCGAGTCCCACCAGGCTCAAGGTTGACTCAGCCTTCCATCCTTTATAAGGTAGGTAAAATGAGGACCCAGATTGTTGGGGGGGGGGCAATAATGAAAGAAACAACAACAAAAAAAAAGATGAAACAATTGCTAAAGCCCATCTAATAGACAGAGTAAAACTAGAATATCTGTGGAGATCTAAAAGTAATGGCTCTGCCTCTTCGAATGTAGCTTGGATGTACCAAGTACTATTGTTAAATGTGTGAATGGGACAATTGCAAAAGAAAATCACATCACATTAAACAGGAATGGCCATTCCAAAGATTTTTGTTCCAGGAAAGGAAAATGTGGAAGATGAACTATTTGTTAACCTGACAAAGATAATTTTGACTTCACATAAAACTCAGACTGATGAAAAATTTTGTGAAAGCAATGAACAAGGAAGGTGATGGTTTTCATTACTTGAGATAGATATTTCCATAAATAACTGATCCACAGATCAGATATGTCATAAGGACAAGCAGTTCAAATATCTATTAGTAAGACCAGAGAAAATGGCATGGAAAACATTCAAGGATGTCACTGGGAATTTTCTTAGCAACTAAGAGCAACAAACTATATTCAGTTGGTTGACAAACTTCTTACAGCATACAAGACCACAAAATGCAACATTTCACTGAAGATTCATTTTCTGCATTCGCACTTGGACTTCTTCCCCAAAATCTAGGTGCACTCAGTGACAAACACAGTGAAAGGTTAATTTCCTTTATACTCTAATATAAACCTTAATTTATTAAAGAATAAACTCCTGGTATTTAAATAATATTTATTCTATTTTTCCCATTTATTTAAAATTCAATTTTCCAGGTAGTCAGAAAATCCCAAGTGATTTTCCTTTCTTTCACTTACCATGAGGAAAAGAAAGGAAAATGCAATTTTTATATAACTAAAAATAAGTTCATAAAACTGTCAAATCCTTTATAATTTTTGCCTGATTAAAGGTCATT
This sequence comes from Ahaetulla prasina, assembly GCF_028640845.1. Classification (NCBI taxonomy): domain Eukaryota; kingdom Metazoa; phylum Chordata; class Lepidosauria; order Squamata; family Colubridae; genus Ahaetulla; species Ahaetulla prasina. The sequence continues at coordinate 45,166,505 of NC_080543.1, forward strand.
CTTCATTTTATTTCATTTTTTCAGTTAGTTAATGGAATGCACTGTCATAATTAAGCTGAATGTCTTGAGAAAGTTTGAAAACTAAACAATAGCATTCAAGATAAAAGTAAGAATAATTTCCACAGCAGAATGACCTTTCTTAAATGACACTTCTACTTTGCTTTATATGGTATCACTCTGCACTATATACAAACATACTCTATTTTGCTAGACACATAATTTCACAGTAAAATTAAGCTAGCAAGAAGGCTTTGGTTGTTATTTAGGAGAATACATCAGCTTTTGAGAAACTAAAAAAAATCAAAATAACCAGATTTCTGCTGTGTTGCTGCATAAATCAGCCAGTTGGCTTTATATCTATGAGTAGTGAACTTTTAAAATGATAATAGATAGGAAAACAAAAACAATTTAAGTCAATTCTCTACAAGCGATTTTTTTTTTCCTGGTTAAAAAAACCTCAGCTATTTTTGTACTGAAAGAAAAATGATATTAAAAGTGTCAAAACAAATGAAATAATCATATGCAAATTTTACTTTCAGTTGGCAATTGTGTATTATAAATTTGATGCTGTTTTAATAAAATTTATCATGTATTTATTTCTTTATTAAACAAATTTATATTGCCAGCCAGCTTACACATGGTGAATTACTATTTAAAACAGCGGTAGTCAACCTTTTTATACCTACTGCCCACTTTTGTATTTCTGTTAGTAGTAAAATTTTCAAACCACCCACCAGTTCCACAGTAATGTGCTGTGTATTGTCATCTGTGCATGCCTCTCACGCATCATGGATTGGGTTTGTGGGGGGGGGGGGTGCCGGCTACCAGCTCTGCTTGTCTGTTACAGCTGAGTGGTGGTGGGGGAGATGCACAAGCTATTCTGGAATGAGGCTCTTTTGTTTGCGGTCACACTATAATGACATTTAGTTTCACTTATGTAACGTGAACTAAACTTATGTGCGAGCGATACAAATAGTATATTTTCAGAAATTTAAATTGTCACAGAGAATTTTATGAAAACCTAATGAAAAGGTGTTTAAATAACGCTATGAAATTTTTTTAAAAAGTCAATTAAATTAAAAAAAAAGGAAAGTGCTTCAGTATCGGACAAAACCCCTATCGCCCACCATGAAAGCTGGAACACCCACTAGTGGGCGGTAGGACCAGGTTGACTACCACTGATTTAAAAGATTGGATAAGAATTTCAAGACAAAGTCTGTCCTGTCCTTAATAAGTTGATAATATTTTATGAACTTTGCATGCACAGTTTCTTAGCAGGATCACTACCCAGAATGAATTTACTCATCATAACATCAAAAAATGAAATATCAGTTATTTTCTATGTTGTTATACAAAATTTAATGTAGCAACTAGTAAAATCTATCTGTAATATTAAGACAAAAGTATGGGGTTTTGATAGAATGTCTCTCTTTTGAATTGAATTGAATACTTTATTTTGGCCAAATGTGATTAGACACACAAGGAATTTGTCTCCTTAATTTAAAAAATAATTTTAATTTAATTTTAAAATTAAAAGAAAAATAGGCCAATATGATTATCTACATATATAAGTTATTAAAAGTCATATATGCTTTGTTAAAGAAATTGCAAGTAAGAAATTGCATGGCTAGAAAGTAATTGCAGAGCTTCCCCAATGTCATTCAGGTAATGTAAATCTTTTTCTTCTGAGTGAGTAATTATGAAAAGCCAGTTTGGTGTGTCGTTAAGACATCAGGTTAGAGACTAGTCCCATCTTAGGCAAAAGCCATAAGCTTTAAAAATCAAGCAATAACAAATTATATCTGGTGTCTTGCCAAGAAAGCTAGAGGGCCTTATCCAGGAAGCCATCAGAACTAAACACTGACTTAAGGGCACCTGAAAATAAATTAAATAAAGAACCATGTAAGATGATTCTATGAGGGGAAATTATTAAAATTTCTGCATCTGAAAAATAAGTCATCACACATTTTAAATTCTAAAAAGCATCTTTCAAAAATGTTATTTTGTTATTTAGAAAGGGCAATGGATTTATATCCACTATCCTCAAACTGTATTTTTGTAAATAAAACCAATTACTTCACAATGTATTAAAGTTTATACCTACTTGATTGACACTAAACTCCTTATAGCTTAGAAAAATATTGCACATGTTAATATAGAAGACAAAGATAGCATACAGAGGAGAAAGAGGTTATGACTAAACATGGCACAAGTAGATAGGAAGTCACAGGGTGAATATAATATATTTGTCATACTATAGAATCCCATTCATCAGTCTACTGAGTTCTTAGTTAATTATTTTATCTGAAGCCTAAAAATGGTCAGTACTTTCAAAACTGCATGGAATTGGTGAGAATTTCAGAAAGCCTAAATATATAAGGTAAAAGTTCCCCTTGCACATATGTACTAGTCATTCCCGACTCTAGGGGGAGGTGCTTATCTCTGTTTCAAAGCCGAAGAACCAGCACTGTTTGAAGTTGTCTCTGTGGTCATGTGGCTGGCATGACTAAACGTCAAAGGCACACGGAATGCTGTTACCTTCCCACCAAAGGTGGTTCCTATTTTTCTACTTCAATTTTTTATGTACTTTTGAACTGCTAAGTTGGGACAAGTAACGGGAGCTCATCTTGTTACGCAGCACTAGGGATTCGAACCACTGAACTGCCAACCTTTCTATCGACAAGCTCAATGTCTTACCTACTGAGCCACCACATTGCTTCTAAATATATAAGGCTCATACAAATTATTTTTTACTTTTCTCCTTACATTTTCCAAATCATAGTAAGTCTCATTATATCTTTCTGAGACATAACTAGGATTGTCAAAAAAAGAGTTTTCCTTTATGTATACAATGTGAATCCATCACCATGCATTATTAACCTTATGAAAAAAATTCATTATCCAAATAAACATTCACAACTCTGTAAACCAGCAACAAAACCTAAACAGCAAATCTCCCTTTGGGACTCAATTCAGTAATGATACATACTGTAACTAAAATCTATCAGAGTACCTATCAGAATTCAAATGCCATTTATTTTGGTATTATAGTTCAAAAATATCCAGAGGGAAAATATTTTTTTTTCATTTCATATGAAAATATTATATAACTACCAGTATAGCTAAAGGTAAAGGTAAAGATTCCCTACTGTGTCCAACTCTAGGGGGTGGTGCTCATTTCCATTTCTTAGATTGACCAAAGATACTTCCCTGATCATGTGGCCAGCATGACTATAATCTTAGATGCACAGAATACTGTTACCTTCCAACTAAAATGGTACCTCTTCTTCTTCTTCTTCTTCTTCTTCTTCTTCTTCTTCTTCTTCTTCTTCTTCTTCTTCTTCTTCTTCTTCTTCTTCTTCTTCTTCTTCTTCTTCTTCTTCTTCTCCTCCTCCTCCTCCTCCTCCTCCTCCTCCTCCTCCTCCTCCTCCTCCTCCTCCTCCTCCTCCTCCTCCTCCTTCATTTTAGCCATTCTCTATCCACTACAGGGTGAAGGCCTATTCCACATATTCCCAACCTATATGGCCCTGAGATTTCTTTTGCCAATTGGGCCCACAATTCTTGCTGATGTTGTCAATCCATCTTATTTTAAATCTCTTTCATGGGCACTTTTCATGGCATTAAAGCTATATTTAGTGCAGGGCAGAGCTCTGTCAAAACTCTTTTCCTTATTAAAGGATAGCTGTATCAGCATTTATTTATTTATTTATTTATTGATCAAATTTATATACCGCCCTATCTCCCGAAGGACTCAGGGCGGTGTACAGGCATTTAAAAACACATAAATACAATATAAAGAATATAAAACAGTTAAAAACTTATTCTAAAAGCCTGTTAATTTAAAATTAAAATATAGAATAAAAGCCAATTTAAAACCAGTAATTTAAAATTTAGCTCAGCCCTGCACAATTAAATAAATATGTTTTAAGCCCGCGGAAGGTCCGGAGGTCCGAAAGCTGACGAAGACCGGGGTAGTTCATTCCAGAGGTGGGGGCCCCACAGAAGGCCCTTCCTGGGCGTCGCCAGGCGACATTGCCGCTGACGGCACCCTGAGAGACCCTCTCTGTGAGAGCGCACGGGTCGGTGAGAGATATTCGATAGCAGTAGGCGGTCCCGTAAGTAACCCGGCCCAATGCCATGGGCGCTTTAAAGGTGGTCACCAACACCTTGAAGCGCACCCGAAAGCCACAGGTAGCCAGTGCAGCCTGCGCAGGATGGGTGTTATCACGGGAGCCACGGGGCTCCATCTATCACCAGCGCAGCCGCATTCTGGACTAACTGCAGCCTCCGGATGCCCTTCAAGGGAGCCCCATGTAGAGAGCATTGCAGTAATCCAGGCGAGGCGTCACGAGTGCGTGGTGACCGTGCATAGGGCATCCCGGTCCAGAAAGGCGCAACTGGCGTACCAGGCGAACCTGGTAGAACGCTCTCCTGGAGCGGCCGTCAAATGATCTTCTAGAGACAGCCGTTCATCCAGGAGGACGCCTAAGTTGCGGACCCTTTCCATCGGGGCCAATGACTCGCCACCGATGGTCAGCCGTGGATTTAGCTGACTGTACCGGGATGCCGGCATCCACAGCCACTCTGTCTTGGAGGGATTGAGCTTGAGCCTATTTCTCCCCATCCAGACCCGTACGGCCTCCAGGCACCGGGACAGCACTTCGGTAGCTTCGTTGGGGTGGTCCGGTGTAGAAAAGTACAGCTGGGTGTCATCCGCATACAGCTGGTACTTCACACCGAAACCACTGATGATCTCACCCAGCGGCTTCATGTAGATGTTAAACAGAAGGGGCGAGAGGATCGACCCCTGCGGCACCCCACAAGTGAGGCGCCTCGGGGCCGACCTCTGCCCCCCCGTCAACACCGACTGCGGCCGGTCGGAGAGATAGGAGGAGAACCACCGATAAACGGTGCCTCCCACTCCCAATCCCTCCAACCGGCGCAGCAGGATACCATGGTCGATGGTATCGAAAGCCGCTGAGAGGTCTAATAGGACCAGGGCAGAGGAGCAACCCCTATCCCTGGCCCTCCAGAGATCATCCACCAACGCGACCAAAGCCGTCTCCGTGCTGTAACCGGGCCGAAAACCGGACTGGAACGGGTCTAGATAGACAGTTTCATCCAGGTGCAAGGGAAATTGATATGCCACCATATTCTCTACAACCTTCGCCGCGGGTTGGAGACGACGATAATTACCTAAAACAGCCGGGTCCAGGGACGGCTTCTTAAGGAGGGCCTCACCACCGCCTCTTTCAAGGCAGGCGGAAGACACCTCCACCAAAGAAGCGGTCGTAATCGCCTGGAGCCAGCCTCGTGTCACCTCTCGAGTGGCCAGCACCAGCCAAGAGGGCACGGGTCCAGTAAACACGTGGTGGCATTCAACCTACCCAACAACCTGTCCATGTCCTCGGGAGCCACAGGGTCAAACTCATCCCAAACAATGTCACCAAGACCGCCCTCGAGCATCTCACCCGCATCACCGCAATCTTGGTCCAGACCATCCCGAAGCTGAACGATTTTATCGTATAGATAACCGTTAAACTCCTCAGCACGTCCCTGCAACGGGTCATCCCGCTCCCCCTGGTGTAGGAGGGAGCGAGTCACCCGAAACAGGGCGGCTGGGCGGTTATCTGCCGATGCAATGAGGGAGGAGGCGTAGCTACGCCTCGCTTCCCTCAATGCCACTAGGTAAGTCCTAGTATAGGACTTCACTAGTGTCCGATCAGCTTCGAGCGGCTAGACCTCCAGGAACTCTCTAGGCGTCTTCTCCGGCGCTTCATCCTCTCAGCTCCTCGGAGAACCAAGGGCGGTTGGGACCTGCGCCGGGTCAGAGGCCGCAAAGGCACGACACGGTCTAAGGCCCCCGCCGCGGCCCGTTCCCAGGCCGCAACAAGTTCCTCAGCCGAGCCGTGAGCCAGACCCTCAGGAAATGGCCCAAGCTCCGTCCGGAACCCATCCGGGTCCATCAGGCGCCTGGGGCGGAACCAACGTATCGGCTCCGCCTCCCTGCGGTGGTGAATGGCGGTCAGAAAGTCCAGGCGAAGAAGAGAGTGATCTGACCATGACAAAGGTTCAATGACTATTTCCTTTAAGTCCAGATCTCTCAACCACTGACCAGAGAGAAAAATCAAATCCAGAGTGCCACCCCCAATGTGAGTAGGGCCATCAACTACTTGAGTCAGGTCCAAGGCCGTCATGGAAGCCGTGAACTCCCGAGCTGCCGTCGATGACGAGCCGGAAGATGGCAAGTTAAAGTCCCCCATGACTAAAAGTCTGGGGGTCTCAACTGCCACCCCAGCCAGCATCTCCAGAAGCTCGGGCAGGGCGGCTGTCACGCAGCAAGGAGCCAGGTACGTGATCAGCAAACCCATCTGACACCTACGACCCCATCTCACAAAGAGGGATTCGCACCCGGCAATCTGAGGTACAGTGGTCTCCCTCGGCTCTAGACTCTCTCTAATCACAACCGCCACCCCCCCACCCCTACCCTGGGCCCTCGGCTGATGGAATGCACGGAAACCCGGTGGGCACATCTCAACAAGGGGCACGCCCCCTTCAGTGCCCAACCAGGTCTCCGTAATGCCCATAAGGTCCGCGGAACCCCCCTGTATAAGGTCACAGACAAGGGGGGCTTTGTTCACCACGGACCGGGCATTGCACAACATCAACCGAAGGCCCAAGCTCTGAGGATCCTGACCATCCGGGGAACGGGAGAAGTCCAAGGGGTCGGAGCGCGTGATCGCTTTCAGACATCGAGCACGCGCTCCCGGAACTTGATATGACCCCTCGCTTCCGCCATACCTGCCTCTCCCACTTACCGTGTCGATAGAACCACCCTCACAAATAGGAACACACTCCTCCCCCATAGCCTCCGAACCTGGTAGAGAAAAACCGCCGCGAGCATGTGCAGGAACTGGCCCCCTACCCGACGGGTTACCCCCATTACCCGCCCTTACCCTCCCACCCCTTAAAAATTCCCTCTCTAAAAAACCCCACAGGCTCTTCTTTTTCGCATGCCACCTCTGTGGGTCCCAAGACCCGTCATGGAGGCCGGCCCTTGGTAACGAGGAGGGCCATTCCTGCGAGGCGGGGGCACCTCGCAGGCGCAAGAGTTCACAAGATGAATAGCGCATAACAACTGAAGATAAACAGATAAAAATAAAAATCGGCAATAAAAAGGGTCCATCTCCGAGTGGCAAGAATGTCATGATATGATGGTAATCCAAAATGAGGATGGGCTTCAGATGGAAAAACAAAACAAAGAGGACAGTCTAGATGGCAGTCTGCCCAAGCCTCATCCAAACATCCTGGAACGGGGGTGGGGGTGCATCGGTCGTGGCACATGTCCTCCTCTGTCCCCAAGCAAGTCTCACGCCTCTCTTCATCCCTTGACATTGATGTTCAACATATATACTTTGGTTATATAGTTAATTGCATTTCACAACATTGGGATTGGAGAAAATGATGCATCCTGCAAGTGACGTTTGTCTTCTATGTGAAGGGAGCCTCTTTTATGTACAGTTTTAACACTTTTATGTTTTCTGCTTTGAACTATATAAAACCTTTGATATCCCTATTTATATTGGCAAGAAGGGTCCTTTTTCCTAGCAATACAGATGTATATGAATTTTATACATTCCTGTGTATTACATTAATTGTATAGCATGCATACCTCTGTATTTATATTTTATCATTTTAACAATTTTCAAGTATCTAATCCAAACCCTGAGGAATACTTGTCATAATATATGGCTTGGTGCAGTATCAGTCTGAGTTTCAATCACTACAGGGACAAAGGTACATCATAATAATATTCTATAATTGGTCCCTTTGCACAATTAAGAAGTCAAAGCATATTAATCAGGTACCTATGTAGCAAGCACAGCTGTGCTACAAGAGAACATTCAAGGTAAAAGAAAAGGAGTTCCTAAATAAGATTGTCCCTTGAATTTGAGCAAAGAACTTGCTTACCAATTTTATCAAAATTAGTTTTTGAAAACATAACTCAGGGGAGAATAGATGCCAAAGAGATGGCATGAAAAACTAAATAAGGGCTATCACTTCTGAGAAGTGGGCCAAGATAGATGGGAAATATATTCCCTTACTGTCATTCAGCTACTGTACTGGCAGTGCCTGGAAGGAATATAGTCAACTCTTCTACAGGTCAGAAGTTACCATGATGATATGTTGCAGTCTGATTTATCATTGTAGACTTTTCCTGTAAGCAGATGCCTTCCTAATGAACAGATAATTATCAGAGAATAGCTGCATCTCCATTATTATCCCAAACGTTTGATGAAAACATTCAGTTTATATAACCAAAGTTGAACTGAAGCGATGCAATGTATTAAGATAAGTTGTATGTTTGGTTATAGAAAAAAATGTTTATAAAACAAGAAACAAAAAATGCCTAATTTTTCATATGTACAGATTCCGAAGCACTACATACTAACAATTTGGTATTTTATAATTGGCCAGTAATATCCCCTTAAAGTTTTTGGACCTTAGAAAAATAAAATTGATTTGTTTTAGCTGTGGTGCTAGAGAAGGCTCGTGCATAACATCAGACATGTCATAAATAGGCAAAATCTTGAAACTGCATTTAACTTATTTTGGCCATGTCATGTAGGGAAATTCACTGGAGAATGCAATTATGTTTGGAAGAGTTAGCAGTAAAAGAAGATCAGCCCATCAAAGAACATGACGGCTGGACATTCTCAAAGCTGACACCAGACAGAGTAGAAAACTCAAAGAAATAGTGCAAGATTGGAAGATGTGGAGAGACTTATCCCATACAATTGTCAAGAGTGGAATTTAACTGAATGGATAACCACCTCCTCCTCCTCCACCTCCTCCTCCTCCTCTCAAGAATGATTCAGAATTGAATTGATTCAGAGGCTATGTTAATACTAATGGGCAGAATTGAAACACAACAGGGTCAAGAGGGTGAAACGTCACAAGACATTTTTTTGAATAAGTACTAAGATGGTTGTAGACGCAAAGAAAAGGTACAAATAGTTCTTGGCTTATGACCACAATGGAGGCCAAAACTTTGCTAAGCAATACAGAAGTTAATTGAGTTTCGACCCATTTCACAATTTTTCTTGCCATAGTTGTTAAGTGAATCACTGCAGTTGTAGGTTAGTAACATGGTTGTTAAATGAATCTGGCTTACCCTCGACTTTGCTTATCAGAACAACTCAAAAGTTGATGATTTGACCCTCATTGCAACTATCATAAATACATGTCAGTTGCCAAACATCTTAATTTTGATCACATGACCACAGGGAGGTACAATGTTTCTAACTATGAAAAACAACAGTTAGCAGAGTAAATCTGCAAGGATCCCCCCCCTTTTTTACTTTATGTTTATTGTGTTTTTTTTTTGTTTGTTTTTTTTGCAAAAATTTTTTATTTTTCCATAATAATTCCCACAATTTGACCAGTGTACAATACAATCACTTATCCAACAATCAGTCCTATACTCAAATTATACTCAGTCAGGGCTGCTCTAACTTTATGTTTATTGTTATAAGTAACAATACAGACAAAAGACTAAAAGGCAAGAGTGAATTGCAATACAATGATGCAATCTACAGAGCTTGTAACTAACTCTTTCTTAGTGTGTAAACGGAGGATGCATTTACTATAAAAATATATGGCAAATGATAGTGATTCAAATACTGCTTTGAGTATTTATTTTATATATGCAAAGGGAAGAAAAATGGACCATACCACTAACTCCTCACAAATTTTCTGCAATGTCTCTACAGAAGCCTACTGATAATGCAGTTACTTTAGAATAGGTATAACAATATTGAATATTAGTAGTCCAGCCTACACTAGTTTATGTCTTATATTTTGAACAATTGCAAGTTTCTGAGTTATTCTTGAGGTCAGCCCTATATAAAATGCATACTGCAATTACCTGTAGTAACCGCAAGGTTATGAAAGCATTAGCCACTGTTGCATGAGTATCTTGCACCAAAAAGACTTGAAGTTGTCTACTAGCTACTTTTGCCTACTGAGATAGATCCAAGAAGATTCCTAAATCATGGCCTGCTCCTTTAGGAGGAATGCTTCTAAGTTCAGAGCCAATTTTGAGATTAGAATTGAATCAGATCAATCACATAATGTATAGACAGCATCTGTTTCTTGATTCAGCTTAACTTGTTTTGACACATCAGGCCTATGAGCATCTAAATCATGCATGTTGCCATGGCCAAGACAAACTAAGAAAATTCATAGAATTACCATTGCCATTATCCATGCTTTTCAGAGCATGCTCACTACAGTCCTAGTCTTCAGTGTTATTTTATTCAAGTCATGGGAAGGTTGACACAGTCCTAGAAACAATCCACATTTTCTAAAATAAATAGCACATTTCCTACCAAAAGTCCGTCTGTTTTTACAAAATGTTTACAATATGTTATAGCTTCAAGTGGTTCCCAAATATCTAATTTTGTATGATGATATCCAGTTTTCCACCCGGTTCTAATAAGTTTTGTTCAAGAGTGTCAAAATAAATCTGTCCTTCTGTTGGAAATGGCTTTTTGACTTTGGACCTGTGTACCTGTTATTCTTTTCCAAGTCTTGTATAGGCTTAATATTCAGACTGGGTAATGGATCTATATGGTTAAATATGCACTATTTCAAATAAATCTTAATTTTCTTACACTGCCCTCTTCTATTAGTAGATGACTAATATCCCAATTGACGATACAGTTTTTTGAATGATCCAAATCTTAAGTATTTTCCAGCTAATTCCTGAGTACTATGAGGAAATTTACAACATGATAATAAATGCTTTCAGTTTTATCTTTGCTTAGTTTTCCCTTGGCAGCAGATAGGGTAAATAAGGAAAAGAAAGAAATTCATTTTCCAGTTTTATGTAGATCATGATATTTCTTTGGAATTAGGTGGAAGAAGAAATGAATGAAACAATTCATCAGAATAGACAAACAATTGTATATTGCTTTGATAAAACTTTAAATATGTTATTACAGAGATAAATGTAAGCTACTGTTAGCTACTTCTTATGACAGGCAAATTTATCACTTCATAATCCATAATTTGTTCATTGAGTTATTAATCTTACTGCGAGAATGAACATTATTCTTCTTAGTTCATAACATGTTTATTTATTTATTTATATAAATCTCACTATCTATCCATCATATGTGTGCACATTTCAGGTATGTGCCAATTGGATATGTTAAATGAAGTCATAATGAGAGATAAGAATTGAAGCAGTTTGAATTGGTACAAAAGCATAATCCAATGTCAGTTTTAGAAAAAAAACAATAAAAGTAAATTCTAATCAACTAGGTATAATGGAAGTAAATTGAATTAACAAGGAAATTAATTTTATAAAACAAAAATGCTTTCCAAAGTGTTAAAATGTTTAACATTACAAATGTTGGTTCATATATTCAGAAAAAACAAAAGAAACTGATTGTTAGGTTAATTTTAGATAAACAGAGATACTTCTGAAGAGCTGATTAATCAATTTATTAAAAAAATTATTTTAAAAAATATTCTCTATTTTGAATGCAATGATCAAATAAATCAGAGAAGAACAAGAAAGTAGCTATGATATTTCTTGATGCATAATTATTTGGCCTTTATATTCATTACAATTTGCAGTTTTAATTTTCGCACAAGGATACAAAATATTTGTAATGAAAAGGGACCTAAAATAATAAAAATTTATTGTAATCACATATGCATTAGAATAACTGGCAAGGAGTATACAGCAAGAGAACGATATATAGTAATATATAGTAATCAAATTAGCAAATCAAAATCATAAAATTATAAACTGATGATATATTTACATCCAAGGCTTGTATAGATTAACAATGGAACATATACAGATAGTCGTCAACTTACAATAGTTTGTTTAGTGACTGTTCAAAGTTACATTGGCACTGAAAAAATTGACTTATGACCATTTTTCACAGTTACAACCTTTGCATCTCTATGATTCCTATGACCATGTGATCAAAATTCAGATGATTGGCAACTGGTTCATATTTATGATCGTTGCTGTGTCCTAAGATCATGTGATCACCTTTTTTGACCTCCTGACAAGTCAAGTCAACTGAGTTACTAACTGATCAACTGCAGCGGTTCGCTTTAGCTGTGGCAAGAAAGGTCATGAATGGAGCAAAACTCATTTAACAAATGACTTACATAACAACGTAAATTTTGGGCTCAATTGTAGTTGTAAGTTGAGGACTACCTGTACAGCAATATGGTTGAGTATCAGGATATTGGTTTAATAAGAATGAGCTGCAAATGTTAACATTCAATTTATATGAGGTGGGAAATTAATATTTGCAGCAAATAACAGCAAATTTCGTATTAATGATAAACTGATTAAGGCCCTCTGAATTAGGCCCTTTTAACAAAATGTAATAGATTTATTTAAGCATCACTATTCATAAATTTATTCGAACTGCTCAGCGGTTCGAATCCCTAGTGCTGCTGTGTAACGGAGTGAGCTCCTGTTACTTGTCCCAGCTTCTGCCAACCTAGCAGTTTCGAAAGCACGTAAAAATGCAAGTAGAAAAAATAGGGACCATCTTTGGTGGGAAGACAATTTACTAACTTTACATTGTTGTTGTTGTTAGTTGCGAAGTCAGGTCCGACCCATCGTGACCCCATGGACAACGTTTCTCCAGGCCTTCCTATCCTCTACCATCCTCTGGAGTCCATTTAAACTCGTGCCTATTGCTTCAGTGACTCCATCCAGCCACCTCGTTCTCTGTCGTCCCCTTCTTCTTTTGCCCTCAATCTTTTCCAGCATTAGGCTCTTCTCCAGTGAGTCCTTCCTTCTCATTAGGTGGCCAAAGTATTTCAGTTTCATCTTCAGGATCTGGCCTTCTAAAGAGCAGTCAGGGTTGATCTCCTCTAGGACTGACTTGTTTGTTCATCTTGCAATCCAAGGGACTCGCAGGAGTCTTCTCCAGCACCAGAGTTCAAAGGCCTCAATTCTTTGGTGTTCAGCCTTTCTTATGGTCCAGCCTTCACAGCCATACATTGCAACTAGGAAAACCATAGCCTTGACTATACATACTTTTGTTAGCAGGGTGATGTCTCTGCTTTTTAGTACGCTGTCTAGATTTGCCATAGCTTCCTCCCCAGGAGCAAGCATCTTTTAATTTCTTGGCTGCAGTCCCCATCTGTGGTGATCTTGGTGCCCAGGAAAATAAAATCTGTCACTACCTCCATTTCTTCCCCATCTATCTGCCAGAAATTGAGAGAGCCAAATGCCATGATCTTAGTTTTCTTAATGTTGAGTTTCAAGCCAACTTTTGCACTCTCCTCCTTCACCCGCATCAAGAGGCTCTTTAGTTCCTCTTCGCTTTCAGCCATTAGAGTGGTATCATCTGCATATTTGAGGTTGTTGATATTTCTTCCGGCAATCTTAATTCCAATTTTTGATTCATCTAGCCCCGCCTTTCTCATGATGTGCTCTGTATATAAGTTAAATAGACAGGGTGATAGTATACAGCCTTGCCGGACTCCTTTCCCAATTTTGAACCAATCAGTGGTTCCGTGTCCAGTTCTCACTGTGGCTTCTTGACCCGCATACAGGTTTCTCAAGAGACAAATAAGATGGTCTGGTACTCCCATCTCTTTAAGAAGTTGCCACAATTTGTTGTGATCCACACAATCAAAGGCTTTAGCGTAGTCAATGAAGCAGAAGTAGATGTTTTTCTGGAACTCCCTAGCTTTCTCCATGATCCATCATATGTTGGCAATTTGATTTCTAGTTCCTCTGCCTCTATGAAATCCTGCCTGTACTTCTGGTAGTTCTTGACCCACGTATTGCTGGAGCCTAGTTTATAGAATTTTAAGCATAACCTTACTAGAATGTGAAATGAGTGCAGTGGTGCAATAGTTTGAACAGTCTTTAGCATTGCCTTTCTTTGGAATTGGAATGTAAACTGACCTTTTCCAATCCTGTGCCCATTGTTGAGTTTTCCAAATTTGCTGGCAAATTGGGTGTAGCACTTTTACTGTGTCGTCTTTTAAGATTTTGAATAGCTCAGCTGGAATACTATCTCCTCCACTAGCTTTGTTGTTGCTCAGATTTCCTAAGGCCCATTTGACTTCACCTTCTAGGATGTCTGGCTCAACTTTACATATTCAAGCAAAAAAAACCTTTACATATTCAAGCAAAAAATAAAGATTAAAGTTAGGACTATGCATAAAAGGAAACTTTGTTTATTTTGGAATAAACAAAGTGGATTGGCAGTACCAAATCTTAAACTATATTATTAAGGTAAAATTCAGGTATAGTTAGTGATAGAAATATTTTGGCTGCTATTGTGATTATCCAGTAAATTTCATCAGCGAATAAAGTGCTTAATGAACTCACTGAAACTATTGATGAATCTATCCTCTTAGTGTTCTTACAATTTAACATTGTAAATGTAGCCTTGATAATGACCATGGGTTCAGTCCTGATTCTGAACTATTTTCACAGATTCTGAGCCCAAAATATAACCCCTACTAACATATTAAACAGCAGAGAACAGAATGACACAGGAATGCCAACCTGAGAGAATAGAATAGAATAGAATATTTTAATTTATAGACCGCCCTTCTCCCAAAGGACTCAGGGCGGTGTACAGCCAGAATAAAATACAGGGAAGCAAAACAACACATACAAAGCTAAAAACAACCCTTAAAAAACCTATTCCATATGGCTACTTTAAATAAAATATTTCCCTATAAAATTTACAAGAAATTTAAAACCCATAAAATCAATTTGATAATTTTAAAACTTTAAGCGAGTCCAGCAAGACGAAATAAGTAGGCTTTAAGGTCGCGGCGGAAGGTCCCAAGGTAAGGTAGTTGTCGCAGTCCAGGGGGAAGCTCGTTCCATAGGGTAGGAGCCCCCACAGAGAAGGCCCTCCCCCTGGGGGCCGCCAGTCGACATTGCTTGGCTGACGGCACCCTGACGAGCCCCTCTCTGTGAGAGCGCACCGGTCGTTGGGAGATAGACGTTGGCAGTAGACGGTCCCATAAGTATCCCGGTCCTAAGCCATGAAGCGCTTTAAAGGTAGTAACTAACACCTTGAAGCGCACCCGGAAGACAACAGGCAGCCAGTGCAGTCTGCGCAGGATAGGTGTTACATGGGAGCTCCGAACCGCTCCCTCTATCACCCGCGCCATTGAGATAGAAAAACGCCCACACAGCATGAACAAACGAGATGACACCTCCCGCCTACCAGCCATTTGGAAACCCACCCTTATTGACAAACGAGTCCCTAACACGAGGAATGACACCAGACCCACACTCACAAGGTCCACACAGGATGTCACCACCGCACATCCACCCAGAAAGCAGACCCAAACCCACACTGATCATGAAGCACGACCAAGGATCAGAAGCCAGACCGCAGCTGCAACATTAGCCATTTCAAACCCCTCCAATCCATTCATGCAGCAGACTGACACCCACTATGAAGATGTAGCACGACCACAAAGCCAAACAACAGCTATGCAGCTCACCAGCTCAAATCCCCCTGCAGCACAGACTAGACTGAGCACAACCAAGCCCCCACCAA